>NW_026614585.1:7211189-7932342 GCF_030052815.1 Hevea brasiliensis
AATGACTTGTACAAATTTTTGAAATGAAATGAAGTGGAATGCCCTTTTTGTTCGATGAATGGTTATGATCGGAAAATTTCTAAATTATTAAACACTTGATTGTCTGAGTATGTTGAAATAACTGAAGATTATTATTAACCTAAGTGTGAGAGATCGGAAAACACAAAGAGTATGAGATCGGTAGGGAATAAATGTTGAACGGGACTTGATTAAAATTGGAAATTTGACTTGAACACTTAAGATCGAAATCCTCATTAAACCGGACCAAAACCTTAACTCTTAAACTTTTGAAAGGGAGATCGGCAATAAAACTGGTAAGAAAAGATCTAGTTCACTTTGTTTATACTACAACGGGTCGGAGAGATCGGTGAGCGATTTAATAGACTGGTAAGGCTCTGACTGATGTGAGGACCTAGCATTGATTTAATTCTCTGTGAGGAGAGATCGGAAATGTGACTGTCTATCAAAGAGAGATCGAAAATGTGACTGTCTATCAAAGAGAGATCGAAAATGTGATTAGCTTTCAAAAGGAGACTTAGTACTGAGGTCAGTTCCAAAGTTTTATTGATTTTGGGGATCGGCCAAAATATGGTGTTGACAAGTACCAGAAAATAGTAACAGTGAATAGTGCTAAAATAATTAAAAATGTTTAATTGCCCATAGTATACCTAGACTTATTTATTTAGTTTGGATAAATTGGTATACCAATTAGGGACCACAGATAGTAGTACTGCTTACAGAGCAAATCATGAACTGACAATATATGTCTGGTGTGATTGTTCTACAGGCTATATGCCTACTTACTGGCCATTGTGCCTACTTTATTTCTGGCTTTACAAGCCTGACAGCGGGTCTCATGCCCGACAGTTGGCCTCGTGCCTGACAAATGTATACAGGGTAGACATATGGCTGTCTAACCCGCATACTCCCGTGTATCCAACTTTTATAATTTTTTATAGGTTTCTTGGGCATTGATAATAATTAATTAATACTGAATATACAATAAGTAAACAGGAAAGATTCCAATAATTTTAATTGTTTCCAAAGTGTAATAAAAAAAAATGTAAAAGACCCAGAATTTATGATTTGTAAATATTAATTCAATTGTTTAATTATTGTTATTATAAATTATGCACCACTAAGCGTTATGCTTAGCGCGTTGGTTTTCCATCGCGTAGGTACTGAAGATCAGCAGTTGCCACAGTAGTATTTGGACAGAGTTTCGACCAGATCTGCCACCGGTCAGAGTCACCTCACCAGTCTTTTGTATTTTGGTAGGGCCCATGTGTAGACTAGTATTTTGGTTCATTATGTCTAGTCATGATGTAATTAATAGTTTATGATGTATTTTATTTTGGACTTGAAATGAAAACTTATAATTTATTATCTATGAATTTCAATATGAATGCAATAGATGACACTTCATTTTGAGATCTCATAAATAGTTGCGAATGATATGATAAAAGAGAATATGATATGGAAATATGTGAGATGACTATGAATATGTTAACAAGTGATAGTGGAACCCGCCAAATGCTAATAAAACAGAGGAGGATCTGTTCGGGTCTCCACAAAAATAAGATATAAAAAAAAAAAAATTTTCTACACTTAAATTACCTGATTTAAAGGACATTAAAATTTACAATAGACATGACAAGACAAGATAGGGTGCTCCGGCACCGAATGTGGCACTTCTTGCTTGTCTATACAATCGACGGGTAAGGGGCGTCACATTTAGTGGTATCAGAGCAGAGGTTTAGGCGGTCCTAGACCTAGATAGATAGAAAGAAATAGTTGCAACACATGCATGGGCCTTTAGATAGAGTCGATGTGACACTAATGCAGATCTATTCTTTGTCTGTTTTATAGGATCGATGACGTCTGATCCTTCAGAGAACGGACCTCTAAGACCAATATAGGAGGAAGTAGAGAGTCACGCACCTGCACCTGCGTTTAATCAGGGGCGCAATAGCAGTAGAGCAGAACCATCGTTGGGTACTTTAGTAAGGACACAACAGGCCTTCCTAGAGTAAATGACTCAATTGCTCTGTCAGGTCACTGGAGCTATGCCACCACCTCCCCAGCCAGTATATAGGACCCCAGTAGAGAGAGTTAGAAATGATGAGCAGTTCAGGAGGGACAGGCAGCGCAAGAGAGGGTCTGGACCTAGCCAGTCCAGCACAGCTGCTATAGAGCGCAAGAGACCTAGGGGGTATCAGGGTCAGATTCAGAGCAGAGAACAGAGGCAGAGGTTCTGATTTGCCCCGAGGAGAGGAGGTCAGACGGTTGTATCAGTTGGCAATTTTGCGGGTCTTATAGCACGGAGATTAACCCCGATGCCAATTTGTACACATTGTGGGAAGAACCACACAGGAAAGTGTAGATTGCTAACGGGTGGATGTTTCAGATGTGGGTCCATAGAGTATTTTTTTTTTGAGAGATTGCCCACGGAGGAGTGCTCCCATAGCTCCACCACAGACTCAGAAGTCTACCCCGACAGTACAGAGGGGTAGAAGACCGATGAGACCAGAGGTAGCTGGCACATCACAAAGAGCTTCTAAGATTATAGAACACCCCGAGGCTAAAGTAGCATCCCGCGTGTACTCTATGGCTCGAGAAGAGCCAAATCCGGTAGACGTTATCAGAGGTATATTTCCTAATTATAATACCTTTAAGTATGTATTGATAGACTCTAACTATGTTCACCCCTATATATGCATTGTACCTCCTGTTGAAATAGGATACCGATAGATGGGTCAGAAGATGACATACTTGTCACCAACCCTTTAGGTCACCGGGTGAATGTAGATTATCAACCGAAAAGGATCGTGTTAAAGATAATAGATGGAAATGAGAAGGAGGCTGTATATGAGATGAAAGAATATGAGTACAGAACTGGTTGAAAAAAAAAAAAGAGTTAGTTTATTGGGATATACCGTAGTAACTATGCAATGCTCTTGATGTTTGTGCTGTAAGCTGCAGATTACAGTACCGACTTGGGACTATTATGTAGAGCTACGTATTTTCAATAGTAAATCGAGATAAGGATAAGATTGTAGAACAAGGATTAATAAGACAGACTAAAAAAAAAAAGGTAAAGTATTATAACACAAAAAGGTGAAAAGACAAGGAGATAGCGGTCCCTCAATTAATTACAGTGTGTAAAATTTCGAGGACGAAATTTTATTTAGAGGGGAAGAATTGTAACGCCCTCACCGTAGGTAGTCTGTACATTTTACTGTTCTGATGACTAATGTCTGTTCGGACAGTTAGGATGTTTGGAACTACACTTAAACTATAGTGAGGAGGCATAAATTAATGAAATAAATATTAAAAAAATATAGGAAAAAAATTTTAAGAAATAAAATAAAATTTAGAGAATTTATTAATTGGTATAAAAAATAAAAATAATCCGATGAGCACCATGAAAGGCATTTTGGTCATTTCACCCCTAGAGGTGAATTTTGACTTAAATGTCAAATTAAAATTTGGAAATAGAATAATTAACATAAATTAATTTTATGAATTTGAATTTTAAAAATGAGAAGAGAAAGAAGAAGAAAAGAAAAGAAAAGAAAAGGAAAGAAAAGGAAAGAAAAGAAAAGAAATGAAATAGATTTATGAAATTTAAAAATAATAAAGTACACATAAATGTATATATATAAATAACCACAAGAGACAAAACCCCACCAACCATCTTCTTCCTCCTCTTCTCTCTCCCTCCTTGCCGTCTCCCTTAGTCTCTCCCTCCCCACCATTGTTATCAAGCTTAAAGCTTGATTTCCCAAGCTTTTACTCCCCAAAACCCATAGTCCCCTTCATTAAAAATTTAGCCCACATCATAAGGAAGCTCTAGGTACCCATAGGAAGAAGGAAAGTTGAAGTTTTGGGAAAATTTCCAAGTTGGGTCACAAGAGGTTAGTGCTTTTCTCCCTTCCTTCTTCTTTAATACTTGAAAGTGACTTGAGATAAGTGAAAATTTCAAGAAATTAACAAGAAATTCATGAACCAATGATGTCCCCAAATTTTAGCAGCCATGAAATGTGTTGGGCTTTATTGTGTTCAAATAATGTAAATGAGTTTAGAGATGATGATTGATATGATTATATGTATGAGAAGTGAAAAGGGATTGAATTGATTGAGTTTGAAACTTAGAAATTAGGGTTTGTGTACATGACTTGGAGATTTTGTGTAAATTCTTGAAATTTGACCTAATTGGGATAAGATTGTTGCTTATAGAAGTGTATTGCATACAAATTGAAGTAAGGAAGTTGGAGGAGATTGAGTTTTGGAAGTGTTAATTTTCTGTAGGTTGTGTTTGTTGAGGGCAGTGTACATTTTAGGCCATAAATAAAATTGTGTGACCCCAATTGGTATGAGGCTAATTGGAGGTGAAACTAGACCCAAAATAGCCCATTTTCCATGAAGAATCTATGCCTAAATTCTGTCCAAAACTTGAGCTAAATACTGCCCAAATTCGGATTTCCCTGCACCCAACCCAGAAAATGACCAAATGAACAGTACGTGTTCATTTGGTCATAACTCTCTCTATACTGGTCCAAATGACCTAAAATTTCATCAATGGAAAGTTTAGACATAGGGCTACACTTTTCATGAAGACCACTTGACCTAGTTTTGCCTTTAACCAAATCAAATTGTTAGCACAAGTTGAGTCACTAAAACTGCCAACCAAGAAATTGTCCAAAATACTATTCCTTTAGTATGCTTGACCAGTTTTGGTAAAAATTCCATAACTTGGTGTCCAAAGCTGAAAATTGAGTGAAACTAGTGCCAAAAGTTTTATAAGACATAGTACAACAATTTTTATGTTTTGACCAAGCTCTAGAAACCATTGCATCCTAGGGAAAATATTAGCCAAAGTTAGGAATTGAAATCTGGAAAATGTTAAGTTGAACCCAGAATGCCATTTGATACCCGTGTGTTCATTTGGCCATAACTCCCACTAGGAAATTCCATTTGAGATGTGCCAATACGATCTAGAAACATGATACTTAGGGCTACAACATTGATTTAGGCACCTTTGCCAAATTCCAAGTGTAAAGACCCTAAAAAGAGGGTCAAACATACTGCCCTGAAGTTAGTTTTTGCCCTTATAGGACTGAGAGTCCAGGTTAATACATTGACCATAACTCGCCATACCAAGCTTGAAAAATTATGAAATTGTAGCTGGGAGTCCCTAAGACATAGAGGAACATATCTTGTGATGGAACCTAAGTCTAAAAATGACCATAAAATTATCACATGACTGGTCAAAATTTATTGACCAGGATTTGTAAATTCTGGACAGCTTAGAGGCAAACGGACCAGTTATGGTATTTTGACCATAACTTGAGTTCTATAACCCCAAATTCAGTGATTCAAAAACTGAAATTCAAGTTTAAACATAGTGGAGCAATTGTTATGAAGGAAGTGTGACTAAATATACATCCTAACCTAGTCAAATTCCTAGATAAAAATAACACATCAACATGAACCTAAAGAAAGGTTCATGGGAAAAATGCTATATATGATAATTAAAATACTCATAAGGATAATTAAATATTAAAAATGATATGAATATGTAAATTGGGACTAATGTCCTATTAATATGAAATTTATGGTACTAATTAATAGTACCAGAAAATAGTAACAGTGAATAGTGCTAAAATAATTAAAAATGTTTAATTGCTCATAGTATACCTAGACTTATTTATTTAGTTTGGATAAATTGGTATAGCAATTAGGGACCACAGATAGTAGTACTGCTTACAGAGCAAATCATGAACTGACAATATATGTCTGGTGTGATTGTTCTACAGGCTATATGCCTACTTACTGGCCATTATGTCTACTTTATTTCTGGCTTTACAAGCCTGACAGCGGGTCTCATGCCCGACAGTTGGCCTCGTGCCTGACAGATGTATACAGGGTAGACATATGGCTGTCTAACCCGCATACTCCCGTGTATCCAACTTTTATAATTTGTTATAGGTTTCTTGGGCATTGATAATAATTAATTAATACTGAATATACAATAAGTAAACAGGAAAGATCCCAATAATTTTAATTATTTCCAAAGTGTAATAAAAAAAAATGTAAAAGACCCAGAATTTATGATTTGTAAATATTACTTCAATTGTTTAATTATTGTTATTATAAATTATGCACCACTAAGCGTTATGCTTAGCACGTTGGTTTTCCATCGCGTAGGTACTGAAGATCAGCAGTCGCCACAGCAGTATTTGGACAGAGTTCCAACCAGATATGCCACCGATCAGAGTCACCTCACCAGTCTTTTGTATTTTGGTAGGGCCCATGTGTAGACTAGTATTTTGGTTCATTATGTCTAGTCATGATGTAATTACTAGTTTATGATGTATTTTATTTTGGACTTGAAATGAAAACTTATAATTTATTATCTATGAATTTCAATATGAATGCAATAGATGACACTTTATTTTGAGATCTCATAAATAGTTGCGAATGATATGATAAAAGAGAATATGATATGGAAATATGTGAGATGACTATGAATATGTTAACAAGTGATAGTGGAACCCGCCAAATGCTAATAAAACAGAGGAGGATCTGTTCGGGTCTCCATAAAAATAAGATATAAAAAAAAAAAAATTTCTACACGTAAATTACCTGATTTAAAGGACATTAAAATTTACAATAGACATGACAAGATAAGATAGGGTGCTCCCTCACGGTTTTAAAATGCGTCACTAGGGGTTACGAACCACCAACTTATAAACCCAGCATCTCTCCTGTGCTTTGTCGATGTGGGATTTGCCTAGGGTGTTACAATCCACACCCCTTATGGGACTCAGCGTCCTCGCTGAGGTTTGCCCCACCATCGTTCAAGGTTGCACGCGGAGCGGCTCTGATACCACAAATGTAAGGGCCCGGCCCACTAGTGATATTGTCTGCTCTGGGCCAAAGCCCTCACGGTTTTAAAACGCGTCACTAGGGGTTACGAACCACCAACTTATAAACCCAGCATCTCTCCCATGTTTTGTCGATGTGGGATTTGCCTAGGGTGTTACAGATTTCACTTCATTTCCAATAGGTCAGATTACATTATTTGGGTGATCTCTCAATATCAGCAATTACAAATGTCCCTACACTGTATTCTACCTAACTTGGACTACTCCCGAACCGAAAGTGTCGAAAATAGGCCTGTGTCAAAGCCTAGTCTTGTGGTTAAATCAAAAGATGTATTTGATCAAAAAACCAATAATAAATAGTAGATAGATGTACAACTCAGATGGGGTGACTATGACTCTCATGATATTAAACGGTGTCATCGTCAATGTCATCGACCAGAACCAAGCTACGATTAGGACCCCCGAGATGGTGAGGAGCCAAATGAACTTAAAGAGGTGGTCACCGATATTAAGATTGAAATTAGCAGTCCTCTTGTCAGAGATCAGTCTGCAAGCCATACTAATGAGCCATTCCGAGATCGGCGCGGTAGTTAATTTTAACCTTGATCGGTTAATTAGTCCAGTTCCCTCACCGTCATCAGACGACGCCCTCATAAACCTCTGATCACCGGAATTGCTCATTTTCAGGAGGTGAACAAAGAAAACATTCGAAAAAAGATTAAAGTGGTTATCGTGAGAAGAATTCTTGCCGAAAAAGCCAAGAACGGGAAAATAAAACATTGAAGATTCACTAGAGAAGGAAGGTTGTGAGTATGTAAAGGGCAAAATTTGTCAGCATATATATAGGGCCTTGGCATTTATTGCATGCAGAACTCAAAGAGGCTCATCGACAATCAAAAAATTTATTGCTTTGACCAATACAGAGAAAGGATGAGAAGGAGGTCAAAGAACAGGAAGAGATTAGGAAGTAAAAAGACCAAATGCAAAAGAAAATAGAGATCAGAATAATAATCCTAAGATCAGTTAGTCACAATGAGAAGATCGAAAAAGGGAAGGACGACCTATAGAGATCGGAGAACTCAGGGAGTTGAACAGCTTCTAATCATGACCTTTAATTCATAAAAACTAGCTCCCTCCACCGTCAGATCAGAGTCAGTTAAAGCATTGCAGGCATGATCCAATATTCACCACACATCTCATTTGTAAGGATGCACCCCTAGCCGCCGGATTCCAAATAGTTAAAGCAGCCTAGTACATCTCGATTTACACTGTTGATTATAATTGTAAGGATTGATTTGAGGCCTTTGAATCAAAAATAAATGACAGATTCGACACTTTTTGTTCCTAGCCCTTAGATCCATTTTGTAAGGCAAGACCCTTGACCGTTGGATTAAGGAGCGAAAGGACAGAAATTCCGAATGGAATCCCAACCCTCAATTTCGATTCTCTTTAATTCCAGGACGTCGGATTATGTCCTTTTGAATCTAGCCCTTCTGTCTCCTCCTACTGAAATCTTGGTCCTCTGTTTTGAGTGCCCATCTCCTATAAATACTTGCATGCAACGCTATGGAGGGGGCGATGATTATTAAGGAAAAGCCTTGGAATTTTGCTGTAGCTTTATTTTCAATAAAAAAACTCTCAAGGTTCCTAGAGACTTTAGAGACAAGTTTTCTGAAGGATCTTTCCATGGAAACTATAGAGCTTGCAATCCATACCTTGGATAACCTCATAGAGTTTTGGGAACTCAATCACTGTTTCTTAAGAAGATCTCACTTCAATCATTTACAACTCCTCAAAACCACCTTATTGTCTCAGTGTTAGTAGCGTCGGATACACGAAGACATCGGTACCATCTTACTCGTTATTTTAGCCTTTTCTACAGGTAAGTACTTGACTTATCATTCTCAAATGTTCATGGCATAGTTTGTCGCAACAAATCTTTAGAATAAGTTTATGTCGAAATTGGACTTATTTCACCTTTTGTGACATCTACGAGTGTTACCTTTTATTTTTACGTTGTCTTTAATTTCTTTACATTATTTCGTGTAAAAAAGGTTAATTTAGGATACTGACATTCTGAAAGTACCATAAGAAGTATGGATGGGAGAATACAATGTGGAGATTCCCGATCAGAGTAAAAATGATTAGGAATAGTACGGATGAATTGAGAGGTTAGCTACTCAGTCTAGCTAAAAAAAAACAGAAATGAGATCAGAATTCGGGATTAAGTTCGGATGGGGAACCTCCGAAATGAGATGTCTAGAAGATTCAAAATGAGGAGTCATAATAAGTTGAGGAAAGTTCAATAAATAAATCATGAGATCGGAAACAAAAATCTGGGATAATATGAAAAGCGAGAGGTGATGTGAGCAATGTTCTCATCTAATAGGGTCAAACGAGTTTGGTCTCACGACCGTGACCTTTTAAAATTCATTTTTGACAAATTAGAAGAGATTGGGAAAGAGTCCATACCCGAGTCCTCTTAACAAAGTTTCAATATTCACATTTTAAGAGATCGGGAGAGAGTCCTTAACCGAATCCTCTTAGCAAAATTCTAATATACATATCTTAAGAGATCGGGAGAGAGTCCTTAACCGAATACTCTTAACAAGATTTTAATATACACATTTTAAGAGATTGGGAGAGAGTCCTTACCCGATCCCTTTAACAAAATTCTAAAATACACATTTTAAGAGATCGGGAGAGAGTTCTTACCCGAATTCTCTTAGCTAAAATTCTAATAAAAACATTTTAAGAGATCAGGAGAGAGTCCTTACCTGAATTCTTTTAGCCAAAATTCTAATAAAAATATTTTAAGAAATTAGGAGAGAGTCCATTTCCAAAATCTTTTCAATCAAAATTTTAATATTTAAATACCGAGATACCTAACATGTGAACCGAGAACCTTCCTCATTTATTGCGGATCTTTAGGGACTCAAATAAAATCTCTTTGAAATTAGAATCCCAAATTCAAAGCTAAAAAATTAGATAAGATATGTAACAAATCAAATAAACAAAACACCAATTCACCGTGGGGACATCCCATATACCCGTGTTCTTAGGAAACCCAAAATAGTGAGATAGTGAATGCCCCTTCTATCAATAAAAGGACCGATATCGTGATTCCAAAACCCCCCCAAATTATTAATCGTAATAATTAAGAGCACATCGTTAAATTTGCTGACTCTCATTAAGAGATGAGGTGGGGTGCCTAACACCTTCCCCACCCGTGAATGAACTCCAAACCTAGAATCTCTATTTCAGAAGTGTTTTTTGTTTTCAGTAATGGTTTCCTTTAATTTCCCTTAAAATTAAAGTGGCGACTCCTCACTTTCTCCACTTCGGTGAGAATCGTCCAGCGATCGCAAAGTCCTTGCTATAGATTGGCGACTCTGCTGGGGATGAAGACCCAAATAACCCTGGTTTAGAAGTCTAAAGAGCAAATTTAATCCTGTGCTCTTATTGATAATTATGGGGGTTGAGTCATAGAATTAGAAGTTTTAATATTTTAATTATTACTGTTCTCTCTAACCGTTTTATTTGTTCTGATTGTTTCATTTATTACAGTAATCTTCGCCTAAATTCCCTTGAATAAGGAAGAGGTAAATATGTCTCTTCACACACTGATCACCTACACGATTTCCTCACACACTTTAGCCCTATACTCGGGCTCTCTTACCCTGTAGGAAGTAGGAGGGAGTCATGTAGCAGTACCCGTGGGTTTTTACCCCGTTAGTATCCGTGAAGACTTTTGCTCAGATTGGAACTTGTTTCGTCTATTGTGATCACCATGAAGTTTTCCGGTCATTATCATAATGGTGAAATGAGGCTCTACTGTTTACAGTAGGGACAATTTGGGGACCTATGGCTTTAGAAAATTAGACCTTGAGCTAAACCGTCACATTAGTTAGAGCCTATAATAAGCCATCCTTGAAGGTAAGACCATTCAATTAGATAGTACCTACCCAGTGTCACGGTAACCCTATTTTAGGACAAAAAGGGACATACTTGCTTTCACCTCACTCTGTTTATATTTTTAAACTTCTCTTAAATAACATGAGGGTAATTTTGAATCATATTGCCAGGATGACCTAAACACCTTCCTACTTTGATAGGTGTATAGATATTATCACGCAAGTAGTATAATTCAAAATTACCTGAATTTATTCTACTAACTTATTTCCTCTGTAGGTGTTATAAACTGGTGTCTGCTAAGGGTAAGGAAAACTTTAAAATGACATCTTCGAGTCAGTCAGCCAAAGAGGTTTCAAAACAGAAACGAGATGCTCAACAAAGATTCAAATCGATCCATGACTCAGAATCCTTACAGACTGGTAAGATAGAAACAGAAGCCCATCCATTGCCTCCATTAGATCCTAGTAAAATTGAGATCAAAATAGCCAGTTTCGATGACTTATTAAATAGTTGGAAATCATTGCCCAATCATGCTCAGACACAGGCTCTTTGATATGGGTCAAAGCACAAGCTCCGGCACTAAAGGCCATGTTATCTACTTGGAATCCCAGTTATAGGGTATTTTCTTTCAATGATGTTGACATGACACCTATGGTAGAGGAATATCAGACATTGTTGGAGATCCCTTATGCAGCCCAGAACATATTATCTCCACCTTGATCACAGAAAGACATGAAAATGGTTCGCGCACATAATAGAAGTCCCAGTAGAAGAAGCTAAAGTAAAAGAAACCGTTAAGGGAAACTCGCATGGGTGGCCTTGGATTTACATTAAGAAGCATTTGGACCAGCACATTCAGGGTGGGAAATGGGATAAGGCTTTGTCAGTTATAGCTCTGGGGATTTATGGATTGGTCTTATTCCCCAGACCTCTGGGAATTGTAATCCATAAGTCATGGAATTATTTTGGGCAGTGGAAAAATAGAATGTCAACCCAATACCTACTATTCTTGTCGAGACCTTCTTGACCTTGACATATTGCCGGCATCAGGGTAGGGAATCATTAAGTGTTGCATCCAACTGCTATATCTTTGGATCCTCAGTCATATCTGTCCACTAGAAACTAAGGGTCTGACTTGGTACTCTGATCAACCCATTATTAAAAAGATGGTGATGCTAATAATAAGTCAAAGAGATGAACGACAATGGCAAGAGCAGATTCTAAGTTTTAGTAGTCACATTTACTATTGGAGGAAGTTGTGGACTACAAGCGAACCCATCTTAATCAGTACAGGAGATCATCATTTTGTACCATTGGTAGGACTAACCGGATGCACAAGTTATATCCCAACTATGATAATGAGGCAATTCAGCTCGACTCAATTCATTCCCAATATTGAAGGATTTCGTCAAACCCATTTCTATCATGAACCTGGTAGAGAAAACGAACTGAAAGCTTTGCACAAATCTTGGGAAAAGGTAATCTTGATGGAATGGTCACCTAAAAGGCCAAGCACAATAGAGGAATATTCCTTATGGAGAAACAGGAGAGACAAGCAGTATCGAATCTCCAAACTAACAGGGTCTGGGGAAAGTATATCTCACCAAGAAGTCTGTTTGGAAGGAGTTGATACCGGATCGGGTAGTCCTCTTCAAGATTTGACTACTGAGAACTAGCAACTGAAAGAGCGCATAAAAAGATTAGAAGATCAAGAGCAAGTGTGGAAAAGGAAGCAAAGAGACTTAGAGAGGAGATGACGACAGGAGAAGTGGAATATGGGAGGCAGAAAGCCCAGTGGGAAAAAGAGAAGACTTCACTCTAAAGCACAGTAAAGGAGAAAGAGATACAAAATGGTAAATTACGAGAAAGATTGGAATATCATGAGATATTGGTGGAAGAATACAAGCAAGAAAACAAGAGAAGGAAGCATGAACTTAAAGATCAGGCGCAATTAATCAATGATATCTCGAAGGAGTGTGCCAAAGAAAGAAAGGAAAAGGACAGACAAGCCACCATTTACCAAGAATTGCGAGGGAATGTCGACCGATTAGAAAAGATGATAGTGCAAGAGAAACAAGAACTGATGCCTAAATCCGAATATGCTTTGAAGATATTCAACTCTGCGAGACAAGAAGCGAGATTGTATGAGTATCTCAAAAGATGTTATTGTATTTTAAGAAGCCTTCATGAGCCTAGGCAACAACACAATACTATGTATGCTTCATAAATAATAAAACTGTGTTCTGGGACCTTGAAACTTATGAATGAATAGTGTAACTCCCGTGAGATTTATCCTCATTAGAGCTATGCGAAAAGACGTATGCTTTATATGAACATGTATCATAACCACGCATACGCCTCGTCATTCATAGTTGGACTATCGAATGTTGCCATTGTAAAAGATAATGTAATCTACCCTCGGCAAACACCATTTTCGGCAATTATTTGCCACAGTATCCTTTGACCAGCCAAAACTTTTGCCACAGTAAGTTTATTTGTAGAAATAAAACTGATAACGCACTTATCTCTACAAGAAACTAATATTGCTCCCAAAGCAAATCCGATCCAGCAACCAGTTATACCATGAAAAGTTTATTTAACAAGATCCCGAACAAAGAAGACAATGGAAGAGCAAGAACAAGTACAAAACCTACAGGGGCAAGTTTCAGAATTAAGGGAATAGAACTCAGAGTTAATGAAGATGATGAAAGAAATGTCCCAAAATAAAGAAACCACCCGGCCAGCCCTAGAACCAAATTTACCAGTGATTCCCCCACTTACAACAACAGTTGATGCTCATGCCCAAAAGCTTCATGATTAAGCCTCAACTTCTTTCACCTTCCAAACTTCCATTCCTAACCCAACAATTACCTTCAATCTAACATTCCCAAACAGTGAATTTCCTGTCTCTTATCACCAGGCTATCCCGAATGCTGAATTTCATCCTTCAGCACCAATCCCTTCAGTTTACCCTCCAACCAATTTTCCAACTGAGGGAATAGCTCATGTAATAGGAGGAGAAAGTAGAGAAAAAGAAAATGAGAAGTTATCTGCTCTAGAGGAAAGGCTAAGAGCTATTGAAGGGTTAAATATGTATGGCTTAGTCGATGTGTCTTCGCTGAGATTAGTGCGGGATGTAGTGGTACCACCAAAATTTAAAGTCCCAGAATTTGACAAATACAGCAGAAGCTCCAACTCGCGCATCTATTTGGCCACTTACATAGCCAAGATGTCTGCTCTTACAGAAGATGATAGACTCTTGGCACACTTCTTCTATGAAAGTCTCATGGGGGCAGCCTTACGTTGGTGCATACAATTGGATAGGAGTAGATTATGCTCCTGGAAAGATTTGGCTGACGCTTTCCTCAAACAGTATAAGTTCAATTGTGATGTTGCCCCCACATGGAGAGACCTCCAAAACTTGGTACAAAAGAAAAGGGAGAGCTTTAAGGAATATGCCCAGAGATGGAGAGAAAAGGCAGCTGAAGTTTATCCTCTAGTGACAGACAGTGAATTCTGCTCTCTGTTCATTGAGACTCTGAAGGTTCCATATTTCAATTTAATGATTGGGAATACTTCCAATAGTTTTTCTGATATCATTCAGACGGGGGAAAGGATTGAAGTAAATCTCCAATTGGGGAGATTACAAGAAGTAGTAGGGGAGAGTCCTATGAAAAAGCCTACTAATTTTGGAAAAAAGAAGGAAGGGGATATGCACTCTATTTCAAAAACTCACCTACCGCCACTAAATAATTTTTGCCTACACACCTCAGCCTAAAGTCCATACCCCCTAGCCCAAAACCCAATGGTAGCAAATGTTCCTCCTCCATTCTTGAATTATCCTTGCCCACAATATTCTCCCTAAGCTACCTACAATTCCAAACCATTTGACCAAAATACTCCTTTTAGAACACCTGCTCCTCAACCTAATCCAAGACCATTAAGGAATTCTGATCTGCCATTACCACTCCCACTCAGTGAAATTTACTTGTTATTTGTTGGGTATCAATCAAATAGTGCCCATCCCACTAGACCCCGTCCAGCCGCCATATCCCAGGTGGTATAATCCCAGCGCCAGATGTGAATATCATAGCGGGGCTATAGGACATTCAATAGATAACTGTGGAGCCCTTCGAGGAAGGGTACAACCCCTGATTAGGAATGGGTGGTTAAAGATTGAAGGGAATGGCTCCACTCCTAATGTCACTTCAAAGCCATTGCCCCATCATGATACTGGCAAAGGGAATGGTGTGAGCGTGATAGAGTCCCTAGATGAAAACTTGATTACTAAAGTGGATCAGTTAACCCCGTTCTTTGATGAGATTCACGCAATGGCAGTGCTAGAAGAATACATACATCCATATGGGCTTAATTCTGGAAATGATCTGTCGGGCTCGGGATGCCCTTATCATGGAGCAACCAATCACGAATTATAGAATTGTGATGAATTCAAGGAGGAAATCTGGAGGATGATATCACTAAAAATCTTGAGGTATCAATTAAAGTCAAAAGAAGAAAAGGAAGTGAACACCGCCATTTATGGCGAAGACATCTTAAGATCTACTCCAAAAATGGTTTTTTCTGTCCCCACCACATCAACACCACCAGCACCACCTCTGACAATCATACGCACCCCACCACAACTGCAAGTTACTAATACCCATGCTATGCCTTGGAATTATAATTTCCAAGTTTATACACAGACTGCATCTAGCAGTACTTCCATCCCTACCCTCAACCATACCTACACTCAACTCATCACCACCCCTAAACTATGTTTCACCCCTCATGCTCACTTCAAAATAACCTATACAGGCCCCTCCAATGACTCTGCTCCCCAATTCACATCAGAACCTGCCCTAACAAATGACTCACCAAATCCAGAAGTAGAATTTATTACTAAAAGTGGGAGGTGTTATGACACTAATGAAAAGAAAAGTAAAGGGAAAACAGAAGTAGGAGAGTCACCTGAGACTGAGGAAAAGGTGGGAAAAGTAGTAGAGAGAGGAGAATCCAGTGAAAGGAAGGAAGAAGATGAATTATTGTTGCAAATCATGAAGCAGAGTGAGTACGATGTGATTAAACAATTAAAGAAGACACCTACTCGATTCTCCTTGCTATCATTAATACTGAGCTCGGAAGTGCATCGCCACGCCTTACAGAAGGTTCTAGACCAAGCCTTTATAACCCCTGACATCACACTGAGGCAATTTGAAAAGATAGTTGGACAAATTTAGGCATCCAGTTTCATCACTTTCTCAGAAGACAAAATAGACCAGGCTGGCTTGAAGCACTCTAAGGCTCTGCATGTGACAGTTAAGCGTAAAGGATGTTTGGTTGCTAAAGTTCTAATTGACAATGGATCAGCACTCAATTTCTTACCCAATGCAACCCTGGCAAGGTTCCTGGTAGACCCATCTAGAGTACGCCAAAGTTCCATGATTGTGAGGGCATTTTATGGCACAAAAAGAGGTGTGTTAGGAGACATTGACTTGCCACTTCAAATTGGGGCGTGTACTTTCAATGTAACATTCCAGGTAATGGATATTGAACCAGCATACACTATATTGTTAGAAAGGCCTTGGATTCATTTAGAAAATGCGGTGCATTCAACTCTGCATCAGAGGATCAAATATGTCATGAACAGCAAAATCATCACGGTGAGAGGAGAAGAAGCTATGCTACTCACTAAGCCGCAGTCAGTTCCTTATATGGAAATAACCAAACGATCTCTATAAAGCTCATTTCAAGCCTTAGAGTTACAAGGAACTGCTCTGGGAGACAGGGGAGCTGTAGCCATGGTAGCAAACGTAATGCTGAAAAATGGCTATGAAAAGGGCAAGGGATTAGGTGCCACCTTGTAAGGAATTGTCGAAATCGTAAACCGTGTCAGCCACTCAGAGGAGTGGTCGCTCAAGGTTGGGATATGATGAAGATGCTTTGACTGATAGAAGGTTCTGGATGAGAAACCTACTCAGGGATCAGAGATTTGACAAACCTCTTGAAATGAAAAAAAGCATCCCGAAAATCTCAGACGTTTTTACCAGACCAATCATTGAGAACTTAGAAAAAGAGGATGGAGAATCTCCCTCAGAGTCATCTATCAATGTCCTGCACCTGGATTCCATGTCCGAAATACTGATCTCACCAACCACTGACAAACAAGAGCTTGACAATTGGGAAGCCGAAGATATCCTATGCTTTATTTTGAGTAAAGTATATTTTGTTACTAGCACTTGATTACTTTGTCCATGGTGTCAAGTGTAATTTTGTAAATGGACCTCTTTTTATGATTAAGCAATTAACAAATTAATAGCGCACTTTCCCAAACTCTGTGTCAATATTTTCTTTTAAAAGTTCATTTTAAAAATCCAATCTTTAATATAATCCATTTTCACTTCTTTAAGACCATTGACCAACCTAACCATAATAATCCAATCAACTCTGAAATCCCTTATGTTAACTTTGAGAGTCCCACAATTGCCATCGATATAAGTGATCCTGAAAAAGAGCTTGTGAAGGAGTCGGGAGAAGCAGATGAACCCACTCTAGTACCCTGTGGAGATGAAATGAGTACCTTGAATTTAGGGACAAAGGAAAATAAAAGGGAACTCAGAATCGTGAATAATGAAGAATTAGAAGACAAGATCTAATTGCTAAAGGAATTCATCGACGTATTCGCTTGGGGCTATGATGACATGCCTGAACTGGATCCTCAGATAGTCACGCATAAGATTCCTTTGATCTCTGAAACAGTCCCAGTTAAACAAAATCTGAGGAGGATGAACCCTGACATGTTGCTCAAGGTCAGGGATGAAGTTAAAAAGCAATACGATGCTAGATTCCTAGAAGTGGTAAAATACCCAGAATAGGTAGCTAACATTATCCCCGTAATGAAGAAAAATGGCAGAGTAAGGGTATGCATTAACTACAGGGACCTCAATAAGGCAAGTCTAAAGGATGATTTCCCTCTCCCACATATAGATGTACTGGTAGACAATGCTGCAAGATTGGGGAGATTCTCATATATTGACAGAGCCTCAGGGTATAACCTGATTTTGATGGACAATGACGATAAAGAAAAAACTGCCTTTATCACCCAGTGGGGAGTCTTTTACTACCGGGTCATGCCCTTTGGGCTAAAGAATGCAGGGGCTACTTACCAACATGCTATGGTCACATTATTTCATGACGTGATGCATAAGGAAGTGGAAGTTTACATAAATGACATGATCATTAAATCTAGGGGGACTGAAAGCCATGTACTGGTATTAAGAAAAGTGTTCGAAAGACTCAGAAAGTATCAGCTGAAGCTGAACCCGGCTAAATGTGTGTTTGGGGCAAGATCAGGAAAGCTGTTGGGATTTATAGTAAGTGAGAAGGGAATAGAGGTGGATCCAGACAAAATTCCAGCCATCCAAGAGATGCTTTCCCCAAAAACGGAAAGGAATGTGCGTAGTTTCTTCGGAAAGTTGAATTACATTTCAATATTCATCTCTAATCTCACAGCCAAGGCTGAACCCATTTTCAAGCTATTTAAGAAGAATAATACCGCCAAGTGGAACCAATCTTGTCAAGAGGCTTTCGAAAGGATTAAGTAGTACTTGTCAAATCTGTCAGTATTGGTTCCTCCGGTGACGAGTAGGCCATTAATTCTATATATGGCAGTTCAGCAGAGCTCGATGGGTTGCGTTTCTAGGACATCATGATAATACTGGGAGGAAAGAAAGGGCTATTTACTATTTGAGTAAGAAATTCAATGACTGCGAGTCAAGAAACTCTTTCCTAGAAAAAACCTGTTGTGCGTTGGCTTGGATAGCGAATCGACTCAAACATTACATGTAGAATCATAAAACATGGCTCATCTCCAGGATGGATCCAATCAAGTATGTATTTGAAAGTCCTTTTGTACCTGGGAGATTAGTAAAATGGCAGGTCATACTTTCTCAGTATGACATAGTCTATATGACAAGAAAAGCAGTAAAAGGGAGTGCGATAACTGACCTCCTAGCTGAGAACCCAATCAAT
This sequence comes from Hevea brasiliensis, assembly GCF_030052815.1. Lineage (NCBI taxonomy): Eukaryota > Viridiplantae > Streptophyta > Magnoliopsida > Malpighiales > Euphorbiaceae > Hevea > Hevea brasiliensis. Next base: position 7,230,023 of record NW_026614585.1, read on the forward strand.
GATTACGAAGCCCTGGATTTTTAATTCCTAGACGAATATATTAACGCAGTGAGTGATGATGCTGAAGGTCCAAATGATGTATGGGAAATGTATTTTGATGGAGCAGTCAATTTAGCAGGTAATGGGATTGGAGCAGTGCTTGTTGCCCTAGATGGGAGACATTTCCCAATAGCTGTTAAGCTGAGGTTCGGCTGCTCAAACAACGTAGCAGAGTATGAAGCCTGCATGAGTGGCTTACAGGCAGCTATTGAAATGAAGATAAAGAAATTAGAGGTGTATGGGGATTCAGCTTTGATCATTTACCAAGTCAAAGGGGAATGGCAAACTAAAGACCCAAAACTGATCCCGTATCAAAAATATCTCCTTGAACTAATCAAGGAATTTGAAGAGATTTCTTTCACTCACCTGAGCTGGGACAAGAACTAATTTACTGATGCCTTAGCTACTCTGGCAGTGATGACTCAGATGGAGGAAGGGCAAATAATGCAGCTATTGCAAATTAAAGCAAGAAGTGAGCTGGCATATTACTTTATGATCAAAGAAAAAACAGATGGTAAACCCTAGAATCACAATGTCCAGGTTTACATCAAAAATAGGGAATATCCTCCTGGGGCAAGCAGAAACAAAAGGAGAATGATCAGAAGATTAGCAATGGGATTCTTCCCCAGTGGAAAAATCTTGTACAACAGAAACTCCAACAGTGAGTTGTTGAGTTGCATAAATGCCAAAGAAGCAAGAAGAATTCTATTTGAAACCCATGAGGGGAACTGCGCTACTCATAGCAATGGGTATATGATGGCAAAGCAGATCTTAAGGCGGGGTTACATCTAGACCACTTTGGAAAAAGATTGCATTGAGTATTTCCGGAAGTGTCACAAATGCCAAATTTATGCTAATCAGATAAATGTCCTGCCTCATCAGCTCTACAATCTCGTATCACCATGGCCTTTTGCAATGTGGGGCATCAATGTAATCGATCCGATTAACCCAAAAGCATCCAATGGGCACAGATTCATTTTAGTAGCCATCGACTACCTCACTAAATGGGTTGAAGCAACTTTATATGCTCACATCACTCAGAACACCTTTCTGAAATTCTTCAAGAATAATATTATTTGTCGGTATGGTCTTCCTGGGGAGTTTATCACTAATAATGCCAAAAATCGGAATGCTCCAAAGATTCAGAAGTTGTGTGATCAATATAAGATTCGACATCTCAATTCATCGCCATATCGGCCCCCAGATGAATGGAGCAGTGGAAGCTGCCAATAAAAATCTCAAGTGGATAATTAGAAAAATGATAGTCACTTATAAAGATTGACATGATATGCTTTCCTTTGCGCTTCATGCCTATTGAACTACAGTACGAACATCAACCGGGGTAACTCCATATTCGCTGGTCTACGGGATAGAAGCTATTTTGCCAATTGAGGTAGAAATTCCTTCTTTAAGGATTCTAAAAGAGGCAGAACTAAATGAGACAGAATGGGTTCAATCAAGGTTAGATCAGCTAAATTTGATAGATGAGAAAAGACTGACAGCAGTATGTCACGGTCAGTTGTACCAAAGGAGGATGGCCAAAGCATTCAATAAGAACGTACGCCCACATGAATTCTAATCAGGAGATCTAGTTCTAAAAAAGATCCTACCAAATCAAAGTGATTCCCGGGGCAAATGGTCACTAACTTATGAAGGGCCTTATGTGGTTAAAAAAACATTTTCTGGTGGTGCACTCATTTTAACTCACATGAATGGAGAAGAATTGTTGAGGCCGGTGAATGCAGATGCTGTAAAAAGATATTATACATAAAAAAAAGGGGTAGGAGTGAAAAGCCAAAAGGGCACTCCTTGAAAATGAGGGAAAGAAGGCGAAAACCCGAAAGGGTGCTTTCTACAAAATGAGTGAAGGATGAAAATCCGAAAGGACGCCCCGGAAAAGAGAGCCAAAAAAAAGGGGGGGGGGCTGGGAGTAAAAATCCGAAAGGGCACTGCTAGTTGAAGAAGATGAAGAAATAAGGAGGATTCCAAGATCAAGGGATAGTAAAATACACAGCACGCTTTTCAGAAGGTCACTCAAAACTATGGCAATTGAGGGACTTCAAAATTAACTGAGGACGTTTGTGAGATTTATTTTTATACTCTTAGCCATGAAATTGTACCTTTTATTCTTTTAATGATTATCTTCTTACGCCATAAATAAATTTGTGCATATCTCTTCTACTTTGGTTTATGCGCTATTAATTTGTTGAAAGCTTTCTTATAAGATGAGAATCTAAACACAGGTAACTTCATATACTTTGAGATTTACAGGAAGGCAAAGAATCATCATGGCAACTGGTGCATCTAAGAGGCGAAAACCTGCAAGGACGCTTCTTGCAAGGCCAGCAAAGGGTTAAAAAAAAAAAAAAGAGATAGGAGTGAAAACCCGAAAGGGCGCTCCTAGCAAAATGAGGGAAAGAATGTGAAAACCCGGAAGAGCACTTTCTACAAAATGAGCGAAGGGTGAAAATCCGAAAGGACACCCTAAAAAAAAAACCTAGAAGTAAAAACCCAAAAGGGCACTTCTAGTCAGAAATGGTAAAAAGTAAGGAAAGAGCCAAAAGGATGCTGGACAAATTATAGGCCAAGTCTCGAAACTCGTTCTGGCCTTTTCCATCAATCGTTTATCTTTGGGATCTTGTTAAGTAAACTTTATTTGGGATAATACCCTGCATCAGATTTGCTTTGCAAGCAACTAAGGAATATACACAAAACTTATCTACGATAGTTAGCTAAGTCAGCTCTAAGTTGATTTTAATTTTTAGCACTTTAATTTTCTGTTATCAACCTCTGGGTTCAAGATTCAAGTTGACTTTAATTTCCTATTATCAACCTCTGGATTCAAGATCCAAGTTGATTTTAATTTACAGCATTTAATTTCCTGTTATCAACCACTGGATTCAAGATCCAAGTTGATTTTAATTTACAGCATTTAATTTCCTATTATCAATCTCTAGATTCAAGATCCAAGTTGATTTTAATTTATAGCATTTAATTTCCTGTTATCAACCTCTGGGTCCAAGATGCAAGTTGATTTTAATTTTCAACATTAATTTCCTGTTATCAACCTCTGGATTCAAGATCCAATTTGATTTTAATTTACAGCATTTAATATCTTGTTATCAATCTTTGGATTCAAGCCTATTATCAACCTCTGGGTCTAAGATCCAAGTTGATTTTAATTTACAGCATTTAATTTCCTGTTATCAACCTCTGGGTCTAAGATCCAAGTTGATTTTAATTTTTAGCATTAATTTCTTGTTATCAACTTCTGGATTCAAGATCCAAGTTGATTTTAATTTACAGCAATTAATTTCCTATTATCAACCTCTGGGTCTAAGATCCAAGTTGATTTTAATTTTCAGCATTAATTTCCTATTATCAACCTCTGGGTTCAAGATCCAAGTTGATTTTAATTTCCTGTTATCAACCTCTGGATTCAAGATCTAAGTTGATTTTAATTTACATCATTTAATTTCCTGTTATCAACCTCTGGGTCCAAGATCCAAGTTGATTATAATTTTCAACATTAATTTCTTGTTATTAACCTCTGAGTTCAATATCCAAGTTGATTTTAATTTTCTGTTATCAACCTCTGGATTTAAGATTCAAGTTAATTTTAATTTACAACATTTAATTTTCTGTTATCAACCTCTGGGTTCAAGATCCAAGTTGATTTTAATTTTCTATTATCAACCTCTGGATTCAAGATCCAACTTGACTTTAATTTTCAGCACTTTAATTTCTTGTTATCAACCTTTGGGTTTAAGATCCAAGTTGATTTTAATTTTTAGCATTTAATTTTCTGTTGTCAACCTCTGGGTTTAAGATCCAAGTTGATTTTAATTTCCTGTTATCAACCTCTGGGTTTAAGATCCAAGTTAATTTTAATTTTCAGCATTTAATTTCCTATTGTCAACCTCTGAGTTCAAGATCCAAGTTGATTTTAATTTCCTGTTACCAACCGCTGGATTCAATATCCAAGTTGATTTTAATTTTCAGCATTAAGTTCTTGTTATCAACCCTGGGTCCAAGATCCAAGTTGATTTTAATTTTCAGTACTTTGATTCTTGTCTTCAATATCTGGATTCAAGATCCCAGTTGTTTTTAATTTCTCATATTTCTTTGTTAACAACCTCTGAATCCAAGACTCAAATTGATTTGAATTCCCAATGCTATAATTTGCAGTATTTTATTTTAAAATTTCATCTGCCCAAAATATGGTTCTAAATCTTTACATGATTCCTATATGAAGAATTTCATTCTCTTTAATAGAAATTATGTAAAGAGAGGCAGCTGTAAACATCATATTTTGGTCAACTCTCAAATGCAATGTTCTTTTAAAATTGAAATTTCACTATGTTATCCGTTCTCAACTGACGACCCAATCATAGGTTGCTTTTTCGAACTCAGCAATGGCTTGTCTTCGGAATAACTCGACCTCACGTTCAAGTTAGATTGCTTTCCGATATCTTCACATTTATCCGATGTGTTCGGATCGATATTGGATCTTTGGACCATTCAACCTTACATGTTATTGTTCTCCGATCTCTCCATGTTCAAATACCTCAAAATTCTAAATCTGCATATAGTGTTGTGATCAGCTATCTCGTTGGAGTTGTCCAAACATTCCTCAAACAAAGCTAAGGTTTTATCCGATCTATTATTTTGACCTTAATAAGCTCAAGTCATTTTCAAATCTTTACAATTCTACCAAAGCACTCTACAAATGTTTCAAGGTTTTAGTCGATATTCGGTCACAGCACCAACCGATCTCATGTTCACGTGCAATGGTTTTTTGATCTCTTGAAGTGGCTTGATGTTTTATTATTAATAACTAATCTCAGGTTTAATGTTCAATTGTATTCAATTGATTAAGTACTCAGGTAATTTGGTTTGGATGTTTTTCGATCTCATCAAGAAAATTGAGCATGAAAAGACTTAGATTCATTTCAAAATATAAAAATATACAAGTCATTCGGTAGGACAGTCTCCCCTAACCTGCTCTCCAGGTACATTTTCAGTTTCGTCATTCTGTCTCTCTCTCTCTTAGGCTCCTCCTCGCTGTCTTCTTTAGCTCTTGGGACGAGGTCCACCATCTAGGAGAAGTCTTCTTCAGGATAGCGCTTCGTGAGCTCAGCCAGAAAATCACCACGTGCATTCACATAAGCACTAGCCTCTCTTGCCAAAGCCTCTTCTTCTTTTGCCTTGATCTCTTTGGCAAGTCAAGCGATATTGGTAGATCGGCAGGCCCGAGCATCTTCAAGTTCTCGCTCCAGTTCAGCTATCCTCTCCTCATAAGATTTTACCCAACCTTCTATCTCGACGATGGAGTCCTGGGTAGTGGAGAGTTGGGCCTTGGTGAAAAATGCACCCTGGACCACCTTCACAATCTCCTGTCTTAAGAGATGAGTCTTTTCTCTAATCAAATATTGGTTCAAAATAGCCTCCAAACCTAGGCTCATCGTCTGAGCCAGGAGTTCGTCGATGCTATCCTGGGCCAATCTATTCCGATCTTTTTGAAAACAGATGGTAGCGCCCAGGACCTTGGCTAGGTCACGATTACCTCAACAGAATGGTTCCTTTCCAGAGACTGGATAAGGACCTGAGCACATCGAGAAAAAGTCCTTACGGCCTGTCGGGAAGGCCCCCCTTCTGCACTTGAAGAGACCGGTGGAGGTGGAGGTTTAGCCTGTTGAGGTGGAGAAACAACCACTTCTACCTCTGAGACTGGCTGCTCTGGAGGTCAAAATGAAGAGCTCGGTATTTCTGCCGAGTCCCACTTTGGTGTCTGAGAGGCAGCAGCTGCAGCAACCTTCATCTCCCGCACTTTCTGGGCGAGCTCCCTTTTTCGCTTGCAGCTCTCTTTTGCACTCTCACCTCTGCCATACCTGCACAGAGAATAAGTTAGTGAGATCACCAAAGTTAAGAGACTGAAGATTTATATTATACCGATCCCAGGGCCAAGGTCAGAGAGTTGCAGCTCATAGTCCTCACGGGCGATCACTTGCATCAACCCCCATTTTAGTTTGGCCATAACTGCGTCCAGACATGAGTACTTGTGAGTGGTCGCCTGATCCTTCAGCTCCTTCACCATGGTGTCCTCATCTTTATTTAAGGTGATCTTCTTTAGAACTAAAAGAACCAAATACTGCCAACTACGTAAGATGCCCTCAAAGCCATTCGGGTCCTTGTTCCTTAATATGAAAAACCGATCTTTCCAATTCTACAATGAAGAAGGGAGATCGGTGAAGAGCTCGCAGTTCAGTTTGGCTTGGAAAAGCCAATATTCATCGTCCTTCCACCAAGCGAGCCTATGCAACTCGGCAAAAACCTTCATCATAGGCTCGAGCTTTTTAGCTCGGCATAAACCTCTAAAAGCCACCAGAGGCCGCTAGGAGTTCGGATGCACCTGGGCTACACAGACATGATGGAACTTCAGAACAGCTCTATAGAATTCATTCAGGGGAAATCGAAGCCTGACTTTCAATTGTTCCTCATATACTATGATCAAGTCGATTTCTTCAAAGAAATGATTGGCTCGGAGATTGCCATGACATATGATAAGTTCGAAGGAGTCAGTCAGAAGGTTGTACTCTTGGATAATAGACTAGAGATAGGTCTCCTTGAGAATCGATGGCAACTCATCCAATGGTAAGTTCTCTTTCCTTGAAGACGATGCTTGTTTTAACTTGGTTGATCGACCATGGACTGGGACAATGATTGTAGAAGGTTCAGGTCACTTCACTCGGTTTGGCCACTTCACCTTCAGCCGATGTCCATGAGATGTGAACAAAAGGAGGACTAACAGCTCTCTGACCATCGGTACCACTCATTTCAGAGAATAAAAATGAAATTGATTGAAAAAAGATTAAAGCTTTTACCGGAGTATAAATCAGCACTGGAAAACTTTAGAAAACAAGAGAGAGTGTTGAAGTCGCTAAAAGAAAGTCTAAAAATGGCATAAGGGAGCAAATGGCTAACCCCCTCCCTATTTATACCCGCCTGAGCATTAAATGCTCACAAAGCCCCAAGGGACGCATCGGTTAGCAGGACCGGGCCATTTCAATGACACATCAAAAGAATATTCTAGAAACATAGTAAAAATTCAGACAAATAAGATTGGTCAACGAAGATCATCAGATATAACAGGGTTCTGAACCAACAGATCAGGCAAAATGGCGATTCGTCTAGGGATCAGATCGGGCACATTTATCAGAGATCAGAATAATAACTAATGCAATAATAAAAATAGAATAAGCAGATCCAAATTTCAATAATAGATTTCATTTCATTTCCAAAATGTCATATTACATCATTTGGGCAATCTCTCAAGATCAACAATTACAAATGTCCTTACACTACATTTTACCTAACTTGGACTACTCCCAAACCCAAAGTGTTGCACAATAGGCCTGTGTCAAAGCCTAGTCTTGTGGCTGAATCAAAAGATGTGTTTGATCAGAAAGCTAGCAATAAATACTGGACAGATGTATAGCTCAGATGGGGTGACTATGACTCTCATGATATTGAGCGGTGTCATCGTCGATGTCATCGACCAGAACCAAGCTGCGATTGAGACCTTTGAGATGGTGAGGAGCCAAATGAACTTGAAGAGGCGGTCACCAATATTAAGATTGAAATTAGTGGTCCTCTTGTCAGAGATCGATCTGTAAGCCATACCGATGAGCCGATCCGAGATCGACACGGTAGTCAGTTTCGACCTTGATCGGTTAATTAGTCCAGTTCCCTCACCGTCATCAGACAACGCCCTCATAAACCTTTGATCACCGGAATTGCTCATTTTCAGGAGATGAACAAGGAAAACATTCGGAAAAAGATTAAAGTGGTTGTCGTGAGAAGAATTCTTGTCGGAAAATCCAAGAATGGGAAAATAAAACATTAAAGATTCACCAGAGAAGGAAGGTTGTGAGTATGCGAAGGGCAAAATTCATTAGCATATATATAGGGCCTTAGCATTTATTGCATGCAGAACTCTAAGCAGCTCATCGGTAATTGAAAAATTTATTGCTTTGACCAACACAGAGAAAGGATGAGAAGGAGGTCAGAGAACAGGAAGAGATCAGGAAGTAAAAAGACCAAATGCAAAAGAAAATAGAGATCGGAATAATAATCCTAAGATTGGTCAGTCACAATGAGAAGATCGAAAAAGGGAAGGACGACCTATAGAGATCAGAGAACTTAGGGAGTTGAATAACTTCTAATCATGACCTTTAATTCATAAAACTAGCTCCCTCCACCGTCAGATCAAAGTTAGTTAAAGCATTACAGTCATGATCTAATCTTCACCACACATCTCATTTGTAAGGAGGCACCCCTAGCTACTAGATTTCAAATGGTTAAAGTAGCCCAGTACATCTCGATTTACACTATTGATTATAATTGTAAGGATGGATTTGAGGCCTTCGGATCAAAAATAAATGACAGATTCAGTGCTTTTTGTTTCCAGCCCTTGGATCCATTTTGAAAGGCAAGACCCTTAACCGTTGGATTAAGGGGCGAAAGGACAGAAATTCCGAATGAAATCCCAACCCTTAATTTCGATTCTTTTTAATTCCAGGACGTCGGATTATGTCCTTTTGAATCTAGGCCTTCCGTCTCCTCCTGCTGGAATCCCGGCCCTCTATTTTGAGTACCCATCTCCTATAAATACCTGCATGCAACGCTATAGAGGGGGGGGTAATTATTAAGGAAAAGCCTTGGAATTTTGCTGTAGCTTTATTTTCAATAAAAAACTCTCAAGGTTCCTAGAGACTTTAGAAATAAGTTTTCTGAAGGATCTTTCCATGGAAACTATAGAGCTTTCAATCCATACGTTGGATAACCTCGTAGAGTCTTGGGAACTCAATCATCATTTCTCAAGAAGATCTCACTTCAATCGTTTACAACTCCTCAAAACCACCTTACTATTTCAGTGTTAGTGGCACCGGATACACAAAGACACCAGTATCATCTTACTCGTTGTTTTAGCCTTTTCTATAGGTAAGTACTTGACTTATCATTCTTAAATGTTCATGGTATAGTTTGTCGCAACAAATTTTTAGAATAAGTTTACGTCAAAACTAAACTTATTTCACCTTTTGTGATGTCTACGAGTGTTACCTTTTTATTTTTACGTTGTCTTTAATTTCTTTACGTTATTTCGTGTAAAAAAGGTTAATTCAGGATATTGATATTTTGAAAGTACCATAAGGAGTACGGATGGGAGAATATAATGTGGAGATTCCCAATTAAGGTAAAAATGACTAGGAATAGTACGGATGAATTGAGAGGTTAGCTACTCAGTCTAGCTAAAAAAAAAAAAAAGAAATGAGATCAGGATTCGGGATCAAGTTCAGACGGGGAACCTCCAAAATGAGATGTCTAGAAGATTCAAAATGAGGAGTCGTAATAAGTTGAGAAAAGTTCAATAAATAAATCATGAGATCAGAAACAAAAATCTGGGATAATATGAAAAGCGGGAGGTGATGTGAGCAATGTTCTCATATCTAATAGGGTCAAACGAGTTCGGTCTCACGACTGTGACCTTTTAAAATTCATTTTTGACAAATTAGAAGAGATAAAGAGAGAGTCCTTACCCGAGTCCTCTTAACAAAGTTTCATTATACACATTTTAAGATATCGAGAGAGAGTCCTTACCCGAATCCCCTTAACAAAAATCTAATATACACATTTTAAGAGACCGGGAGAGAGTCCTTACCCGAATTCTCTTAGCTAAAATTATAATAAAAATGTTTTAAGAGATCGGGAGAGAGTCCTTACCCAAATTCTCTTAGCCAAAATTCTAATAAGAATATTTTAAGAAATTGGGAGAGAGTCCTTTTCTGAAATCTTTTCAATCAAAATTTTAATATTTAAATACTGAGATACCTAACATGTGAACTAAGAACCTTCCTCATTTATTGCAGATCTTTAAGGACTCAAATAAAATATCTTTAAAATTAAAATCCCAAATTCAAAGCTAAAAAATTAGATAAGATATGTAACAAATCAAATAAACAAAACACCAATTCACCGTGGGGACATCCCATGTACCCATGTTCTTGGAAAATCCAAAATGGTGAGATATTGAATGCTCCTATCAATAAAAGGACCGACATTATGATTCCAAAACCCCCGAATTATTAATCATAAGTAATTAAGAGCACATTGTTAAATTTGCTGACTCTCGTTAAGAGTCCAGGTGGGGTGCCTAACACCTTCCCCACCCGTGAACTAACTCCGAACTTAGAATCTCTGTTTCGAAAGTGGTTTTATTTTCAGTAATTGTTTTCTTTAATTTCTCTTAAAATTAAAGTGGCGACTCCTCACTTTCTCCACTTCGGTGAGAATTGTCCGGCGACCGCAAAGTCCTTGCGACAATCTTTGTTAGATAAAGCATGCAAATCGATAACATAAATATTTTCAATTCTTTCACCAATAAACAATATTTTGTTATCACTCATTTTAGACACAAAGCAAGATTTGGACTAAAAAATAACTCTACAGCCCTTATCACATACTTGACTAACACTAAGCAAATTATGTTTTAAACCATTAACCAAAAGCACTGTAACACCCCTTACCCGATCTACAATGTAATCGAGCAAGGAATGCTACATTTTGTGCCGGAGCACCTTATTTTAAAGTGGATCTTTTGGATATCTATTTCTGAAATGCTCCTCAACAAGCTCATCAATGATATCAAATCTCAAACAAGAATCAGCTTCAGAATGATGTTTCTTCATGGTGTTATTAATATTGAAAACCAATTGATCTTCACCAACTCTAAAAGTCAATTTTTCACTTTTGACATCAATTAATGCTCTTACTGTAGCTAGAAAAGGCCTCCCAAGAATAATTGGAATATTAGCATCTTCTTCCATGTCTAGAATGACAAAATCAACTGGTATGTAGAACTTTCCAACCTTCAAAGGCACATTCTCTAAAATTGCCTTTGGATATTTAATTGATCTGTCAACTAGCTGGAGAGAAATGTGGGTTGGCATAAGATTCCCCATGTTGAGCTTTTCATATATGGAGAGAGGCATAAGGCTAACACTAGCCCCTAAATCACATAAAGCTTTTATAAAACATGACTCTCTAATGTGGCATGAAATTGAAAAAATTCCTAGATCTTTAAGCTTGGGAGGAAGTTTCCTTTGGAGTATGGCACTACACTCTTCTATTGGGGCCACAGTCTTATGATCTTCAAGTCTCCTCTTGTTTGAAACTATTTCTTTCAAAAATTTTGCATAAGAAAGCATTTACGAAAGAGCATAAAGGAAAGGTACATTTATGTACAGTTACTTCAAGACTTCCAAAAACCTCCCAAATTGCTTATCAAGTTTGGCTTTCTGAAATCTTTGTGTAAAAGGAAGTTATGGCTTATAAGGCTCTGGAGGTATATATTTCTCTTCTTTCTCCTCAACCTCCTCTTTACTTTTTCTTGAACTCTTTTCTTTTTCATTTTCTAGCTTTTCACCTTCACAACTTCTTTCTCATTTTCTCTCTTCTCACTTTTTTCACACTTTTCATTGTTTACTACCTTCCCACTCCTTAATGCGATGGCTTGACAATGTTCTCTTGGATTTTCCAACTGACTTGGAAGCTTTCCCAAAGACTTAGTACCTAAAAAGGATGGTTGTTGTGCACTTTGGTTCTCTAACATTCTATTATATGTCTGCAGTTGCTCCAATCTTACTTTCATCTCTCTCATTTCTTCATCATGCTTAGTTTGATTGGCAAGGATTTATTGTAACAAAGCTTTTGTGGTAGAACCTTGCTCTTGCTGTCTTGGTGGAGGTGTAGGATTTGTGTTCCTTTGCTAAAATCCAGGCAACTATTGCCTATTCTGCTGATATGAATTCCCTTGTTGTTGTGGCTGAAAATTCTAACTTGGCCCTTAGTTTTGCTGATTTTCCCATGAAAAATTAGGACGGTTCATCTAGGCTGGATTATATGTTTGAGAATAGGGGTTACCCATCTGCTTGTTTCCATAGTTCCCCTTGTTCACCAAAATTTGCTCCACAGCTGGTAATTCCTTCTATATAAGCAACTTGTTGAGAATTTCCAGAGGATGATGAAGTAACCAGCATGCTTAAATCTTCCATTTTCTTTACCAAGACATTTGTAAGTGCATCAAATTTGGTGTTGATCATATTGAACGGATCAAGATCATACATTCCAGCAGCTTGTCTCTTTTGTGTTGGGGCTGGCCCTCTTAGACTATTCCAAAGATGAGTGTTCTTTGCAATTTTCTCTAATAACTCATAGGCTTCATCTTCATGCTGCATAATGAACTCTCCACCTGTTTGAGCATCAATAATCTCTCTAATAGCAGGAGTGACATTTGTATAAAAATTCTGATTTATCATTCATTTTGGAATGGCATGATGTGGACATTATCTCTCCAACTCCTTCCATCTCATCCATGACTCATAGAGGGTTTCATCTTCTCTTGGCCTAAAAGCTGTTATTTGATTCCTTAATTCTTATGTTTTTCCAAGTGAAAGATATTGTGCTAGAAATGCATCAGTGAGCTGCTCCCAATTTGTAATTGAATTATGAGATAGAGAATCAAGTCAATCCAATGCTCTATCTTTCAAAGAGAATGAAAATAATTTCAGCCTTGCTGCATTATCAGATACTCCAAGTTGCTTTTGCATATCACAGATTATAGCAAACTTCTTAAGGTGAGTGTGAGGATTTTCTGAAGGATGACCCCCAAATTGAGAATTCTAAATCATTTGTAGTACTCCAAAATCCATCTTGTAGCTGTTTGCATCTGTCCTTGGTCTTGCAATACTTTCTCTCAAATCATCAAAATGAGGGAATGCATGATCTATCATACTTTTCCTAGGCACAATATTATTGACAACTTCTTCCCCTCAAGCTTCATTTTCATTATTTCTATTATTTCCAGCATTACCACCACCAATTCTTACTTTTTCTTTAACCATTTCTAGTTCAATTTCAACTACTCTCAAAGCTTCTTTTTCTCTTCTGATTTCTTTCTTGTTGGCTCTACAAAACTTCTCAATTTCAGGATTGTATAGTGTCACTTGTGCTTTTAGTTCTTCTCATAAAAAATAAAAAAGGTACCTAAAAAGAACAAACAAACACGAAATGAAAAGATAATAAAGATAAAACTATAAACAACTAAAATAATCAAGAATTCAATCTTAAACAAACAATTCCTCAGCAACGACGCCAAAAACTTGATGTGGCCCAACTGTAAGTGTACGGGTCGCATACGTAGTATAGAAAAAGATATCGTTCCCATGGAGAGTTGTGTTAGTGATTGAATTATTGATATAAAATTAACTTATTATAGTTAAATTTAAACTAAAAAGGTAAAAAAAGGAAGAGAATGGAATTTTAAGAGTATAATTGCAATTTCAACTAAGAAATAACTTAAATGGGAATCCAACTATGTTTATAAGAAATAAACCCTACAAAATTAAGTGTGGCAAAAATTTAATTGATAATCAATAAAACTCAACTAACAATCAATGATAACAAAATGGTTCCAGAGTTTAGGAGTTCATATTCAAGCTAAATTGGGATTTTAAATTGGTTATCCAAACTCATAGGAATTATGGGTTTCAATAATATTAATTCTTAAATCCTTTGAATACCCTTTTGAGTGAGACAAAGAGTGTTCTAATTAACTCAATCCTACTTTCATGGAGTTGAAATTAATTAAAATCCATTAGGTTCCTTAATCAATTTATTAATCCTCTTAATCCTTAGTTTATTTCTAGATCCAAGTTAATTAAGTCCAATTTCTTGATTATCTATCTCAAGGTTTTCTCCTTTTGGTGCTTTAACCAAGGATTATGAACATTACTTAATGGGATCCTACACTAAGCATGTCATTGAGCATACAATAAATGGATGAAACCATATAAAAACCATATAATATGGATTACCTAATTAAAATTCATAAAATATCTTAAATATTACATAGCCAAACTCCAGAATCCTTGAAAACTACTCACTACCCATATTTAATACAAAAGATTCCAAGCAAATATGGAAATAAATCTGGAAAATAAATAAAGAACTAAGAAACCTAGTAAAAGAAAGGTAGAAAATGGTGAAGAAAAGAAGAAATTTTCAAATTTGGTGCAGGAGCAAAATGCCGGCTGCTTCTTCTCCCATGCCTTTTTTGTGTCTTTTTCTCTTCCTCTGTTTTTCTGTCTATCTAAATGAGGTAAAAAAAAACTCTCTATTTATATTCTCTGACAAAGAAAACCCTAAAATGGTGTGTGAGGTAATTGATTCACGTGGGAAAATCTTTTCTTTCTAGCTCATTTATGAAGAAATGAATAGGTCATGCAAGATCTTGTACAAATCTAGCAGTTACAGAGGCTTCCAGTGAGGTTGCATAAGTTATGCGGGCTGCCTGTGCAAGTTTCTGCATGCTTTGAAGCCTCTCATGAAAGTGTATAACTGGACTACACAGGTTATGCGGCAAGTTATGCAAGTTTTGGCCATCTGGGAATTCCTTCCATAAAGCTGCATGAGGAGCTGCTGTAGGAGGGGGGCGTGAGGCGAAATATCATCAATTAGAATTATATAAAATGCACCAAGTAATGCCCAGAAAAGATGGCAGAGTCACAATGGTCTCACTTAAGTACCACATTCTTAGACAGCATTTCTTAGACATGCACTTCATACAATCCTAACAGAATCAAACCAGTGGTAAGTATCGTCTTCTCATAACACTACCACGGTACTAAGGATTTATGCCACGAAGGCATAGATAGACAAGAGTTGCCACCCGGGTAATAACCGGGACATATTCAGTGTTTCTTCTAAGGGTCATGGATGACAACTTACTCATTACAGAGTTTCCACAACCGTCATTACCATAGCCCAAGGTCTAGGTTCGGGATAGTGGATACGTAAGGGGAAGGTGTTAGGTACCCCTTACGCCTGGTCTAACCTCATTGATTCGAGTGCCATTCCTCTACTAATGTTTATAGAAGTCTTGTTTATTATTTATTTATTAAACTTTATCCTAAAAAATGCAATTCTAATCCTACACATGCAAGTAATTTACAAAAGGGTTGTTGTTTACACACAATTTTCATGCACAAGTAATTCCTATCTACGGGGTTGCTAATTATTTAAATGATATTTATCAGATGACTAAAATTAATTTATTATTGAGAATTTAATTTACAAACAAATTCAATTTCAAATAACACTACGTTTCTATTTAACCTAATTAATTAATTTTCACCAAGTTACCCTAAGAATAATTGAACTAAGTTAATTATGTACATGTGTAATTTATTCTAATATCACATAAGGCCCAAACAATCACAACCTAATAAAAATTTCTAACATGCAAATTTATTTTACAATTACAAAGTATTAAATTAAATTTATTTACATGCCAATGTTAGTTTAATTTACAAACAAGATTAATTTTAATTTATAAAGTATTTATTTAAATTAATTACATGCAAAAGTCAGTTAAATTAAAAACAAAGTTAATTTTAATTTACCAAATAAAAGTTATATTATTGCTACAATTCATGCCGATGGTTATTCAAGAAGTTTAGAGCTACTTACCTGTTGGTAAATACAGTTGCCATTGGAGCAAGCTACCCTTAAAAAAGGGTCTTCTCTTCTAGTATGGCAATGATATCCCTGGCTTACTCCCGTTTAGCTCCATATAAGCTCCACGCAAATGCCCTTTTTGGTACTTACCTTAGGGCTACTTACCAATTTTGTTTGTAATAAGAAATAAAGAAACTAAAGAAAATAAGAGAAATAAAGAAAATATTAATAACAATTTACATTGGATTCTAACTCTAGTCTCCTAAAGGGTTAATATTCCTAATTAGTTACAACTACCTAATGGTCTAAGTCTTCTAACATAATCCAAACACTTCATAACACTTCTTGAATTAAAAG
This sequence comes from Hevea brasiliensis, assembly GCF_030052815.1. Lineage (NCBI taxonomy): Eukaryota > Viridiplantae > Streptophyta > Magnoliopsida > Malpighiales > Euphorbiaceae > Hevea > Hevea brasiliensis. The sequence goes on from NW_026614585.1 coordinate 7,245,995, forward strand.
AACACAAAAAAATAGATCAAATATCAATTAAAACCTAAGAAAATACAAGAACATGCATAAATATACAATTTCTAAATTCTGACAGATTAACAGTAGCAAGAAATCCGATTTTTTAAAAATAGTTATACATGCCTAAAAATCATAAAAAAATTATAAAAGACAGTCTACATATCATACAAGATCATAAAATTTATAAATCAAACAATACCCTAACCGAATGGTCTACATAAATCGTAACTTTTCTAAGTGACAGAATCGTACTACTTTTTTGTAAAATTTATAACTCATTAACCACAGTAGATATGAATGCAAAACCAATTGGAAAAGATTCATAAGATTTTGAAGTTAATTTTAGATACTAGATTTACACAAAAATATTAAGGAACAAGGGAGATATGGGCTCCATAAGTCGGATATCCTGCAAATCAGATTTTACAGGAACCCTAAATTCAAATAGTCATAACTTACAAAATATTAAAGCTTGTTTTGTGATTCTTGAGCCTAAAATTAATGGAATTTTGTGTAGAATATGAATATAATTTTTACAAATTTTTTACAGTTTCAAAAAATAAAGAAAAATAACAAAAATACGAGCGACAGAAACTAAACATGTGCAGAATTGTGTATCCCCCCAAATTAAACATGATTACATGATCTATATGAACATATAAAATAAATTGAAGACAAAGAGCATAGAATTAAAATATTATGTGACATAGATCTTGAAAAGAAAACAATAAAAACTGACCTTCCAGAAATCTTGTATGAAAATCTTCTTGAAGAAAAGAAAAAATAAGGAAGAACTCAAAGAGTCTTGAATATCTCTAAATTTCTTATAGCTCTGAATTTTCTCTTCCTCTTTCCTCCCATCTCCCCTTTTCTTCCCTTCTCTAGTAGGGTATTTATAGGGTTTTAGGAGAGAGGTGTGATAGGGTTTGGAGTCTTAGGATGATAAAGTTTAGATGACTTAAACAACTATGATTGTAGAATTCAAATAAGACTGGAATATGGGTGAGGTATTTCAACCAATAGGAAGACAGGAAAAAATGGAAGGCACCAATAGGGAGTGAGGAAGAGGTGTGGTAGGGTTTGGAGTCTTAGGGTGATAAAGTTTAGATAACTTAAACAACTATGATTGCAGAATTCGAATAAGACTGGGATATGGGTGAGGTGTTTCAACCAATAGGAAGACAGGAAAAAATGGAAAGCACCAATAGGGAGTGAGGAAGAGGTGTGGTAGGGTTTGGAGTCCTAGTGTGATAAAGTTCAGATAACTTAAATGACTAGGATTGATGAATTTGGATGAGACTGGAATATAGGTGAGGTGTTCCAACCAATAGAAAGAGTGGGAAAGGGGGTGACACCAATAGGGAGTGAGGAAGAGAGTGGGGCCAAGGAGCAGAGAGATATTTTGTTATTTTAATTTTTAGAAAATAATTAAATGGGTCCCATTTAAAATTCCTAACTAAGCTTTCTTAGGCCCATGGAGCTCAATTGAACTTAATTAGATCCATTTAAGAACTACTCATATTAAATTTAAAAAAAATAAAATTTTATTTAAATTTAATTAAATTAATTTCCCCAAAACTTTATTATTATTTTCATTTTTTCAAGATCATGCCACGGAATTAATAATTCAGCTCCATGCCTCCAATTACATCTTACAGTCATATAATTTTTCATCATCGGGTTTTTCACGGCCTCAATGCACATACTCATCACAAAATAAGGGTTTATAGTTTGCCCCCCACTTTAGCGAAAGTTGAAATCAATGTGAAAGCATTACTCAAGTTTCGTCAAAGTGAAACTCAAATTTCTAATAACTATGAAACATTGGCTATGAGGATCAAGTATATCTTGCTTGGTCGACATACTCTATGTTATGAGACTAGTTACGGTCTCATAATAGTAATAACTGTGTCATGTGAAAAATGAGTGTATCTTGCTCTATCGATACACTCTTTGTCATGAGACTAGCTACGGTCTCATAACAGTGATAACTGTGTTATGTGAAAATTGAGTGCATCTTGCTCTGTCGATACACTCTGTGTCATGAGACTAGCTACGGTCTCATGACAATGGCAACTGTGTGATTTGAAATATTGTGGATTCATATTTAGGACCGTAGTCCTAAACTACCTACGTATCCCCCTCATTATCCTAAGGAAGAATCAGACCTACTCGTAGTTCGACACTTGAAACTGTGGTGATGCATGTTCTTCTATGCCTTACACACCTACAGGTGACATGTTGATGCGTGTTCTTCTACGCCTTACACAACTATGCCATATGCCCTAAACAACGTCTAAGGACTTACCAAAAAATATCTGTCATGAAATGTTATGGATTCACATTTAGGACCGCGGTCCTAAACTACCTACGTATCCCCCTCACTATCCTGAGGAAGAATCAGACCCCCTCGTAGTTCGACAATTGAAACTGTGGTGATGCATGTTATTCTACGCCTTACACACCCACAGGTGACATGTTGATGCATGTTCTTTTATGCCTTACACAACTATGTCATGCGGCCTAAGCAACGTCTAAGGACTTACCAAAAAATATCTAATTCATGATTTGAAAAAAAATTAGGATGACTGGGTCTCAAAATTCTCTCTGATCTTTATGCTTCCTGTATGCAACTTCTATCATGGGCATGCTGATTTTACTAGAGATTCTAAAAAAACTTAGTCCTCTGGGGGACCTTTTTTTGCAAAAACTTTCTTATAGCCTCAAAGTTTTTTAGAAGAATTGTTCACCAAAAAAGACTTCCTTAAGGTCATAATACAATTTTCCTCTGATTTTTCTTTTTCTTCTCTCCCCCCATGGTTTTTTCCTTAACTCATTTCTCTTTCATGAACTCCATTCTTTGTGCGCTAACTTTTGCCTGAAATGTCCTTTTGGATTTTCATCTCAGCGGGCTTGCTCTAACTTTTGCCTAAGCGGCCCTTTCGGGTTTTGCACCTAGCAAGCTCCCTTTTTTTTTTTTTTAGATAATTATCAGGGCATTCATATCAAGTACCCATCTTGTCATACTCAGAAGGCATAGATTAAATCAAAACAATGCAGTTCAATTACTTAATCATTTGATGTATCCCTCAAGACACAAACATTCGCGATCATAATTAAATAAAATCCATTTCTAGTTAATGCAATAAAAAATTCTTTATTTATTCAGGTACACCATTACTTCCTCTTACATTTAGTTTTGCTAAATTTCTAACCTTCCAAAGTTAGAAATAAGCTTTATAACTGATGTATACATTTTGCATAATCATTTAGGTTTAATTTCATAGCCATTTTATTTGATTATTAGTCACTTTTAGCTAATTTCATTAGTCATTTAGTTAGTTTTTCATAATTGTCAATTTTGGATTAATTTATAATTTTTACTTTGTTTTGTAGGAAAAATGGTGTTTTTGAAGGATTGAAAAGAAATTTTGCCATTGAGGAGTGACTTCTACAGCCATAGATGTCAAAAACAAGTTTTAAAGTTGAAATATGCATTGGCCAAATTGCGCATAACTTGCCGCATAAGCTATGTAGATCTGCATAAGGAGAAGAAACACTGTTCCAACACCTGCCGAATTGTGCATAAGGAGAGTGCATAGCTTATACAGATTCATGCCTCCCTTATGCAATCTCACGGAATTGTGCATAACCTATGCGCCTGGTCATGCAGTTTCGCATAAGTGAACCAGAAACAGCCAAAAACTGCGTAAGGGACTGCATAACTTATGCAGTCCACTTATGCAGTCCCACAAAGATTTCATTAATGAGCTGGCAGAATATTCCCTCAGAAAATCCCTCCTAAAACACACAATTTTAGGGCTCCATATCAGAAAATCCTATAAATAGCCCCATTTCCCATTTTAGAGGGGAGGAAAGAAAGGAAGAAAAGGGAAAGGAGCAAGCAGCAGCTGAAGGGTCACAAACACCTCCCACACCATTTCCAATCAGATTTGGAGATTTCTTTCTTTTCTTACATTTTTCCTACACTTCTAGTGTTGAGCTTTTTGTTTCTTAGTTTAGATTAAAGCTTTATTTCCATATAAATTCAGAATATCTTGTAAATATTATGGATAGTGAGTAGTTTTCCTTAGATTCTGGAGTAAGGGATGTAATATTTAAGATATTTTGTGGATTTTGATTGGGTAATCCATATTTTGTGGTCTTAATGAGTTTTATTCATTTCTTGTGTGCTTAATGACATGCTTAGTGTAGGATCCCATTAAGTGATGTTCCTAATCCATGGTTGAGGCACCGAAAGGAGAAGGCCTTGTGATAGATAATCAAGAAATTGGACTTAATTAACTTAGATCTAGAAATAGACTAAGGATTAAGAGGATTCACATATTAATTAAAGAACCTAATGGGTCTTAATTAACTCTAACTCCATGAAAGTAGGATTAGATTGATTAAGGCACTATTTGTCTCACTCGAAAGGGTATTCAAAGGATTTAAGAATTAATCTCCTTAAAACCCGTAAGTTCCACAAGATTGGATAACCAATTTAAAATCCCAAAATAGCTTGAATATGAAATCCCGAACTCCGGAATCGCCTTTTTATCATTGTTAATTCCTAATTGAATTTAATTGCTTGCCATTTTAAATTTTTCCATATTCCAACTTGCTTATTTTAATTTGATGCAATTTTAGTTTAATCATTACATTGTCGAATAGATCATTAATTTTACACATATAGAATTCATACTTCAATGCCCATCAATTTATTACTTTAATTTTAAAAATAGTTTAAATTAGGCAACTTTTTATATCAAAAATTCAATCATTAACACAACTCCTCGTGGGAACGATATCTTTTCTATATTACTTGTACGACCCGTGCACTTGCGGTTGGGCCACATCAAGTTTTTGGCGCCGTTGCCGGGGAGTTGTTTGTTTAAGATTGAATTCTTGATTATTTTAGTTGTTCATAGTTTTATTTTTGTTATCTTTTCATTTTGTATTTGTTTGTTCTTTTTCAGGTACTCTTAATCTTTTATGAGAAGAGCTAGAAGCACAAGTGACACATCCTTATTGTTCAATCCTGAAATTGAGAAATTTTATAAAGCCAACAAGAAAGAAACCAGAAAAAGAAAAGAAGCTTGGAGAGAAACTGAATTAGAAGCAGACATGGCTGACGAAAGAATCAGAATTGGTGGCGGTAATGCTGGAAATGATCGAAACAATGAAAATACAGCCCAAGGTGAAGAGGTTGTAAATGCTAATGTACCTAGGGGAAGTATGATGGATCATGCTTTTCCTCATTTTGATGACTTGAGAGAAAGCATAGCAAGACCAAGAATTGATGCAAATAGCTACAAGATGGATTTTGGAGTTCTTCAAATGATTCAAAATTCTCAATTTGGGGGACATCCTTCTGAAAATCCACACACACATCTGAAGAAGTTTGCTATGATTTGTGATATGCAAAAACAACCTGGAGTATCTGATGATGCAGCAAGATTGAAGCTATTCCCATTCTCTTTGAAAGATAGAGCATTGGATTGGCTTGATTCTTTACCTCACAACTCCATCACAAATTGGGAGCAACTCACTGATGCATTTCTTGCACAATATTTTCCACCTGGAAAAACTCAAGAATTGAGGAATCAAATGACAGCTTTCAGACCAAGAGAAGATGAAACTCTTTATGAATCATGGATGAGATGGAAGGAATTAGAGAGACAATGCCACATCATGACATTCCGAAATGGATGATAAACTAGAATTTTTACACAAATGTCAGTCCTACAATTAGAGGGATTATTGATGCTCAAACAGGAGGAGAATTTATTATGAAGCATGAAGATGAAGCTTATGAGCTATTGGAGAAAATTGCAAAGAATACTCATCTTTGGAGTAGTCCAAGAGGACCAGCTCCAACTCAAAAGAGGCAAGCTGCTGGAATGTATGATCTTGATCCATTTAACATGATTAATGCAAAGTTTGATGCACTTACAAATGTCTTGGCTAAGAAGATGGAAGATTTGAGTATGTTGGTTAGTTCATCATCATCATCTGGAAGTTCACAACAAGTTGCTTATGCAGAAGGAACTACCAACTGTGGAGTAGACTATGGAGAGCAATCTGCATATGTTGGTAATTATGGAAACAAACAAATGGGGAATCCTTACTCTCAAACTTATAATCCAACTTGGAGGAATCATCCCAACTTTTCATGGGGAAATCAGCAAAATCAAGTTCCAAATCAGAATTTTCAACCACAACAGCAACAAGGAATTCCATATCAGCAAAATAGGCAACCATTGCCTAATTTTCAGTAGAGAAATATGAATCCTCCACCAAAACAGCAAGAACAAAGTTCCACCACATAAGCTTTATTACAATAGATTCTTGCTAACCAAACTAAGCATGATGAGGAGATGAGAGAGATGAAAGCAAGGCTAGAACAGATGCGACACATACAGAATCTTTGAAAAATCAGATTGCACAACAAGCATCTTCCTCAGGTACCAAGTCTTTTGGAAAACTTCCAAGTCAACCAGAAAACCCAAGAGAGCAGTGTCAAGCTATTACTTTAAGAAGTGGGAAAGTTGTAAATAATGAGAAGAGTGAAAATAGTGAGAAGAGAGAAAATGAGAAAGAAATTGCTGAGAGTGAAAAACAAGAAAGTGAGAAAGAAAGTGCAGAAAAATGTAAAGAGAAAATTGAAGAGAAGGAAGAGAAGTATATACCTCCAGAGCCTTACAAGCCACAACTTCCCTTTCCACAAAGATTTCAAAAAGCCAAGCTTGATAAGCAATTTGGGAAGTTCTTAGAGGTTTTGAAGAAGCTATACATAAATGTGCTTTTTATTGATGCTCTTTAACAAATGCCCTCTTATGCAAAATTCTTAAAAGAAATTCTCTCAAACAAGAGGAAACTTGAAGACCATGAAATTGTAGCTTTGACAGAAGAATGTAGTGCTATCCTTCAAAGGAAACTTCCTCCAAAGCTCAAGGATCCAGGGAATTTTTCAATTCCATGCCACATTGGGGAATCATGTTCTACAAAAGCTTTATGTGATTTAGGGGCTAGTGTTAGCCTTATGCCCCTTTCCATTTATGAGAAGCTCAATATGGGAGATCTTAAGCCAACCCACATTTCTCTTCAGTTAGCTGACAGATCAATTAAGTATCCTGAAGGGATTTTGGAGAATGTGCCTCTGAAGGTTGGGAAGTTCTATATACCTGTTGACTTTGTCATCTTGGACATGGAAGAGGATTCTAATATCCCAATTATCTTGGGAAGACCCTTTCTAGCTACAGCAGGAGCATTGATTGATGTTAAGGGAGAAAATTTGACTCTTAGAGTTGGTGAAGATCAATTGGTTTTCAATATTAATAACACTATGAAGAAGCATCATTCTGAAGCTGATACTTGTTTGAGAATTGATATCATTGATGAGCTGGTTGAAGAACATTTCAGAAAGAGATATCCAGAAGATCCACTTGAAAATTGCTTGGTTCATAGAGGAGGCATAGACTATGACAACCCTCATGTGGCTGCATATGCTCAACATTTAGAGGGTAGTCCACCATTCATCTCTGCTCCAGTTTTTCAACTCACACAAAAGGAAATAGCAGAATCTAAGCAACCATCATTCAAGGAAGAAGATGCACCTAAGGTAGAACTTAAGCAACTTCCTTCTCAGCTCAGGTATGAATTTCTTGGCACCAATAACACTTATCCAGTAATTGTAAATGCAAATTTAAGTACCTTAGAGGCTGATAAGTTGTTAAGAGTGTTGAGGCAATTCAAAAAAGTTTTAGGATATACCATAGATGACATTAAGGGAATAAGCCCACACTTTTGCATGCATAGAATCAGTTTGGAAGAAAATTGTAAGCCATCTATTGAACATCAGAGGAGGTTGAACCCAAATATGAAAGAAGTTGCTTGATGCAGGGATCATATACCCTATCTCAAACAGTACTTGGGTGAGCCCAGTACATGTTGTCCTAAAAAAGGGTGGAATGACAGTGGTCAAAAATGAAAATAATGAATTAATTCCCACCAGAACAGTGACTAGTTGGCGAATGTGCATAGATTACAGAAAATTAAATATAGCCACTAGAAAAGATCATTTTCCACTTCCCTTCATTGATCAAATGTTAGAAAGATTGGCTAGGCATTCTTATTTTTGCTATTTAGATGGGTATTCAGGTTTTTTTCAAATCCCTATCCATCCAAATGATCAAGAGAAAACCACTTTTACTTGTCCATATGGAACCTTTGCTTATAGGAGGATGCCATTTGGGTTGTGTAATGCACCAGCCACTTTTCAAAGGTGCATGATGGCAATCTTCTCAGATTTCATTGAAGACATAATGGAGGTTTTTATGGATGATTTTTCTGTTTATGGATCTTCATTTGACATATGCTTGGCTAACCTTTCTAAAGTTTTGCGATGTGCGAATCGACCTTGTGTTAAACTGGGAAAAGTGTCATTTCATGGTTCAGGAAGGGATAGTGCTTGGACATTTGGTGTCTAACAGAGGAATAGAGGTTGATAAAGCCAAGGTTGAAGTGATAGAGAAGATGGCTCCTCCTACCAATGTCAAAGGAATTCGAAGTTTTCTAGGACATGCCGGGTTCTACAGACGCTTTATCAAGGATTTTTCTAAAATAGCCAAACCTTTGTCTAATTTGTTAAGTCATGACATACCATTTGTATTTGACCAAGAGTGTTTGGATGCCTTTTGCAGGTTGAAGCAAGCTCTTATCACTGCACCAATCATGCAACCACCTGATTGGAGCCTACCTTTTGAAATTATGTGTGATGCTAGCAACTATGCAATTGGAGCTGTTCTTGGTCAAAGAAAGGACAAAAAGGCTTATGCTATTTATTATGCTAGTAGAACACTGGATGAGGCTCAAACAAATTATACAACAACTGAAAAGGAATTCTTAGCAATTGTCTTTGCATTGGAAAAGTTCAGACCTTACATTATTGACTCAAAGGTGGTTATATTTTGGATCATGTCATATCGGTATTTACTCCGTAAAAAGGAGGCTAAACCTAGGCTCATTAGGTGGATTCTGATGCTACAGGAGTTTGATTTGGAGATTAGAGATAAGAAGGGAGCTGAAAATGTAGTTGTGGATAATCTTAGTAGGTTGAAATTGGATGATGAAGAAATGGATGAAATCCCTATTGATGAGTTTTTCTTGGATGAACAACTTTTCTCTCTTGTTGCTAAATTACCTTGGTATGCAGACTTTGTGAATTATCTATCTTGTGGAGTTTTACCTCTAGGAATGACATGGAAACAAAAGAAAAAGTTTTTGCATGAGGCAAAATTTTATAGATGGGATGATCCTTTACTCTTTAGGAGATGCTGTGATGGTTTAATAAGAAGATGTATTCCTGATGAGGAAACACAGAGTATTATGTATCATTGCCATGCTTCTGATTATGGAGGACATTTTGGAATCTTTAAAACAGCTAGTAAAATTTTGCAAGCTGGTTTCTTCTGGCCAAATCTTTTGAAAGATGTGAGGAAATTTGTGTTAGAATGTGATAAATATCAAAGGAGTGGAAATTTGTCAAAAAGAGATCAAATGCCCCTAAATGATATTCTTGAAGTAGAATTATTTGATGTCTGGGGAATAGATTTTATGGGGCCATTTCCTCCTTCAAATGGTAATAGATACATCCTAGTTGGGGTTGACTATGTGTCAAAGTGGGTGGAAGCTATTGCAACTCCAACTAATGATGCTAGAGTGGTAGTGAAATTCTTGAAGAAATTTGTCTTGAGTAGATTTGGAGCCCCAAGGGCTGTAATTAGTGATGGGGGTTCACATTTTTGTAATAAGCAATTTGAGAGCTTAATGAGGAAATATGGTATAGTGCACAAGATAGCTACCCCATACCACCCTCAAACTTCAGGACAAGTTGAAATTTCTAATAGAGAACTCAAACATATTTTGGAGAAAATAGTAAGCAATTCTCGAAAAGATTGGTCTGTCAAACTAGATGATGCTCTATGGGCATATAGGACTGCTTACAAAACCCTTATAGGAACTATTCCCTTTAGGTTGGTGTATGGTAAGTCTTGTCATTTACCTGTAGAGCTAGAACATAGAGCATATTGGGCCGTTCAGACCTTGAATTTTGATCTTATGCAAGCTGGTGAGAAAAGGCTATTGCAACTTAATGAGCTTGAAGAATTGAGGATGGATGCTTATGAAAGTGCCCGTATTTACAAAGAAATAACTAAAGTTTGGCATGATAAGCATTTTAGAAAAAAGGAATTCAAAGAGGTGATTCAGTTTTATTGTTCAACTCAAGATTGAAATTGTTCCCTGGAAAACTTAAATCAAGGTGGACTGGTCCATATAGAGTTTCTAAGGTTTTCCCTTATGGAGCAATTGAAATTTGGAGTGAAAAATCTGGGAATTTTAAGGTCAATGGGCATAGATTGAAACATTACATAACTGGAGACCCAATAAAAGGAGCAAGCTGTTACAAGCTCTCCAATCCCTCACCTCTTTTCAGTGAAATGCATGAAAAGTCCAGCTAAGGACTATAAATTAGCCCTCTTGGGAGGCATCCCAAGTTCTTTTATTTTCCTTTTTGTTGATTTACTTTTATTTTCATTGCTTTTGTTTTTATCTTAAATCTCCCCAAATTCAATTTTTGACATTGTTGAATCTTGTCCCTTGTAGATGTATTTCAATGGAGGAAGGTTGGTGAACTGCTGGGGAGTGATTCTTAACCTGAAAATTTTGTCCTTCAACTCTCCCAAAATTGATTGATTTTTACTGCATAACCTGTGCAGGTTTGCTATCTGGTTTATGCAGAAAAAAAAAATGAAATTTTGCAGCAAGGAAGGGTCTGCAGCAGATGACTTATGTTCTTGGTGAGGTTGGGTGTGTAACTTTTAAGTATTTGTGCTTTTAATATGGTGGTAAGTGAGTCATTTTTGCAGTTTTGAGCCTATTTGGGTTGTGAGATTTAAGGTGGATATACTGCATTTTCTTGGCATAACTTGGGGAGTCATTTCTCATTTGTGGATAAATGCAACTTTATGCAAATTTTATTGAGTTTTAATGTGCTAAATGTTGATTTGCAGAATTTGAGTCAAAATGGCATGGTTCACAAAGGCCTTTTATGCAGGATTCACTTCTACAAGGTTGTGTGGTGCAATTTTGATGGATTTTGTATATGTTGATGTGTTTTTGGTGACAATTTCTCATGATTTATGCTTCATAGAATTATATTTCTTCATTCTAGGGTATTTTTCATACTTGCAAATCATTTTCAATTGTAATCTCAATCTTGTTGAATTGTGCATAAGTAACTGCATAGCTTATGCAATCCTGCATAACCACAATTCTTGCCATTTTCATCTCTGTTGCAAACTGCATAAGGAGGTGCATAGCTTATGCAACTCTGCATAGCCACATTTTTATCAAATTTCATACCTGCCGAGACTTGCATAAGTGTGTGCATGACTTATGCACTTTTGCATGACTTCAAATTCTGGATTTTCTCTTTCTGCTAAAATCTGCATAAAGGGAGTGCATAACTTATGCATTTTCGCATGACCACACTCTCCAAAAATTAAAACCTGCCGAGACTTGCATAAGCAGGGTGCATAACTTATGCACGTCCGCATGACCACACTCCCCAAAAACCCAAAACCTGCCAAGACCTGCATAAGGAGAGTGCATGGCTTATGCACTTCCGCATAGCCACCAACTCTGAATTCCAAAACCTGCTGACAGGTGCATAAGGGGAGTGCATAGCTTATGCACTTCCGCATGACCTATTTCTCTGAAATCCAAAACAGGACGAAACTTGCATAAGTTAACGCATAAGCTATGCACTCTTGCATAATTAGTTTTTCACACTGTTTATCTTCCACCGAAACCTGCATAAGAGAGTGCATAAGTTATGCACACCCACTTTTCCCCTTATGCAGCCTTAACACAAGTCCTGTTCAAATCAAAATTCATTTTCGGCACCCATTTTCCCACCTCCACTTCCCGATATTCCTGTTCACTCCTTTTCCCCCCACGTCCATTTATTCCGGCATTACCTCTCCCCTTCTGCTCCACTCATCTTTCCGCTGCCTTAGCCCTAACTACCCTCTGCATCTTTCATTTTCTCCCTCATCTCCTTCATCCTCACCATCGGCAACCCAATGGAGTTGCCTCCTCATTCCCCTAAAACCTCCCCTCTCCAAGTTTTGCCCTTGGCAATGCGGCCTCCCAACCCCGATTCCCCTCCACAAGAAACCCCTCCTCCACCTCCCACAGCCACTTACAAGAGAAAAATCAGGTCAAAATCCACCCGACCCATAGCTTCTACACCTCCTCTCTCAAAACGCAAAGAACCACCCACCACCCCAATGTCAGAGCCTCCACCCAAAAACCCAAAAACTTCAGCCTCCACACAAGCCAAATCACCCTCCTCCAGTAAAAACCAAACATCAGTAGCAACACAGGTATCAAAATTACCTTGGCCCCTTCCTGATGCAACTCACAAGGCAGCCTTTAAGAGACTTAAGGAAAGGAGGGTGCAACCCACAAGGTATATTTCTGCAGAGGCCCTCTAATCAGCTAGTTTATTTGATAATGTGGTTGCATACCTTGATGGTATGGGTTGGATGGAATTTGTGCATAAGCAAGAAATAGTTTATCCAGCTTTAGTTTTGGAATTTATTTCCTCATTTTCTGCTACCCTGAAATTGCATGACGTAGATTATAAGCCAACTATGAAATTTAGATGTTTGGGGCAAAATAGAGAGTTATCATTGGACCAATTTCATAGCATTTTTGGGTTTGCAATTGATGGACTATTTAGGGTGCCATATACAGGGGTAGAGGTAGCAAACAAAGGTATTTGGAATGCTGCTCAATTTTGGAGAATTATCACAAATCAACCTCAGACTTTTTCTGCTGGCAGATCCAAAACCTCTCAAATATTAGACCCTGCACTTAGATTTATCCATAGGCTTATTGCTAGCACTATCTTGGGCAGAGGGACTAGTTCTGGTGCTGTTGGGAAATCTGAATTGTTCATGTTATGGTGTGCTTTTCACAAAGTCAAAGTTTCTCCTGGTTATTTCTTTTGTGAGCATGTGTTACATATTGCCACCAAATCCATAGGTGACATTGTCATGGGTGGGCTCATAACTGTTATAGCCAAGCATTTTGGTTTTAATCCGGAAGAGCATCCATTACCAGCACTTTCAGACACTCTATACTTTGATGCCACACACCTATCCAAAACTGGATTCAGTTTGCCACATTCTGACACTGCACAACCAGCAGCAGAAACTGAACCCACTGCACAACCAGAAGCACAACCTGTCCCACCAGCCCAACAGCATTCTACTAAACATACACCACCCACTCAGCCTGCACAGGACATCCCAGCAGATTCTGCACAACCTACACCTCCTGCAGCTGAACCCTCTTCATCCACAGCACCCCCTGCCTTCAACACTAAAGCCTTATTCACCTATCTTGAAAGGCTTAGTGATGATATATACTTTGTGGATAGGAAGCTTGACACTGGTCTTGATACCCTCAAGGATCGTCATGATCAACTATTTGACTTTGTCATGGAAACCAGAGACAAGCAGAGAGAATTAAAGGAGATGATGAAACAGCTCATGATTTTTCTGGGAATGCCACCTCCGCCTCCATCACCTCCTCCAGCACCATCACTTCGACAGCAGCCAGTTCCAACCAGCCCCTTAGCAACATCTTTGGACAAGGGCAAAACAATAGAATTAGATTAGTTTCTGTTTTACTTTTGTTCAAACTTGTAGGAGTTTTTCTTTGTAGATATGTTGAAACAATTTTTAGTTTGTTTTGAATTCTGTTTTTCTTGAAGTTCTATTGGATGGCTATTACATTAGTTTTTGGATTGATTTTCATTGCCTTTACTGCCCTTTTGTGCATACTTGTCCATACACTTTATATTTGCATGCTTCCATTGGTGTTTGCACATTTTTCCTTGCTCATCATCATGCAACAACTTTTGAATATACTGCACAGGCTGTGAATTCCCTTATGCAAATGTTTTGCATAGCCTGTGCAGTCCTTATGGCCACTCATGCAGAACCGCACAGCTTATGCACCTTCCTTATGCACCTGTTCTGGACAGCACTTTATTCTGCATAACCTGTGCAGCTTCTTATGCATTCACATTATCTCTTGAATTCTCATCTTCTCTATACCAGGTAACTCTTTCTTTTTGCTCTTAAATCTCACAATTCCTGGTAATTCCTGTTTACTTTGAGTTTTGATAATACACTCCTTGAGACATTGAGGACAATGTCCAATTTTGAGTTTGGGGGTGTGCATTTTGATTTTTTGCTACATTTTTCACATTTTGAGTATAGGAACATCTCATCCCATTCCATTTACAAATATTGTAAATATTTTACATATACATCCATACATACATATACATTACACATTTACACACACATTATACATCACTTAGAAATTGTACACATTTGCACACAAATAGATTTTCTCCATTTAGTTAATGCATTGCTCATTTTTAGGAATCATGCATCATGCATTAAAATCTTTTGCCAAATCCCTTGAGTATTGAAAAGTTGCCTATGAGAGTGATTTGACTTACCTTTAGTTGGGTTTGTGGATTGAAAGTTTCCTAAGAGGTGCAAGGTTTTGAAGTGTTTATCCCTTGCCTATATCTTCTTAACCAAAAAGCCACCCAACTAGTCCTTTAGAGATTGGAATGTTTAGAGGGAGTTATTGGATATAAGGTAGTCAAATGATGTCTCACCAATCCTAGAACAAATTTTCTAAACCTTTCAAGGCGAAATACCAGCTTGTACTTGAAAAGAGAGATGATTAGGCATTCTTTGATTTAAACCTTCTCATTTTAAACCTTTGGCCATTTTCCTAATTAAAATTGACCCTTGAAAAACCCCTTTGAGCCTTTTTATCCCTAATTCTTCTTGAAATCCTCATTGCTACCTAGCTAATGAACCAAACACTCCAACCCTTTTTATGAGGATAATTGAATATTAGGTACACTTTATAAAAAAATAAAATAAAATAAAAAGAGAAAAAGAAAAAAAAAATATACAATAAAAGGGAGAAGAAATGCTTGTCATCTTGTAAAAGTGCTAGTATATGTACTTTTCATTATTGTCATTCAAATTGAAAGAAACCCACCCAAAGTATTAAAAGGAATGAGTTTGGGGGTGGCATTTTTAGGGACAATCATCAAAAGAAAATGCAAGATAAAAGTTTAAAGTATCAAAAAGTCCCTCCATTTTTATGTGTTTTGTAAACTATGCTAGCACTTGACAATTCTCATTGTGTATTTCTCTCCTCCACATATATATAAAAAAAAAAAGAAGAAGAAAAAAAAAAGAAAAGTAAAGAAGTGTACCTTATGTTGTCAAGATTGGAAATATTCTCATGCTTTGAATCCTTTTTACCCATTTTTCTTCTTAGCCTCATTTTGAAACCCATGGCCTCATTACACCCCTAAAAAGACCTTTGATCTCTTGATAGTACTTGCTACATTAGTGGAGATGGGAGTAGGGAATTTGCCTATGGGATTGGAAAACTATTCATTCATTCATTCAAATCCATCATTCCATATAGAGACACTTTGGTTATTGATTGTCCTAGAATTCTTTTTGAGCATGACTCTCTCTTTTGATTGGTTGGTTTGGGAATTTTGATTGATAATTGACTTGATGGCTAAGCGGTGAAAGCTTGGATAAGCATTAGATTCTTTGCACTTTGAAGGATGGGTATATGGATTGCTGGTATGGCTAAAGGGGTGTTAAGTTACTTTAATAGGTGATTTTCATAGCTCTTTGGATAAGGCACCCCTAAAAATTGCATTACATTTTAAAGTTTGCTTGAGGACAAGCAAAAGCTTGAGTTTGGGGGTATTTGATGCATACATTTTGCATAATCATTTAGGTTTAATTTCATAGCCATTTTATTTGATTATTAGTCACTTTTAGCTAATTTCATTAGTCATTTAGTTAGTTTTTCATAATTGTCAATTTTGGATTAATTTGTAATTTTTACTTTGTTTTGTAGGAAAAATAGTATTTTTGAAGGACTGAAAAGAAATTTTGCCATTGAGGAGTGACTTCTACAGCCAAAGATGTCAAAAACAAGTTTTAAAGTTGAAATATGCATTGGCCAAATTGCGCATAACTTGCCGCATAAGCTATGCAGATCTGCATAAGGAGAAGAAACACTGTTCCAACACCTGCCGAATTGTGCATAAGGAGAGTGCATAGCTTATGCAGATTCACGCCTCCCTTATGCAATCTCACAGAATTGTGCATAACCTATGCGCCTGGTCATACAGTTTCGCATAAGTGAACCAGCTGAAAATCAGTATAAGGGATCAGATAACTTATGCAGTCCACTTATGCAGTCCCACAAAGATTTCATTAATGAGCTGGCAGAAGATTCCCTCAGAAAATCCCTCCTAAAACACACCATTTTAGGGCTCCATGTCAGAAAATGCTATAAATAGCCCCATTTCCCATTTTAGAGGGGAGGAAAGAAAGGAAGAAAAGGGAAAGGAGCAAGCAGCAGCTGAAGGGACACAAACACCTCCCACACCATTTCCAATCAGATTTGGAGATTTCTTTCTTTTCTTACATTTTTCCTACACTTCTAGTGTTGAGCTTTTTGTTTCTTAGTTTAGATTAAAGCTTTATTTCCATATAAATTCAGAATATCTTGTAAATATTATGGATAGTGAGTAGTTTTCCTTAGATTCTGGAGTAAGGGATGTAATATTTAAGATATTTTGTGGATTTTGATTGGGTAATCCATATTTTGTGGTCTTAATGAGTTTTATTCATTTCTTGTGTGCTTAATGACATGCTTAGTGTAGGATCCCATTAAGTGATGTTCCTAATCCATGGTTGAGGCACCGAAAGGAGAAGGCCTTGTGATAGATAATCAAGAAATTGGACTTAATTAACTTAGATCTAGAAATAGACTAAGGATTAAGAGGATTCACATATTAATTAAAGAACCTAATGGGTCTTAATTAACTCTAACTCCATGAAAGTAGGATTAGATTGATTAAAGCACTCTTTGTCTCACTCGAAAGGGTATTCAAAGGATTTAAGAATTAATATCCTTAAAACCCGTAAGTTCCACAAGATTGGATAACCAATTTAAAATCCCAAAATAGCTTGAATATGAAATCCCGAACTCCGGAATCGCCTTTTTATCATTGTTAATTCCTAATTGAATTTAATTGCTTGCCATTTTAAATTCTGCCATATTCCAACTTGCTTATTTTAATTTGATGCAATTTTAGTTTAATCATTACATTGTCGAATAGATCATTAATTTTACACATATAGAATTCATACTTCAATACCCATCAATTTATTGCTTTAATTTTAAAAATAGTTTAAATTAGGCAACTTTTTATATCAAAAATTCAATCATTAACACAACTCTTCGTGGGAACGATATCTTTTCTATATTACTTGTACGACCCGTGCACTTGCGGTTGGGCCACATCAATAACCTGCCAAATGGCCTTTTCAGGTTTTCCATCCAAATCTTCTCTCATCTCTCCTTTTGCCTAGGCTGCCTTTTACAGGTTTTCAATCTAGCAATTTTTTTCTTTTCTTTTCTTTTCTTTTTTTTTTTCCTTACCCTTACTTTTGCATAGACCGTCTTTTGTAAGTTTTCATCCTAGCGGGTTTATCTCACACAACGTACAGTTTGAGCTTGTCTAAGTTGACTGGTTCTTAAAGTTCATTTCCATCCAAGTCTGATATTCTTACAGTAGTAAGATCTTTTTGACTATGTATGGACAAGCCTAGCTTGGGTTAAACTTTCCTCTTAAATCAAAAGAGATGGGCCGAGCTTGTTTCAAAATTATGTCTCCCTCTTTGATCTTTCTTGGCTTCACCTTCTTATTAAAGGCCCTAGCTATCTTCCTCTGATAAACCTGCATATGATACAAGGCTCACATTTTCTTTTTATCAATCAAAGCTAGTTCTTCATATCTCTTTTAGGCCCACTCATTTTCTAGGATCTTAACTTCTAGCATCACTCTTAAGGATTTGACCTCTTACTTAATGGATAGCACTACTTTAGTCCCATACACTAAAGAGAACAGGGTTGCCCTCGTGGATGTCCTTGTAGTACTACGATAATCTTAAAGAACATAAGGGAGTTTTTCAGGCCAATCCTTATATGTTTCGAATATTTTTTCCCAACTAGAACATTTCCATTCATATGGGGACCACACATTTCCTGCATGTATTTCTTTCATTATTTGCTCAGTCTATTTTTCTATCACACATAAGAGTTTGTAGAATTGCCCCCCAGCTAAAGTAAGTTGAGTGGCTAATCTATGAACTGTTGCTCTATCTCTTTTGTAGGCTTATTGCGAGTATTCGCTCACTACCAGAGACCTCCTTATGTCTTCATATGATTTTCCTTCTCCCTCTAGGTCCACATGTGCTACTACTAATCCTTCATAGCATAAAATTTTACTCCTCATTAGGATAACTAGCTAAGCTAACTTTTGTTCACTCTTTTCCCATAGGGACACTAGCATGGCTTGGGAATCGGCTATCTGATTTTAAGCTCGAGGCATGTGCTTCTTGGTACTTTGTTAACAAGGCTATAAATTTATCTCTTTCTTTTTGGGTTAAATCTTCAGCTAACTTAATGTCTTTAGGATTATTTAGTGTAACCAAATTAATAAAGATTGATTTTGATGCATTAACAAAAATAGATTCTAAATGATTATGAATGCCATGCATATGCCCATTAGAATAAACATCAAACAAGTAAGTAGAAGGACTAGTCATGTTATTGATCTTCGCCTTAAAATCAGCATCAAGTATATCAGAAATGGAAACATCAGTATCACTACTGTGAGTATTACAAAAGACAGACTCAAACTTAGGGGTGTAGCTTTAGGTGCTTGGCTTTCATGTACTCTTTAGATCAATGGTGCTGATTTTCTGCTCTAATTCTTTCACATGTTGTAACCCCTAATCATATGTCAAGGTAATTGCCCCCTCTTTCAAGAACATAGGAGGCTTTGGCTCTTTTTCCTCTTCTGTTGGCTCATAGCCCAAACCATGACTTATGATCTGCCTCTTCATCTCAAGAAAAGTCACCAGACGATCTATACTTTCTCTTAGGCCTATGCTAAGAAAAAACTTCATCCCTTTCTTCATAGTAGCCACTTTTAGATCCATTTAGTTTTCATAGATCCCAACAACTTAAAAATCAGACGTCAGTAGAACTAAACCATCTAGTTATAATGCAACTATCTCCTCATCAGAATCAGCCAGACATCCAAAGGACCCTCATCATTGATAGAATTATCACAAATGTCAATAATCATTATAGATTGAAGTTCATTGAGCTTTTGGATGGGTTGGATAAAGTTAATAATTCTATTAGGGTTATTTGGTATGATGGAGATCATGTAGAGACCTGGTGTAGGTAGAAATTTTGGTTGGGCATAAGGCTAGTGTGGGTTTTTTTTTGGTTGATTTTTTTGGATCAATTATCCTTTTGGCATCAATTAGGTCTTAAATATCATGATTAAGTTGAAAGCATCAGCCGGTGTCATGACTGTGGGCATTAGTAGAACTGGTAACATTGGTTAATATCATAGCTAGGTGGGAGTGGATTAGGTAGTGGTCTGGATGCTAAGAGCTGTATTCGTCTTGAGCTTTGAGACGCTCCCAAACTTTGGATAAGGGTTGGCTAAATTAGAAAAATCTCCTTGGGGTGTGAGACACAATTTGAACCTCAATAACTTTAATGCCACTTAATTGGCCTACCTCGGGGCTTCTTTCTAAAGTTGACCTCAATTTTCTCTTTTAGCTCAAACATCTTGGCGTTCAATATTTCATCAAGCACGGCCATAGTTTTTTACATCTTACGTAGTGTAGGTGAAATCCTTACTAGTTTCTTCCCTTCCCTAACCCAAGTGACCTGATTGGAAGTCTCTTTGGTGTATTTTGAGGCTATGTTTGCTCAAAAAAATAGGATTTAAGGGTTAACCTAAACATGCTATGTACATGAATGCAATGCATGAACGGACTATTTTTTTCTTTTTTTTGCTTTTATTTTTACAAAACCAAAACTGAACCATACCTATAGAACCAAAATTGAACCAAAACCAGACCATATAAACTGAACTAAGATCGGACCAAAGACTGAATCAAAATCGAAAAAAAAACTCCAGAACTGAATCTTCGCCCCCTTATACCTTCAACTCTCACGCACAGAGTAAGAAAAAATTCTATCCTAGGCTACGGTACACTGGACACACTAATAGGGGGTGGTCCAGGACAACCTTTCCTTTATAAACAAATGATTTGTATCCTTAAAGTTTAACCATAAGTAAGCATCCTCTTGCTTAACATGGGTTTTTAAATGGACTTGGGACTATACACACATTGGGTTTATGCATAGGCCTAGGTTCATCTCAACTACCACTAGAATTTATGGTTTGAATAGTAAGGATACGAATCCAGCACAACAAAAATCTACGGGGTACCTAGGGTTGAAATCTATGGCTCATGGGCTTCATTATCACCCATGCGAGAGCTTATCCATTAAGCACAATGGCCGGAGCTGTGGCTCTTTTATATACTCGAAGGTACGGGCATGGGGTGCTAGCATTCACCACTTCATCATAGCTCGAGCAGAACCATGGTCTCCTTGGCTAGTACTAACGGGGCTAAAAAGGTAAGGGTGATCCGTGTGATAGTGCAGTGCAATGCAAAAAGTTTAACAAAGGAATAATATTGGACTAATAGAAACATTTTGGAGTAACTATCCATTTAATCCCCAGTGGAGTTGCCAAACTGTAGGAGGGGGCATGAGGCAAAATATCATCAATTAGAATTATATAAAATGCACCAGGTAATGCCCAGAAAAGATGGTGGAGTCACAATGGTCTCACTTAAGTACCACCTCCTTAGACAGCATTTCCTAGACATGCACTTCATACAATCCTAATAGAATCAAACCACTGGTAACTACCGCCTTCCCATAACACTACCACGGTACTAAGGATTTATGCCACGAAGGCATAGATAGACAGGAGTCGCCACCCGGGTAATAACCGGGACATATTCAGTGTTTCTTCTGAGGGTCATGAATGACAACTTACTCATTGCAGAGTTTCCACAACAATCATTACCATAGCCCAAGGTCTAGGTTCAGGATAGTGGATACGTAAGGGGAAGGTATTAGGCACCCCTTACGCCTGGTCTAACCTCGTTGATTCGAGTGCCAGTCCTCTACTAATGTTTATAGAAGTCTTGTTTATTATTCCTTTATTAAACTTTATCCTAAAAAATGCAATTCTAATCCTACACACACAAGTAATTCACAAAAGTGTTGTTGTTTACACACAATTTTCATGCACAAGTAATTCCTATCTATGGGGTTGCTAATTATTTAAATGATATTTACCAGATGACTAAAATTAATTTATTATTGAGAATTTAATTTACAAACAAATTCAATTTCAAATAACCCTACGTTTCTATTCAACCTAATTAAATAATTTTTACCAAGTTACCCTAAGGATAATTGAACTAAGTTAATTATGTACATGTGTAATTTATTCTAATATCACATAAGGCCCAAACAATCACAACCTAATAAAAATTTCTAATATGCAAATTTATTTTACAATTATCAAGTATTAAATTAAATTTATTTACATGCCAATGTTAGTTTAATTTACAAACAAGATTAATTTTAATTTACAAAGTATTTATTTAAATTAATTACATGCAAAAGTCAGTTAAATTAAAAACAAAGTTAATTTTAATTTACCAAATAAAAGTTCTATTATTACTACAATTTCATGCCAATAGTTATTCGAGAAGTTTAGAGCTATTTACCTGTTGGTAAATGTAGTTACCATTGGAGCAATCTACCCTTAAAATAGGGTCTTCTCTTCTAGTATGGTAAT
This sequence comes from Hevea brasiliensis, assembly GCF_030052815.1. Classification (NCBI taxonomy): domain Eukaryota; kingdom Viridiplantae; phylum Streptophyta; class Magnoliopsida; order Malpighiales; family Euphorbiaceae; genus Hevea; species Hevea brasiliensis. The sequence continues at coordinate 7,267,968 of NW_026614585.1, forward strand.
GATATCCCTGGCTTACTCCCATTTAGCTCCATATAAGCTCTACGCAAATGCCCTCTTTGGTACTTACCTTAGGGCTACTTACCAATTTTTTTTGTAATAAAAAATAAAGAAACTAAAGAAAATAAAAGAAATAAAGAAAATATTAATAACAATTTACATTGGATTCTAACTCTAGTCTCCTAAAGGGTTAAGATTCCTAATTAGTTACAACTACCTAATGGTCTAAGTCTTCTAATATGATCCAAACATTTCATAACACTTCTTGAATTAAAAGAACACAGAAAAATAGATCAAATATTAATTAAAATCTAAGAAAATACAAGAATATGCATAAATATATAATTTCTAAATTCTGACAGATTAACAGTAACAATAAATCCGATTTTTTAAAAATAGTTATACATACCTAAAAATCATAAAAAAAATTACAGAAGACAGCTTACATATCATACAAGATCATAAAATTTATAAATCAAACAAAACCCTAACCGAATGGTCTACATAAATCGTAACTTTTTAAGTGACAGAATCGTACTACTTTTTTGTAAAATTCATAACTCATTAACCACAGCAGATATGAACACAAAACCAATTGGAAAAGATTCATAAGATTCTGAAGTTAATTTTAGACACTAGATTTACACAAAAATATTAAGGAACAAGAGAGATATGGGCTCCACAAGTGAGATATCCTGCAAATCAGATTTTACAGGAACCCTAAATTCAAATAGCCATAACTTACAAAATATTAAAGCTTTTTTTGTGATTCTTGAGCCTAAAATTAATGGAATTTTGTGTAGAATATGAATATAATTTTTACAAATTTTTTACAGATTTAGAAAATAAAGAAAAATAATAAAAATACAAGAGACAGAAACTAAACATATGTGGAATTGTGTATCCCCTCAAATTAAATATGATTACATGATCTATATGAACATATAAAATAAATTGAAGACAAAGAGCACAGAATTAAAATATTGTGTGACATAGATCTTGAAAAGAAAACAATAAAAACTGACCTTCCAGAAATCTTGTATGAAAATCTTCTTGAAGAAAAGAAAAAATAAGGAATAACTTAAAGAGTCTTGAATATCTCTAAATTTCTTATAGCTCTGAATTTTCTCTTCCTCTTTCCTCCCATTTCCTTTTTTCTTCCCTTCTCTAGTAGGGTATTTATAGGGTTTTGGGAGAGAGATGTGATAGGGTTTGGAGTCTTAGGATGATAAAGTTTAGATGACTTAAACAACTACGATTGCAGAATTCGAATAAGACTGGGATATGGGTGAGGTGTTTCAACCAATAGGAAGACAGGAAAAAATGGAAGGCACCAATAGAGAGTGAGGAAGAGGTGTGGTAGGATTTGGAGTCTTAGGGTGATAAAGTTTAGATGACTTAAACAACTACGATTGCAGAATTCGAATAAGATTGGGATATGGGTGAGGTGTTTCAACCAACAGGAACACAGGAAAAAATGGAAGGCACCAATAGGGAGTGAGGAAGAGGTGTGGTAGGGTTTGGAGTCTTAGTGTGATAAAGTTCAGATAACTTAAATGACTAGGATTGATGAATTTGGATGAGACTAGAATATAGGTGAGGTGTTCCAACCAATAGAAAGAGAGGGAAAGGGGGTGACACCAATAGGGAGTGAGGAAGAGAGTGGGGCCAAGGAGCAGAGAGATATTTTATTATTTTAATTTTTAGAAAATAATTAAATGGGTCTCATTTAAAATTCCTAACTAGACTTTCTTAGGCCCATAGAGCCTAATTAAACTTAATTAGATCCATTTAAGAACTACCCATATTAAATTTAAACAAAATAAAATTTTATTTAAATTTAATTAAATTAATTTCTCCAAAACTTTATTATTATTTTTATTTTTTCAAGATCATGCCACGGAATTAATAATTCAGCTTCATGCCTCCAATTACATCTTACATTCATATAATTTTTCATCATCGGGTTTTTCACGACCTCAATACACATACTCATCACAAAATAAGGGTCTACAGCTGCACAAGTTGCGCAGTCAGTTGTGCAAGTTTCAGCAGTTGCAGAGTTTCTTCCGTAAAGCTGCATAAGGGAAGGCGTGAAAGTGCATAAGTTATGCAACAAGTTGTGCAAGTTTCGATTGGTGTAGGGTCTCCTCTGTGAAGCTGCGTAAGGAACCCGCGTAAGCTATGCACTAAGTTGTACACTTTTTGGCAGATATTCAATTCCTTCTAATTCCTATGCAAAAACTGCACAGGTTATATAGCAAGTCATGCGGATTTCGACAACTTCACAATTTTTAATTTCCAAGCTTCATTTTAGTACTTTTGGATATGAAAATTACTCCTTACTTGCATAATTACTTTTTAGTCCCCTAAAAATATCATTTTATCTACAAAGAAAAAGCAAAATTACAAATTAGTCTAAAAATTGACAATTATGCAAAATTAACTAAATGACTAATAAAATTAATTAAATATGACTAACAAATCAAGAAAATAACCATGAAATCTAACTTAATTAACTATGTAAAATGTATGCATCATGTACAAATATTTTATTTTATATAAATAATTTTAATTAAAATTTAAGACTCAAATTTGAAATTTTATAATTTTAAAAAGTAACTACAATACTGTTAAACTAAAATTCATCGGTATCTTATATATATATATATATATATACTTTTCTTTATTTGTTATGAGCTCCACTTACTTCAAAAGACTCGTTGAAATGCACGAGTTAGTTATTTAATATATATTATATTATTATTAAATCAAATCATTTTAAATTTTTATTTAATTATACTAATAAATGATATAATATGTAAAATTAATGGAGATTTTGTTAAAAAATTCATCCAAATTTATGAAATTTTAATAGGCTAATTCTTTTTTTTTTATTAAAATTGCAAAACATTAGCATCTTGTATCAAGTTTCTATGTATATTTCATATAACGTATTAACATAATCTTTTCTTGTATGATAAAAAACTAATAAAGTGGTCTAGTTATATAAATACAACAATGCAACACTAAAATATTATAATAAATTATATAAATAAATATTATTATCATATTGTATAATGTCAAATAAATAATTTATCACAAAGAAAAGAACAAAACATGATAAAAGTAAAAAAAAAAAAATCAAATAAAGGACGATAATTAAATTTTTATAACATTATAGCCACAAAAATTAATATAAATAGAACATATGTAATAGGAAGAAAAAATTTTTGGTTGTTTATATTCACAAGGGCAAGGACAAAAATTAAAACATAATTGAAATTATTATTATTATTATTATTATTATTATTATTATTATTATTATTATTATTATTATTATTATTATTATTAAAAACCATTTAATTAAATGAGAAATGTTGATCAAATTAACTTTTAAATTAAATATTTCAATATAAATAATTTTTGAATGAAGACCAGAAATATAATTAGCTTGGAATAGGAATTAGAATGGGAATGGGAATGGATCAGGATTGGTCCGGTCCGGTGTTGATTAAAATCTAACCATAAACCGAAACAAACAGGTTTTAAATCAAAACTGGCCCCCAATTCTGCATCCCATTTTCTATGAACGGACGAAGCATCTCAACATCGATTGCCATGTCGTACAAGATCAAATGCTCCTTCCGAACAATTTGCTGATCTCTTTACAAAATGCCTCAGCAGTCCACTCTTTGGTGCTTTTGTTTTCAAGCTGGGATTGTGCGAATTCCTTCATTCACCCATCTCCAGCTTGAGAGGGGATGAAGACAATAATGGCTACTGCAGTAAAACAGTGTGCTGAGGTGCAACAAGAAAGGCAAAGCAAAGTTAAAACGCATGCGAAGGTACATTGAATAAAAAAGACTTATGGCCTATTTGGTATACCGGTTGGATGCAGTGGATAACTGTTAGTTAATATATATTACTGGTAACTGTTAGCTTATAGCTAATAACTAATAATAATTTATTTATATTAAGTATTTGGTAAAATTATATTTAACTGTTTATGTCGATATATAAAATGACTAATAAGTGTATATATCATATAATTTATTTTATTATTAAAATAAATATAATATTATAAATTTATTATATAATATTATTTATTTTATTATTCAATTAAATATATAATTATTAATTTAATATATTATGTCATTTATTATATTATTCAAATAAATATATAATTATTAATTTATTATATCATATCATTTATTTTATTATTGAAATAAAAAATAATTAAATAATTTTAAAAATATAGTTCTAAAATAATAAAGTAATTATTATTATTTATAAAAAAAATTATAATTAATTTTAAGTTTTTAGATGTAAAAAAAGGTATTTTTATAATAAGTAAATATTTTATATTTTATGTTATTAATAAAAAATATTTTAACAAAGTTATAATACTCTAATTAAGATGTTAAAATTATAAATAAAAAAATAAAAGCACTAATAATATTATTTTTGAGTTAAATAAAAAAAGATAATATGGTTTAAATAAAAAATAAAATCAAATCAGCTATCAACTTATAAGAAATAACTATAAAAACAGAGCTGATACAAATTACAGTTGATGGGTATCATATCAGTTACTCATCAGCTAGCTTTATTTTTTTAAAATTTACCAAATACTCTAGTTCATCTATTTTGATGTTTATCGGCTATTTTTTAAGGGGGTGCTTGGTTCACCGCTTGAGTGCCACTAATAGCTGATAGACACCAAATAGGTAAACTAATGTTTGGTAAATTTTAAAAAAATAAAGTTAATAGCTGATAGGTAACTGATATGATACCCATCAGATGCAGTTTGTATCAGCATTATTTTTAGAGTTGCTTTTCGTTAGCTGATAGCTAATTTAATTTTATCTTTTTTATTTAGACTATATTATCATTTTTCATATAATTTGAAAATAAATATTATTAATACTTTTATTTTTTTTATTTATAATCTTAAAATCTTAATTAAAACAACTTTGTTAAAATATTTTTATTAATAACATAAAATATAAAATACTTATTTATTATTAAAAAAATACATTTTTTACGTCTAAAAACTTAAATTTAGTTATTAGTTTTTTTTATCAATAATAATAATTACATTATCATTTTATAATTACAATATTAAAGTTATTTAATTATTTTTTAAAGAATTTAATTATTTTCTTATTTCAATAATAAAATAAGAAATATAATATAATAAGAAATATAATATAATAAATCAATAATTATATATTTATTTTAATAATAAAATAAATGATATAATATATTAAATCGGTAATTATGTATTTATTTTAATAATATAACAAATAATATAATATATTAAATTAATATATATATATATATTTAATTTAATAATAAAATAAATAATATAATATAATAAATTTATAATTTTATTTTTATTTCAACAATAAAATAAATTATATGATATATGCCCTTATTAGTCATTTTGCTTATTAACAGCAACAACTGAATATAGTTTTACTAAACACTTGACATAAATCAACTATCATAAGCTACCAGCTATCAATTATTAGCTAACAGTTATTAGCTGTATCTAACAGTTAAACCAAACAGGCTCTAAGTTTATTAAATACTCCAGTTCACCTGTTTGAGTGTATATTAGCTATCAGCTATACCCAACAGGTGAATCAAACACCCCTTTAATTGATAGCTGTAATTGAGTAAGTTGGTGATTCTCTATAGTAAATTGTGGGAACAATTATTCTTATACATATGTAGGAGGGTAAGAGCAGTGTCACCTGTCTTTCCTTTGGTTTTGTGCTTCATATAATGAATTAATTCAAAAGCTGATAAGACATTGTCCGTATTCAACCTACTCAGAACAAAAGCCGATTGAAAAGAGAAATAATCCGAGGAAGGATCAACTTCAACCTGTTGGCAAGAACCTTTGCAATAATCTTATAAACGATATTGCAAAGAGAAATAGGTCATAAAGTCTGCATACTATATGGAGAAGCAACTTTGGGAATTAAAACTATCAACGTATCATTCAAAGCCTCCAGAAAAGCACAATGGGAAAGCCAAGAAATGCAACTAGAGACCACATTAGCTCCAACAATCGGCCAAAATTTTTGATAGAAGGCAGGGTTTAGCCCATTCGAACCTAGGCTTTTGTTTGGGTGCATTTGAGAAATGGCAATTTTAAATTCCTCCTCTGAAAAAGGTTTTAACAAATTCAGATTATCATCTGTGGTAACCCATTGGTCAATAAATTCAAGAACCTTGTCATAGGTACCATTAGAGCAAAAAAAAAAGCTCATGAAAATACTATGAAACTATAGAGCACATACCTGAATGATCCTCAATCAAGTTGCCCAACTGATCATGTAACACATGAATACAGTCAGACTTTTTACGCTCTGAAGCTTGTATATGAAAGAAGCTTGTGTTTTGATAACCATATTGCAACCAAAAATTTTTAAAACGCTGCTTCAAAACATCTCTTCGTGATCAAGCAACAAGTTCAATTCATGTCTAGTATCATCAATGTTAAGCACAACCAAGGAATCATTTCTCTTGCGTAAAGCAGCAAGCTTATCCTTCAACCTGCTAATATCTTATTTAAACTTGGAAGCAAAGTTTTGACCCCACATCTATAAAGTTTTCACACAACGATCAAGTCTAACCAAGAAATCATTACTCGACGTACTAGACCAATTTTGCTCAACAATATAGTCAATATCAGATTCTACCAACCACGCATTTTCAAACCAAAATTTGTGTTTAGAGACAAAATGCACAACATGATCAAGATCAAGCATAATAGGAGAGTGGTTCGAAACACTAGCCACTACGTTAAAAAGGCAAACAGTAAGAAACAAAAAGAGCCAATCAGAAGTGCAAAAAGCCCTATCAAGACACTCTTGGACCCGTCTATCTATACCTCTATTACATTCTGAATGAGCAGAAGCATGTTGATTAGTTCATTGGGGCATTGAATTTCAAAAATTTTCTTCTAGGGTTACATGCATCATGCCACATTTGCCTAATTAATTTCAATGCTCAATTGCATATTAAAACACTTTTATTATGTATTAGGATCTATGTTTGCCATTCAAGATTGTGAATTAACAAATTAATTCATTTAAACCCTAGTTTAAAAAAGGAGTTTGGGCACTAACCTCTTTGATACACTATGGATGTGATTGGCACCTTTAGGAAGCACCTAGGACCCCAAGTGTTGTCCCTCTAGCTTGTCCACACCAAGATCACCAATGGGCAGCCCCAAAATCTGCTTCTCAAGCCTTGTCAACCAATTATAATTTGGGTTCTTACCTTTAGAGAGGTTGTATGTGTGTATATGATACTAGAAACAATTTCTAGCAATTTTAATTCAAAGGGAATGGAGTGATTCTCTTTGAATTGATGAGAAAGCAAGAAGAGGAGAGGGAGAGAAAAGTGTGCCGCCACCTTGAGGAAGAGAAAAGTGTACCGCCACCTTGAGGAAGAGAGAATATTATGTTTTATTCATCTTTCTTTTCCCTTTTATAATTAGGTCATTAACTCACTTAAACCCTATGCTACATGTCACCACCACATTGCTTCTTATTTTTAATTGACTTAATCACATTAAGCCAAGTGTTAAAGCTAGACTTAATCTTGACTTTGATCATCTTACATGATAGGAAGACAAATGACAAGCTTATATGATGCCATGTGTCACCATCTCATGGTGCCACATGTCACCATGTGAAATGACCAAATTACCCTTATGTTGTAATTTTGAGTTCTCAACCCAAAATCATTATCTCTCCTCTTCTAATCAATTTATATCAAATACAAATTAATTAATTAATATCCATTAATTAATTTCTCATAATTAAATTTATATTTAAACACTTTAAATATAAATTTAACTTATAATATATATCCAATAACCTAGATTTGGTTTCAAGCCATGCTAGGGACTTTGTAATCTTATTGCAAACCAAATCTATTTAATTAATCAATTAAACTATTTAATTAATCAATTCAATCACATTTAACTTGGTGATTAACTTGTGTATGTATGTGACTCACTAGGCTCATCACTAATTGGCAATGAGATATGATATTAACTCTTAATATTATCAAAACTTTTTTTTACCATAAATGATTTCTCCAAATCATTTTAGGCATCTCATAGACCATGGTTGACACCTAGCATAGCGTGCCATGGCCACCCAATCAGTAATAAGGAATACCTTAAATGAACCTTTAAACATATGTTACCATGCACTAGAATCTCTCTGTTACAAAATCCCAATTCGAGCTGGAGTCATGGTTTATGTCAAACCCCATTTGCTATAAATATTATGTTCTTTTTTAATTCTAGTTCTTGATTAATTAGATTTTCTTGTCAGAAACTCTTTTCTGACTAAATCTGTCTGTCCTGGCCAGAAACTTGAAACATCAAGAATAATTAAATGAATATAGGATTTTATCCCTATTTATTTAGGGTAATATATTCCATCTTGATCAACACCTATCTCCATATATAACTAGTAGGAGCCAACACATGCCCATATACTCATACACAGTACAAGTATGAAAGCAGTATTAAACTCAAACCACTTATATACAAGATAACTATGTTATCTCAGGTCTAAAGATTATATGCACTGATATGATATATGACAATACATTGACAAGAGCAAACTTCATGTCCTTATCATATGCGTCACTGGTTCAGCCTACTTACCATGTATAAGTGCCTATCATGTTTATTATATGGCATGAGACTCACCATTTCATCTTATTCATATCTCATATAAATACCTTGGGAATAAACATGAATACAATCTTTCTAGATAAGTCATGTCCTGTGTGAAGTATCCTCTATTGTGAACTAATTTATGATACTTTGTGCTAGAAATACTGTCACTCATATTCTTAACAACTTAATAATAGAATTTCTAACAAAATATCAATGGACCTTTTCTATTACACATAAATATATTATGTAAACGGAAAAGTAAAATTTCCTTTTATTAATAAAATATGTACAAGATACATACTAAATGATATGCTTTAGGGCATACTACTAACAATCTCCCACTAGCACTAGAGCCATTCATTACAATATCTTAGACCCATCTTCTCAAGATGTCGGTCTAACTGAGCTTGTGACATAGGCTTCGTGAATGGATCAGCTGAATTTTCAGCTAATGCTATTTTCTGCATGGCTACATCGCCTCGCCCAACTATCTCTATAATAATGTGGTTGCTCCTTTCTATGTGTGTTGGATTTTTAGTGAGACCGGAGTTCCTTATATCCAAATAGCCTCTTTTGCAGCATCTGATGCAGCAATGTACGCGGCCTCTGTAGTGGAATCAATAGTCATACTCTATTTGGAACTCTTCCAACTGATTTCACCTCCATTACAAATGAACACAAACCCAGAGGTAGACTTTCTATCATCGATATCTGATTTGAAATCAGAATCAGTATAACCATCCAATTGTAAGTCACCACCTCCATAAATCAAGAATAAATCCTTAGTTCTTCTCAAGTACTTAAGGATATTCTTGACAGCTATCCAGTGTTCTAAACCTGGATTGGATTGAAACCTGCTAGTCAAACTAATAGCATATACGATATCCAGCCTAGTACACAATATTGCGTACATTAAACTTCCAATAGTCGAAGCATATGGAATCTTGGCCATTTTATTTCTTTCTTCAGGTGTCTTTGGAGACATCTCTTTAGAAAGGTGGATATCATGTCTCATTGGCAAAAATCCTCTTTTGGAATCAAGCATGTTAAACCTCTTTAACACATTTTCCAATTATAGACTTTAGGATAAACCAATTATTCTTTTCGCTCTATCTCTATAGATGCGAATTCCAAGAAAATAGGTTGCCTCCCCTAAGTTTTTCATGGAGAATGTATTTGACAATCATACCTTTATAGTTGTCAACATACCTATGTCATTACCTATCAACAGAATATCATCCACATATAAGACAAGAAAAGTAATAGCACTATCACTAACCTTCTTATATACACATGGCTCATCCACATTTTTTATAAAACCAAATGACTTAATGGCTTCATCAAAACGGATGTTCCAACTCCTTGAAGCTTATTTTAACTCATAAATGGATCGCTTTAGCTTGCACACCTTGGAACTATCTTGGGATTCAAAACCTCTAGGTTGTTCCATGAAAATGTTTTCTTCAATATATCCATTGAGAAAAGTTGTTTTGACATCCATCTGTCAAATCTCATAATCATAATATGCAGCTATTGCTAATAGAATCCTAATTGATTTAAGCATGGCAATAGGTGAGAAAGTCTTCTCATAGTCGATTCCTTGCCTTTGGCGAAACCATTTCGCTACTATCTTTGCTTTATAGGTCTCTACTTTTCCATCAGAACCAATTTTCTTTTTGAAAACCCATTTATTTCCTATAGGTACAATACCTTCAGGTGAGTCAACAAGGTCCCAAACTTGGTTCTTATGCATAGAATCAATTTCGGATTTCATAGCTTCAATCCATTTTAAAGAATCTATATCTGATATATCTTCTTCATAGGTAAGTGGATCATCTACATGGTCTACTTCTTTATAAGTAAACAACTCTCGTTCATCTTCATGAAGAAAACCATATCTCACTGGTGGGTGAGATATCCTGGTTGATCTGCGAGGAAATACTGTAGATGTTTCATCAATAGGTGTAGGTTGACTAGATAGATCTATATCCATTTGATCTGTTGGTTGGTTAGAATTCTCCAATTCTAACTCTATTTGCCTTCCTTTGCCTCCTTCTTGAATAAACTGTTGTTCAAGAAATATGGCATCTCTACTTACCATAACCTTTTGTGATATAGGCAAATAAAAATAATATTCAAAACTCTCTTTTGGATATCCAACAAATTGACCTTTTTCTAATCTGATTTCCAATTTATTAGTGTTCAGCTTTTTGATATAAGCTGAACAACCCCAAATCTTAACATGCTTAAGACTCGGTTTTCTTCCATGCCATATCTCGTAAGGTGTGGAAGAAACTGGATTTGATAGAATCCTATTCAGAATATGCAAAATCTAATTCTAATGAAAATCCCTAAAAGGATATTGGCATATCAATATAGCACATCATACTGTGTACCATATCTAATAGGGTACGGTTTCTCCTTTCAGATACACTATTCAGCTGTGGCATTCCTGGATGAGTCAGCTGGGAAACAATGCCATGCTCTTTCAAGTATTCATCAAATTCAGTTCTTAAGTATTCACCTCCACGATCTGATCGAAGAGTTTTAATACTTTTTTCTGTTTGATTTTCTACTTCAGATTTAAATTCTTTGAACTTTTCAAAGGAGTTATGTTTGTATTTCATCAAATACAAATACCCAAACCTTGATTTATCATCAGTAAAGGTAATAAAGTAATGAAAACCACCTCTAGCTATTTCCTTAAATGGATCACATACATCACTATGTATTAGCTCCAAAATATTTTTAGCTCTTAGTCCTTGTCCAACAAAGGGTGATCTAGTCATTTCGCCTTGAAGGTAGGATTCACAAGTTGGAGTAGGTTAAGAACCCAACGAGGATAAAATCCCCATTTTCTCCAGTTTTGTAATCCTATCTTCTACAATATGACCTAATCTTAAGTGCCAAATATATTTTGAACTTGAGTTGATTTTTATCATGGCATTACATTCATTTAGATTGCTTGCATTCAATTTGTATTTATCATTATTATCCAAATAATAAAGACCATCATGCATATAACCAGAGCCAACATTTTATTTCCAAAATAAATATTGCAAACATTATTTGTGAACTGAAATTCATAACCATTTCTAGTCAAACTAGATGTAGAAATGATGTTCTTAAAAGCATCAGGTACATACAAAATATTATTCAAGCACAAAACATGTTTACACATGTAAAAAGATTTAGATCCTATGGCTAAAGCTTCAACAGTTGAGCCATCGCCAATCCGGAGTCTAAGATCTCTTGCATGCAAGCTGCTACTATTTTCTAGTTCCTGGATATCATAAGAAATGTGAGAACTGGCACCAGTATCTAAAACCCAAGCTGTAAATGAACTAAGAGCATCATCAGCATCTAAAAAATAAGATATAGACATACCTTTTGAAGGTGTATCCTTCTTGTCCTTCAGAGAAGCAAGATATTCTGGGCAGTTCCTTTTTCAGTGCCCATCCTTTTGGCAGTGGAAACACTTTCCCTTGCTTCCATCAGCTTTGGTCTTTCCTTTCTGTTTGGCTATCTTCTTGGAAGGTCTTGGAACTTAAGGTTTCTTATTCTTATTGCCCTTCTTCTTCTCAGACTTTCCAGCAGAAGAAGATGCAATCAAAGCTACCTCTTTTCCTTTATTGCCTAGCATATTCTTTTGGGCAATAACAAGCATATTAAGTAAACCAGCCAAGGTGTATTCTTGCCTAGTCATATGAAAATTTGTCACAAAATTTTCAAATGACTTAGGTAGGGACTGAAGGATCAAATCCATCTACAGTTGGAAATCCATGTGAAAGTCAAGATGTTCCAGCTACTCAATAAGCCGAATCATCTTATGGACATGATCTCCTATATTCTGTCCCTCAGACATCCTTATTCGAAATAGCTGCCTAGATATGTCATACTTAGCATTCCTTCTATGCTCACCATGCAACTCTTGCAGGTGAAGGAGGATCTCACTTGCACTTTGCATATTTTCATGCTGATTTTGTAACTCATTACTCATAGAAGCAAACATGTAACATTTGGCTCTCATATCATGCTCCTTCCACTTATCTAAAGTATCATGTTCCTCTTGAGTGGCCTCTAGAGGTAAGGGACCAAGAACCTTTGAGTCTAGAACATATCCTATATGTTCAAGGTTCAGGATAAGTTTCAAATTTCTAAGCCAATCATAAAGATTAGGTCCCGTCAACCTATTGTGATTAAGTATGCTCGCAAGTATATTGGATGGTGGTAGTTGTTGTGTGCTCATTATTATCAGAAGAATAACTGCAAAAAATAACTAGATTAATTAGTAAATGTATCAAGTAATTAACCAAAATGATTATGGTCTTTTAATCAAATCGGTCCTCCCACTAACTTGGCAAATCCTACACTTCCAAAGTAGGAATCGGAAATCCTAGTTGAATGGATTTCTAGTGGGTGATTGAATTCTTATAGTCTTATTGATCATCCTCAGGCACATCCATTATTGGAATTACAATAAACTATAAGTGAGCAACTCCTTGCCCATCACATCTCATGTGAGGTTCAATCCTTTATCTAGCCCTTAATGCTCAAAATCTCAGGCACATCCCTTATTGATTTATCTTGCATTAATAAGTTGATCCCATTAAGCCAGTAAACATGCAAATAATTTTAATGTCCTCAGGCACATTCATAATTTGCCATCAACTTATTTACATATTTACAACATCTCTTGCTTAACAATCATTCTTAAGAAAATCTCTTAAATTAAAGACATCACATGCAAGTATTTAAAATTTCTTAAAATAATTGCCTCAATGGAGGGCTCATGATATAATTACTTTAATTATACCATTTCCAACTTAATCTTTTGTTTTGAAGATTTAGTGGTCGGCTTAATTACTATTATGGTCTCACTTTGCACATTATCCAATTAGCATGCATATATCATATACTTGCATACATTCCCATACATCTCATGCATACATGGATAAACAAATAATATGGTATGATCATGGACTTTCTAAGGGATTTAATTCTGAGTCACCAAGAATTGAATCAGGGCATTCCTAAGTGTATTTCATTCATTCATTTTATAAAAGTTGCTGAAGGAGTACATAATCAACACTTGATCTTGATTTCCTCCCACTGGTCCCACCAATGCTCTTGACCTCCTTGATCTTCTTGCAATCCAATTACATTGTAATCCTTGGCATACCAAGGCGAATTTACAAGAATATGGACTTTAAAGTCCTCAAATAAATGAAATTACAATCCAAATTATTACAACACTTATAATACATGCCACCAAAAATAAAATTAATTATTTTACAACCCAAAGAAAAATAAAAGAAATAAATTCAATCACATTGATCTTTTATTGTCCATGATCATCCATCGTGTATATTAAAATTTAACAAATAAATAAAATATACATACTAAAAAATTAAATTAAATATCTAATATTCAACTAAAAAATCAGATTTGAATCTCATTCAAACAAATTTAAAAATTTAGATTTGAATCTCATTCAAACAAATTTAAAAATTCATATTTGAATCTCATTCAAACAAATTTAAAATTCAGATTTGAATCTCATTCAAACAAATTTAAATTTAGAAACTCTTTCCAAATTTAATACCTTGAAAACAATTTTCAAAATTTAATTATGTGATTAAAATTCTTAATTAAACAATTTAATTAAGCATGGGCCTAGACACATACAACAATTATATAAAGAAGGCCCAACAACCATGCGCACCAAGGGATGCTCAACCATCCATGCGCACCAAGAGATGCTCAACCATGCCGCCACCTTGGTGATGCACAATCAGCTTTTGATGCATCCATATTTAATTAAATCACACACTTAAACTCAATAAACAATCTAAATAGCAAATAAAGTGGCTTTGATACTAATTGAAGGAGTAGAAGCATGTTGATTAGTTTATTGGAGCATTGAATTTCAAAAATTTTCTTCTAGGGTTATATGCATCATGCCACATTTGCCTAATTAATTTCAATGCTCAATTGCATATTGAAACACTTTTATTATGTATTAGGATCTATGTTTGCCATTCAAGATTATGAATTAACAAATTAATTCATTTAAACCCTAGTTTAAAAGAGGAGTTTGGGCGCTAACCTCTTTGATGCACTATGGATGTGATTGGCACCTTTAGGAAGCACCTAGGACCCCAAGTGTTGTCCCTCTAGCTTGTCCACACCAAGATCACCAATGGATAGCCCCTAAATTAGCTTCTCAAGCCTTGCCAACTAATTATAATTTGGGTTCTTACCTTTAGAGAGGTTGTATATATGTATATGGCATTAGAAACAATTTCTAGCAATTTTAATTCAAAGGGAATGGAGTGATTCTCTTTGAATTAATGAGAAAGCAAGAAGAGGAAAGGGAGAGAAAAATGTGCCGCCACCTTAAGCAAGAGAGAATGTTGTGTTTTATTCATCTTTCTTTTCCCTTTTATAATTAGGTCATTAAGTCACTTAAACCCTATGTCACATGTCACCACCTCATTGCATCTTATTTTTAATTGACTTAATCACATTAAGCCAAGTGTCAAAGCTAGACTTAATTTTGACTTTGATCATCTTACATGATAGGAAAACAAATGGCAAGCTTATATGATGCCATGTGTCACCATCTCATGGTGCCACATGTCACCATGTGAAATGACCAAATTACCCTTATGTTGTAATTTTGAGTTCTCAACCCAAAATCATTATTTCTCCTCTTCTAATCAATTTATATCAAATATAAATTAATTAAGTAATTTCTATTAATTAATTTCTCACAATTAAATTCATATTTAAATACTTTAAATATAAATTTAACTTATACTATACATCCAATAACCTAGATTTGGTTTCAAGCCATGCTAGGGACTTTGCAATCTTATTGCAAACCAAACCTATTTAATTAATCAATTAAACTCTTTAATTAATCAATTAAATCACATTTAACTTGGTGATTAACTTGCGTATGTGTGTAACTCACTAGGCTCATCACTAATTGGCAATGAGATGTGATATTAACTCTTAATATCATCAGAACTCTTTCTTACCATGAATGATTTCACTAAATCATTTTAGGTATCTCATAGACCATGGTTGACACCTAGCATAGCGTGTCATGGCCACCCAATCAGTAATAAGGAATACATTAAATGAACCTTTAATCATATGTTACCATGCACTAGAATCTCTCTGTTACAAAATCCCAATTTGAGCCGGAGTCATGGTTTATGTCAAACCCCATTTGCTATAACTATTATGTTCTCTTTTAATTTCAGTTCTTGATTAATTAGATTTTCTTGACAGAAACTCTTTTCTGACTAAATCTGTCTGTCCTAGCCAGAAACTTAAAACATCAATAACAATTAAATAAACATAGGATTTTATCCCTATTTACTTAGGGTAACAGATTCCATCTTGATCAACACCTATCTCCATATATAACTAGTAGGAGTTAACACATGCCCATATACCCATACACAGTACAAGTATGAAAGCAGTATCAAACTCAAATTACCAATATACAAGATAACTGTGTTATCTCAGGTCTAAAGATTATATGTTCTGATATGATATATGACAATGCATTGACAAGAGTAAACTCAATGTGCTTGTCATATGCATCACTGGTTCGGCCTACTTATTATGTATAAGTGCCTATCGTGTTTGTTATATGGCATGAGACTCACCATTGCATCTTATTTATATCTCATATAAATACCTTGGGAACAAACATGAATATAATCTTTCTGGATAAGTCATGTCCTGTGTGAAGTATCCTCGATTGTGAACCAATTTATGATACTTTGTGCTAGAAATACTGTCACCATTCCATCTTATTTATATCTCATATAAATACCTTAGGAACAAACATGAATATAATCTTTCTGGATTAGTCATGTCCTGTGTAAAGTATCCTCGATTGTGAACCAATTTATGATACTTTGTGCTAGAAATACTGTCACTCATATTCTTAACAACTTAAGAATAGAATTTCTAACAAAATATCAATGGATTTTTTCTATTACACATAAATATATTATATAAACAGAAAAGTGAAATTGCCTTTTATTAATAAAATATGTACAAGATACATACTAAATGATATGCTCTAGGGCATACTACTAACACATTCTTGAGACACTTGTATTATATAGGTATTTTAAGGCCTATTGCATTATATTTCATAGTATTTAAGTAGTTAATTGTATGCATTTTACTTAGTTTCATTAGTTTTTGTTAATTGTGTCAATCTCTACTTAATTTCGTGTTTTCTGTATCTTTTCAGGTGTTTTAAGGAAGAACTAAGGCATGGAAGTTTGGAAAGCAGAAAAAGCAAGAAAGCCTACTGTATAACTTTACACGGGTCGTGTAAACATAGAGCTGGACCCTTGTAACTCCATGGCCAAGAGAAACTAAAGAATACAAGAAGAAACCACATTACACGGGTTATGAAACAGACCCCGTGTAAGGTATCATGCCCCATGTAAGTTTCTAGAAGCCAAAACCCAGAGAGCCAAGGAGAAGCTACAATACACGGGCCGTGCTAATTTCCCCGTGTAAACATCCTACCCTTGTGTAACTTGCTGCCTCCTTATGAACGAAGCCTAAAATTGATCCAGAGATTTACACATGGGCTGTGTACTTTGCAACAGCTAGACTTCTGTTTCGACTCTAACTCCCTTCCACTCATTTTGTAAAGACTTTTAAGGCTCTTGGGACTCTGAAACGTGACTTTAAGGCATCCAATATAAATATCAGAAGATCGAAACGTGTAGGAGGGCCTTTAGTTCAAGTTAGAGTTAGTTTTAGTTTACATACAAACCTTAGTTTTCAAGCAACTTGGAGAGAATCTGCATCAGCATTAAGGAGAAGGACTCTCAGGTAAAGTTTTAAAAGTTTAAGGCTGCAGAATCTTTATTCTAAGTTTTTTTATTATATGTCTTCAAATTGTCCTATGTTTTTTTATTTTAATTCCAGTATGTTTGTTAAACTCGCTATGAGCGAGTAGTTTGTTTAATTCTAGAATTAGAAGAGTAGCACTCTTAATATCTGCTATGAATATATAGTGAGTTTATTTAATGGATTTGAGTTTTGTTCTTTGATTCAATATTCTATGTTCTTAATGCAAGCTATATGTTGGTATCCACTTAATTATGATATAAGATACTAGTTGAAGAACTGAAAGGTGAAGATTAGTATTAGAAATCAGGATTTTGAACCTAGAAAATTTGACTGAGAGATAGGCTGAAATCCTTTATGGAATCTCATAATTAATCAAAGAGCTTAAAGGATTTTAATTAAGATTGATCACTACGAAAGTAGGGTTTAGGTTAATTAAAATGCTCCTTAGATGCCTTGAAAGAGGACTTAAGATATCTTAGAATTAATTTCCATCAAAGTAACAATTTTCAATATATTAAATAGGTGAAGTTAGATCCATAATAAGGTTAAGGTGTGAAATCTTAATTCTAGAATTGTTTAGTCAATTGATTTATAATTTATAGCTTTATCTTCCTTTAATTCTCAGTATTAGTAGTCTAGAATTAATCTCTCAATACATTTGATAGTTTAAACAATCAAAATTGCTGTCTAACTTGATACTTATGCCTATAAATTACTCGTGGAAATAATACTTTACTCATTACTGTATTACTATATAGAAAATCCCAAGAAGCTTGTCTACGACTTCTCTAAGGATAGCCATAGAAACCTGAATCGAGAACAACAATTATGAGAAAAAGTAACAGTGAGATCAATATGATTCTGTGAATAGCCCAGAATTTGAATAGAGTCTTTATTTTTCCATAAGACAGCTAAGCCACCAACATGACCTAAACGGTCAACAACAAAAGAACCATCATAATGAATTTGTTGTTTTATTTTAATAATTTTATTCTCGGAAACTAGTGTTTCCATTAAGAACAAGATAACAGGCTTTTGTTTATAGACAAGCTCTTTGAGAGCATGAACTGCACAGGGATTGCCCAAGCCCCAGCAGTTTCAGCTTGCACATTTCATGGCTCTCGGCGGGCCTGGTGTACAGGTCTCATCGTTAGATTAGTTGCTGAAAGCATAATAGTGTCATGGGAATCCATAATGTCCGAAGAAACTCCATGCACAGGTAAAGAGGAAGAAATCCGAGGATGTTTTTTGCCTTCATCGACTTCTAAAATTGCTGCATCCTCATCAACTTCTATTGGGTCCGCAACTGCCATATTGTTGGAGATACCCTGGTCACAGCCTGGCCCATTAGAAGATGAGGGCCCACCTACTTTGTCTCGCCCATAAGCATAGTTATCATGAATAGTAAATCCCTCTGATTGAGGAGTAATACCTATATTCACACCAGCGGCATCCCTATCATTATGGGATTAGACAGCTAAATGATTTATGTCAGGCAACAAAAAATTAGGAGTCGATTGTGTTATCGGACGACCACCCTCTGTACGCAGCCTACGGGCACTGAAAGTCAAAGAAACATTTTGCCAAGCAGGAGCACGAAGCCAAGACCCCATTTTTTCTCCAAATCTGTTGGTGAAGCAATCAACTTCTCACAAAAACTCTCGGTGTGGCCAATTTTTCCATAGTAAAAGCAAAACTGACCAAGCCCCTCATATTTGAAATTAATCTAAACCGCCTCCCCACCTGCTTTCATGATGTGTTTACATCATATAAGAGGATGTGTAATATTAACTAACACCCGGACTTGCGCCACAGACTCGGAGAGGTTTTCTCATCAACTTTGACAAACTTCCCAATAAAATTAGCCAACTGCTTTGTGACAGAGAAGGACATAAAACTAAGAGGCATGTCACGAAGTTGCACCCAGAATTCACAAAAATTGAGTTGAATCCGAACTGGGATTTCACCTTCAGCTAGCTTATGCAATACAAAGAGATGATTGTTCAAAGTCCAAGGACCCCCCCTCCCATACTCGGTTTAAATCAATCTGATGGGAAAACTAAAACAGGTATATTTGCGCTCCTACATCCTTAATGCAAATCCCTCTCACCGAGCACCAGAGGGTGGCCATTGTGTTGCGAAGGCCCTAAGATGGACAGAACGATCAGTCATCAGCCTCCCTAACAAGCAGAGATCGTAGTTAAGCGTCTCCTCTGGCTTATCAGTCTCATCAACAACAAAGGCTGCAGCTTCATCATCAGCCAAAGACAAATTCTCGATTTGTTGTTCCATTGCAGATTTAAAAATCAGAGATTTGGAACAAAGGTTTGGAAAGATTTAGGACAGGGAAAATTTGCAAGAGAATCCAAGACAAAGAAAACTTGCAAGAGAATGCAAGACAATAAGTCATCTATCATGGGATATTAATGAGACAACTGTGTTAGGAAAATGACAAAATTCTAAGTTATTTTCTTAACCATGTGGTATGATTTTGTAAATTTATTTATATGCTTTACCTTGTATGTATATTTCTATTAAAAAAATTTCATCCAAATTTTAATAGATTAATTTTTTTTATTAATATTGCCAAACATTATCAACTTATATCAAGTTTTGTGTATATTTCATTTTCATATATTTCATTTTCATATACTCAGCTCAATTCAATTCAATTTTTATCTTAAAAATTTATATGATAAAAAATTAAGAAAGTGGTTTAGTTATATAAATATAACAATGCAATATTAAAACATTATAATAAATTATATAAATAAAAAATTATTACCATGCATGATTTATATAATAAAAAATAAATGAATATAAAATTTGTATAATAATAATAATGAAGACTAGCCTGGTCTGGTCTATTATTAATTAAATCTAACCGTAAACTGGAACAAGCAAGTTTTAAATCGAAATAAACTTCCAACCTAGGGAGCACCCAAATCTAATAAAAATAAATTTAAATTTATAATCTTTATCCATTAATAGAATTTTATGTTATTTAGAACATTTGTCTAATTAAGATATGCTCTGTTTTTAACTAAATGATTAGATTTTAATAAAATGAAAAATTTTCACGTTATTTTTTAATTTTAAAATGTTTTTATTTTATATATTTTAATATAAATTAAATTTAATATTTTATTATTATAATACTAAATTATTATGAATATTTTTAACGATCCTATTATTCTCTTTCCACTTTTTTTATATATATTATAAACAGAATAAATAAGTTTTTTATGTGGTAATTGTAATTACGTGCGTCGTATGATCTCTGGTTAATCACGTTAACTCTCAGGCAACCAATTAAATTGAAATGTGTGATTGTAATATAATAAAGGTGTAAAAAATATTTTAACTTCATTTTCATTTAAAAAGTTTAGTGGTATATATATATATATTACATATAAGCAAGATTTGATAACAATAGCTTTATTTAAATTTTATATCTGATGTATTTAGTGTTGAAACTAATGAAATACTTGAAATTCATAAATGTGAAAGTGAAAAGAAAATTTCAATACGAAAAAGTGATTCTGGAAGTTAAAAAAACAAAAAAAAAAAAAAAGCAATAATGCAAAGTAGTTGTTTCTTATACTACTTTTCATGTTAAAAACTCAAATTAAATGTTTGCTGCAATGAACTCAAGGAGGAAATCAAGAAAGTTAAACCGGTTGCAAAATTTCCAAATGATAAGAGTAGAAGAATGATTGCGACATTAAGAGTAAATCAAGTTATTTGGTCCAAGCAGAATTAAACTAAGCAAACTGAAGTTTCTTATGCTTCTAGGAAAAAAAAAATCTTTAAAGAAGCTGAGAAGAATTATTTTATGTAGCTGGTTTCTTACAAAATATATTATCTAAATCCAAGTTTTTAAGCTGAAAGTAAAGTTTAGTTTTCCAGCATTTTGAAGCGGTAACTAGCGATCATGCCATATTCGAACAATTGTCCCAAAACATCAATTTAAGAGGATACAATTTATAATTAAAACAAAAAAAAAAATTAAATGCCATTATCTCAGTTTATGCTTTAGGCTTATAAGAGAGAAAAGGAACTCAAACATTAGATTTTACCCAAATTGAAAGGGTGCTATGATGCTAAATTTGCAGGTGCCGCCTTAGCCTCAAATGGAATAAAATGACATCACATCTTTTCTTTTTGCCTTTGGTTTGCAAGCAAATAGCGTTTGGCATTTTTCAACTTGCAACCAATTATCTTAGATCACCATTTAGTTATGTTAAATAATTGTACAAGCTAAAGAAATTTGGAGACTTTATTCTAAATCCTTGAGTTCAAAATGAACTTCAGGAGGCTTCCAATTTTACATTAACGATTCAAGGCTTGAATGAAGGAGGTTTCCTAATCTTAGTAGCCTGCTCAAAGCCATAAGCAATCTCTATTAATTTTGGCTCTGTACCATTTAATCCTCCAAAGCAGATGCCAAAGGGCACCCCCACATTGTCATACCCGGCAGGAACAGTGATTCCTGGATATCCTCCTATTGCAAGAAGAGTTGAGATATCTGAGCTCCTTCTTAAATCATATGGAGTCACTAGTGCATCTAGTTTATGCTTCCTCACCAATTCCTCCAATTCATTTCTTGAAAGTTTGTTCAGATTTGCCACTGCTAGCTTTAGTAGTTTGTCAGATTCCCTCACAGATTCAGCAGCTTCAAACATGCATTGACCATATTCCTTGGTCTTTTCCTGCACAGCCATTGAAAAAAAAAAAAAAAAAAAAAAAAAAAAAAAAAAAAAAAAAACACATTGTGTAATCTACCAAGGAATGCACATTGAAATAAAATCAAATCTCTTGTTGGAGAATTTCTTGTTGAAGGCAATGAGCTCTGCTAAGGTTCGCACTGGGGATTTCACCAGTTGTTTTAGGTATGCATTTATTGCTGGCTTGAACTCGGCCAAAAGTGCAATTTGTTCACCACTTCCAGTGGCATTTAGGATCTCATCAATGTTGGAAATTTCCGAATGATCTATCAGAATAGCTCCTTTTTGCTTTTTTTTTATTGGCACAGAAATGTTTCATCGAGTTATGCTTATGAAAATTAAACCAATTCTCAAGTAGATTATTTAAACTAGTATCATGAAAGTTTCATTCTATTGCCTTAGTGCGTCGAAGTGGTGCTTAAAAACTCGAGTTAGAACAGATCCCTCATCATTAAAGAACTTGAAGAAAGGATTCCTGACTATCCCTAATCACTTCTCTTGAAGGCCATTAGGGTTAAGGAATTGCTTGTAGCCACCCTCTGGAATGAACTTGACTGCTGCTCTAGTCGCATCATCATAGTGATCAAAGCCTACAATGGCATCAAGGACATAAACAGCATCTCTCACTGTCCCGCACATTGGCCTGCTTCATCCAACATGTGACAATTCCTTTGTCATATAACAATCACAGCATAAAATCCACAAATCAAATCACTTGTGTGCATATTCATATCAAGAGAGACTAAATATACGACCGTCATCTAAGAACAAGTTCGAATTTCTTTTATAGAGAGAAGTAGAATCAGTAAGAACTTACTGCAAACTAGACAAAACGAATGCAGAAAAGTTCAACGAAGATAAACAAAAGAGGTTTCCGCTATAGATGGATAGTCTGTGTGCTGCAGAGTACATGCATGCAAAGTTCAGCAGAGGAATTATTGTTTCAAAGAAATTCTTTTCTGAAGCAATTCTTATGAACAAATAAAAATTGGGCTTTTGACCAAAAAGGTGTATTCGAAAATAAAATAATATAAAAAAAATGTGAGTTTAAAAATAATTACAAAAAATGGTGAGTTACACTGAGTTAGACGAGTTGAGTGCGGGTTGAGTACTGGACACTAATTATAATAGCGTTTTTAAGGTTCGGATACTATTTATAATAGCGTCCGCATCAAAATAATATCTAATTTTTTTTTAAATAATAAAAAATTAATTAAAAAAATTTAAAGGTTAGACGTTACGTCTAATTTTTTTTAATTTTTAATTATTTTATTTTATATTTTAAATAAAATATAAATATTATTTTAATAAATAAAATTATAATATATAATATTATATATTATAATATTTTTATTATAAATATTATTTTTTAATTTAAAATTAAATTAAAATTTAATAAAATAAAAAATTAAAATTAAAAAAATAAATAATTAAAAGGATTTAAGAAAAGATTTAAGAAAAGTTGGACGCTAGCAGCGTCCAACTTTATCTATTACGCAATTGAAATCACTTGGCTGATTAATAGGAATACAAGAAGGACCTTCTCGTGAGCTTACCCTTCCTTGACCTTTTCTTCCACAGAAACCACCAGGTAAAAAAGTAGATCTAAAACCAGCCCATTCGCTCATGCTAGCCTTTCCTAATATGATGGCTCCAGCTTTCCTCAAGCTCACCACCACGCCTGCATCTCGAGGAACGACTGAGCCAAGCAACGCAAACGAGCCAGCAGTGGTATTGAGCTTATCTTTGGTAGCGATGTTATCTTTGAGCAGGAGAGAATGCCATGTAAAGTATGCAAAGAACCTGAGGCGTTAGCCTTTCGCTCTTGATCAGCCTTATGAGCTAGGTAGAGAGAATCAGGGTTCACTTCTATGACCCCTCGAAGGAGAGGATTGAGCCTGCGGATTTCTTTGAGGTAGAACTGAACGAGTTGTCTGGAGGTTAGATGTTTCTGCTGAAATGCCAGTTGCAGATCATCAATGGTTGCTTCTTTAATTGAGAAAGCGGTAGTTATGTTGGTAAAGAACCCATATAATAACAAGCATACAAGAATCGAAAGCAGTGAATTGGTAGACATAGCTAAGCTCTGCTCAAATCAAGAGTTGAATCATTTAGCTTAGTTATTCGCTTTGGATTTGGTACGGAGGGGATAAGAAATGATGCAGCTTTATAAAAAGATAAAACTTGCAGAATTGACTATATTACATATAATTTCTTTTTTTTTTTTTTTTTTCCAGAGCATTCGTCCATTTTTTTTCTTTCTTTTTGACCTATGAATTATTAGATAGTTGTTTGCATAAAATATTAATTGATTCATGCCTTTCTAATTTTTTAAGGGTCTAAATATAAAAGAGTCGATTTTGATATCCTTTTTAAGCTTTATATTGAGATCTAGTGGCTTAAACCATCGTTTTCAACACGGTTTAAACTAGATTTAAAAAGAAAAAAAAAATTGTATATGTTAAGGGTGCCATATGGTCAAATTATTTTTTAATCAAAACTAAAACCATAAAAATATAATCGGAATTAAAATTAAACCAAATTAAAATTGACTTGAAATTAAAATTAGTTGAATATGTAGCCAACTAATCTAATTTTAATTTATCTCCTAGTGAAGTTTTAAATCAATGTTTTAGGCCTGAAATCAGTTCAGACCAGACCAATAGCCAGGCCTACTAGTACGTTTTTTTTTTTCTCAAAGATATCAGACTTCATTAGCCTCAAACGGGCAAAGAATGCAATACAAAGGTCATCTGGCAGTGATAATTACATCCAAAGGATAAATCATGTAAAAATTTGGAAGCAAGAACATGAGCCGCTTGGTTACCTGTTCTTTTAATTGCAGAAAACTAAACATTATCAAAATTACGAATAAGGTCTAAAACATCAAGAAGAATCCCTTAAATAGGAATGGGCAAGGTCTGATTATGGAGAGCATGGACAACAATAGCAGAGTCTCCTTCTATGATAATTTTCTGAAAACCCAATAAAACAGCAAGTCGAGCAACCTCTCTACAAGCAATGCTTTCTAATAAGAGAGGATCAATAGTAGAAGGCCACAGGCTACATCTCCAATCAATGATTCTTCTTGTCTGATCTTGAGCTATCACAACTATTGCTCCTTTGTTGTTCTGTTTATCCACTGTAGCATCAAAGTTAAATTTTACCGCATCTTCCATTGGAGGAATCCAATCCAAGGTCTACTGTTGTTGATGATAAGTGTTACTAAGACCATCTATTGTTGCTAAAATAAAGTTTTCTTGATATTTTAAGGCATTTGAAATGACATCTTGCCAAGTCTGTGTTTGCTGATGGAAGATGAGAGCATTCCTGCTCTTCCAAGTATGCCAAAGGATGAAAGCCATTGATTGAATAAGATATGAGCCATCAGGATGCTTCGCCAAATAAGAACAAACTTCAGTCCAACAATTCAAAAGGTTTGAGTTGGTCAACATTGATGAGCGAAGTCTTAGTGGCGAATTGATCCAAATAGCTGAAGCTTGGGGACAAGAGAAAAACAAATGGTACAAGGTTTCTCTCTCACCACAAAAATTGCATTCTGGATTCATATGAGGGATTCGCCTATGAAGGAGGTCATTACAAGGAAGTCGTTCCCTTAAAAGGCAACATAGAAACACTTTTAATTTGTTAGGCAATTGAATTTTCCAGAAGCTCTTCCAAAAGAAATTATTTCGAACCTAAGAACTAGGGCCAAGACCCCTAAAATTCAAGCAATTATCAGATAGCTTTAATTGCCTGGCTATCTTATATCCCGATCTAACAGAATAGAACCCATGGAAATCATAATGCCATATTCTTTGATCCTCCCTTTGAAACAAGCTGATAGGAACTCCCAAAATTTGCTTGATATTTTCTTCACAGAAATTTGCACAAAGAGTTTGAATGTCCCAACTCTTCAAAGATGGATGAATAAGTTGAGAAACCCAAATTACCTTTGGTTGGTGATTTTGAATAACCTGCAGGGGGTGGGAAACATGCTTGGAACCCAACAATGTTCTTTACAAAAAATTGACCTTCCATCCGCCACATTCCATCTAAGACCTTTACTGAGCACAGAGCTTCCTCAAATAATTCTTTGCCAGCCCCAAGAGGCCCAGCTACCTTGAGTAGCCTGCAAAAAAGAGCAATAAGGGAAATATTTCCCTTTCAAGAGGCAGGAAAGAAGGGCATTAATTTGGTTGAGAGAGTATCCTCCAACCCTACCTAGCCAATAAGGCCCTACTAAAACTCTCCACATCTCTAAAGCCCAACCCACCGCTGCCTTTAGCCTCACAAAGATGATCCCATCCAATCCAATGGAACTTCTTTTCCTCCTTTTGCTATTCCCAGTAAAAATTGGCTACTAAATTGTTCAACTTAGGACAAAGAGATGCTGGAAAGCGGAAACAAGACATGGCATACATAGGAATAGCTGAAGTCATAGCTTTAATGAGAACTTCTTTACCACCCCTAGATAAAAGCTTCTCTTTCCATCCCGCAGTTTTTTGAGCCACCCTGTCCTTAATAAACTCAAATGCTTGTTTTTTTTATCTAGGAATTTCTGTAGAGAGACCTAGAAATTTGTCCTGTACATCAACATTTGAGATTTGAAGAAATGAAGCAATGCTATTTAACACTTTGGGGCATGTTGGCACTAAAGACGATGGCGGACTTCCTTAAATTAATGCATTGACCACTAGCAACTAAATAATCTCCAAGGACATCCTTAATGATTGAAGCTTCCGCAATAGATGCCTTAGAAAACAAGATAGAATCATCAGCAAACAACAAGTGAGTAATGCTTAGGCTATGTCTTGATATTGATATCCCTTGTAAAGTAAAGCTCTTGATAGCATGAGAAAGACCTTCAGCACACAACAAAAAAAGGGAGGGAGAGAGTGGATCCCCTTGTCTAAGCCCTTGAGAAGGGGAGATAAAGCTCGTTCGATGACTATTAATTTGTAAGGAATAGGTGACAGTTGATACTCATTGCATAATCAAAGAGATCCATTTGTCATGGAATCCAAAACACTGCATCATGTGGCGAAGGAAAGGCCATTCTACACATTCATATGCCTTACTTATATCCAATTTGAGTGCCATGCCATAATTCTGACCCTTCCTTCTCATTTTCAAAGAATGAATGATTTCATGGCTAATTAATATGTTGTCTGAAATTAGCCTCCTTATAGTGAATGCACTCTGTTCTTCATCAATGATTCCATTCATAAATAGCGGTAGTCTATTTTTCAATACCTTAGTAATGATTTTATACAAAACATTGCATAACCCAATGGGCCAAAGATCTTTCATAGATTGGACATGCTTTACTTTGGAATAAGGGTGATAACCGTATGATTAACATTTCGTAGCATTCTTCCTTCATCAAAAAAACTCCACTGCTGTACAAATGTCCTCCCCTACCATATGCCAGTACTTCTGGTAAAAAAGAGCAGTGAAACTATCCTCTCCTGGAGCTTTAAAAGGATTCATGGAAAAAATTGCCTTTTGAATTTCCTCAGAGGTAACAGGCTTAATAAGCTGTAGATTCATCCCATCTGTCACTCTACATCCATAGCCACGGGTAACATTGCTAAAATTGTGAGGCCTATGAGAAGAGTAAATGTTAGTGAAGTAAGCCACGACTATGTTTTGAATTTGTTGCAAGTCACTTTGCCAAGCAGCATTAGTATCAACCAAACCTGCTATATGATTCTTCCTTTGCCGGTGGATAACTTTAGCATGAAAGAACGAGGCGTTTTTATCACCCACCTTAAGCCAGTTGATCCTAGCCTTTTGTTCCCAAAATTTCTCCTCCTGCTTAATTTCTGAAATCAACTCTCTCTATTTCTCTAACCTTCTCAGCACCCCATCCTTGAGTATCCAGTTTAGCTACATCTAAAACATCTTGCAAATGCTTAATTCAGGTGTTTGAATTCACATGATTGCACCAGTTCCAATTCACTAAAGCATGCCGAGCTATTTTAAGTTTGGTGAAAGCAGAAAACAGATTTGAACCCTTTACCTCAGTAGCTCAAGCCAAACTAATAACCCCTTCCACCTCAGAGTTCAAAACCCAGCGTGCATCAAAGTGAAACACTCTTTTAGCTTTTCTCATGGTCGGTTGAAGGGAAATAAGCATAGGCTGATGATCAGAACCCCTATCTTCTAAGTGATCAACAATCACATTCGGATAAATGGAAACCCAAGCATGAGTGGCTAGCATGCGGTCAATACATTCCCAGATATTTTGGGAGCCATTTCATCTATTGTTCCATGAAAAGATAGGTCCCCTAAATCCCAAATCAATAAGATTAGAATCATTGATGAAGTTACGAAAATTTTCCCTTTGAGAATTGGAGCCCAAATCACCACCCAATTTTTCTCTTGATATAAGAAAGAATTGAAGTCACCAAGACTAAGACAAGCATCATTTACATGTTGCAAATAATTAGAGAGAAGATATAGCTACGCTAATTGAACATCATCCACATAGCGAATGTCAACACAGATGGCATCCCAGCATTTTCTTGTATTATCATCGGAGATTGATATATGGATGAAGAAAGAAGAGAATTTCACTACAGACACATCCATTCCACTTTTCCAAGCAAAACAAACACCACCAGCAGTACCTTCAGGTTCCACAAAAAATATATCAAAAAAGCCATATTTCTGCATCTTCCTCCTAACCACTCTAGAATTATTTTTATTCTCAATGAGAATGACAAAATCAAGGGAATGGGATATGCAAATCCCTTTTAGAGAGTGGATTATCAAGGGGTTCCCCACACCCTAACAATTCTAGCTGAGGAGTTTCATTGATTGGGGTGGGGCCATTTTTGGCTGGCTTCCTCCACCACTTCACTCTGGGATTGATCAACATTGGCCTATTTACTAGTCTGAGCAGTGTGTTCTTTATTACCCTTCCTTTTCTCCCTCCTATTTTCTGTTTCTATTTGCTGATCAGTTTTCTTATTCCCCTCCAGCTCCAAGGCTTGGTCATGTTGTATTTTAGACCTTCGTTCCACATTATCATTTGCTAATTCTTGAATTATTACTGATGTTGTAGGGTGTCCTCTGGCCCTACTTTTTCGTTTCCATTTATAAGCGGTTCTCATCTGCCGACTATACTCACTCTGATTTTAAGAAAAAGTAGTATCATCTTAGTGTGTTTTGGTTTGCTAGCAAGTGAAGTAGCAATATGTATCATTTCATCAAACGAAATCATGTTTTTTGGTCCCAAATATTGCCCCCGTATGTCTAGCTTCAGTTTTATTTCCATGAAATTCACCTTTCTATTCTGCCAGTTGTTTAAATCTGTATGGTTATTTCGATGCTGGGCTTGTTTGCGTTGAATTTGAGCTGACAGAAAAGTATCCAGGTTATCATAGGAGTTTGAGTCCAGATTTAGTGGGTTAGTCTCGTCCGCGGGTTCCTTAGAAGTTGGGCATGGGCCTCCAGAGGCCTCATCAATCAAAGTTTTTGATGGAGAGGAAAGCTTGGAAGGTTTTGGGTTGGGCTTGGAAATATGATGGTTTAGGATAGATGTGGCAGGTTGTTTCCCCTTGGGAAGAGGTAAAGAGTAAGCAGCTACCAGCACATTGAAGGCTTGAAGCTGAAAGTGCTCAACCAATAGGGAAATAGGCTAAAGAAATCCTCTATGTTGACATGGGGTTTCCCAATTGATGTTAGGTATTCATGGAACAGGTGGGGTATGGTGTTTGCAGGGAATCGGTTGGCTAGGTTGAGAAGTGTTTATGGCTCAGACGGCACTTGGCTTGAGGATACAAGATGGAGGTTTGTTTCTGCCAAGGTACGATTTATGATTATCAAATCAGCTTTACTCGGAACCATGGTATTGGAACAGTGGTCTTGGCAGGAATGGTGGTTTTGTTGGGATTTCTCAGTGCTAGTGGCACAAGAAGAAGAATCTATGTTGCTTTCCTTTGTATCAAGTATTCCTTTTTGTTGTTGCATGTTAAGATTGAGGTCTGGTTTGGTCTGATGTGAAGTGGTGGCCAAAAAAGTGGTGGTAGCAGGTGTAGGTTCAGTATTTTGATTGTCGAATGAGATTCCAGAATTTGTTTTAAAGATGAGCAGGGATGGGGAGGATGTTTTACGACAAGGTGATGTTGGTCGGAGCCAGGGACCAAAACCCATTCTTTTTCTCCCTTCCGATGGTAGTTGTTGCTCTTCTCGGGTGCACATTCTACTCATATGGCCCACTAAACCACAATTGAAACACAAATCTGGCATACGTTCATATTTAAAATTGACCCAATGAATTGTTCCATCTATTTTCTTGCTATGAAAACCTGGGATAAAGGGTTTCTCAACATTGATAAGGACTCTGATCTTGAGCATATTTGGGAAACCCAATAGTCCTTGAGAAAAATCAACATCAATAAAGCCTCCCAGAAATTCTCCTATAATTTTGGCGCTCTGCAAAGTCATTTTGTTTGGTGGGAGTCCAAAGACTTGAACCCAAAAGGGAGTTTGTTGGAACGAAAGTTCTTCAAAAGCCAAGTCAGAAGGCCAATCCCTGACTACCAGAAGATTATTATGCACGATCCATGGCCTATTTTGCAACACATTAGACGTATCCATATTATGATTAAAAGCAAAAATAAAAGTTTTACTCCCCTTAGCAGAAGTTGTAAAAGCCTCTCGTGTCTGCCAAGCGTTAGAGAGGATTGCTTTCATGGCTGAGGCACTATAATTCTTTCCAGAGATTAGTTTACCCACCAATACTTTATGCTAAGTACTCTGTACTTGAGTGTCATCCGCCTCTAATTGCAGTACTGGTTCTTGGCATTTGAGATTTTGGGCTAGAGTGGTAATTTCTGATGTTTCCTTGTTGAAATCATTGTCCGCCATGGTAATTAGCTTCGAATAAATGAGAATACTGATGACAAAAAATGAGTGAAAGGCAGTTGTGGTAAGAAGATGGAAGGATTAATTAGTTGGCACCACTGTGGAAAGCATTTAGGTGAGCAGAAAGGGAAGAAGCGGAGGAAGAAGGTATGGAGGGCATAGAAGAGAAGAGAAGCTTATAGCCAGAAAGATCCCAGATGGATCAAAAGAGGGTCAGACACCCAAAAGAAAGAGTCGGAGTACTCTTGTTAGGTATGGAGAACCTACTAGTACGTATTTTCACTCAAAATTTTCAATTGTAGTATGCGTATGACAAAACAATAGGACAACAGATTAAAAAAAACAAAAATCTTGTGCAGATTTTTTTTATATATAATGACCTCCACTTATATCGAAAGTCTCATTAAAATGCACGTGCTAGTTGTTTAATTTATATTGTATTATTGTTAAATTAAATTATTTTTAATTATTTTTAATTATACTAATAAATTAATTCTATTGCCTGCACTTTCATGTTAAAATTTTGTTAATATTAAAATTTTCAATTAATTATATTAAATATAAATTAAATTTTATTAAAATTTTGAACATCAATTTTATTGAGTTAAAAACATCATGATAACATCATCCACAATATTATATCAATGGCTATTTTTATCCACAATGTTAAGTTAACATTAATATTTTTTTTTAATAAATCATATATACCTCCTAAGTTGATAAATATCATTCACAATATTATATTTTTTATCCATCATATGTTTTATATAATAATTAATAATTAAAACAAAATATTTTTGCATGATGAGATAAACTAATTATCTAATATTTTTGTAAATAATTTTTTTTTAATTTTAAATTTTTTTATAATTAATAATTAAAAAAAATAAAAAATTAATTAAAATAAAATTTTAAATATTTTATACTATTTAAATTTTAAATATTTTATATTTTAAATAAAATTAATTTAAACAGATGACATTTTATGTCGAGTGGCATATATGCCGACAGATATTAATGACAATTGTGCTAAGAAAATGAAAAATGACAAAATTTTAAGTTATTTTTTAAAACACATGATATAATTTTGTACACTTATTTATATATTTACCTTTAATATATATATATATTAATTTTTTTTATTAATATTGCCAAACAGTATCAACTTATATCAAGTTTAGTGGATATTTCGTTTTCATATACTGTATTAAAATCATCTTTTTTAGAATGATAAAAAATTAAGAAAGTGGTCTAGTTATATAAATATAACAATGCAATATTAAAACATTATAATAAATTATATAAATAAAAAATTATTATCATGTATGATTTATATAATGAAAAATAAATGAATATAAAATTTGTATAATAAAAATAATGACTGCTAGTCTGGTCTGATCTATTATTAATTATATCTAACCGTGAACCGGAGCAAGTAAGTTTTAAATCGAAATAAACTTCCAACTTAGGGAGCACCTAAATCTAACAAAAATAAATTCAAATTTATAATATTTATCCATCAATAGAATTTTATGTTATTTAGAATATTTTTCTAATTAAGATATGCTTTTTTTTAGCTAAATAATTATATTTTAATAAAATTAAAATTTTCACTTTATTTTTTATTTTATATTTTATAATGTAAATTAAATTAAATTTTTTATTATTATAATACTAAATTATTATGAATATTTTTAGTAATCCTGTTATTTTATTTTCACTTTTTTATATATATATTATAAACAGAGTAAATTGGTTTTCTATGTGGTAATTGCAATTATATGCGTCATATCATATCTGGTTAATTACTTTAACTCTCAGGCAACCAATTAAATTGCAATGTGTAATTTTGATATAATAAAGGTGTAAAGAATATTTTAACAATTTTTTTAAAAAAAGTTTATATAATTTTTTATAATGATTATACATTCAACCTATAATGAAAATAAATCTTTAAGTTCAATTTTATATATATATATATATATATATATATATATATATACACTATTAACAAAAGTTTAACACTTGCATTACCTTAATGGACACCTGACACAATTAAAAAATAATAATTTTTATTAAAATTTCTCTTTAATTTATTTTGTTCTAATTATAAATTTAATTATTAGTATTAAATAATGTTTGAATGATAATTTTATTATAAATTATAAAATTATTTAAATTTGAAATATATATATATATATATATATATTATTAATTATAGGTATTACATATAAGGTATGATTAATATGAATAAAAATTATATTTATTTCACGAAATCCCACTTTAATTTATTTTTTTAAATTATAAATTTATTTATTACTATTAGGTAATATTTAATTCAATAATTTATTTTAAAATATAAAATATAATTAACTTTTCTTGTGCTTCTCCTCAATTCTCCTCCTCTCTTCTCTCTCTTTTTTCCTTTTTGTTTTAAATCTCTTTTTTTTTTTACAATTACCGTTGAGTTTTTTTACTGGTGACTACCCTAGATTCATTTATTTTTCTTTTTTTTTTATTATTTCTTATTGTTTTAATGTATTCTGTGGGCAACAAAATTAATAAATTCCCAAAAGTACAGTATTACAGAAATTTTTTTAATTATTCAAAATAAAAAAGGATCAGTTACAATCCAAAATGCTATTCTACTTTATCCAGATTATCTCTAAACAAAATATTTTAACTATTTTTATTTTTATTTTTTTTTCTCTTACGAGAACATTATACCTATACTCAACTTATACTCATCTTATTATTTTTATTAATGAAATACTAAATTTTCTCTAAAAAATAAATATAAAATATAATTAATATGAATAAAACTTATATCTATTTCATATCTCAAAAGTTTTTGAAATTTGACATTTTATACAAATACATATAAAACATGTTTTAATATAAAATAAAATAAATATTAATAAAAAAATTGATACAAGAACTTCATTAAAAATAAAATATGAGTGCTTCATGATTCTCAACACTTGAATATATGTGAATTTTTAAATTTAAATTTTAAAAAAAAATAAGTCAAAATTTAACATTTTTATCCACCATTAGTTCACTTGACATAATTAAAAATAATAACTTATTCAAAAAATTTCATTTCAACTTATCTTTTTCTAATTATAAATTTATTTATTAATATTAGATAATACTTAACTTAATAATTTTATCTTAATTAAATTTAATAATTCATTTTACTTATATTTTTTAATTACAAATTTATTTATTATAATTAGACAATGCTTAACTTTATAATTTATTTTATTTGAGTTTAATATTTCATTTTAATTTTTTTATTATAAATTCAATTTTTTATCAAGCCTATTATTATAATTGAGAATTAAAAAATTAATAAGTTTTGAGCCCTTTTAAAATATTAAACTTATGTAACATCTTTAATTTTATTTCCATATGATTATTAAAAAATAATTTATTAAGTATGTTAGTTAATTGTAATTTTTTATTTTACAGATATTCAATCTTTAATTATATTTTTTAATACATTTACATTATTTTAAAGAGAGAAAAGGTATGTTAAAAAAATTTTTTACTAATTATATTTTGAGCCAATAATTACAATTTATTTTTTAAAAATCTTTATTTACATAATTTCTTCTATCTTTATTTTAATTCGATGATTATTTTAATTTAAATCGAATACTACTAAATCAATATATTTTGGTATATAAATTAATATAATAAGTAAATATTTTGCCAACATATAAATAAAATAAATAATTTAATAGATCTAAATTCACTTAATTAAGTTAAGAAAAACAAAATTTTTAATTGTTACTGCACAATACACAAATGGATGACTAATTTAATAAAAATTAAAAAAATTTAAAATTATAAAAAGCACTAAACTAGATAATTTTTTATAATTAGAAAATTTTATTTTAAAATTTGAAAATTTATCTTTCTAAACGTCTAGGAAATACATGCATTAACTTTATGTAACTAACTTAGGGGGGTGTTTGGTTTACTTGTTGGGTGCAACTGATAGCTGATAGACACCCAAACAGATAAATTATAGTGTTTGGCAAGCTTAAAAAAATAGAGCTGATAGCTGATGGGCAACTGATATGATAACCATCAGCTCTATTTTTAGAGCTGTTCTCATCAGCTGATAGCTGATTTGGTTTTATTTTTTATTTTGACCATATTATCCTTTTTTATTTAACTTGAAAATTAATATTATTAATATTTTTATTTTTTTATTTTTAATTTTAACATTTCAATTAACATATTTCAACTTTGTTAAAATATTTTTTATTAATAACATAAAATATAAAATATTTATTTATATCTAAAAACTTAAAATTAATTATAAATTTTTCTATTAACAATAATAATTATTTTATTATTTTATCTATATTTTTAAAATTATTTAATTATCTTAAAAAATAATTATTTTCTTATTTCAATAATAAAATAAATGATATAATATAAAAGATTAATAATTATATATTTATTTAAATAATATAATATATTAATTTAATAATTATATATTTAATTTAATAATAAAATAAATTATATGATATATACCCTTATTAGTCATTTCATATATCAATAGCAACAGTTAAATATAATTTTACCAAACACTTAGCATAAAACAGCTATCATCAGCTATCAGTTATCAGCTATCAGCTAATAGTAACAGCTATCAACTAATAGCTATCAGTTGTATTCAACAGTTAAACCAAACAGGCCCTTAATCTTATTTTACTCCTATTCTCCTTCTCTCCTCGTTTCTCCTCTCTCTTTCTTCTTTTCTCTTTTTTGAGCGGCTACCGATGAGTTTCCAACCCATGGCTACCCCTAGTTCATTTTCCTTTTTCTTTTACTGTTTTTTGTTAGTTTTTCCTAATAAACTCTCATATTTGTATCCATTTGGAATATATCCGAGTTTTTCTTAGATTTATATCCTTTAGGAACAATCAAAGGTTCTCCCCAATAT
Source organism: Hevea brasiliensis (assembly GCF_030052815.1). Taxonomy (NCBI): domain Eukaryota; kingdom Viridiplantae; phylum Streptophyta; class Magnoliopsida; order Malpighiales; family Euphorbiaceae; genus Hevea; species Hevea brasiliensis. The sequence goes on from NW_026614585.1 coordinate 7,304,152, forward strand.
CGAGGCCTTGTTTCTCCCTATTCATTGGGGTATTATTTTCTCCGATAAAAAACAATGTGGATCGTTAATTTTTTTTTTGTTGGAGACTCGGGTATGGGTAATGATATTATCTTAATGGAATCTGGTAGTGAGGCTACTCCTCTATTGACATTTGGTAGTTTTATATCTTTTTTCAACCACGTAGGTAATAAGTTCTCGAAATGGTAGTATTGTAGAAGATTTTTTTGGTCATCCAAAATAAAAAAGGACCAGTTACCACTTATAACACTCTTCTACTCTATCCAGATTATTTTTTAATAGAATATTTTAATTATCTATGTTTATATATTTTTTCTTATGAGAATATTATGTTGTATTCGTCAAATTTTATCTAAAAAAAAATCTTTATGGAACTAACTTGATTTATTATGTGAACTTATTCGTTTTGTTTTTAATATTTTTTACCCATTGGTTTTACTTTATCTTCAATTCAAAAGTCTCCTGTTTTAGTCTTTCCATCTATAATCAATCGTGATAAGCCACTAAGTATTACTTAATCCGTAAAGCCTTTAAATATAAAAAAATAAATTTTAACAAAAATTTATTATTTTGAGTCCACATTAATTTAAATAACAAATTTTTTATGTAATATTTTGATAAATTAGTTTGAAATTTTCTTATAACATTTCTATAAATTAATTTGAATCTTAAAATTTTTTTTATTGGCTCAATTAATTTGAAAATTTAATACTCATATTTTTAAAATTTTTTTAAGTAATAGAAAATATTTTAAAAAGATTTAATTGGTGAGTGAAGCACTACAAAATTTTTAAGTTTATTTTTACATCCATTTCTAGTCCCTAAGTCTATATGTTGTTTCACTATATATATGATACATATTCCACTAGCCCACTAAATACATACTTTTTTTTTTTTTTGTAAAGGCCTAATCATATTAAAAAGTCAAAACCTTTTCCCTCGTTCGTGATTTAATTCAATCGTCTCAATTTTGGCACAAAAAATTCAAATTTTCAAAGATTAAAAAAATTTTATGGTATGCCATATGACATTTTTTATTATTAAATAATGGAGCCCACATGCTACATCACTTAAGGCTAAATGGTTGAATAAATTCAAACTTTTATGTGTATTGTTCATTTTATCCAAACTTCTAATTTTTTACAATTTAATTATAACTTTCAAATTGAATAAATTTTATCCAAAACTCATAATCTAATTTGAGGATTGACTTTTGCCGCATGGGATGCCAAGTGGCTCAACAATTTACAATTCTCTCCCCTCGTTCTCTCTCTCTCTCTCTCACACACTAAATAAAAATTCTGGAGTTTGTTTGTGAGACCTGAATACTCATCTTTGGTAGCTTATTGGCAGATTGAGCTGTAGAAAGCTTGCAGTCCAATAAAACAAATAATGTTAAATATGCATTTTCCTTCTAGGATAAGGAACTTAGTTGAGGGTATCATTTGATAATGGCACTCGAACTCAAAAGTTAACATGGATAAAAAGTTTTGTGTCCTCTGTTTTGGAAGAGCAATAAAACTAAATTTCCTAAACTTTCGAAAATTGCTGGCCATGTAATTGAGTTCATGTAATTACTACTTAAAAGTACCAAGTGCTCGATTATTATTTAATAATCCTAGATTTTTTCCCATGGTCTTGACATCTTTTATGAGCAGCATTGACCACCATAGAAGTCGATTCATTTAGTAAAAACTCCAAACAAGCACAGTTGATGAGAAAACATGTTCAAATATTCTTATATCACTTGCAAAACACTACTCGTTTATCATAAAAGTTTTCCTAACAATCTGTTTACTTGTTTTTAAGAGAATTTTACTACTCCAGAATTTTTATTTTGTGCATAAGAGAGAGAGAGAGAACAAGGGGGGAGATAGAGAGAGAGAGAGGTACTTATCAAGCTACTTGGCATCCCAGGCGGCAAAAGTCAAAATTTCCAAATTAGATTATGGTTTTGGTTAAAATTTCTTTCATTTTGAAAGTTATGAATAAATTGTCCAAAATTAGAAGTTTTGGATAAAAAGAGTAATATATATAAATGTTTGAATTTATTATGTCATTTGACCTTTAATTATGTGGATTCCACTATTTAGTAATAAAAAATGCCACATAGCATGCCACATCTCAGCTTCCCTCAATTTCACAATTTGATAAAATTTTTTCAATCTTTAAAGGTCTATATTTTTATTCAAAAATTGAAACAATTGGATTAAATCTTAAAGAATAAAAAATGTTTGGCTTTCTAGTATGATTAGGCCTTTGATAACGGTGATTATTAGGTATTTACATTTAAACAAAGGTTTTTATTTGAATAACAACATTTAGAATTTGTCATTAAATAATTTGAGTTTGAATTAGAAGTGTTTAATTTAATTCTCAAATTTTTTTATAAATTTAATAATTTTGATAGTTTTATAATGTCATGACCCAAATTATGGGTCGGGCTGATACTAGGACTTAAGTCAGCATAAGGTCCCCAAAGCCCATAGTAAGCCTAACTGATTTTAGCTCAATCATAAAGCCTATATCTAGAGCTCATTTTCAAGAAATCAACAGGATAGAGTACGGCCATAAACTGGACTACTCAATGGGAAGTTTTAGCTCACCGGACCTATGATCACAAAATATATAAATTTGAGGAGCTCTCCTCACCCTTACAGTCCTTAACATAACAATTATATCAAATGGGAGCTCAGCTCCCTCATCCAAGCATAAATATAGGTTTACAATTTTAAAACAAATAATCATTTACAGTCCCACGCCAAATATAATATTTCTAGCACATGCAGAGTCTAGATTTTTAATCAATACTATGAAATACTGATTTTTGCTGCTAGTAGACCTGCGAGAAAGAAAGCAAGTTAATCACAAAGAAAGAGAACCTCCTATAACCTGGAAAAAAATATAGTAAATAGGAGTGAGCGTTCAACTCATAGAGTAAAATATTGATTTTAAATAAATTCTATAACTATCTGGGCTAATATATTCCTAAGGATGAAATACAACATATACCAATACATTTAACCAAGTTCAAACTATATTCGCACAAAAAATAATTTAGAGTACTTACACACTCGTGTGTCACATCAATCAAATATATATATAGGAGCTGATCCCCTATACAGCTCTCTTAATTCAACACCTGCCAACAAGATCAACTTAAGCCGTACTTTCTCTTAATAATCTAAATGCGGGGGTCAACAAGATCAACTCAAAGCCGTATTCATCCCAACTTATCACAAAAAGGAGTGGGCCCCAAGCGAAACTAGCTCAAGCCAATCTACCTGTCCTACCCATATCGAGTATCACACTTCACGCACGCCGACACATGCACACAACTCCAAATTACTCTAAGGCAGTACCCACATCAATTTCATCGAATAATAATAATAATGCAATATAATGCGTGCCTGTAATAGCTATATACATATAATTACAAATGAATGCATGAGCATGCCTTGTATGTATAATAATATTGAGATTATAAATAAAATCAATATCTACTCACAGTACATCAGGAATCCTTGTGGCGGTTGAGTGGAGGATGATGGCTGACCCTGATCACCTAAACAATTATATTATAAAGTTATCAAAATTAACTCAAAATAAGACTTTAAATAGTCAAAAGATATCATAATTTATGCCGAAAATCCAGCAGAGTTTTCCCTGTACCTAGGACCTACATAACCTACAAGACAACTCAAACAACACTTCTAAATCTAATGGACTCAGGCCGACATCATAACAACATTATAATGCCTCTCCTAGGCCCGCTAAACTAGTAAAAAATCATATAACTACACATAAAATAATTATTTAAAAATTCGGAGTGTTACATAAAAATTTTAGTCATATATTTTAATTTTATTAATTTTAGCCTATCAACTTTAAAATGGCAGTGTCAATTATAATAATTTCCGCATAGTTGAATTCTAACTTTACCAAATTTATCATGCCACCTTTTCTCTTAGTTTAAGTTTATATGTTCAATATTATTATACATGAAGATTACTAGTAAACATTAAGTCTAAATATATGAGATGCATATCACTTTTGGGCATTGTCTGATGTTTTGTTGGGAAAATTACTATTAGTCCCTGTATTTTAACAAAATTAATTGGTCCATATATTTTAAAAAATACACTATATAGTTACTATATTTTGTTTCTCTTAAACTACTTAGAACATCCGCAAAATTTCCTATTAGTTAAAAGTTTAATGTTAGTCAAACTACTATTTAGTGTCTTTATTTTAATGAAACTAATTATTTGGTCTCTATATTTCGAAAAACACATTAGTTAGTTCATGTAATTTAGTTCCGTTAATTATTTAGTCTCTCTTATTTTCTTTTATACCCAAATTTCTCTGACTCTCTTCTTCTTATTTCTCTTTTATCCTCCCTTATTTCTCACCACCCATACCTTCTCCCCCTCATTCTCTATCTATATTTTTATCTTTTGATAGAAATTGGTACAAGTGATATGCATAAAAAGGTTAATTGATTCCCTAAGATCTCTAAGTAATCAAGGTAATAATTTAGGAAAATTGCTTACCATAGAGAAAATTTGAAAACCATGCTCAGAAAATTGAATGAAAATACTTGAACAACTATTAAAAAAAAGTAAATTCAGATTTAATCTCGATACAACAAAATTTTCATTTTTATCTAGAATATGTTTTTCAAAATATATGAACTAACTAATTAGTTTCAATACAATAAAAGGACTAAATAGCAATATTTTTCAAAATATAAGGATCAACTAATTGATTTCACTAAATTAAAGAGATTAAATAGTAGTTTGACATGTATTAACTAACATAACATTTGACAGTAGGATTAAATAGTTTAATAGAAGCAAAACACAAGGATTAAATAGTGTATTTTTAAAAATACAGAGACCAAGTAATTAGTTTTGTTAAAATGTAAAGACTTAAAAGTAATTTTCCCTAGTTTTTTTTTTTTTTTTGATTTTTTATCTTTTGAAAATGTTTCAATAGTTATTATAAAAGAAAAGAAAAAGTTTCAATATTAATTTATGCGGAGAATTACAAGTGGGATCATTAGATATCTTCATAAATATATAAAATATCAGCATAATTATCTTCGTAATTAGTAGAATGCACGTGCGAGTTTACATTATTAATAATTTAATTTAATTTATATTTTAAATATAAAAATAATTATATTGATATATATATATATATATATAGTTATTATTTTGGTATTATGTTGAATATAAAAAGTTTGGATATTGTTAAATGAGTGATAATAATATTTAGATTATGATTAAATATTTACTACTTTTTTTCAGATTGAATTGCAAATTATATTATATTACTTGCATGTATAATTAAGGATTTCATTCATATATATATATCAAATGTGTTGTGAAATTTTATATGCAAGTATTATTTGCATTTCTAAAGTAATATTGTAGAAATATGTAACCATATAAATACAAAGTGAAAAGTCAATGTTTTTTATTGAATAATTTCCTCTTTTCCCTTCTGGTGCTTAGTCCTTCCCATTCTGGCTTAGAAAGCTGTAAGCAATCGCAGTTTCTACTGTGTATTAGGTTAATTGCTTACATATTCTTCTTTGAAATAATAATTTTAAGAGTATTGCTTAATTTGAGTTTAACTGGTTTGAATTCATTTGTAACATGATTTAGATTAATTGTTCAAATATTAATAAATTCATTAAGATAAAATTATTTTCAATTCTAATTATTTATGTTTTCTCGATTGAAAGAATAAGCTATTTAACTTTTAGAATCTTTTAAAAAAAAATCATACTTTTGTGCATGTTTATAATTCTGTCCAATTTTTTAAATTTTTTAAATTTTAATTTAATTTGAGTAATTAATTATACTTGTATTTAATTAAATGTAATTAAGTCATTGTATGTTGAATAAATTAATTTTTAATTGTCCATTTCCTTAATTATTTAAATTAAATTTAAAATTAACCATGCAATAATCAATGAAACTTAAACCAAAATAAAATTTATGACTCCAAACAGTAAATTTCCTTATGTCTTAACAAATATATATTAATTGGTTCAATCAAAACATAAAACAATAGAGAAAAACTCTATAATTCCTAAAAAAAAATATTTCTTAACTTAAAATTCTTGGTAGTGATTGTTCTGATTGATGCATCAGGTCATTTGTTAATTGTAGTAAAATAAAATACAATAAATTTTATTTGCATCTTTTTAGATTACATATTGAGGTGAACCCAGAAAAAGAAGAAACTATAGAATGTATATATCAAGTAGATTAACCCCCTCAAAAAACTATCAAGTAAAATCTCAAAATTGAGTATAAGAGACATGTCTCAAACAATAATGGTATATAGAAGATAGGGTGAAGGAGAGTACTTAACAAAAAATGATTCAACTCAGTTCAATTCATTAGAGAGTAATGCATCATTGTCCAAAAACAAAACTCATAGCTTCAGAAAATTTGTTGCAATAAGTGCAACATTAAAGAATACTACTGTAGTTGTTGCAATTGAAGCATCAACTGGGGTATCATAAGAAGTAGCTATAGGAGTTTTTGCTGGGATGATCTTCTCAAGTTTGAAGGTGCGGATGTTGGCACTGCAACCGTTGCGAAAAGATCTAATGGAAGAAGATCCTGATCGACCTGATAAACATCTACTTGACCATTAGTTTAAATTATGTTTCTTATGAGAAATTCTAACAAGTGATTAAACTTAACTTGAATTCAATGATGAACATTCAAATTAATTAGCAGAAGAAATCCTATTAGATAATAGTATAATTATTAAAATAAAAGAAAATCAATTAAAAAGAGTAAGATATGGAACTTACAACATTAAAATTAGGACCATGATTTGAGCCATATAGCTGAGGAAACAAAAATTTTTCATCTTCTATGTATTGAAATTGGATGTACTTCAAAACATATCCATCACAAGAAATGAAAAGTTGAGAAATTTTAATGTGACCCTTCTCATTTCAAACTTTGCCTTCTCTATCACACCCAGCGCCCCTTATTTTGGTTATCTTTATGTTTGTTGTTACTTCAAAATAAGGATAGATTGCCTTTAAATATTGCCTTTAAATAAGTAGAGTTGAGTCTATCTTTAATACCAATAAAGCATTTTAATTGCTCCCTTAAATACTTTGGGAATTAAAAAGGGAAGACAAAAAATGTTACAAGCATTAAATTATAACTAAAATAAAGAGAATTTACTTTAAATGCATTTTCGGATATTGCAATGGAGGGATATCAAAAGCTATAATAGAAATGGAGGAGTAATAATAACTAAATCATTATTTATCTGAAATGCATTTTCAAGAAATGAAGAAGTAATTTAAGCAGTTGTCAAGTAATAAAAAAATCAATTTTAATTAGAAATTCAGTTATTTTTCCTAATTAAAAGTTACAAACTAAGAGTGAAAAAATTGCTATTATTCTTTGCTTTTATATGAAAATTGCTTTTTTTGAAACTAGAGAAAAATAATAAAAGGACGACATTTTTTATTAAACATACCTAAATTGAATCTCGTTAATTTGAAGAAAAAAATATAAATAGTAAGCTTTTTGCTGTGTAAAAGGATTTACAGGGAGGCAGTTTGGGGATTAAACAGTGAAAAGTGATGAGGAAAGAAAAAATAATAGTTTAAATAGAATTTATTTATTTGGAAATTACAAAAGAATAATGAAAGGACGAAAATTTTTCTTTAAACATACCTAAATTAAAGAAAAAATTATAAATAGTAAGCTTTTTCATTGGCCGGAGTTTGGAGATTAAACAACGCAAAGTGACGAGGAAAGAAAAAAATAATAGATTAAATAGAATTTTCTTACTTAGAAATTAAAGGAAAATAATGGAAGAACAAAAATAAAATATATATATATATATAAATTGTGAGCTTTTTCATTGGCAGAAGTTTGGAGATTAAACAATGAAAAGTAATGAGGAAAGAAAACAAAAAATCAAATAGAATTTTTTTAAAATTAGAGGAAAATAATGAAAAAACAAAATAAGCAAAATTTTTCTTTAAACATACCTAAATTCAATCTCACTAAGCAAAATGACTGGCAGTTTTGTAAAAGGATGGAAAGAAATGAGATCACATAGACAATACAAAGTAAAAAGTAATGGATAAAAAAAATCTATAATAAATTTGAGGAGTTAATAAATAAGTCAAATTTAATTTATAAAACTTGCAAAATAGGAGTGAGAAAATTAATCTTATTCCTTACTTTTTTTATGAAAAAAAAAAAAGAAAAATATATTTAAAATTTATGAAAAATATCAAATATAAAAGAGAAAATAACTCTTGTTCTCTACTTTTATGTACTAGTCATAAATCCATCGATAATTTGTGAATTCGAAGGTTAATTTTTTTTTTTTTTTTTAGTAATATTTCCTTCTCCTTTTCTCTTCTTTCACTCTTTGCCTTTTTTCCTATTCTCCTCAAAGAAGAGGGATTGAAATTAATTTCAATAACATATTTTCAATAAATTTAGAAGTACTGAAAAAAGGAAAATACCATCAAAATATTATATTATTAAAATTTTTATTTTTTAAAATCTTAACAAAAATCATTAAATTACAAGTAAAAACACAAATAATTGTTACTTGTTTTCTTTTATATATATATTGAGTGACGGATCTAGAAAAAAAATTTTGTAGGGTCAATATATAAGTAAATTGTATAATATATTTGATGCATTAAAAAATAGTATATTTAATATTCATATAAAAATAGTTAAGTTTTAAATTTAAGAATATAAAATTCATAATTTGGGGTCTATTGAATTATATTTTCTATTAAAAAAGAGAGTTCAATATTTAAATTTATAAAAGATTAATTTAAATAAATATATAAATATATAGTAGCAATTTAAAAAAAAAAAAAGGGTTAATTAACTTTTTTTTCTTGAATTGCATCCACACACATATAATTTTGTATAACGAAAATAAAAAAAATAAAAACTGACATCAATTCGTATAGACTCCGATTGTCATAAAAAAATAAAAATAAAAATTAAGAGGAATTTGAGATTCCATCTTTGAAATTCATATCCAACTACACTTGTATTTGTGTAAGAGGAATATTATAGCAGGCAAGACCTACAAATAAAAAAGAAGTAGAATTAAAAAAAAAAAAATTAAAAGTATAGAGCTACAAAATGCATGGTAAGAAACCCAAAAAAGAAAGTGTAATAGCAAAAATAGAATTATATTTCTTACCGTAATATAACAAAATGTTTTAAATAATAATATTTTCTGTATTTTTTTAATTAGCATAATATTTATGCTATGCATGTATAATTTATAATTTTTATTTTTTAATTTAATTTTTAATTACATTCTAAATAAGATAATTTTTATTATTAAATTAATTTTCAACTAAATTTTTTTTATTTAATTTAATTTAATAAATTTTTACTCTTTATAATAATAAAATTTTAATTAATTAATTAAAATACTTATTTAATTATATATATATATATATATATATATATATATATATTAATAGTAGTTCCATGATTACTTTATTTAAAATGTAATAGAATTACTTTATTCAAAATTAATTTAAATTTTATGAAATTTTTATATTTTATTTGCATAATTTATGTAAATTAATATTTATTTTTTTATAGATTATAGAAAATATATTAAATTAATGAGAAAATAATTTTATTTTAAAAATACATAAATATAATATTTTTTTTATTAATAAAATAAAAAATATATTAAATTACTAATTATGAATTAAATTATTTAATTTAAATAATAATGAAAATATATAACATTATTATTATTTAAAAATAACATTTTATTATATTATTTTTAAAAATACTATATCTTTAAAATTTTTTAAAGTGTAATTTTTTTATTAATATGATATATTTTTTATAAAATAATTCTTTCACAAAAATAGTTATCGTTTCACATAAATTTATAATATAAAATAAATACATTTCATAAAAATTAAAATTTTAAAATATCATCATTTTCTATTAATATAATAAACATTAAAAATAAATACTATTTTTCAAAATATCGATCCTATAATTTTGATATTATAATTTTAATTTTTTTAATAATCTTTACTTATAGTTAAATTTTTAATGTAATCATATTTATAATTTATTTTTAAAATTCTACTCTATATAAAAATATAAGTGAAAGATAATTTATGCATAAAAATTTAGATATTTAATCAAAAGTTGAAAATAATAAAAAAAAGAGCAAATAAAAAAAATTTGAGAGCACTTAGGTAAAAATACTTGATGAGAGAGAAAAAAGTTATTGATATATATCAAATGTCTTATATGACATACTATATACAAAAAAATAAATAGAAATTATTTAAATAAAAATTTAATTTTATAACTAAATATTATTTAATTGAAAAACAATAACAAAAGCATTCAAATTCAATTTTTTTAATATTAAAATATTTCTTATTTACTCGATCGTTTTAATTCAATAGCCATAATTATAATAATAATAATAATAATTAATTTTAAAAAAGTGAAATAAAAGAATATTAAATTATTAAAATAAAAAATATAAATAAAGAAAATCTTTATATTTTATCTTTATAGCTTTTATATAGGCTACACTATTTGTCTTTTAAATTTTAACAAAGATTTCATAATAAAATTAATAAAAAAATATAACAATATAATAAAAGTACTTATTAAAGAAATGAAATAATTTATGGTTGATTAAATTATATAATAGTTGATTATGAGATTACAAATTAATTGCTAATTTTCTTTAAATTAATGACCATCAATGACCTATTATTATTATTATTATTATTATTATTATTATGAAGGGTAACATGCGGTAAATAATGTTTTTATATAAATAAATTATAAAAAAATAATATAAAAAATTTCTAAATATTGCATTTAATCACAAAAGGACTTAATTTTTCAAAATCAAATTTTAAAGAAAATAATAATTTAAATTATAAATGTTAGGGTAGTATTGTAAATATTAATGATAATTAAAAAAGAAATAAAAAATTAATTAAATAATAACTAGTATAAAAGAGAGTTATTTATAGAAGATAACACGTGTTAAATTTTTCAATAAAAGTACCACATGGCATATAATTAATAAATTAATCTAATTAACTTTTAGGTAATGTTTGGTATAAATGAATTCTATAAAATTTTGTGGAAGTGTTTGGTTTAAATGAAAATTCATTTCGAATTTTTAATGATCAATTTCATGAAATTTATTATAACTAAACTAAATTCTATCAAAATTAATAGAATTTGTAAATGAATTTCAAACTTAAAATTATATATATTTCAAGTGACAAAATTATTCTCTTATTATATATCATTTTATTTTATTTTATTTATTTTAAACATAAAATTTATTTCATTTGAAATGAATTTCATATTAAATATAAAATATACCAAACAAATTGTAAATGAATTCTGACATTGAATTCATTTGCAAATCAATGAATTTTACCATGGAATTTAAACAAACAGAAAATTAGTTTTTTCTATTTGTAATTAAATTGAACTTTCTAAGCATTTGTAATAATAATAATAATAATAATAATAATAATAATAATAATAATAATAATAATAATAATAATAATAATAATAACTACTTATTATAATATTAAAGTGTAATAATTAAATAATTTATAACTTATATATACATAATTAGGAAATTAATAACTTAATTATAATTTAAAAAAATTATATAATTTATTAAAAAATAAAGGGAATTTAATAAAATTACTTAGCGCATATGTGTATATATATATAATTTAAATTTTTTTTTAAATAATAATAAAATAATTTAACATGAATAATATTAACTAGAGTAATAATATTATTTATTTATTAATTATACTAAAAAATATAAAAAAAAATAAAAATTGAACATTAATATAATTTTCTTGTTTACCATAACTATGAAAATAGTTTTTTTTTTTATTTTTTTCATAATTCCTTATATGTAGCGCATTTGATATATAATTTAAAATATGTTTTTATTAAATGCGTATCAAAATAAGATAAATAAAAATAAAATAATATTAAAGTAAATTAAAATTTATTAAATATATAAAAAGAAGAGAGAGAGCAAAGTATTTAACTTAATGTGACTTTTTTATAATATAATTTTAAATTATTTTATTAATTTTAAGATATATAATTCTTAAATTTTTATAATTAAATGAATTAATTAAAAATTTAAGAATTATTAAATAATAAAAATATACAATTATTAAAATATATTTAATATTTTTAAATAATTAGCCATCAAATTGTGGTAATAACGGTAAGAGTAACGATATTTAATGGTAATAATAATGGTAATAATTACTTATATTAATTACTATAATTATTAAATACAATAATTTCTATATTGTAAGTGTCACGTGACAACATAAAATTTTAGAATGCCATATGGCAAGTAGCAATGATAAATTTTCTTACTTTTTAATGTCACGTGGCAACAGTAATTAAAAAAACATTTCTGTTATATATAACACTAGCATAATACCCATGCTATGCATGGGTAATTGATAATTTTTATCTTTTTAATTTAATTTTTAATTACATTTTAAATAAAATAAATTATTATTATTAAATTAATTTTAAATTAAAATATTTTCTTTTATTTAAATTAATTTAAATAAATTTTTACTAATTATAATAATAAAATTTTAATTAATTTATGATATAACTAATTAAAATACCTATTTAATTTTTTTTACACATATATTAATAGTAGTTTCCATGATTACCTTGTTTAAAATGTAATAAAAATTCTATATTCAAAAAATAATTTAAATTTTATGAAATTTTTATATTTTATCTCATAATTTATGTAAATTAATATTTATTTTTTATAAATTACAGAAAATACATTAAATTAATGAGAAAATAAAATTATTTTAAAATATATAAATATAATATTTTTTTTGTTATCAATATAATAAAAAAATTAAATTACTAATAATGAATTGAATTATTTTATTTTGATAATAATATAAATGTATAACATTATTATTAATTAAAAATAACATTCTCTTATATTATTTTTTAAAAATATTATATCTAAGTGTAAATTCTTTTTTATTAATTTGATATATTTTTTATAAAATAATTCTTTGACAAAAATATTATCACTTTACATAAATTTGTAATATAAAATAAATGTATTTTATAAAAATTAAAATTTTAAAATATCGTCATTTTTTATTTACATAATAAATATTAAAAATACATACTATTTCTTAAAAAATACATTCCGTAATTGTAATATTGTAACTTTAATTGTTTTTAATTATTTTTATTTGTAGCTAAATTTTTGATACAATCGTATTTGTAATTTATCTTTAAAATTCTACTTATATATAAAAATATAATTAAGATATAATTTATACATAAAAATATAGATATTTAATTAAAATTTAAAAATAATTCTGTTGAAATTAATGATAATAAAATATGAATAATTAAAATATTAGTTATTATTGCATTCGATATATAATTATAATGAAATAAAATATTCAAAAGTTTAAGAAATATTAAATAAGAAATTTATAAAAAATTAATAATTAAATAAATATTAATTTGATATATTTAAATAAATAAATTTTAAGAATGATAACTAATAACTTTTGAAAGAATAATAAAAAAAATAGTACAAGTCAAAAAAAGATTTAAGAGTATTTAGATGAAATGAAAATATTTGGTGAGAGGAGAATGGTTGATGTGTATTAAATATCTCATATGATATACTATATGTAGACAAATAAATAAAAATTATTTAAATAAAAAATTAATTTATAATTAAATATTATTTAATTGAAAAATCGTAACAAACATTTAAATTCAATTTTTATAATAGTAAAATATTTTCTATTTACTCGACCGTTTCAATTAAATCGTCATAAATTGGCTATAATAATAATAATAATAATAATAATAATAATAATAATAATAATAAGCATTAATTAATCTTAGGAAGCTAAAATAAAAAAAAATATTAAATTATTAAAGTAAAAAATAATACATGTTAATTACAAATAAGTTAAATCTCTATATTTTATTTTATAACTTTTTATGTAAACTGCACTTTTTGTTTTTTAAATTTTTTAATAAAGATTTCATAATTAAAATAATAGAAAATATAATAATATAATAAAAATATTTATTAAAGATATAAAATAATTTAAGATTGATTAAATTATATGATAGTTAATTATGAGATTACAAATTAATAGTTAATTTTCTTTAAACTAATAGCCATCAATGACCTTTTATTATTATTATTATTATTATTATTATTATTATTATTATTATTATTATTATTATTATCTTTTAAATTATTTTTTATTTAAACTATTGTTATTGTTGTTGTTGTTGTTATAGAGGGTAACATGTGGTAAATAATTTTTTTTGCATAAATAAATTTATAAAAAAATAATATAAATAATTTATAATATTACATTTAATTATAAAAGGTCTTAATTTTTTAAAAATTAAAATTTAAAGAAAATGATAATTTAAATTTTAAATATTAAGGTATTATTATAAATAATAATAAAAATTAAAAGAGAAAAAAAATTAAATAATAATTAGAATTTATAAAATAATATAAATGATTTTTAAATATTATATTTAATTACAAAATGCCTTAGTTTTTAGAAATTAAATTTTAAAAAAAATAATAATTTAAATCATAAATGTTAAGGTAGTATTATAAATAACAATAATAATTAAAAGAGAAATAAAAAATTAAATTATAATCAGTATAAAGGAGAATATTTATGATTGATTATGAGATCACAAATTAATTATTAATTTTTTTCAAACTAATGGCCATCAATCAACAATTATTATTATTATTATTATTATGAAGAGTAACATGTGGCAAATAATATTTTTGTATAAATAAATTTATAAAAAAAATATAAATAATTTTTAAATATTATATTTAATCATAAAATATTTTATTTTTTTAATTAAATTTTAAAAAAAATAATAATTTAAATCATAAATGTTAATTTACTATTATAAATAATAATGACAATTAAAAGAGAAATTAAAAAAATTAAATAATAATTAGTATTTATAATAATGATAGAAATAATTTTTTAATTTTGCATTTACTTACTAAAGGTCTTAATTTTTAAAAATTAAATTTTAAAAAAATAATAATTTAAATTATAAATGTTAAGGTAGTATTGTAAATAATAATAATAATTAAAAAATAAATAAAAAAATAATAATTAGTATAAAAGAGAGTATTTCTAGAAGGTAACATGTGGTAAATTTTTCAAAAAAAAATATCACGTGTCATTTTCTTAAGAATATCTCTTTACTTTATATATATTAACATAATGTCTATACTATGCATGAATAATTTATAATTTTTATTTTTTATTTTGATTTTTAATTATATTTTAAATAAGATAAATTATTATTATTAAATTAATTTTAAATTAAAATTTATTTCTTATTTAATTTAATTTGAATAAATTTTTAATTAATTTACGATATAATTAATTAAAATATTTATTTAACTCTTTTTATACAAGTATTAATAGTAGTTTTCATGATTATTTTGTTTAAAATATGATCAAAATACTTTATTTAAAAAATAATTTAAATTTTATGAAATTTTTATATTTTAACCCATAATTTATGTAAATTAATATTTATTTTTTATAATTATAGAAAATATATTAAATTAATAATAAAATAATGTTATTTTAAAATTATATTTATATAATATTCTTTGTTATTAATATAATAAAAAAATTAAATTACTAATAATGAATTGAACTATTTAATTTTAATAATAATAAAAATATATAACATTATTAATAATTAAAAATAACATTCTATTACATTATTTTTAAAAAATACTATATTTAAGCATAAAATATTTTTTAATAATTTGATATATTTTTTTATAAAATAATTATTTGACAAAAATAGTTATCACTTTACATAAATTTGTAATATAAAATAAATTCATTTTCATAATAATTAAAATTTTAAAATATCCTCATTTTCCATTAATATAATAAATATTAAAAATGCATATTATTTTTAAATTAAAATTTCTTTTCTATTTAATTTAATTTAAATAAAATTTTATTTATTATAATAATAAATTTTTAATTAATTTAAGATATAATTAATAAAAATATTTATTTAATTCTTTTTATACATATATTAATAGTAGTTTCCATGATTATTTTGTTCAAAATGTAATCAAAATATTTTATTCAAAAAATAATTTAAATTTTATGAAATTTTTATATTTTATCTCATAATTTTTTAAATTTTATGAAATTTTTATATTTTATCTCATAATTTATGTAAATCAATATTTATTTTTAATAAATTATAAAAAAATATATTAAATTAATGATAAAATAATATTATTTTAAAAATATCTAAATATAATATTCTTTGTTATTAATATAATAAAAAATTAAATTACTAATAATGAACTGAATTATTTAATTTTAATAATAATGAAAATATATAATATTATTATTAATTAAAATAAAATTCTATTATATTATTTTTTAAAAATACTATATCTAAGTACAAATTATTATTTATTAATCTGATGTATTTTTTATGAAATAATTTTTTTGAAAAAAATAGTTATCACTTTACATAAATTTACAATATAAAATAAATATATTTTTCATAACAGTTAAAATTTTAAAATATTTTCATTTTCTATTAATATAATAAATATTAAAAATACATATTATTTTTCAAAATACAGATTCCATAATTTTAATATTGTTACTTTACTTATTTTTAATCATCTTTATTTATAGCTAAATTTTTGATGCAATTATATTTATAATTTATCTTTGAAATTCTACTTCTATATAAAAATATAATTGAGAGATAATTTATGCATAAAAATATAGATATTTAACTAAAATTTAAAAATAATTATGTTAAAAATTAATGATAATAAATATCGATAATCAAAATATTAGTTATCATTGCATTCGATATATAATTATAATGAAATAAAATATTCAAAAGTTTAACAAATATTAAATAAGATATTTATAAAAAAAATTAATAATTAAATAAATATTAATTAAATATATTTAAATAAATAAATCTTAAAGGAATTAAATTAAATAAATTATTTGTGGAGAAAATAATTTATATGAGAATGAGGTTTTAAAGGAAATGAGTTTATTTTTGAGTCAAATACTATATTGGTGCATACATATTATGTGAGATATGTTGGTGTAGAAATTAGAATTTTATAGATTTATTAAACTATTTATGAGAATTATATGTAATAAAAAAAAAGAAAGATGAGATATTCTATTAAATTTTTGTAAATGAGTATAAAAAAAATTGATATGAAAAGTTACAGATATTTTGGGAAATTTATATATATATATATATATATATAAAATTGGGAATGGCATCAGAGCATTCACTATTTTGTAATGACCCTAACTAATAAGCTTCGGTCAGTTTTGGCCCTCGTGCACAAGGTTGGCAGCGTCGGATCCAATCGTCATCTATTTCCAGTGATGAGCCCAGTTGAATTCCCTCATTCAAATTGAATCAAGATTAGGGATTTAACGTTTTAGATCTCCTTCGAAGTTAATAGCAAAGGTACAGTCACAACGCTTCCTCTTGAAATTGATGCATTGCTGTATCATTGTGATTAGTTTTAAATGAGTTGAGATCTGATCTGTTCTTTAGCTGTTGAAATTTTTTGGATGTGATGAATTGTCATTTGGCTGCGCTTTAATTTCAATTCTAATTAAATTTTACAAAAAATGGAAGATGTGACTTCAATTTGCCTAATTCAGCTACAGAGATAACTAGTGTGTAAGTAGATCTTGGATGGTTTTGGTCTGTTACTATTTATTTTATCTGTGATTATTAATAATCGGTTTTTATTGCTTTGATTTTTGTTACTGGGGTCCGAAGAGGCATCCAAAGAAGTGGCTAGTACTTTGCAAAGTTGTGGGTTTGGTTTATATTGGGTTTTAGATACTAAGGACTGAAGATTAACCTTTTTGTAAGCTTGAATTGAAACGAATTGATGTCATAGATTATCGTACTTTTTTTTTTAATTGGTTGACATCAATATTTCCTTGTCATATGTTGTTCCTAAATTCTTCTTTCTCATTCCTTTTGCCTCTTGATTTTATTGTTTATTAGATTGTTATAATTTGTTTGGATTGTAGGGAAGAATTTGGATGACAAGAGCATCAAGGATCCGGTCTTTAGTTTGGAAAGTTAGCGATAAGCATCCAGGTTTACCTTTGTCTATATAATAATTATTGTCGGTTGCTATCATTAACGTAATAATGATTGCCTTTGCTTTGCATTTCTTGATCGGTGTTTTTTTATCAGGTTATAATGCAAGTGATTCAGACTCAGATGAATTTGAAGGATGATTCTTGATAACACAAAATTGGTTTCATGACCAAAACAATTGCGATGTGAGATGGCATCCATCTTTTCTCTGTTTCCTTGTACTTATTTTACTTCTTTTTTATTATTAATAATTAGCATTCTGTTGGTTAATTATTTAGTGTAGCACCATATTTCTAAGCTAATGATATGAAAGATCTTTGGTGTGATCCATGCAATCAACTGTTTTACTTACATGATTTCTAGAGCATGGTGATATATATATATATATATATATATATATATCTATTTGTTGTAAGATAGTCTTACCTACTAGATGGAGCTAAAAATTAATAAAAGTAAAAAATTTCCAAAGGACCTCATGCATACTATAATGAACTACGGATTGAACAAATCTGCAGTTTGCAGATTACAAACTGCATATTCTGCAATCTGCAGTTTGCTGCATATTTTGCAATCTGCAATCTGCAATCTGCATCTGCATATTCTGTAGATTCTACAATCTGCAATCTGCATCTGCAGACAGATTCTGCAATCTGCATATGTAGATTCTGTAATCTGCATTGCACTACCACATAACTATATTACATGACCTGATTAATAAATCAGTGCATTTAAAACAACATAAATGTATACAGGCATTTTGGAACTGATATAAGTTATACACTAAAATATATTTACAACTTCAAGAATTACTTAAGAAATCATATTTGCCCATCAAGAAAAGATCTAGATCCTTTGTTCCATTTTTTTTTAATAGAAGATCTTTAATTCAGCTAGGACTATCTAGCATAACTAAATAGTGAATATCTTGTTTAGTAGCAAACATGTGTATACATTATTTAAAAAGTAAACTTCGGTTGCCGAAGTTTCCACCTTTGGCTGCTGTAGTGCTCTCTGGACAAAATAGATTTAAACACTTAAAAACTATCATTTGAGGAGTGAACTTTGGCTGCCAAAGTGGCCACTTTCGGCTGCCTAAGTGCTCTCTGGACAAAAGGCACAAAAAGGTCACTTAGGCTTTAAAAACTCATAAATTTTTTATCCGATCTCGGATTTTCGATCTGTTTGAACCATTAAAAAGCTAATTTGATAAAATCTTCAATGAAAATACTTTTAAAAACAAATTTTCATTTCTCAAAAGTAAAAAATTACACTTTAGTCCTCCTTGGTCAAGAAAAAGTTAAAGATAGAGATACTAAGAAGTTTAGAAATTCACAAATTCTTAACTTGTTAACCTGAACTCTGATTTTTGATCCATTTAAACCACTGGAAAGCTAATTTGATAAATTTTTCAATGAAAACACTTTCAAAAACAAATTTGTATTTTTTAAAAATAAAAATTTCATTTTAGTCCCCCTTGGTTAAGAAAAGTTAAACATAGAGACACTAAGAAATTTAGAGTAATCTAGACTTGAGCCAACATAACTAATTAAATGAGATTCATAAGATATATATAAAAAATAAATAAAGATTATATTATAGGATCCCATAAATGTTTACTTTCTTATCTTGCTCTTCCTTAACCTTGATTTGAAGCAATTTGACAATTTTGAATCTAGGGCCTACAAACTCAACACAAATATTTTCAAGGTAGAATAGTAGCACACTAATTATTTATTATTATCAAAATATGGATTAAGACCCCTAGGTCCAATAATTTGTTCTGAACAAAATTAATGGCATTATTAAGCTATACTCTCTTCCTTTAAACTTGTTTAGTATTCATGGAAACTATTGACACAATAAGTCTATATTTGCTGGTTTGATATGTAGAAATCAAGAGTTCCTTTCGAGCTGATCGTATGTGGATGTATAATAGACTTGTGCCAAGTCGGAAAGGGGTCACTACTGAGTTCATTAATGGTGTGCGTGGATTTATAGAGTTTGCACTAATGCAACATAACTTTGTTTCTAATGGGAGTATATGGTGCCCATGTTCAAGATGTGAAAATAGTGGGTTTCTAGCGACAAATATTATTACTGCGCATTTATATAAGTTTGGGTTCATGCCTAACTATTATCATTGGGTTTCACATGGGAAGCTTTTTATACCAATTTCGAGGCTAGAACCTGGTGTGCATGCAAGCATTGAAACAGTAGTTGATAGTGCACCAGTAAATCCATACTGCACTATGGTATTTGAAGTTGTTGGTCCTTGTTTCAACTTTGATTGTGATGGATTTGATATGAATGATGAAGAAGAACCTCCAAATCGAAATGCTCAAGACTTTTTGGACATGTTAAGAGCTACAGAAGAGCCATTGTTCTCTGGATGTATGACTCATACTCCACTATCAGTGGTGTGTAGGCTACTAAACATTAAGTCTGAGTTTAACATGAGCGAGAACTGCTATAACCGAATTTTGCTTCTTCTAAAAGAGCTCTTAACTGAAGATGCTAAGTTACCCAATGACTATTATAGGACCAAACAGATAGTTGCAAAGCTTGGGTTAATAGATGTGTGCAATACAGGTTATATCCTATATTACAAGCATAACAAAGACAGAAGGGATTGTCCAAAATGTGGTCACCCACGTTACAAGCCTAGTAGAATTAGTGATGGAAAGCAAAAAGACATTCCATATAAAGTACTACGTTACTTTCCTCTAACTCCAAGACTACAAAGGTTATATATGTCAACAAAGACAGTTGAACATATGAGATGGCATTGGAAAACTCATCGAGCACCTGGGGTGATGAGTCATCCAAGTGATGGAGATGCATAGAAAAAGTTTGACCAATGCCATCTTAGCTTTGCATTCGAGCCTCGAAATGTTAGGCTTGGTCTTTCAGCTGATGGGTTCTCTCCTTATGGACAAATGGCCCATCTTTATTCATGTTGGCCAGTAATTATCACATCATACAATCTTCCACCTGGAATGTGCATGAGCAGCCCTTACTTGTTCTTAAGTCTTGTCATTCCTGGTCCAAAAAGCCCTGGGAAGAACATAGACTTATACTTGCAACCTCTCATTGATGAGTTGAAACAATTATGGGATGTTAGTGTGGAGACTTATGACTCTCATAGTAAACAGAATTTTCAAATGTGAGTAGCACTTATGTGGACTATTAATGACTACCTGGCTTATGGAATGTTGTCTGGATGGAGCATGCATGGTGTATTGTCATGCCCTTGTTGTATGGGAAAAAGCAAGGCATTTTACATGAAAGATGGGAAAAAGACTTCATTCTTTGATTGTCATCGTTAATTTTTGCCCATAGATCATTCATTTCGAAGGGATAGAAAATCATTTTTCAAAGGAAGGGTTGAGCGCTTTATTCCTCCTCCTAGGCTATCTAGTGAAGAGGTTTGGAGGGAAGTATGTGACCTGCCAAAATTTTTTGATGATCTTGCATTTGATAAGTTGTTGGGATTTGGTGTTCAACATAATTGAACAAAACAAAGCATCTTTTGGGAATTGTCGTATTGGTGCATAAATCTTATTCGGCATAATCTTGATGTGATGCATATTAAGAAAAATGTCTTTGATAATATATTCAACATAGTAATGGATGTCAAGGGTAAAACAAAGGACAATTTAAAAGCTCGAAGGGATGTGCAGACTTATTGCAATCATCTAGATATTGAAGGAGCACCATGGGAAAATTATAAAGCCCAAAGCAGCCTACACATTATCAAAGGATCAAAGAAAATTGATATGTGAATGGGTAAAAAAATTAAGGCTTCCAGATGGTTATGCCTCCAATTTGTCTAAATGTGTTGACATAAGAGATTGCAAATTGTCAAGGATGAAGAACCATGATTGTCATGTGTTTTTGGAAAGGTTGCTACCAACTACATTTCGAGATTTGTTACCTGAGCCACTTTGGTATGCCTTAACTGAGATTAGTTTATTTTTTAAGAGTTTATGCTCAACAGTGTTACAAGTAGAAGACATATAGAAGCTTGAACAAAGCATTATGTTGACAATATGCAAGTTGAAGAAAATATTTCCTCCTACTTTCTTTGATTCCATGAAACATTGGCTGATACATTTACCATATGAAGCAAAAGCTGGAGGTCTAATTCAGTTTCGGTGGATGTATCCTTTTGAGCGGTTAGTTGCTAAAATATCCTATTTGACAAAATAATTAATTTACTTGTATAAGATTTGAACTAAAACTATCTTAATATAGGATGCTACACGATCTCAAGAAGAAGGTGAAAAATAAAGCTCGTGTGGAGGGATCAATATGTAAAGCCTATCTCATTCAAGAAACATCAACATTCACTTCCTATTATTTTCAGCCTCATGTTCAAGCTATGCTAAACAAAGTTAGTTGGAATGATGATGGAGATGAAGTTGATGCCCTTGATGGTTGCCTGTCCATGTTTGTGCACCCAGGATGTCCGACTGGGAAGATGATAGAAAGATATTTGTCTGATGATTAGTGGTATGCGGCACGCCTATATGTGTTGTTAAATAGTGAAGCGGTTCAACCATTTGTACAGTAAATTATTAATTTTGGCAAATTTATCGAGATATATAGTATGAGTGGCAAAAATTTAATTATAATTTATATTGCTTTGTAATATCTTTGAAGATGAGTTGAGAAGAAATTCATAGCCTTGAACAGATTGATAAAGAGATAAATAGTAGATTTGCTAAGTGGTTCGAAGCTTATGTCAGTATCTTATAACTCTATTAGAAAAAAAAGGAGAAAAACAATTTCTATTTTACTAAGCATATGTTTGGTTGATTTGGTGTATTGATAGGTTTTTGATCCAGTAAACACCATAGTTGATGAGCGGTTAAAAAATTTAGCTTATGATCCATATAAATGGGTGCAAACATGGCCTCAGTATTTTACTAATGGCTACAGGTTCGACACGCTCACTCATGGCTTGAATAAATCAACTATAAACAGTGGTGTGTGCATCAAAGGAAAAAGTTGGAGTGAATATGAAAGTGACTACTATGGAATGCTAGTTGATGTTATACAACTAGAGTATCCTAATCCAACAAACAAAAGAACTACTTTGGTGTTGTTCAAGTGTGATTGGTTCAATCCAACTTTGGATCGAGGGTGGAAGCTTCATAATCGATATGGTCTAATTGATATCAATCATAAGAAACGGTTTTTGAGCTATGCCTATGAACCTTTTGTTTTGGCTGCACAATCATAACAGGTGTACTTTTTAGAATATCCTAGTAAGAAGAAAGAAAGGGTTGATTGGTGGGCTGTGTGTAAGGTCAAAGCTAGAAGTAGAATTGATTCTCCAAATGTGCCTACCAAGAGGATGATTGTTATACTGCATCAGTCCCAATTGTCACTGATGGTCTTGAGTCTCTAATTCATGAAAATGGTGAAGTTAAAGAACATGAGATTGAGGAAGAAATTCCTGAAAATGAAGGAGCAGATGAAATTGATAGACATGAAAATGAAGAAGAATTAGATGAATCTGACTTTGATTCTTCTGGAGATGAAGAAGATCAACAAAGTGATGTTAATATTGAGTACAATGATAGTGAAGACAATGAGGGTGAAGAATAATAAGATATTTTATAATATATCTTTGTGCTTGTCACTATGTAGTTGCTTTTACAATTTACATTGAGAATATAAAATCTATCTTATTTCAACTTTTATTCTATTTAATCTAACTTATGATTTTATGTGGTTTTTTTTACTTCTATGTGCAGTAAACATGTGTATTGCTACAAATTAGTAATAAAAATGAATTTGGAATCCTTATATGTTAATTGCTAAAATTATAAATGAAGCAGCGTCATTTAAAGTGAAAATAAGCATAAATGGTTACTATAATTCGTGTTTATCTAAGTTCTTTATGATTACTATTCTTACTAGATTTTCAGGTTAACTAATTATGCCAAGAGGTAAAGGTCGTAAATGTTTTGCCACTAATCGAGGAGGCATAAATGCAACATGCAGAAGAGACTCCCCACAACCATAATCCACTTCTCAGGCGGTTGTTCCTCAACTATTAGCCCTTTCACCTCAAGATGGTAGTTCTAATCAACCATTAGCCCATTCATCTCAAGATGGTAGTTCTAATCAACCATTAGCCCCTTCATCTCATGAGAGTGGAGCTGAACAGCCTGCACCTGCTTCTCAAGATATTGGTACTCAATAACAAACACCTACATCTCATGAGATTATTCAGTCACAACCAAGATGATGCATTGTTCGTGGCATAAGACCATTGACTATAAATGGTGATACGTAAGTAGTACATATTGGTTCCTCAAAATTAAGTAATGTATACATAAATCATGAGATTATTCAACACATGAAAGTGCTTTTTATTCATTTTGTAGGTTTCACCCACATGATGCTGTTTGGGATGTCACAGAAGCATTTAAAAAGAACTTCCATGGCTCATGGCCATGTTGGTGCAAGGTTCTAGCTCATAGTCGGGACCAATGGTTCAATCCTTTTGAGGTTTAAATACTTAATTGCAATATATGACTAACTAATCTTCTTTACTAAAAGTTTATGTTTTAATTTCATACATAAATTAAACTGACATGTTTTTTTTGTGCTTGTTGTAGAGAAATTATTCCATTAAAGATGAGCATAAAGATATGATTCGGGATACATTTAAGCGTGTGGAGAGTGGAAGGTTGAGTGACACTTTAGGAAAGGCCAAAAAAGCATTTTAAAAAATGAAGAAATACCAAAGTGGATTAGTCAAAATCATTAGGATGATTTAATGAAGCATTGGAATACAGACAATTTTAAGAAAATATCATCCATCAACTCAAAGAATAGAAAGTCGAGCAATAATGGAGAAGGTCCATCCTTACATATTGGAAGATCAGTTGCATTTGATGAATATAGAAGAAGATATGTAGGTGTTTATAAGTTTTAAACATGCTTAGCATAATTTAGTTTTGCTTAAATTAACATTGATTATTTGTTTCATGATTGTAGGGAGAAACGACTAATCAAGTACTTAGGGAAGATGAATTATACTTGAAGATTCATAGGATAAAAGATGATAAGTGGATTTGTGGGAGGTCAGAAAGAGTGTGGGTAAGTTTTTATCCCCTTATTTCGTAGTTTTCTCACTTTAGCTTTTGTTCCTTGTCTTAGTAGATAGGTTTGTTATTATTTTACATACCTTTTTACAATTATGTCTTGTTCTTTTTTTTTTTTTTTTATCTACTTTGGTAGAACCTTAGAGTATTGTGTTTAGTGATTTTCAAGCAATCACCAGCTAAATTTAATAATATACTATTCTGTTGAGCTTTTTTCCACAAGTACTAACATATCCTTTGATATGCTGTGATAATTCCTTGCATTTGATATGCTGCATATAATCTTTGTTGAATTTTTAAATTTTAGCTATGCATTTTGTGATTTTCTAGTAATTCCTTGCATATGATATGTTGTATATGATACTTCCTTGCATAGGATATGTTGCATCTGATAATTCCTTGCATTTTGAGATAAACAAGACCTATGTGTTGGATTTTAACCGTCTATATTCTGCATATGATCTTTGTTGAACTTTTCAATCTTAATTGGGCAATTTCCATGGAAAAATGCTACCAATAATTCATTAGTTAACTCTTGTTGACACATTACACTTAAATCCATTGCTATGTAATTGGAAATATTAAGTTGAACTCAACATTTCATTAGTTAACCTTGTGTTATCAATGCAAAATCTCTATACCTCTACCCTCATAAAAACATAAATAAGATCTCTTGTTGATAAATATTGTGATGTCTGATAATAACTAATTTTTTTTTTTCTTTTCAGAATACATTCACAAGAAATACTAAGCAAAAGGTAAGTGAAACATCAACCACAAGAAATGAAGATGGTTTCGAAGTACAGGAAAGAGATGTGGGATTAAACAGGGCAACAGAGGAAAATGAGGCACAAGAATGCAATGAAGACAATAATATCTTGACTTTGCTACAAAATATCCCAAAGGAGCAAGTGTTGAATACTTGGATTGACACAATTGGTGGAGCAAAGAAAGGAAGAGTGTATGGCCTTGGCTCAAAAACTTCAGTTGTAGGAGAATAAACCCATGTTAGTTTTGTCCACTCTAATGCTCCAACTCCTCCAACTATCCCTCCCCAACAAGTTATTGAAACACCTGAGTTTGAGTAAGCAGTTAATCACGTGGTGGATCAGCGGGTGGATGATCAGGTAGATCAGCAGGTGGATAATTGGGTGAATTAGCAGATGGAGCTTATGCAAGCACGTTTTCGTGAGGAAGTAGAAGTAGTAGTCCATGCTGTCATGAGGAGCATGTTTGGTTTCTTTCCGCAGCCACCAGGAAATGGCCCTAGTTCTTCCTCACAACCGCCCCCACATATTTAGAGTTTATGCTATGGTTTTTGAAGTGTAAAACATGTTTTGGCTTTATGTTATCATTAGCTTTCATCTTTTGAATACAATATTACTTTTTGCAATGGTTGTGTATGGTTATTTTGTTGAGATTTAAATGGTTGATTATATATATATATATATATATATATATATATATATATATATATGAGTACTTTATTAGAATTTAAACGGTTTCAATTATTGATTTTATCGTATTTCAAATTATATGGGAAATTCAAATGACTACTTTCTTATATGCTGATTGTGCCTAGCCAAATTTACCTAGGGCCATCCTTAGCTAAAATTAGCTAGGGATGTTTTAGCTAATTAAAAAAAAAAAAAAAAAAACTGAATTCTCCTTGTAAATTTAGCTAGGAGTTTAGCAAGGGACATCCCTATCTAAAATTAGCTTGGGACGTTCCTAGCAACTCTCAAAATTAAAAATTAGAATCCTACAGATTTAGCTATATCCCTAGCTAAAATTAGCTAGGGAAATTACCTAGTTAATTTCAAAAAGAACTCAATTGGAATTACCTAGCTAATTTTAAAAAGAACTCAATTGCTTTAGCAAGGTAGTTAGGATTATAGCTACGAAAATCCCTAGCTAAAATTAGCTAAGGAATACATACGTAGCTTAATTCCTAGCTAAATGTAGTTGGGGATGGCACCTTTCCGTAGCTAGAATTTAGAGTCCAATAATGCAGCTACGGACTTTAGCTAGGGACAATTGCTTAGCTAAATTGTTTTTAGCTAGGGATTTTTGCAAATTAGCTAGGGATTTGTCTCTAGCTAAATGACAATTTTCTTCTAGTGTTAATTTTTATAACAATAAAATATTTTTCATTTATTTAGTAGTTTCAATTCAATGGCTATAAGTTAATAATAATAATAATAATAATAATAATAATAATAATAATAATAATAGTGAAATAAAAAGAATATTAAATTATTAACATAAAAATTAATACATATTAATCATAAATAAGTCAAATTTTTATATTTTATTTTTATAACTTTTGATTTAGACTACACTTTTTGTCTTTCAAATTTTTTAATAAAAATTTATAATAAAAATAATAGAAAATATAACAATATGATAAAAACATTTATTAAAGATATAAAATAATTTAAGATTGATTAATTAATATGATAGTTGATTATGAGATCACATATTAATGGCTAATTTTCTTTAAGTTAATGGCCATCACTAATCTTTTATTATTATTGTTGTTGTTGTTAAATTATTTTTTTATTTTAAACTATTATTATTATTATTATTATTATTATTATTATTATTATTATTATGGAAGATGATATGTGGTAAATAATATTTTTGCATAAATGGATTTATAAAAATAATAATATAAATAATTTTTAAATATTACATTTAATCATAAAATATTTTAATTTTTTAAAAATTAAATTTCAAGAAAAATAATAATTTAAATCATAAATATTGAGATATATTGTAAATAATATTGATAATTAAAAGAGAAATAAAAAAATTAAATAATTATTATTATTAAAGAAAATTATTAATGGAAAGTGCTACGTGGCATTCCTTGGGAACAACACTATGCTCTTTATATACACACACACATTAGTATAATGCCCATGCTATACACGGGTAATTTATAATTTATAATTTTTTAATTTAATTCTTGATTAATTATTATTATTAAATTAATTTTAAATTAAAATTTCTCTTTTATTTAATTTAATTTAAATAAAATTTTACATATAATAATAAATTTTTAATTAATTTATGATGTAATTAATGAAAATACATATTTAATTCTTTTTATACATATACTAATAGTAGTTTCCATGATTATTTTTATAATAAAAATACTTTATTCAAAAAATAATTTAAATTTCATAAAATTTTTATATTTTATCTCATAATTTATTTAAATCAATATTTATCTTTTAAAAATTACAGGAAATACATTAAATTAATGAGAAAATAATATTATTTTAAATATATATAAATATAATATTTTTTCTTATTAATATAATAAAAAAATAAATTACTAATAATGAATTGAATTATTTAATTTTAATAATAATAAAAATATATAACATTATTATTAATTAAAAATAACATTCTATTATATTATTTTTTAAAAATATTACATCTAAGTGTAATTTTTTTTATTAATTGGTTGTATTTTTTATAAAATAATTTTTTGATAAAACAATTATCAATTTACATAAATTTACAATATAAGATAAATATATTTCATAAAAATTAAAATTTTAAAATATCATTATTTTCTAATGTCATAATAAATATTAAAAATGCATACTATTTTTCGAAGACAGATTTCATAATTTTAATACTGTAACTTTAATTTTTTTTAATTATCTTTATTTATAGCTAAATTTTCGGTACAATTATATTTGTAATTTATCTTTAAAATTCTACTTCTAAATAAAAATATAATTGAGAGATAATTTATGTATAAAAATATAGATATTTAATTAAAATTTAAAAATAATTCAATAGAAAAATAATGATAATAAAATATGAATAATTAAAATATTAGTTATTATTGCATTTAATATATAATTACAATGAAATAAAATATTTATAAGTTTAAGAAATATTAAATAAGAAATTTATAAAAAATTAATAATTAAATAAATATTAATTAAATATACTTAAATAAATAAATTTTGAGAATGATAACTAATAACTTTTGATAGAAATAATAAAAAAATAGTGCAAATTAAAAAAAAAATTTTTGAGAGCATTTAGGTGAAATGAAAATACTTAATAAGAAGAGAGTGCTTGATATGTATCGAAGTGTTTCATATGACATACTATATATAGACAAACAAATGAAAACTATTTAAATAAAATATTAATTTATAATTAAATATTATTTAATTGAAAAATGATAACAAAACCTTTAAATTTAATTTTTATAATAGTAAAATATTCCTAGTTACTTAGCTGATTCAATTAAATAGTCATAAGTTAATTATAATAATAATTATAATAAGTATTAATTAATATTAGGAAACATTCTATTATATTATTTATTAAAAATGCTACATCTAAGTGTAAAATTTTTTTATTAATTTAATATATTTTTTATAAAATAATTTTTTGATAAAAATAATTATCACTTAAAATAAATTTATAATACAATATCAATATATTTCATAAAATTAAAATTTTAAAATATCATTATTTTCTATTGATATAATAAATATTAAAAATACATACTATTTTACAAAAGACAGATTTCATAATTTTAATATTGTAATTTTAATTATTTTTAATTATTTTTATTTGTAGTTAAATTTTCGGCGTAATCATATTTATAATTTATCTTTGAAATTCTACTTCTATATAAAAATATAGTTAAGAGATAATTTATACATAAAAATATAGATATTTAATTAAAATTTAAAAATAATTTTGTTAAAAATTAATAATAATAAAATATAAATAATCAAAATATTAGCTATTATTACGTTTGATATATAATTATAATAAAATAAAACATTCAAAAGTTTAAAAAATATTAAATAAAAAATTTATAAAAAATTAATAATTAAATAAATATTAATTAAATATATTTAAATAAATAAATTTTAAAAATGATAAATAACAACTTATGATAGAAATAATAAAAAAAATAGTGCAAATAAAAAAAAAATTGAGAGTATTTAAGTGAAATGAAAATACTTAATGAGAGAAGAGTACTTGATATGTATCAAATATCTCATATTACATACTATATATAAACAAACAAATGAAAACTATTTAAATAAAATATTAATTTATAATTAAATATTATTTAATTGAAAAATAGTAACAAAAGATTTCAAATTCAATTTTTATAATAGTAAAATATTTTCGATTTACTTGACTGTTTCAATTAAATCATCACAAGTTAGCAATAATGATAATTATAATAAGCATTAATTAATCTTAAGAAAATGAAATAAAAATAATATTAAATTATTAACATACAAAATAATACATAGTAATTATAAGTAAGTCAAACATTTATATTTTATTTTTATAATTTTTTTATATAAACTATACTTTTTATCTCTCAAATTTTTTTACAGAGATTTTATAATAAAAATAATAAAAAATATATAATATAATAAAAATATTTATTAAAGATATGAAATAATTTAAGGTTGATTAAATTATATAATAGTTGATTATGAGATTACAAATTAATGATCAATTTTCTTTAAACTAATAGCCATCAATGACCTTTTATTATTATTATTATTATTATTATTATTATTATTATTATTATTATTATTATTATTACTACTACGAAACTTTTTTGCATAAATGAATTTGCAAAAAAAATAATATAAATAAATTTAAATATTACATTTAATCAAAAAAGTCTTAATTTTTAAAAATTATATTTAAAAAAATAATAATTTAAATAATAAATATTGAGATAGTATTGTAAATAATAAAGATAATTAAAAGAAAAATAAAAAATTAAATAATAATAAGTATTTATAAAATAATATAAATAATTTTTAAATATTACATTTAATTACAAAATGTCTTAATTTTTAAAAATTAAAATTTAAAGAAAATAATAATTGAAATCATAAATATTAAAATAGTATTTTAAATAACAATGATAATTAAAAGAAAATAAAAAATTAAATAATAATTAGTATAAAGAAAAATATTTATGATTGATTATGAGATTACAATTTAATAGTTAATTTTCTTTAAACTAATGGACACTAATGACCTGTTGTTGTTATTATTATTATTATTATTATTATTATTATTATTATTATTATTATTATTATTATTATTGTAGAGGGTAACATATGACAAATAATATTTTTACATAAATAAATTTAAAAAAAAATTAATATAAATAATTTGTAAATATTACATTTAATTATAAAATGTTGTAATTTTTAAAAATTAAATTTTAAAGAAAATAATAATTTAAATCATAAATGTTAAGTAGTATTATAAATAATAATGATAATCAAAAGAGAAATAAAAAAATTAAATAATAATTAGTACTTATAAAATAATATAAATATTTTTAAATATTACATTTAATTACAAAAATTGTTAATTTTTAAAAATTAAATTAAAAAAAATAATTTCAATCATAAATGTTAAGATAGTATTATAAATAATAATGATAATTAAAAGAGAAATAAAAAAATTAAATAATAATTAATATAAAAGAGAGTATTTATGAAAAGTGATATATGAGAAAATTTTTAAAGAAAGTGTCACGTGTCAGTTCGTTGGAATACCTTTCTATTTTATATATATATATATATATATATATATATATATATATATATATATATATATATATGTTTTTTTTTTTTTCAGTAACAATTTTGTTTTATTTATTTTTTATTTATTTTTAAGGAATCTGGCATTAAAAAGGTGCTATCAGACTAAACTTGCAAGTGCTGCCTTAGCCTCAAATGGGATAGAATGACATCGCATCTTATCTTTTTGCCCTCTGTTTGCAGGCAAATAGCGTTTGGCATTATTCAACTGGCAACCAATTGACTCTTAGATCACCATTTAGTCACGATAAATACTTGTAGAAACTAAAGAAACTTGAAGACTTTATTCTCAATCCTTCAGTTCATAATGAACTACAAGAGGCCTCCAATTTAGATTAAAGATTCAAGGCTTGAATGAAGGAGGCTTCCTAATCTTAGTAGCCTGCTCAAAGCCATAAGCAATCTCTATTAGTTTGGGCTCTGTACCTTTCAATCCTCCAAAGCAGATGCCGAAAGGCACCCCCTCAGTGTCATACCCAGCGGGGACACTGATTCCTGGATATCCTCCAATTGCAAGTAGAGTTGAGATATATGAGCTCCTTCTTAAATCATATGGAGTCACTAGTGCATCTAGTTTATGCTTCCTCACCAATTCCTCCAATCCATTTCTTGAAAGTTTGTTCAGATTTGCCACTGCTAGCTTCAGTAGCTTGCCAGCTCCCTTCAAAGATTCAGCAGCTTCAAACAAGTCTTGACCATATTCCTTGGTCTTTTCCTGCACAGCCATTGAAAAAAAAAAAAAAAATCAACCACATTGTGTAATCTATCAAGGACTGCATATTGAAATGAAATGAAATCACCCACTTACCAAGTTGGAGAATTTCTTATTGAAGGCAATGAGGTCTGCTAAGGTTCGCACTGGGGATTTCACCAATTGTTTTAGGTATCCATTTATTGCTGGCTTGAACTCAGCCACCAGCGCAAATTGTTCACCACTTCCAGTGAAATTTATGATCTCATCAATGTTGGAAATTTCCAAATGATCAATCAGAATTGTTCCCTTTTGCCTTTTTTTTTTGGCACCGAAATGTTTCATCGAGTTATGCTTATGAAAAATTAAACCAATTCTCTGGCAGATTATTAAACTAGTACTGTGAAAGTTTCATTCTATTACCTTAGTTTGTCGAAGTGGTGCTCGAAAGCTCGAGTTAGAACAGATCCCTCGTCATTATAGAACTTGAAGAAAGGATTCCTAACTATCCCTAATCGCTTCTCTTGAAGGCCATCAGGCTTAAGGAATTGCTTGTAGCCACCCTGTGGAATGAACTTGACTGCAGCTCTAGTCGCATCATCATAGTGATCAAAGCCTACAATGGCATCAAGGACATAAACAGCATCTCTCACTGTCCGGCACATTGGCCTGCTTCATCCAACATGTGACAATTCCTTTGTCATATAACAATCACAGCATACAATCCACAAATCAAATCACTTGTGTGCATATTCATGTCAAGAGAGACTAAATATACGACCATTGTCTAAGAACAAGTTCGAATTTCTTTTATAGAGAGAAGTAGAATCAGTAAGAACTTACGGAAAACTAGACAAAATGAATGCAGAAAAGTTCAACGAAGATAAACTAAAAGAGGTTTCCGCTATAGATGGATAGTCTGTGTGCTGCAGAGTACATGAATGCAAAGTTCAGCAGAGGAATTATTGTTTCAAAGAAATTCTTTTCTGAAGCAATTCTTATGAACACATAAAAATTGAGTTAGAAACTGGAAAAATCTTGGAAAATAAGCGGCATTGAAGAGCGTTACACTGTTTGTTATTTGATAGAGAGAAATTTAACATCAATATTACCTACCCAACTGTATCCTGTCGAGGGGAGATTGGGACAACTCCAGATCTACTAGTGAGACCAACAGTTGGTTTAATACCCACAATCGAGTTAACACTGGATGGACATAAGATGGAGCCATCAGTCTCAGTCCCCAGGGACACTGCTACCATATTTGCTGCTACTGATATTCCTGATCCGCTACTTGACCCACAAGGCCCTGCTGACAGAACATAAGGATTCTGCAACCAAACTCAAACATAAT
The DNA here is from genome assembly GCF_030052815.1 of Hevea brasiliensis. NCBI lineage: Eukaryota > Viridiplantae > Streptophyta > Magnoliopsida > Malpighiales > Euphorbiaceae > Hevea > Hevea brasiliensis. The sequence goes on from NW_026614585.1 coordinate 7,338,285, forward strand.
CCCTTTATTTATCTAATACGAAATTGAAATCACTTGGCTAATTAATAGGAATACAAGGACCTTCTCGTGGGACTTACCATTCCTTGATGTTTTCTTCCACAGAAGCCGCTAGGTAAAAAATTCGATCTAAAAGCAGCCCATTCGGTCATGCTAGCCTTCCCGAATATGATGGCTCCAGCTTTCCTTAACCTCACCACGACACCTGCATCTCGGGGAACGACTGAGCCAAGCAGCGCAAAAGAGCCAGCAGTGGTGTTGAGCTTATCCTTGGTAGCAATGTTATCTTTGAGCAGGATAGGAATGCCATGTAAACTATGCAAAGATCCTGGAGCCTTAGCCTTGCGCTCTTTATCGGCCTTATCAGCCAGGTAGAGAGAATCAGGGTTCACTTCTATGACCCCTCGAAGGAGAGGATTGAGCCTGCGGATTTCTTTGAGGTAGAACTGAACGAGTTGTCTGGAGGTTAGATGTTTCCGCTGAAATGCCAGTTGAAGATCATCAATGGTTGCTTCTTTAATTGAGAAAGCGATAGTTATCTTGGTGAAGAACCCACATAATAATATGGATACAAGAATTGAAAGAAGTATTGAATTGGTAGACATAGCTCGGCTCTGCTTAAATGAAGAGTTGAATCATTTAGCTTAATTATTCGCTCTGGATTTGGTACGGAGTGAATGAGAAATGATGTTGCTTTATAAAAGGATAAGACATCCAGAATTTATATTATACATAAAATTTCTTTTGTCGGGAGCATTTGTCCAACAATTCTTGAGATAATCATTTTCTTGTGCAATTTTAGAGCGCGCACTCGCTCTCTCTCATAAGATATAGGATTCATTACTCTTTAATTCAGAGAATAATAATAATAATTATGTGTTTATGAGGAGCACTCTATGTGCATGCTATTTTGAAAAATATTGTTACTTAGTCACTTTATTTTAGTGAAATTAATTAATTAATATCTGTATTTTGAAAACATAATATTTTAAAAAACACATTCTTAGATGAAAATAAAATTTTGCTATGTGGAGATTAAATATGAATTTACATTTTTTTAAAATTGTTCAAGCATTTTCATCCAATTTTCTAGGGTTCATTTTTGTGTTTTCTCTATTAAAAACAATTCTTCTATATTAACGTCTTGATTACTCAGAAATCTAAAGAAATTAATTAACTTTTTATGCATACAGTTTGTATCAATTTTTAATAAAATATGAAAAATAAAGAGAGAATGTTGGTAAAAAGTGTGGGTGCAAAGGGAAAGAATTATCTGTAAAGAGGTGTAAGGGAAATGGTCCAGATACCTTGGGTATATAAAAAAAAAAAATAACAAGAGGGACTAAATAGTTAATGAATCCAAATTATAAAGACTAAACTAATTAGTTTTACTAAAATAGATGGACTAAATTATAATTTGACTTGAATTAAAATATTTGACTAACAAAAAATTTGACGGAGGGACTAAATAATTTAACGAAAATAAAATAGATGTCTAAATATATTTTTCAAAATATAAGGACTAAATAATTAGTTTTATTAAAATGTAGAAACTAAATAATAATTTTTTTTCTAAAAATTCTATCCTTCTAATATTTAAATATTAATTGATACTGGGTTGGGTGCTGTTTGAGCCTTGAATTAAATTGAGATTGGTTTAGGTCGAATTTGAAATACTCTCGAGTTAATGATTTAAGGGTCTAAACAGAAATAAGATGGGATATAGATGAGTCAATTTTGCTCTCCTTTGTGTGTGTAATTGTTTTGGGTGAATTTTTATTTAATCTTTATATTTTAACAAAATTAATTATTTAGTTTCTGTATTTTAAAAAATACACCGTTTAATTCCTATGTTCTATTTTCGTTAAACTGTTTAGTCCTATTGTCAATTTTTTCGTTAATTTATACTGATTATACTATTATATAATCCCTCTATTTTAGTGAAACTAATTAATTATTTTGTATATTTTGAAAAAAATATATTAGTTAATCACTATAATTTGATTTCGTTAACTATTTAGTCCCATAATTATTTTTTATATCTAAATTACCCTAATCCTCTCTCCTTATTTCTTTCTTGTTTTCCCTTATTTCTCTATCTCATATTTATTCTCCTCTACACTCACATCCTTCTCTCCCTATTCTCTCTTTGCTTTCATTTTTTGATAAGAATGGTACAAAGTGTTTACATGCAAAAAGTTAATCAGTTTTATTAAATTTTAAAGTAATCAAGAAAAATTATTTATTAATAGAGAAAACACAAAAATATATCCAAGGAATTGAAAATTCAATATATATATATATATATATTCAGATTTAATCCTTGCATAGCAAAATTTTCATTTTATCAAAGAATATATTTTTCAAAATGTTGTGTTTTTCAAAATATAGGAATCAACTAATTACTTTCACTAAAATAAAGGAACAAAATAGCGGTATTTTTCAAAATACATGGATAAAACTAATTAGTTTCTTTAAGCTAAAGAGATTAAATAGTAGTTTGACTAGAATGGAATAATGAAAATTTTGACTAAGGAACTAAATAGTTTAATAAAAGTAAAATATATAGACTAAATAGTATATTTTTCAAAATACAATGACTCAATAATTAATTTCACTAAAATATAAGAACTAAATAACATTGTACCCAATTATTTTTAGTCAAAATTGAAACCATTAAAACCATAATCCAAATTGAAATTGAACTAAGCTAAAACTGACTTGAAATAAAAAAACAGCTGAATCTATAGCCAATTGATCTAATTTTAATCTATCTCCTAGTTAGTTATTTGCTTTCGATTTGGTGTGAAGGGAATGAGAAATGATGCTGCTTTATAAAAAGATGAAAATCCAGAATTTATATTAAATATAAAATTTCTTTTTTCTGGAGCATTTGTCCAACAACTCTTGAGATAATCATTTTCTTTCCTTTTTTTTTTTACCTAGGACATTAATATATGCATTTTGCATAGTCATTTAGGTTAGATTTTATGGCCATTTCATTTATTTGTTAATCACTTTTAGCTAATTTTATTAGTTATTTAAATAATTTTCCATAATTATCAATTTTTTGAGTTAATTTGTAATTTGCTTTGTTTTGTAGGTAAAATGGTGTTTTTGAGAGACTAAAAAGTAATTGTACCAGTAAGGAGTGATTTCCATAGCTAAAAATGTCAAAATAAAGCTTTAAGGTTGAAGAATGCAAAATTGCCAAAGTCTGTATAACCTGCTGCACAAGTTGTGTAGTTTCTACACAGGAAGAAGAAGCAATTTTTAAACCTACCGAAACCTGTATGACTTGTTGCATAACTTGTGCAGATTCACTCCTTGCTTATGCAGCTTCATAGAGACCTGTATGACTTGCTGCATAGCTTATGCAGTCTCATGCCCTGCATGTGCAGCTTAACGGAAGGCAGCAGTCAAAGTGGCCGAAACCTGCATAACTTATGCAATCTCACGCCTCAGTTATGCAGCATTAAGGAAGGAGCACCCAAACCTGCCGAAACTTGCACAACCAGCTGCATAGCTTATGCAGTCTGCTTATGCACTTTCATGGAGGACTTCAAAGCATGAAAAATCTGCACAACCAGCCAGCATAACTTGTGCAAAATCACGGGAAGTACCTGGAACCACCAATTCTGCTCAGAATTTGCATAGGAAGCTTGCACAACTTGTGCAATTGTTCATAATGAGCTGGCAGAAGAATTTTTTCATGTGAAATCCTTTCTCAAACAAGCCATTTTAGGGTTATTTGTCAGAAGAATATAAATAGTATCCTTATCTCATTTTGGAAAGGTAGGAGAAAGAGAAGAAAGTGAAGAGAGGTAGAGAAAACATCAGAAAATAGAGCAAGGGGCGTCACTTCCCATTTTTGGATTATATTTGGATTCTTCTTCTTTTATTCACCATTTTCTACCTTTCTTGTATTGGGTTTCTGTAACGCCCTAGGCAAATCCCACATCGACAAAACACGGGAGAGATGCTGGGTTTAGAAGTTGGCGGTTCGTAACCCCTAGTGACGCGTTTTAAAACCGTGAGGGCTTCGGCCCAGAGCGGACAATATCACTAGTGGGCCGAGCCATTACATTTGTGGTATCAGAGCCGCTCCGCATGCAACCTTGAGCAATGGTGGGGCAAACCTCAGTAAGGACGCTGAGTCCCATAAGGGGGGTGGATTATAACACCCTAGGCAAATCCCACATCGGCAAAACACGGGAGAGATGCTGGGTTTAGAAGTTGGCGGTTCGTAACCCCTAGTAAAGCGTTTTAAAACCGTGAGGGCTTCGGCCCAGAGCGGACAATATCACTAGTGGGCCAGGCCATTACATTTGTGGTATCAGAGCCGCTCCACGTGTAACCTTGAGCGATGGTGGGGCAAACCTCAGCGAGGACGCTGAGTCCCATAAGGGGGGTGGATTGTATCACCCTAGGCAAATTCCACATCGGCAAAAGACGAGAGAGATGCTGGGTTTAGAAGTTGGCGGTTTGTAACCCCTAGTGACGTGTTTTAAAACCGTGAGGGCTTTGGCCCAGAGCGGATAATATCACTAGTGGGCCGAGCCATTACAGTTTCTTAGTTCTTAGTATATTTTCAAGTTCTATTTCCATATTTACTCAGAATCTCTTTTAATAATTATGGATAGTGAGTAGTTTTTCATAGATTCTGGAGTTGGGATGTAATATTTAAGATATTTTGTGGATTTTAATTGGGTAATCCATATTTTGTGATTTTTATGAGGTTTTATCTATTTCTTGTGTGCCTAATTACATGCTTAGTGTAGGATCCCATTAAGTATTGTTCTTAATCCATAGTTAAAGCACTGAAAGGAGAAAATCCTGTGATAGATAATCAAGAAATTGGACTCAATTAATTTAGATCTAGAAATAGACTAAGGATTAAGAGGATTTACAGATTAATTAAGGAACCCAATGGGTTTTGATTAATTTTAACTCCACGAAAGTAGGATTAAGTTAATTAAGGCACTCTTTGTCTCACTCGAAAGGGTATTCAAAGGATTTAAGAATTAATCTCCTTAAAAGCCATAATTTCCATAAGATTGGATAATCAATTTAAAAATCCCAAATAGCTTGAATATGAATCCCCAAACTCCGGAATCGCCCTTTTTAATATTCTTAATTGTTACTTGAATTTAATTGCTTGCCATATTTCAATTTGCTCATTTTATTTGCTGCTGCTTGAGTTGAATCATTTATGTTGATAATTGGATTGTTGATTTTACATAAATAGATTTTACACCCTTAATTCTATCAATCATTCACTTGATTTACAAAATTAGCTTAAATTAGTCAATTTTTATATAAAAAATTCAATCATTAATACAACTCTTCGAGGGAACGATATCTTTTATATACTACTTGTACGACCTGTGCACTTGTAGTTGGGCCACATCAAGTTTTTAGCGCCATTGCCGAGGAGTTGTTTGTTTGAGATTGAATTCTTGATCATTTTAGTTGTTTCTAGTTAAACTTTTTTATTATCTTTTCATTTTGAGTTTGTTTATTCTTTTTAGGTACTCTTGATCTTTTATGAGAAGAGTTAGAAGCACAAGTGATACATCCTTATTGTTTAATCCTGAAGTTGAGAAGTTTTGTAGAGCTAATAAGAAAGAAACCAAAAAAAGGAAAGAAGCCTTGAGAGCAACTGAAATTAAAGTAGAAATGGCTAATGAGAGAATTAGAATTATTGGTGGCAATGGTGGAAACAATCAAAATAATGAAAATGAAGCTCATGGTGAAGAAGTTGTAAATGCTAATGTGCCTAGGGGAAGTATGATGGATCATGCATTCCCTCGTTTTGATGATTTGAGAGAGAGTATAATAAGACCAAGAATTGATGCAAATAGCTATAAGATGGATTTTAGGGTATTTCAAATGATTCAAAATTCCCAATTTGGGGGACATCCTTCAGAAAATCCACACACATATCTTAAGAAGTTTTCTATGATTTGTGATATGCAAAAACAACCTGGAGTATCTGATGATGCAGCAAGATTGAAGCTATTCCCATTCTCTTTAAAGGATAGAGCATTAGATTGGCTTGATTCTCTACCTCACAATTCTATTACAAATTGGGAGCAACTCACTGATGCATTTCTTGCACAATATTTTCCACCTAGAAAAACTCAAGAATTGAGGAATCAAATGACAGCTTTCAGACCAAGAGAAGATGAAACTCTCTATGAATCATGGATGAGATGGAAGGAGTTAGAGAGACAATGGCCACATCATGCCATTCCAAAATGGATGATAAACCAAAATTTTTACACCAATGTTACTCTTGCAATTAGAGGGATTATTGATGCTCAAACAGGAGGAGAATTTATTATGAAGCAAAAAGATGAAGCTTGTGAGCTATTGGAAAAAATTGCAAAGAATACTCATCTTTGGAGTATTCCAAGAGGACCAGCACCAACTCAAAAGAGGCAAGTGCTGGAATGTATGAACTTGATCCATTCAACATGATTAATGCAAAGTTTGATACACTTACAAATGTTTTGACAAAGAAAATAGAAGATTTAAGTATGTTGGTTAGTTCATCATCATCATTTGGAAGTTCTCAACAGATTGCCTGTGCAGAAGGAACAATGAGTTGTGGAGTATAATATAGAGAGCAGGCTGCATATGTTGGTAATTATGAAAACAAACAGATAGAGAATCCTTACTCTTAAACATATAATCCAGCTTGGAGGAATCATCCCAACTTTTCATGGGGAAATCAGCAAAACCAAGTCCCAAATCAGAATTTTCAACCACAACAGCAACAAGGAATTCCATATCAGCAAAATAGGCAACCATTGCCTAATTTTCAGTAGAGAAACATGAATCCTCCACTAAAATAGCAAGAGCAAGGTTCTACCACAAAAGCTTTGTTACAACAGCTTCTTGCCAACCAAACTAAGCATGATGAAGAGATGAAAGAAATGAAAGCAAGACTAGAATAGATGCAAACACATAACAGAATATTGGAAAACCAGATTGCAGAACAAGCATCTTCCTTAGGTATCAAGTCTTTTGAAAAACTTCCAAGCAGCTGGAAAACCCAAGAGAGCAGTGTCAAGCTATCACTTTAAAGAGTAGGAAGGTTGTAAACAATGAGAAGAGTGAAAAAAGTGAGAAGAGAGGAAATGAGAAAGAAATTGATGAGACTGAAAAACAAGAAAGTGAGAAAGAAAGTTCGAAAAAAGGTAAAGAGAAACTTGAAGAGAAAGAAGAGAAGTATATACCTCTAGAGCCTTATAAGGCACAACTTCCCTTTCCACAAAATTTTCAAAAAGCCAAGCTTGATAAGCAATTTGGGAAGTTCTTATAGGTTTTGAAGAAGCTATACATAAATGTGCCTTTTATTGATGCTCTTTCCCAAATGTCCTCTTATGCAAAATTCTTTAAATAATTTCTCTCAAACAAGAGGAGACTTGAAGACCATAAAACTGTAGCTTTGATAGAAGAATGTAGTGCCATACTTCAAAGGAAACTTCCTCCTAAGCTTAAAGACCCTGGAAGTTTTTCAATTCCATGCCATATTGGAGAATCATGTTCTACAAAAGCTTTATGTGATTTAGGGGTTAGTGTTAGTCTTATGCCCCTTTCCATCTATAAAAAGCTTAATATGGGAGATCTTAAACCACTCCACATTTCTCTTCAGTTAGCTGATAGATTAATTAATTATCTAGAAGGGATTTTAGAGAATGTGCCTCTGAAGGTTGAAAAGTTCTATATACCTGTTGACTTTGTCATTTTGGACATGGAAGAGGATTCTAATATCCCAATTATTTTGGGAAGGCCCTTTCTAGCTATAGCAGGAGCATTGATTGATGTTAAGGGAGAAAAATTGACTCTTAGAGTTAGTGAAGATCAGCTGGTTTTCAATATTAATAATTCAAAATAGAAACATCATTCTGAAGCTGATTCTTGTTTGAGAATTGATATCATTGATGAGCTTGTTGAAGAACATTTTAGAAAGAGATATTCGGAAGATCCACTTGAAAATTGCTTGGTTCATTGAGGAAGCATAGATCATGATAATCCTAGTGTGGCTGCATTTGCCCAACACTTGGAGAGTAGTCCACCATTTACTTCTGCATTAGTTTTTCAATTCACACACGAGGAAAAAGTTGAATCTAGGCAACCATCATTCAAGGAAGAATATGCACCTAAGGTAAAACTTAAGCAACTTCCTTCTCAGTTCAGGTATGAATTTCTTGGCCCCAATGACACTTATTTAGTAATTGTAAATGCAAATTTGAGCACTTTAGAGGTTGATAAGTTGTTAAGAGTGTTGAGGCAATATAGGAAGGTTTTAGGATATACAATAGATGGCATCAAGGGAATTAGCCCTCACTTTTGCATGCATAGAATTATTTTGGAAGAATATTGCAAACCATATATTGAACATCAGAGGAGGTTGAATCCTAATATGAAAGAAGTTGTTAAAAAAAAATTTTTGAAATTTCTTAATGCAGGGATAATATATCCTATCTCAGACAGTACATGGGTGAGTCCAGTGCATGTTGTTCCTAAAAAAGGTGGAATAACAGTGGTTAAAAATAAAAATAATAAATTAATTCCCCCCAGAGCAGTGACGAGTTGATGAATGTGCATAGATTACAGAAAATTAAATAATGCCACTAGAAAAGATCTTTTTTCACTTCCCTTCATTGATCAAATGTTACAAAGACTGGCTAGGCATTCTTATTTTTGCTATTTAGATGGGTATTCGGGATTTTTCCAAATCCCTATCCATCCAAATGATAAAGAGAAAACCACTTTTACTTATCCATATAGAACCTTTGCCTATGGGAGGATGCCATTTGGGTTATGTAATGCACCATCCACTTTTCAAAGGTGCATGATGGCAATCTTCTCGGATTTTATTAAAAATATAATGGAGGTTTTTATAGATGACTTTTCTATTTATGGATCTTCATTTAACATATGTTTGGCTAATCTTTCTAAAGTCTTGCAGCGATGTGCAGACACTGACCTTGTGTTAAATTGGGAAAAGTGTCATTTTATGGTTCAAGAAGGGATAGTGCTTGGATATTTGGTGTCTAACAGGGGAATATAGGTTGATAAAGCCAAGGTTAAAGTGATAGAAAAGATGCCCCCTCCCACCAATGTCAAAGGAATTCGAAGTTTTTTAGGGCATGTTGGATTCTATAGACGCTTTATTAAGGATTTTTCTAAAATAGCTAAACCTTTGTCTAATCTATTAAGTCATGAAACACCATTTGTATTTGACCAAGTGTGCTTGGATGCCTTTTGCAGGTTGAAGCAAGCTCTTATTACTGCACCAATCATGCAACCGCCTGATTGGAGTATCCCTTTTGAAATTATGTGTGATGCTAGCAACTATGCAATTGGAGCTGTTCTTGGTCAAAGGAAAGGTAAAGAGGGCTTATGCTATTTACTATGCTAGTAGAACACTGGATGAGGCTCAAATCAATTACGCAACAACTGAAAAGGAATTCTTAGCAATTGTCTTTATATTGAAAAAGTTCAAACCTTACATTATTGATTCAAAGGTGCTTGTGTTTTCAGATAATGCTACCATTAGGTATTTGCTCAGTAAAAAGGATGCTAAACCTAGGCTCATTAGGTGGATTTTGATGCTACAAGAGTTTGATTTGGAAATTAGAGGTAAGAAGGGAGCTGAAAATGTAGTTGTAGATAATCTTAGTAGGTTGAAATTGGATGATGAAGAAATGGATGCAGTCCCTATTGATGAATTCTTCTAGGATGAACAACTTTTCTATCTTGTTGCTAAATTGCCTTGGTATGCAGACTTGGTGAATTATCTATCTTATGGAGTTTTACCTCTAAAAATGACATGACAACAAAAGAAAAAGTTTTTGCATGAGGCAAGATTTTATACATGGGATGATCCTTCGCTCTTTAGGAGATGTTGCGATAGTTTGATAAGAAGATGTATTCCTGATGAGGAGATAGAGAGTGTTATGCATCATTGTCATGCTTCTGATTATGGAGGACACTTTGGAATGTCTAAAACAGATAGTAAAATTTTACAAGCTGGTTTCTTTTGGCCAAATCTTTTTAAGGATGTGGGGAAATTTGTGTTAGGATGTGATAAATGTCAAAGAAGTGAAAATCTGTCAAAAAGAGATGAAATGCCCCAACTGGTATTCTTGAGGTGGAATTATTTGATGTATGAGGAATAGATTTTATGGGCCCATTTCCTCCCTCATATGGCAATAAATACATTCTAGTTGGAGTTGACTATGTGTCAAGGTGGGTAGAAGCTGTTGCAACTCCAATTAATGATGTTAAGGTGGTAGTGAAATTCTTGGAGAAATTTGTCTGGAGTAGATTTGGAGCTCCAAGGGCTGTAATAAGTGATGGGGGGTTCACATTTTTGTAATAAGCAATTTGAGAGCTTAATGAGAAAGTATGGTATAGTACACAAGATAGCTATCTCATACCACCCTCAAACTTTAGGACAAGTTGAAATTTCTAACAGGGAACTCAAACATATCTTGGAGAAAATAGTGAACAATTATAGGAAAGATTGTTCTATCAAATTAAATGATGCTTTATGGGCATATAAGACTGCTTACAAAACCCCTATAAGAACTACTCCTTTTAGGTTACTGTATGGTAAGTCTTGTCATTTACCTGTGGAGCTAGAGCATGGAGCATATTGGGCCATTCAGACCTTAAATTTTGATCTCAAACAAGCTGGTGAGAAAAGGCTATTGCAACTTAATGAACTTGAAGAATTGAGGATGGATGCCTATGAAAATGCCGGCATTTATAGAGAAAGAACCAAAGCTTGGCATGATAAGCATCTCAGGAAAAAGGAATTTAAAGAAGGTGATTCAGTTTTATTATTCAACTCATGATTGAAATTGTTTTCTGGGAAACTTAAATCAAGATGAACTGGACCATATAGAGTTTCTAAAGTTTTCTCTTATGGAGCAATTGAAATTTGGAGTGAAAAATTTGAGAATTTTAAGGTCAATGGGCATAGATTGAAGCATTACATCACTGGAGAACCAATAGAGAGAGTAAGCTGTTACAAGCTCTCTAATCCCACACATTCTTTTTAGTGAAATTTATCAAGAATCCAGCTAAGGACTATAAATTAGCGCTCTTGGGAGGCACCCCAAGTTCCTTTATGTTGCTTTTGTTTATTTACTTTTAATTGCATTACTTCTGTTTTTGTCTTAAATCTCCCCAAATTCAATTTTTGACATTGTTGAATTTTATCTTTTGTAGATGTATTTCAAAGGAATGAAGGTTGTTGCATTGCCAGGGAGTTACTCTTAATTTGATATTTTATCTATTAACTCTTCCAAGATTAATTTATTTTTATTACTTTCTATGCAGGATCCCTTTTTGGCTTATGCAAAAAAGTTCTCCAGTAAAAGTTCTGCAGTATATGCTATTTACTAATTCTTCTTTATTGAGGTTGGGTGTATTATCTTTTATATATCTGTGTCTATCATGATAATGTTATGATGAGTGGGTCATTTTTGTGGTTTTGAACTTAATTGGGTTGTGTGATTCAATTTGGACTTGCTGTATTTAATTGGCATAATTTGGAGTACCTATTTTCTTTTGTAAATAAATGCAACTTTGTGTAGATTCTTGTTGAGCTTTAATGTGCTAAAATGTTAATTTGCATGGTTTGAGTTGAAATGTCACTGTTCACAAATATCTCTTGTGCAAAACTTGCTATCACAAACTTGTATGGTGCAATTGAGATAGATTTTGCATATGTCGATGTGTTTTTTATGACAATTTTTCATGATTTATACTTCACAAGGTTGAATTTCTTCATTCCCATGTATTTTCCAAATTTACAATGCACTTTTATTATAATTTGAATCTTGTTGAATTGTGCATAAGTAACTGCATAACTTGTGCAGTTTTCGGGGCTCACTTTGCCTTAAATTTTCATTTCTGTCGAGATCTGCATAAGTGCATGTATAACTTATGCAATCATGCATAACTCAATTTCCTGGAATTTCTGTTTCTGCTGAAATCTGCATAACTTATGCAGTCCTGCACAACTAAATTTCCTTAGTTTCTCATTTCTGCCAAAATTTGCAAAACTAAGTGTATAACTTATGCACACTTGCACAACTAATTTTTCTGGCACTTCCACTTTTCCCGAAATCTGCGTAAGAGCCTGCATAACTTATGCACATCCATTTTCACCTTATGCAAAAACCCGCATGTCTTGTGCAAGTCAAAAAATCTTCACACAACCCAACTTCCCACCTTCCACTTCCCGTAATTACTGTTCACGATAACCATTCTCCCCATTTTTCTTGGCATCATTTCTTCCCTTCCCTATCTTTTTGCCGACCAAAATCCTAAATTTCTCCTCTATTTCTTTTCTTCTCTTCTTTCCTTTCTCCATTCCTATTGTCATCGACTGCCCCCATGGAAACCCCACCCCTTTCCCCTCAAGGTTCTCCCCTCTAAGCCACTCTCCTTGCCATTCAAGCCCCAAATCCCGATTCCCCTCCACCACAAACCTCTCCTCCTCCCACTTAACCATCCACCTATAAAAGGAAAATTTGGTCTAAGAAAACCTGCCCCATTACATCTGCACCCCCTCCCACAAAGCGAAAAGAATCGCCCGCCACTCCTACTTCTGAGCCTCTAACCAAAAACCCTAGGACTTCGACTTCCAAACAAAAAGGGTCTAGTGCTTCTGCCTCTCACTCGCAAGCCAAGTCTCCCTTCTCTAGCAAGAAGCAAGCTTCAGCAGCAGTAACACAGGTATCTAAATTGCCTGGGCCTCTTCTTGATGCAATCCATAAGGCAACTTTTAAACGTTTAAAGGACAGAAAAGTGCAACCCACTAGGTATATTTCTGAAGATGCTCTCAAATCTGTTGGTTTATTTGAAAGTGCTGTTGCTTATCTTGATGGTCTAGGTTAGATGGGTTTTGTGCATAAACAGGAGTTAGTTTATCCAATCCTAGTTTTGGAATTTATATCCTCATTACCTTAAAACTGCATGAGATGGATTACAAGCCAACTATGAAATTTAGGTGCTTAGGGCAGGATAGAGAGTTATCATTGGACCAATTTCATACTATCTTTGGGTTTGCTATTGATGGAGTATTTAAGGTCCCATATACAGGCATAGAGGTTATAGATAAAGGAGTTTGGAATGCTTTTTAGTTTTGGAGAGATATTACAAACCAATCTTAGGGCTTTTATGCTGACAGATCCAAAGCATCCCAAATAATAGACCCAACACTTAGATTAATCCATAGGCTTATTACTACTGCCATCTTGGGCCGAGGGACTAGCTCTAGTGCTTTAGGAAAATCTGACCTCTTTATGCTTTGGTGTGCTTTTCACAAAGTCAAACTAGCTCCTGGTTACTTCTTTTGTGAACATGTGTTACACACTGCTACCAAATCTATAGGTGATATTGTCATAGGTGGGCTCATAACTGTTATAGCCAAACACTTTGGCTTTGATCCAAAAGAGCACCCCTTACCTGCGCTTACTGACACTTTGTATTTTGATGCTCCTCACTTATTCAAGACTAGCTTCAATTTGCCACCATCTGACATTGCACAGCCAGCAACAGACACAGGACTATCTATAGCTACACAATCAGTTCCATTAGAATCAACACAACCAGGACCATCAACACAGCCAGGATCATTAATATAGCCTTCTGCTGATCTTGCATAACTTGCACAACCTGCACAGTCTACACAAAATATCTCAGCAGCATCTGCACAGCCAACACCCTCTGCAGTTGGACCCTCTTCCTCCGCAGCACCCCCTTCCTTCAACACTAAAGCCTTATTCACTTATCTTGAAAGGCTTAGTGATGATATATATTTTGTGGATAAGAAGCTTGACTCTGATCTTGATACCCTTAAGGATCGTTGTTTCGCTATTTTGCAATTACCGCAAGTGTACGTATCGCTAACAAGTAATAAAGTGATAAGTAGAGTATCATTTCCATGAGAAATTTTGTTTAGCAAGTACCAATCTACACAGAAATCTTGACTGTCTAGGCTATCGAATACTTAGGGAATGAAGTTTGTTAACTTTAAACACTAAAATGGTAAACGTAAAATGAAATGATTTATTTGAAGCAATTCTGGAATTAAGATTTCACACTTGAATCATACTAGGGGTGTTATCTCATTTATTTACTGAATTGAGGATCGTTTTCCTTGATGGAAATCAGTCCTAAGCTATCTTAGATCCTCTCTCAAGGTATCTAGGGTGTATTCTAATTAACTCGAACCCTACTTTCGTAGTGATCAAATCAATTAAAATCCTTTAAGACCTTTGACCAATTTTTAGGTTCCACAAAGGTATCAGCCTATGTCTAGGTCAGAATTCCTAGGTTTAAGAACTCGATTTTCTAATGTTAATCTTCACCTTTCAGTCTTTCAATTAACATCTATAATTATAACTAAGTGGGTACCAACACATAGCATGCATTAAGATCACAAGAAATTAAATCAAGAGACGAATCTCAAATCCAATAAATAAAACTCAGTGTTCATCCATAACAATAATTACAAGAGCTACTCTCCCAAATCCAGAATAAGAAAACTACTCACTCATGATGAGTTCAGCAAATGTCATGATAAAAAGTAAAAACAATAAAAAGAGAGTTATGCAAAAGAAATAAAATAATAAAATTTTGTCTAAGGAGATAAAACGAAGGAACCAAAGAGAGTTTCAGCTTCGATCTTGTGGAGCTTCAGCTGAAAGACTTCTTTTGGTACTGATGTAGAGCACGACAATAGCAACCAACCTTGACATTCACGACGTGATGTGACCCTTTTCCTTGTGTTTTCTTCTCTATTTATATTGGTTGCTCTAGGGTTAGGTCATTTTGAGTCCAAAAGGCTTTAGAAGTCTCATTCGAATCAGAAAACAGGAGGGGAATCCAAGTTAGAAAATAGGCTGTAACATAGTACACGGCCCGTGTGTCACTACACAGGTCCAGCAAAGTAGGGCCGTGTAACTTGCTGGAGAAGAATCACGTGGTCTTGTTTTGGCACAGAAAGTTACACGGGTCTGTGCCAACTACACGGGTCTGATTACACGGGCCGTGTACTTTTATTCCCATAAGGTTCTTCAAGCTTGCGTCCCTGCAGATTACATGGGTCCCTGCAGATTACACGGGTCTACTTACACGACCCGTGTACTTATGTTTCTCATCGATTCTCTTGGCTTTCTTCTGGTAGGGAGTTACACGGGTTTGGTGCTTGGTTTACACGACCCGTGTACTTTGTATTAGCAGTAATTCTTTGTCTTTTTACCTCTCCAAGCTTTCCTTTGCACATCCATCCTTTGGGGCTTTACCAAAACACCTGAAATAATGCAGAAAACATGGAATTAAGGGCTTGCCAATAGAATTTATGAAAACTAATGAAATCAACTATTATGCTTGAAAATAATTGTCTAAATGCTATGATTTAGAATACAAATGTGCTTAAAAACATCTATACAATTCAAGTGTATCAAATACCCCTAAACTCAAACTTTTGCTTGTCCTCAAGCAAAACAAAACTCTGTTTTAAAGCATATTTCAGGGGATACTTAGGAATACAACCATCAATTTAATAAGCATAGAATTGAACTTCAACCTTCATACCAATTTCCCTCTTTCAAGGCATAAGGGTTCTAACAGCTGCCTGTTTGGAACTTCACCTCATTTTATGGTGTTTCGACCAATTATTCCTCTATACAAGACCATTAATAAGCCACAAACAACCTGTTTTATTGGGATAGAATTAAGAAACACTAACTCCCCCAATTCTACCTCTTTCGTAAGTAATTGAGATGAAGTGTTTCAATTCTAACTCCATAAGCATATCTCAATTTTCTATCTCCACTAATGTAGCATGCGCTTTTCAAAAGATCAAAAGGTCTTTAAAAGGGTTGTGATGGGGCTAAGGGGGTAATGACTTGGCTGCCAATAAAAGGATTTTAGGGAATGCAAATATGAGGATAGCCTGTATGCATAAAATCTAAGTATATTGAGTTTGTTTTTACATATTTTGTGTGGAAAGGAAGGGTTTTTGGCTTTTTATACTGTCAAGCATGCTTCCATGACACTTATCTTGGGATTTCTTTTCTTTTTTTTTTTTTCTTTTTGTTTTGTCCTCTCCCCCAAACTCATTGCTTGTGCTGGGTTGGAAAGGCAAAAATTTTTTTTTTCTTTGGTTTCAATTGCACACTCGCATTCTTTCTTGAGTTCCACATCCTCTCTTCATTTTCTTTATGCATTTTGCTTCCTCAAAAGGGTATGGTAGGTGTTTAGGTTATGGGCTAGGTAAATAATATGGGTAAGCAATAAATTCTAAGGGATAAATATAGGCTTCAAATTGGCTACAAGGGATATATTTTAATTAGGGGTGGCTAAGGCTTAGTGAGGTTATATCAAAGAATGCCTTAATCATCTCTTCATCAAGCATATGCTAGGATTTCACCTCGATAGGTCCAAGAGACATGTTCTAGAGCTAGTGAGGCAATTTTTGAGTTTGCTTGTGTTTCAACATTTGTTCTCCTAATTTTACAAGTTTAATGTGATAAATTAATAGTTATGAAGAGGTTTAGCTAGTCTAGTTCCATAAAAGAGATTAGCTTCTTCACAAACAACATGTTAGAATCCCTTTTTGCCCATCTAGATACATTCATTCCTCTATCCCATGGAGTCCAATTATTAGCTTACAAAAATTTTGGTTATAATGCTAAGTTTCACAATTTACAATCCAAAAATTTTCATGTAGTTGAATTTTATACACAAGAATAATGTAACTGAATTTAAATAATGCAATGATTTGAATGTAATGATATGCAAGTGCAAATGTATCCCCCCCAAACTCAAATCAGACATTGTCCTCGATATAAATATAATATGCAAGATTGGATGATGCATACAAAAATTTTAAGGAAGCATAATATTTATTAAGCATGGAAAATTTTTGAACATAAAGCAAATAAAAGAGACCTATGGTTTTAAGTTAGGACTAGGGCATGTAAGATTTTATAATGAAGATCATATCCTATAGTCCTATCTCTAAAAGGCCTCTGATGATGATGATGGTGATCCTTGCTCCTCTTCCTCCTCATCCTCCTCATTTAGTTTGTCCATTAGAATGTCCAGCTTGTTATGTGCTTCCTAGAGGCTGTCCTCAATAGCTCGCATCCTGCCGTATATTGTGTTCTCCATGCGCTGCAGGTATGCAAGGACCGAGTCTGTCGATGGTGGTGTGTATGGAGGCACTCGGACAGGGGACTCTTCAAACATCCGCTCTTGCCTTTCTTCTTGGGGTTGTAAAGTCTCACCGGGTCCCTCCCTTGCATCGTCTCTCGGAGGGATGGTGTTTCCTTCGGCATCCACCAAGTAGTATTTGTTGCCCACCTTCTTATATATCCCCATGGATATGTAAATTGTCTAATCAATTCTCGATGTTCCAGTAACAAAGCGCAGTCTTTGATGTCCTAGAACAAAGCGCAGTCTTTGATGGGCAATGGTGGTGACAAGGCCTCCAAGCACTATGTGCCCGGTAGGCTGATGGCAAAGGCATCAGAGATGGTTGCACAGGAAAAAGCTAGTGCTGCACCGCTGCCCGGTGACCATGCACCATAGGAAAAATAACTCACTGACGTTGACAATGCCGAGGCTGTCACCACGGCCCATTATGGTGTGAGCGGCAAACCGATGCATGTATCGCAATGCCAGACTAGTGATGCCCGTTGATTTGGATTTGCTGGAGTTGTAGGGCTCTGTGTTTGGTGCAATGGAATCCCAAAAGTTGATGTTATTGTACAGCATGCGATTCCTTGGGATTTCTTAGTGGCTAGAATTGTCAAAGCCGAAGATGGCATTGAACTAGTCCATATTCATTACCCGGTCTACACCAAGTAGGCGAAACTTGATTCTGCTCCTGTCTTCCCTGTCAGTGGGCCATAAGTTGGCCTTGAAGCTGCCCAAAAATTCCAGTGTTGTGTCTTTGTAGGCTGGAAATTAGAGTTGGGCGAACTTTGTCCACCCAATACTATCAAGTAGCCCATTGATTTCTTCTTGCAACCCGATTTGCACTAAAAGAGGAAAATCTATGTATTTGGTGGAGGATATTTTTTCGTGAATGAAGTCGGGTGCACATTGCTTTATGGGCATCATCTCGAAATCCCCAAGGAATAGATATTTCGGGTTGTTGAGCGGGTTGTGGCTGTGGTTGTGGTGGGGGTGGGGCTTGTTGAGATGGTTTTTGAGTGGCTTCCCTCGTTCTTGGGTGTTGGGTTGGAGGCTGGGGTGGAGAAGGTGAGGATTCTCCCCTTTATCGTGAAGAAGAGCCGATTCTTCTTACAGATCTCTTTGCAGGAGCCATGGGTGTGTTTTTGGGGAGGAGAAGAGTATGATTTTGATGAAAGGAGATGAGATTTGAGAGGTTTTTATAGGCTAGGAAGGGAGTAGATGAAGGGTTTTGTGTTTTTGAAGGGTTTTAATGCTAGGGGTGTATTTAAAGAGCCGTTAGGACTCTTCGTTTCGCGCGTTTCACACCCTAAGAGTTGCGTCTGCAATGAGATACATGAGTCGTGTATCACTACATGGGTCCCGACATGTAGGGCTGTGTAAATTTCTGCCTGGAATTTTCAAAATCTATCATAGTACACGGCCTGTGTAAATTAGCTATGGGACCCGTGTAACTTCCTGTCTCTCAGATTTCTTTACTGGATATGTTACACGGCCCATGTAAAATTCAAGGAGCCCCGTGTAACCTTCTATATCTCAGTTATTCTGCTAGAGATATTACACAGTCCATGTAATTTGGTATATGAACCCGTGTAATTTTTTGCCTCCCGAAGGGTTGAGATTGCATGAAATTTATAGACTTCCAGAAAGTTACACGGGGTGTGTACTATCAATACACGACCCGTGTAAGTTTCTGGTTTCTCAAATCTTTGGCAAATGAAAAGTTTATAATTCTAACACATGAAATGGATGCAAAGATTAGCAGTAGATTTACTTCCCTAGTTTTGTTCAATTTTCCCTTTTGTGGTTTTGACTTGGTGATTCCCTTCCTCTTTTGATTTCTATTCCCCTTTTCAAGAATCCTACAAAATGAAATGCTAATGAGTAAGAAACAAAAATTTAATATTGGATAAAAAGAAAAGAAGAAAAGTTCAGAAAGGTTTTGGGTTGCCTCCCAAATAGCGCTTGTTTATAGTCTTTAGCTGGACTTTGCTTGTTTATGGTCTGTCAGTAGGAGGACTGAGAGTGCAATTTACTCCCGTTTCTATGGGTTTTCCCTGAAAGTAAGGCTTCAGCCTCTACCCATTGACCTTGAATGCACCTGAGGTTTCGCTCCATACCTCTATTATTCTATGCGGGAAGACTTGGGTGACCTTGAAAGGTCTGGACCATCTTGATTTCAGCTTCCCTGGAAAGAGTTTCAATCTAGAGTTGAATAAAAGGACAAGATCTCCTTCTTTTATCTCTTTCCTTGCTATGCGCCTGTCATGCCATCTTTTGGTTTTATCCTTAAAGATTTTGGCATTTTCGTATGCATCTTATCGGATTTCTTCCAGCTCATTTAGTTGTAAGAGCCTTTTTTCACCGGTAGCCTTGAGGTCAAAGTTTAGTACCTGAATTGCCCAGTAGGCTTTATGCTCAATTTCAGCAGGGAGATGGCATGATTTTCTATAAACCAGTCGGAAGGGTGTTGTGCTAATTAGGGTTTTATATGCAGTGCGGTATGCCCTAGTGCATAATCTAGCTTCATGCACTAGTCCTTTCTAGATCTTTTTATAGTTTTCTCCAGAATCTGCTTTAGTTCCCTGTTTGATATTTCTACTTGACTACTGGTTTGAGGTATGATAAGATGTGGCCACCTTATGAGTCACTCCATACCTTTTTAGTAGTGTTTCGAATTGTTGGTTGCAGAAGTGGCTTCCTCCATCACTGATTATCGCTCGTGGTGTGCCAAATCTTATGAAGATGTTCTTCTTAAGGAACTTGGTGACCACTCTTGCATCGTTGGTTGGCGTTGCAATAGCTTTTACCCATTTTGACACATAATCAACTCCAATCAGGATATACTTGTTTCCATGGGAAGAGGGAAATGGTCCCATGAAGTCTATTCCCCATACATCAAACAATTCTATCTCAAGTATACCATGCAATGGCATTTCATTCCTTCTTGAACTGTTACCTATTCTTTGGCATTGATCACAAGCTAGCACAAAGGATCTTACATCCTTAAATAAATGTGGCCAGTAAAGCCCTGCTTGTAAAATCTTGGCTGCGGTCTTTGAAGTGCCTAAATGTCCTCCATATAGTGATGAATGGCAGTGATAAATGATACTTTCCATATCTTCCTCTGGTATGCACCTTCTTAAGTAATATCTCACATCATGTAGGAATTTTTTTCTTTGCTGATAAGTCATGTTTTGAGGTAGTACCCTGCATACAAGAAAATTAACAAAGTCAGCGTACCATGGAGCTTTGGAGAATGCAAGTAATTGCTCATAAGGAAATGAATCGTCAATTGACAAATCTTCGAAATCTTCCATGTACTCCAGTTTTAGTCTAGAAAGATGGTCAGCTACTACATTTTCAGATCCCTTTTTGTCCTTTATTTCGAGGTAAAATTCTTGCAGGAGTAGAATCCATCGAATTAGTCTTGGTTTTGCTTCCTTTTTGTTCATAAGGTACCGGATTGCAGCATGATCTGTGAATACAATGACTTTTGACCCGATGAGATAAGATCTGAATTTGTCCATTGCAAATACCACTGCTAGGAATTCCTTTTCTGTGGTAGCATAATTGATTTGTGCATCATCGAGTGTCTTGCTAGCATAATAAATAGCATTGAGCTTTTTATCTTTTCTTTGCTCGAGCACTGCTCCAATTGCAAAGTCGCTCGTGTCGCACATAACCTCGAATGGTAGCTCCCAATTCAGTGGCTGCATTATTGGTGTCGATATTAGAGCCTCTTTGATTCTGTTAAAGGAGACAAGGCAATTTTCATCAAAATCAAAGGGAACATCTTGGTTTAACAAGTTAGTAAGTGGCTTAGCTATTTTGGAAAAGTCCTTGATAAATATTCTGTAAAATCCTGCATGTCCCAAAAAGCTTCGCACTCCCTTGACTGACGTTGGTGGTGGCATGTTTTCAATGATCTCAATTTTCGCATTATCTACTTCAATTCCTCTTTCTGATATCAAATGTCCTAGAACTATACCTTCCCTTACCATAAAGTGGCATTTTTCCCAATTTAGGACCAGGTTGATTCTTCATATCTTTGTAACACCTTAGATAAATTAGCTAGGCAATCATCAAAAGTAGTTCCATAGACAGAAAAATCATCCATAAAAACTTCCATAATATCTTCAATATAATCAGAAAAGATAGCCATCATGCATCTTTGAAAGGTAGCAGGATCATTACAAAGACCAAAAGACATTCTCCTATATGCAAATGTTCCATAGGGACAAGTGAATATTTTCTTTTCTTGGTCTTTTAGTTGAATAGGAATTTGAAAGAATCCCGAATACCCATCCAGGTAACAGAAATAAGAGTGTTTCGCTAATCTTTCTAGCATTTGGTCAATGAAGGGGAGGGGGAAATGGTCTTTTCTAGTGGCACCATTTAATTTTCTATAATCTATGCACATTCGCCAACCAGTGACTACTCTAGTAGGGATTAGTTCATTGCTTGCATTACGAATAACAGTTGTCCCACCTTTCTTAGGAACTACATGTACTGGACTAACCCATTTACTATCAGAAATTGGGTATATGATACCTGCATCTAGAAGTTTTAAAATTTCTTTCTTGACTACCTCTTTCATGTTTGGGTAAAGTCTTCTTTGGTTTTCGATTGTGGGTTTACTGTTTTCTTCCACGGGTATCCTATGCATGCAAATCGAAGGGTTGATTCCCTTCAGGTCTTCTATTTTATACCCTAATGCTTTGCTATAGATCCTAAGTTCTCTTAACAATTTTTCCTCTTCTAACTTAGACAGGTTAGCATTTATTATAACAGGATATTTAGAATTTGAGTCCAGAAATGCATACCTTAGCGAAGACAATAGAGGTTTAAGCTCTACCTGTTCGGCATTTTTCTAGAGCTTACCTTCGGTTTGTTCCTCTTTCAAATCCTCCATCTCGGAAGCCTTAGCTAAAGGTAGGGGTGGAGGAGCTGCCAACTATTGTGCACATGCTGCTATTTCAGTATTTTCATCATCCACTGTGTGGCTGCGCACAATACATGCTTCAAGAGGATCTTTAGGATGTGTCTTATAAAATTCCTCTTTAACTTGTTCGTCAATTATGTCAACCTTGAAGTATTCATCAGGTTCAAATTTGTGTTTCATTGTGTCAAACAAGTTGAACTCCACTTCTTCTTCTCCTACCTTGAGGGTTAATCGTTCATTTTTTACGTCTATGATGGCTCCGGCGGTTGCCAAGAATGGTCTTCCCAAGATGATGAGAATTTGGACATCTTCTTCCATTTCAAGGACAACAAAGTCCACTAGAATGAAGAATTTACCCACTTTGATAGGGATGTTCTCAAGTATCCCTACAGGATATTTAATGGATCGATCAGCCAATTGCAATGAGATTGTAGTGGGTTTTAGTTCCCCGATCTCCAACTTTTTGCATATTGATAGAAGCATTAGGCTGACGCTTGCTCCAAGATCGCAGAGGGATTTGTCTATTTTCTTGTTACCAATGATACATGGTATGGAGAAGCTTCCTGGACCTTCAACTTTGGAGGTAGTTTGTTTTGCAGAATGGCACTGCATTCCTCTGTTAGAGCTACTGTTCCATAGTCCTCTAGCTTCTTTTTCTTTGACAGAATTTCCTTAAGAAATTTGGCATAAGATGGCATCTGAGAAAGTGCTTTAGTGAAGGGGATGTTAACGTAAAGTTTCTGTAAAACTTCCAAAAACTTCCCAAACTACTTGTCTAATTTGGCTTTGTGAAATCTCTGAGGAAAAGATAGGGGAGGCTGGTATGGTTCTGGTAATTTCTTTGTCTTCCTTGCTTCCTCTTCTTGGTCTTTCTTAGCTTCTTCCTCCTTTTTCTCTGCTTGGTCTTTAGATTTTTCTATGGTTTCTTCTATCGATTCTACCTCTGGTTGTACTAGAGTTTTCCCACTCCTCAGTGCAACTGCCTTACAATGCTCCCTTGGGTTCATTTCTGATTGACTAGGCAATTTGCCAGTAGCCTTACTTGAAGAACTTGCCTGCTGAGCAATTTGATTCTCTAGCATCTTGTTATGGGTAGCAAGTTGGTCCATTCTAGAAGTCAGCTATTTAATCAATTCAGTTTGTTGTTGTTGAGCTGCTAGGAATCCTTCCATCATGGTTTCCATGGTCATTTTTGGTTCTGGTTGTTGAGGTTGGAGAGGTAGCGATGGCTGTGCAAGGTTCTGGCCTCTGTTCTGAAATCCAGGGGGTGCTGGACGTTTGTACCCTTGTTGCTTGTTTATTGGCTGGTTCTACTGATTGGACCATGAGAAGTTTGGGTGGTTTCTCCATCCAGGGTTGTAAGTATTTGAATACGGATTGTTTGGCTGCCTCTGGTTGAAGTTTCCTCCATTATTCACATAGTTCATCTGTTTTGTAAGTTCGTTGAAATTGCTGTATTTTGAATTCATGTATCCTCCTTTGTAGCTGCCCTCATGTTGACTATTTGTACCAACTGTGTTGGCTTGCATTTGTTCGAGTTTCTTTGTGAGCTAATCAAACTGGGCATTTATCATGCTCAAGGCATCTACTTCTAGGACTCCTGCAGTTTTTCTTGCATTTTCTCTTTCATTTGACCACTCATAGTTATGGTATGTAACCCTTTCTAGGAGTTCAAGTGCTTGTGGCACTGTTTTCTCCATTAGATCACCTTCTGCAGCTGAATCAACTGTGCTCCTTGAAAAGGGTAGTAATCCATTATAGAAATTTTGCACCAATAACCAATCTTCTATGCCATGGTGTGGACATTCCCTCTGTAGGTCTTTATATCTTTCCCATGCGTCATAGAGTGATTCTCTCTCCTTTTGTCTGAAGGTGTTGAGCTCAAGTCTCAGCTTTACAATCTTTGCAGGTGGAAAATACCTTGCTAGAAAAGCTTGTGAGGGGTTTTCCCAGGTAGTGAATGTTCCAGCCAGTTGAGAAAGTAACCACTTCCTTGCCCTGTCTCGAAGGGAGAATGGGAATGCTCTGAGTCTTATTGCTTGATTAGACACTCCATTCATCTTGAATGTATCACATAGGGCAAGAAAACACTGGAGGTGGTAGTGTGGGTCCTCTGTTGGTGAACCTGCAAATTGGGTTTGTTGAATCATTTGAAGCCATGCTGGTTTTAATTCGAAGTTATTGGCTTCTACTGTGGGTCTAGTGACACTAGGCTGAAATACTTGGACAGATGGAGCTCCGTAATCTCTCAAGAGTCTTGGTCTGTCATTATTATCGGCCATGGTTGGGATTTCGGGATCTCCTTGACCGTGCTCTTGATGTTTCCTTTCCTTTCTGATGGCTTTCAGAGTTCTGTCTATTTCTGGATCACAGTCCAAAATTTCTTCTGGCTTTGTTCTGGTCATATACCAGATCGGGTACCTGAGAGAAAAGAAAAGAAATATAACTAGTAAAATAAAATTAAATGATAAATATAATTGCCTAAATCAGCTAAATTGCCTATCGCTTGATATTACTAGAACCAAATTTCCCCAGCAACGGCCCCAAAAACTTGTTTTGCTATTTTGCAATTACTGCAAGTGCACGTATCGCTAACAAGTAATAAAGTGATAAGTAGAGTATCGTTTCCACGAGGAATTTTGTTTAGCAAGTACCAATCTACATAGAAATCTTGACTGTCTAGGCTATCAAATACTTAGGGAATGAAGTTTGTTAACTTTAAACACTAAATGGTAAACTTAAAATGAAATGATTTATTTGAAGTAATTCTAGAATTAAGATTTCACACTTTAAGACCTTTGACCAATTTTTAGGTCCCACAAAGGTATCAGCCTATGTCTAGGTCAGAATTCCTAGGTTTAAGATCTCGATTTTCTAATGTTAATCTTCACCTTTCTGTCCTTCAATTAACATCTATAATCATAACTAAGTGGGTACCAACACATAGCATGCATTAAGATCATAAGAAATTAAATCAAGAGACGAATCTCAAATCCAATAAATAAAACTCAGTGTTCATCCATAATAATAATTATAAGAGCTACTCTCCCAAATCCAGAATAAGAAAACTACTCACTCATGGTGAGTTCAGCCAATGTCATGATAAAAAGTAAAAACAATAAAAAGAGAGATATGCAAAAGAAATAAAATAATAAAATTCTATTTAAGGAGATGAAACGAAGGAACCAAAGAGAGTTTCAGCTTCGATCTTGTGGAGCTTTAGCTGAAAGACTTCTTTTGGTACTGATGTAGAGCACGACAATAGCAACCTTCAGCAGCATTCCCGACGACAGTGGTCGACCCCTTTTCCTGGTGTTTTCTTCTCTATTTATATTGGTTGCTCTAGGGTTAGGTTATTTTGAGTCCAAAAGGCGTTAGGATTCTCGTTCGAATTAGAAAACATGAGGGGAATTCGAGTCAGAAAATAAGCTGCAGCATAGTATACGGCCCTTGTGTCACTACACGGGTCCCGCAAAGTAGGGCCATGTAACTTGCTGGAGGAGAATCGCGTGGTCTTGTTTTGGCAAAGAAAGTTACACGGGTCTGTGCTAACTACACGGGCCTGATTACATGGGCCATGTACTTTTGTTTCCATAAGGTTCTTCAAGCTTGCGCTCGGCAGAGACTTACACGGGTCCCTGCACATTACATGGGTCTATTGACACGACCCGTGTACTTGTGTTTCTCATCGATTCTCTTGGCTTTCTTATGGTAGGGAGTTACACGGGTCTGGTGCTTGGTTTATACGACCCGTGTACTTTGTATCAGTAGCAATTCTTTATCTTTTTACCTCTCTAAGCTTTTCTTTGCACATCCATCCTTTGGGGCTTCACCAAAACACCTGAAATAATGCAGAAAACATGGAATTAAAGGCTTGGCAATATAATTTATGAAAACTAATGAAATCAACTATTATGCATGAAAATACTTGTCTAAATGCTATGATTTAGAATACAAATGTGCTTAAAAATATCTATATAATTCAAGTATATCAACCGTCATGATCATCTTTTCGACCTCGTTATGGAGACTAGGGATAAGCAGAAAGAGTTGAAAGAGATGATGAAACAGCTTATGACTTTTCTAGGTATGCCACCTCCACCTCCATCACCCCCTTCAAAGCCACCCCTTCAACAGCAGCCACCTCCATCCAGTCCACTAGCAGCTCCCTTAGATAAGGGCAAAGCCATAAAAATAGATTAATTTTTTATTTTGCTCTTGTTCACCTTCTAGTAGTTTTATTTTTAGATCTGCAGGAATAATTTTAGTTTGTTTTGAATTTTGTTTCCTTGAAATACAATTAGATGGATATCACCTTGGTTTTTCACTATTTCTATCTGCCTTTGCTGTTAATTTGTGCATACTTGTGTCCATAGCTTCCTAAACTGTAGTTATTTTCAATTATTTCCCTATTATATAATTTTGTTGTAGCTTTTCACTATATTGCACAGGCTGTACAATTGCTTATGCAGCTAATTTTCAACATATATTTCTCCTGCACAACTTGTGTAGTTCCTTATGCAACTCATGTTATCCTACACAGCTTGTGCAATATTCTTATGCAACTATTCTGTAAAGCATTTATCTTGCATAGCTTGTGTAATTTCCTTATGTACCATGCACCATCTTTTATATTCCCATTTTAAATGTTTAATTACGGCTTTATGCCAAGTAAATCGTTACCTTTGGTTTTCAATTTAACAATACCTGCTTATTCTTCTTTGCTTTGAATTTTCATGATGCACTGCCTTAGACATTGAGGACAATGCCCAATTTTGAGTTTGGAGGTGTGCATTAATGTTTTAATGCTCTAATTTTCATTTTTGCTAAAATTTTTTACATTTTGAGTATATGAACATCTCATCCCATTCCATTTGCATATATATATATATATATATATATATATATATATATATATATATATTGTAAATATTTTGCGCATACACACATATATAGCACGTTCACATACACATCATACATCATTTAGAAATTGTATATATTGCATACAAATAGATTTCTTCCACTTAGTTAATGCATTTTTCATTTTTAGGAACCATGCATTCATGCAATAAAATTTTTGCATAAAATTTTTTCCAAATCCCTTGAGTAATGAGCAGTTGCTTATGAGAGTGATTTGACTTACCTTTAGTTGGGTTTGTGGATTGAAAGTTTCCTAAGATGTGCAAAGTTTGGAAGTGTTTATCCTTTGCCTATATCTTCTTAGCCAAAAAGCCACCCAACTAGTCATTGAGATATTGGAGTGTTTAGAGGGAGCTATAGGATAAAAGTTAGTCAAGTGATGTCTCACCAATCCTAGAATAAATTTTCTAAATCTTTCAAGGTGAAATACCAGCTTGTACTTGAAAAAAGAGATGATTAGGCATTCTTTGATTTAAACCTTTTCCTTTTAAACCTTTGGCCTTTTTCCTAATTAAAATTAACTCTTATAAACCCCTTTGATCCTTTATACTCTTAATTTTTCTTGAGACCCTTGTTACTACCTAGCTAATGAACCAAACACTCCAACCCTTTTTATGAGAATAATTATTTATAATATTAGGTACACTATAAAAAAAAAAGAAAAAAAAAGGAAACAAATAATAATAAAAGGGAGAAGAAATGCTTATCATGTTGTAAAAATGCTATTATGTATGTACTTTTATTATTGCCATTCAAATTGAAAGAAAATCCACCCAAAGTAATTAAAGAAAATGAGTTTGGGGGTGGTATTTTTAGGGACAATCATCAAGAAAAGATACAAGATACAAACTTAAAGTATCAAAGTGTCCTTCCATTTTATGTATTTTGTAAAATATGCTAGCACTTGGAAATTCTCATTATGTATTTCTCTTCTCTTGAAAATTCTCATTATGTATTTCTCTTCTCTTTACATATATAAAAAAGAAGAGAAAAAGAAAAGAAAAAAAGACAAAAAAAGAAAAATTAAAAAAAAAAGAGAAAAAGAAAAAAAAAAGAGGAGGAAAAAAAAAAGAAGTGTACTTTATGTTTTCAAGATTAAAAATACTCTCATGCTTTCAATCCCTTTTACCATTTTTCTTCTTAACCTCATTTTGAACCCCATAGCCCCATTACATCCCTAAAAAGACCTTTGATCTCTTGATAGTGCTTCCTACATTAGTGGAGATAGTAGTAGGAAGTTTGCCTATGGGATTGAAGCTTATTCATACATCAATCAAACTCCACCATTCTATATAGAGGCACTTTGATTATTGATTGTCCTAGAGTTCTTTTTGAGCATGACTTTCCCATATGATTGGTTTGTTTGGGAATTTTGGATGATAATTAACTTGATGGCTAAGCGGTGAAAGCTTGGATAAGTATTAGATTCTTTGCATCTTGAAGGATGGGTATATGGATTGTTGGTAAGGCTAATGGTATGTTAAGTTACTTTAATAGGTGATTTTCATAGTTCTTTGGACAAGGCACCCCTAAAACTGCATTATATTTTAAAGTTTGCTTGAGGATAAGCAAAGATTTGAGTTTGAGGTATTTGATACAAGCATTTTGCATAGTCATTTAGGTTAGATTTCATGGCCATTTCATTTATTTGTTAGTCACTTTTACCTAATTTTATTAGATATTTAGATAATTTTCCATAATTGTCAATTTTTTTTTGTTAATTTGTAATTTGCTTTATTTTGTAGGTAAAATGGTGTTTTTGAGGGACTTAAAAGTAATTGTACTAGTGAGGAGTGATTTCCATAGCCAAAAATGTCAAAAAAAAGCTTGAAGGTTGAAGAATGCAAAATTGCCAAAGTCTGCATAACCTACTGCAAAGGAAAAAGAAGCAATTTTTAAACCTACCAAAACCTGCATGACTTATGTAGATTCACTCCTTGCTTATGCAGCTTCACGGAGACCTGCATGACTTGCTGCATAGCTTATGCAGTCTCATGCCTTGTTTGTACAGCTTCACAGAAGGCAGCAGTCAAAGTGGCTGAAACCTGCATAACTCACTGCATGACTTATGCAGTTTCACCCTCAGTTATGCAGCATCACGAAAAAAGCACCCAAACCTGTCGAAACTTGCACAACCAGCTGCATAGCTTATGCAGTCTACTTATGGACTTTCACGGAGGACTCCAAAGCATGAAAAATCAGCACAATTAGCCTACATAACTTGTGCAGAATCACGGGAAGCACCTGGAACCACCAATTCTGCTCAGAATTTGCATAAGAAGCTTGCACAACTTGTGCAATTATTCATAATGAGCTGGTAGAAGAATTTTTTTCACGTGAAACCCTTCCTTAAACACACTATTTTAGGGTTATTTGTCAGAAAAATATAAATAGTGTCCTTATCTCATTTTGGAAAGGGACGAGAAAGAGAAGAAAGTGAGGAGAGGCAGAAAAAATGTCAGAATATAGTAAATGCTAGAATTTTCCATTATATAGCCGTTTACACTACTTTTTCAAAAGAAAAAAATTATTATTTAGTCCCTGCAATTTAATATAACTAATTCTTTGGTCTCTGTATTGTGAAAAATATATTATTTAGTCTCTATATTTTGTTTCTATTAAACTATTTAGTCCCTACATTAAATCTTCTATTAGTAAATGCTTGTTAAATTACTATTTAGTTCTTTTATTTTTGTGAAACTAAAGTCCCTCCATTTTAGTGAAATTAATTAATTAGTCTTTGTATTTTGAAAACACAATATTTTACGAAGCACATTCCTATATGAAAATGAAATTTTGCTATGTTGAGACTAAATATGAATTTACATTTTTTAAAATATTTTTCAAGCATTTTCATTCAATTTCCTAGGGCTCATTTTTGTATTTTCTCTATTGGAAAACAATTCTTTTATATTAACGCCTTGATTACTTAGAGATCTAGAGAAACTGATTAATCTTTTTACGCATACAGCTTGTATCAATTTTTAATAAAAAATGAAAATGAAGAGAGAATGAGGGGTAAAAGAGTGTGAGTGCAAATGGAAAGAATTATCTGTAGAGAGATGTAAGTAGTAGGGTCAGGATAGTTTTGGCATAAAAAAATGACAAGATGAGCTAAATGGTTAATGAAATCAAATTTTAAGGACTAACAAATACAATTTTTCAAAATATAAAAACTAACTAATTAATTTTACTAAAATAGAGGAACTAAATTATAGTTTGACTTGAATTAAAATCTTTGACTAAATAGATGGGCTAAATGTATTTTTTAAAATATAGAGACCAAGTAATTATTTTTAATAAAATAGAGAGATTAAATAGTAATTTTTTTTCTAAAAATTTTGTCATTCCAAATTTAAAATTTTAAGGGCCTAAACTGGAATAAGATGGAATATAGATGAGTCAGTTTGATCACTTTTGTGTATGTGATTGTTTTGGGTAAATTTTTATTTATCTCTATATTTTAATAAAACTAACTATTTGGTTATTGTATTTTGAAAAATACACTATTTAATCTCTATATTTTACTTTCGTTTAACATATTTAGTCCATTTGTAAATTTTTCTGTTAGTTTATACTAGTCAAACTACTATTTAGTTTCTCCATTTTAGTGAAACTATTTAGTTAGTCTCTATATTTTGAAAAAAAAAATATATTAATTAGTTAGTTCTTGTTGTTTGACTTTGTTAACTATTTAGTCCCATAATTATTTTTTATACCTAAATTACCCTAATCTTCTTCCCTTATTTCTCTCTTATTTGCTCTTATTTTTCTCTCTTAATGTTAATTCTCCTCTACACTCATACCCTTCTCTCCCTATTCTCTCTTTGCGCTCATTTTCTTTTGATAAAAATGCTAAAAACTATTTACACGCCAAAAAATTAATCAGTTTTCTTAAATTTTTAAGTAATCAAGGAAAATTATTTAAAAATACGGGGATAAACTAATTAGTTTCTTTAAATAATCAAGGGAAATACACACACACACACACACACACACATATATATATATATATATATATATATATATATATATATATATATATTTAGATTTAGTCTTCACATAGCAAAATTTTTATTTTTATCCAATAATATATTTTTCAAAATACAGGGATAAACTAATTAATTTCTTTAAAATTGTCACGACCTGATTTCACGGGCCGAATCGGCACTAGGACCTGGGCTAGCATAAGCCTCATTATTCTCAAACCCATAACCAAGGCTAAAATTAAGGCCCAACATGCAAATAAAATAAAATAAAATATTATTTTTTTATTTAGGCCAACTCAACTCGACAACTATCAGAAACTAAAACTAGAGGAGCCCAGCTCAACTCTGATACCCATCATGTATAAACTATTTAATATCATAATACTTTTTCATTAATTAATATCATAAGTACATATCCCAATGTTACAGTGGAGTTCTAATTATTAAACAAATAAATACATAAATAAATAGACACAAGAAACTATTAACTAAGAAGCACAACCTATGGAGGAAAATGCAGGTTGGACTCAAAGAAATTAACTTGCTCCTTCTATAACCTGGGAAAAAATTATTGAACAGGAATGAGCATTCGACTCAGAGAGTTTAGATATTGATTATAAGTGCAATTTCTATAACTATCTAAAACTAGTGCCATCCTACCATGAAATGCACACCCATCAGATATAATAATTAATGCACCTAATATTTGTACGAGAAGTTAATTTGGAGCTACTCACACACCTAGTATATATATATATATATATATATATATATATATATGGGGGAGCCGATCTCTTGTACAGCTCTCTTAATCCAATACCTACAAGCAAGGTCAACTCAAGCTGAACTTTCACTTAATAATCCAAGTTCAGGGGTCAGCAAGATCAACTCAAAGCCGTACTCATCCCAACTTGTCCATATATATATATGAGGATTGAGTCCCAGCGAGTCAAGCTCCAGCCGTAACTACCCATCCTACCACATCCATATCCACACCATACTCTCGCCAACACACACACGCACACAACTCCAAATTATCCTCAGGGCGGCAATCACAAATAAATAATGGTAATTCAATGGAGAATAGGGAGGCGGAGAAGACGGCCGGCAACGATCACTTAAACATTCACACTGACATCTATCAAAAGACTGATAAAATTAAATAATTAATTCAAGCTATAGAATCAAAATAAATCCTAAGGTCTTGCCGAAATTTTGGTAGAATCTCCCCGACCTAACTCCATATAAGAAAAATGAACTAACAACAACACACAAAGCCTCAGGCCCACAACAATAATTAAAATGCCCATCCGGGGCCTACAAGAATCCTAATCTGGGTCCAATCCTCCAAACTTTAGCTCAAGTCCACAACTCCTCTATAGTCCAAATATTTATTTTCAGCCTTTCAAAATTTATAAAAATATTCCTAGGGATCGTCTATATCATCCTTATATTAATAAAAACTATTTTTCTTAATTTTACTAAGTCAAAAATATTTTACAGATTTATCAGCTAGCTTAACTAAGGTGAAAAAATTACACAACTTGAATTTGGGACTACCTTTGCAAATTCTGCTACTTGGAATGCGTCCGAGACGTCTGAAAATATTAGGATTTATTGTAATATTGATTATATTCCGGGACAGATAGCTGGGCAGTCGAATCAGGCCAAAAACTCAGTCTCAGGCACCAGTGAGCTAATATCGATCCGATTGTACCTAAAGAAGGCCATAATTGTTAAAAATTATCACATAATTATTTTTAATTTATGGTAATAAGAAAGGCCCGAAAATCTCACCGAGCGATTTGGACCATCCGATGATTACCTTTTTCAAACAGTGTCCGATTGGAGTGAGGTCGGTCCCATCTCAAAGGTCTTGATGCGCTGAGTCCATCAGTAGTCTTAGATTGCCGATCTGATAGTCGAATCGCTGGAAATTTGACCAGAAAGCTCCAAAAAAATCCATTTTCTCTCTCCTCATTTTGCGTGAATCTGGTGGCTATCAGCAGTGAGGCTGGTTGGAAAAGCTTCCATGGGCCGAGAGGCAACGATTTGGACCGGTGGGGTGGCCGGAGGATGGCCAAAATAGCTAGAAAATGGCCTTGAAGAATCGATTCTCTTTCCTCTCTCTATCTTTGCTCCCTCGCCAACTAGCTGCTATTCCTTAACATCTTGCAGTGCGCCGCCGTCATCTGGCTAGAGAGGAGCTATCCGAAGCCTCGCGCGACAGTGGTGGTTGGTGGGTTGCCAAAAAAAAATGGAGAATAGGGAGGCAAAGAAGAGAGTGAATGGGAGAGGTGAAGGGGTCTGTTGCTACGATTTGAAATTTGCTTTTTTTTTTTTTTTACTTTTAATTACCCTATTAGTCCCTAAACTTTTTAAATATATACAATTAGGTCCAAAATTCTTTTATTATATTAAATTAAATAAAACTTTAGTAATCATAATAATAATAATACTCTAAAGAAATTTAATATGATTTAATCTTAATTAACTTTATTGATTTTTGATAATGACAATATTACCAATAATAATTTAAAATAATAATAGTAATAATAATGCATGTAAAAATAACATTCACAAAGTAAAAATATCATTATTATAAAAATACTAATTTAATACCATGAATAAAATAGTAATAAATTAATAGTCTAATTTTTAAATATTTTCTATGTATATATGCAAAAAAAAAATCATGTTATTACAAAAATAAAGAACTAAATAGTAGTTTAATTAAAATGGAATAACGAAAAATATGATGAATGGGCTAAATAGTTTAATAGAAGTAAAATACATAGACTAAATAGTATATTTTGGAAAATATAGTAACAAAATAATTAATTTTATTAAAATATATGGACAAAATAATAATTTACACAATTGTTTTTAATCAAAATTGAAACCATTAAAAACATAATCGAAATTGAAATTGAACCAAACTAAAACTAACTTGAAATCAAAATCAATTGAATCTATAGCCAATTGATCTAATTTTAATTTATCTCCTAGTTAAATTTTAAAGGGTAAACTACAATTTAATCCTTAAAGTTTGATAAAACCTATAATTTAATCTCTAAAATTTGATAAAATCTACAACTTAGATATAATTTTGTTCAGTTATCGTTAATTTTAGTAAAAATAACTAAAATGACAAAACACTTCATTGCAAAAATTTGACATTTTGTGATGAATAACCTTATGACAACCTAAATTTTGACTTAAAAAAAGTCACATATTATGACAAAAATGCTAAATTGTTATGATAGGAAACTTTTTGTGGCAACATATACTTGTGTCATCAAAAAGTAATTAGTTTGTCACCTAACAATATTTATCATAAAATATATTTGATATTAGATCTTAGAGACTAAATTGTTAATAAAATAAAATCTTAGGTGTTAAATTATTTTCAAATTGAAAATAAAGTTAAGGGTATTCCAATGGCAGGGACTTAATTTTAGATTTTGTCAAATCTTAAAACTAAATTACTTAACTTTTGAAAATGTTGAGATTAAATTATAAGTTTTATCAAATTTTAAGGATTAAATTGTAATTTATCAAATTTTAAGGATTAAATTGTAATTTATCCAATTTTAAACCGTTACTTGTGACTTGAAATCAATTCAGACCGTATTGATGGCCAAGCCAACTGGCACGTATTTACACTCAAATTTTCTGATCGTAATGTACGTGTGAGTTTGACAAAACAATAGGACAATAGATTTAAAAAAAAAAAAAAATCTTGTACATATTTTTTTTGGTTTGTTATGAGCTCCACTTACATCAAAAGACTCGAATAAATGCACGTGCGTTAGTTATTTAATTCATAGAGTATAATTATTATTATTAAATCAAATCATTTCAAATTATCATTTAATTAGACTAGTAAATGATATTATATATAAAATTAATGGAGATTTTGTTAAAAAAAAACCCAAATTTATGAAATTTTAATAGATTAATTTTTTTTATTAATATTGCAAAACATCAGCATCTTATATTCCGTATTAACATCATCTTTTCGTGTATGATAAAAACTTAATAAAGTGGTCTAGTTATATAAATACAACAATGCAACATTAAAGCATTATAATAAATTAATAAATAAAAAATTATTACCATGCATGTTTTATATAACAAAAAATAAATAAAGATAAAATTTATTAATAACTACTTGCTACTAATTAACTACTATCTTTAGTCAATATTATAACTAGCTAAATTTAAAAAAAAAAGTTAAATATTAAATACCTTAAAATATACCTTAGAATTATTAAATACTAATACTACTGAACAATACCCAAAAAAGCATAAAAGAAAATATAAATACAGTGAAAATAACTCTCATTTTCTTCGGATATCAGCTCATGCTTTAATTAGAATAGCTTATATAGCCCAAATCAGGTATATAATCACAGAGATTACAAATGTGTTAAACAAAACATACCAACCATACAATTAAATAAGAGAAATTAGATTTACTCGGCTAATATTACAGAAGCTACGCAAAAATCAGAGGAAAGATTAAATTTAAACAGATGAGATGAGCTGAGATACCTGAATCCCTTCTCAAGTTTGTGAAACAGTAAGATGGCTAAGCTCCTTTACAATTTCGAAGAATTGCCCTTGTTATGGTCTGTGCCCAGAAATGCATGCATATGGTCATAAATGATATGCATTCTCTTCTTCCTTCCATTCCCACCGCCTTTCCCAATGCTCTGTCCTTCATTCCTCAATTCTAAGGACCACTATAACCTCAACTCTACTGCTAACGTCTTCAAAGATGCCACTTACTGTCGAAACAAGTAGAGGGAAAATGATTTCGAGAACCAAATATGTGACTGCAATTCCATAAATGGATGAAGAGTAGGTAAATGAATGTCAAAAACTCAACAAATCTCTTAGCTAAAAATCCGATTCTTGATCGAAAAAGTGGAAAACAAAAATCAAATAAAGAAATCTCCCTACTAGAAACAAATCAAGAGAAAATGCAGACAGTTAAACCAACAAACACAGAACAAAGGAACAATTATGTAGTTACAGTTGATAAAGTATTATGATTTATCCAAATTTAAGTTCCAAGTTTAGTCAAGATCAACTAAAGCCATGAATCATCTGAAGATCAAGCGCCGCAGTTTAGTCAAACAAATAAACTTCCGAAGGATCAACCTAGTTTCTTGGAAGGAGATTTATTTAAATGTACAAATATCTAAAATTGGAACCTGTAATTGAGTAATATAATCGCATATTCATTTATAAACTGAATATGAATATATATATATATATATATATATATATATATATATATATATATATATATATATATATATATATATATAATACTTATGTTATGCATAGATAATTTATAATTTTTATGTTTTAATTTAATTTATAATTATATTTTAAATAAGGATAAGCTATTACTATTAAATTAATTTCCGATTAAAATTTATTTTTTATTTAATTTAATTTGAATAAAATTTTACCTGTTGTAATAATAAATTTTTAATTAATTTATAGCGTAATTAATTAAAATACTTATTTAATATTTTTATACATATATTAATAATAGTTTTCATGATCAATTCATTTAAAATGTAATAAAATTACTTTATTAAAAAAAAAATTTAAATTTCATGAAATTTAAATATTTATCTCATGATTTATATAAATCGATTTTTTTAAATTACAAAAAATATATTAGACTAATGAGAAAATAATATTATTTTAAAAATATATAAATATAATATTTTACTAATATAATAAAAAATGTATTAAATTACTAATAATCAATTGAATTATATAATTTTAATAATAATGAAAATATATAACGATATTATTAATTAAAAATAACATTTTATTATATTAATTTTTTAAAATACTATATCTTTAAATTTTTGTAAAGTGTAA
The DNA here is from genome assembly GCF_030052815.1 of Hevea brasiliensis. NCBI lineage: Eukaryota > Viridiplantae > Streptophyta > Magnoliopsida > Malpighiales > Euphorbiaceae > Hevea > Hevea brasiliensis. The sequence goes on from NW_026614585.1 coordinate 7,375,287, forward strand.
ATTTTTTATTAATTTTATATTTTTTTATAAAATAATTCTTTTACAAAAATAGTTATTATTTTATATAAATTTATGATATAAAATAAATACATTTTATAAAAATTAAAATTTTAAATATTTAATTGTTTTTAATCATCTTTACTTATAACTAAATTTTCAATGTTATTATATTTGTAATCTTTTTTTAAAATTCAACTTCTATATAAAAACATAGTTGAGATATAATTTATGCATAAAAATTTAGATCTTTAATTAAAATTTGAAAATAATTGTATTGAAAATTAATAATAATAAAATATGAATAATTAAAATATTATTTATAATTGCATTCGATATATAATTATAATAAAATAAAATATTGAAAAGTTTAAGGAATATTAAATAAGAAATTTATAAAAAAAATTAATAATTAACAAATATTAATTAAATATATTTAAATAAATAAATTTTGAGAATGATAACAAATAATTTTTGAAAGAAATAATAAAGAAATAGAATAAATAAAAAAAAAATTTAAAAGCACTAAGGTAAAATGAAAATATTTGGTGAGATGAGAGTGTTTAAAGTGTATTAAATGTCTCATATAACATATTATATATAAATAAATAAATGGAAATCATTTAAATAAAAATTTAAGTTTATAATTAAATATTATTTATTTAAAAATTGATAGCAAAAGCATTAAAATTTAATTTTTATAATAATAAAATATTTTTCATTTACTTGGTCATTTCAATTCAATGGCCATAATTTGGTCATAACGATAATAATAATAATGATTAATTAATTTTAAGAAAGTAAAATAAAAAGAATATTAAATTATTAACATAAAAAATAATACATACTAATTATAAATAAGTTAAATATCTATATTTTATTTTTATAACTTTTTATGTAGACTTTAATAGTCAATTTTCTTTAAATTAATAGAGACTTTAATCTCTGATTTTCTTTAAATTAATAGTTGTGATCTTTTTATTATTGTTGTTGTTGTCATCTTTTAAATTATTTTTTTATTTTAAAATATTATTATTATTATTATTATTATTATTATTATTATTATTATTATTATCATTATTATTATGAAGAGTGACATGTAATAAATAATATTTTTACATAAATGAATTTATAAAAAAAAATAATATAAATAATTTTTAAATATTACATTTAATCACAAAAGATCTTAATTTTTTAAAATTAAATTTTAAAGAAAATAATAATTTAAATCATAAATATTAAGGTAGTGTTGTAAATAATAATGATAATTAAAAGAGAAATAAAAAATTAAATAATAATTAGTATAAATTAGTTATTTATAGAAAGTAATACATGGCAAGTTCTTTAAAAAAAAAAAGTGCCATATGGCATTATTTTGGAAATATCTTCCTACTTTTTATATATATATATATATAATTTTTTCATTCAATGATGTGTGATAGGCATAGGTGAAGCAAAATTGAGGCCCTAAGGCTTCCTTCACGATAATGGTTCTTTGCCTAAGGAAGCTAAATCGTTTTTGACGATCTGTATTTTCAGCAATGTCCTATCTATTTCTGCTATTTGTGGTAGATTCCCTGTTCTTTCCTACAGCCAAGGTACACTTATTTCATCTCCTCGTAGTATCCTAAAGGTGAAAGAGACTCTCCTTGCTATTGGGTCCATAAAAGGAAAATTTGCATAATGAAACTGATGTATGTACTGTTAATTATGGTAGGTCCTACGTAGGTCCCATCATAATTAATAGTTACAATAAAATCATTGTATGTATATCTGTTTTACCTAGGGGTGGCCACGGTCCGGTTTCGAACCGGAACCGAACCGGAACCGATTCGGTCAAAACCGGACCGAAACCGGTCAAAACCGGAACCGGCTTCAAACCGGACCGAAACCGTCCTTTTACGGTTTGGTTCAGGTTCATAATTTTTAGAAACCGTGAACCGGCGGTTCCGAACCGGATTGAACCGACGATTCCGAACCGGACCAAACCGGCGATTTAAATACAAAAAAATTTAATAAATACTTCACTCTACTCCTAATTCATATATATATATATATATCATTAATTCTCTACACAATTATTCTCTACACTCTCTTTAATTCTTAATACTCTTTCAATTTCTCTCAAATTTTCTAAATAATAATTTTCTACACTCCTTTTAATTCACAATTCCTCTACTTTATTATTTTTATGCTCACTGAAATTTTTAATACTATCTCAATTACTCTGTTATTATTTTATATCTTCAATAAAATTTTCAATACCCTCTATTTTGATTTTTTTTTCTTTTATATTTTTTTAATTATCAATTATCATATAATTTTTTTAAAAAGGGCAAGTAATACTCAATTCAAATAAATTTTTATCTCAAAAATTTATTGGGGTCGGCTATATGAATTTTCTTTCTCCACTCTAAACGATTTTGGATTAAATCTTCGAAAATGTATAATGCTTATAGGTCATGTTGTACTATTCAACTCCAAGTCAGTTTAGGTCTACCTATTATTTTCTTTCTATCCTCAACCCAATATGCTCTACTTATCTAATTGGAGTTTTCCTGTGTCTATGCTTCACATGACCAAACCACTTCAATCTCCCTTCTCTTAACTTATAACTGAAAATTTTGATTCCTCTAAATCCTAAAGGGATGCATAGGCAAAATTAAGTTCATGCACATTTTTCTAATTTTTTTTTTAAATTAATTTTATCTCTAGTTTTTTAATAAGTTAAAGTCTTTGCTTATTAAATTTTTCTTAAAAATAAGTTATTTTTATTCTTATTTTTCTTATTTTATTTTGCTTGAAAGATTTCTAAGAAAAATTAAAATATTTTTATAAATATAACTTAAATTATAAATCAATAAAATTTTCCTCTAATTTTTTCCTTTAAGTTGCTCTTAAACCGCCCCTAAACCGCTTTTAAACCGTCTTGAACTGTCATTTTTCGAACCGTCTTTTAAACCGGGGTTCGAACCGGAACCGGCAGTTCAAGAACCGTCTTCCAAACCGTCCCATGATGGTTTGGTTCAGGTTCATAATTTCATTGAACCTAAACCGGCGGTTCAGGAACCGTAACCGGCGGTTCCTGAACCGTGGCCACCCCTAGTTTTACCTAATAAAAATTCTCATATAAGGTGCTATTAGGACTTGATGGATTGCCAAATGTGTTTTTCAACGGTGTTATCAGGATGTTGAATCATCTAATTTATTTCGACGTGTTTAGCGCTTTTTTTTTCTTGAGTTCTTGATTTTGATCTACACAACATGAATCTTGTTTTAATTCCTAAAGTTGATTTGTTGGGATTTATGAACCAATTGCGCTTAATTAGTATGTGCAATGTGGGTTACAAAGGTCATTGAAAGAAAGCTTAAGTCCTGATAGCCACTTTGGTTAAGGAGAAGCAATGCAGCTTCGTTATGGGCATAATTATTAAAGGCCGAAGGCACACCAAGGCACCAAGTGTTCTGGAGCCTAGGCGCAAGGCCTGCGCTTGAGCAAAGTGAGGCACAAAAACAAAAAAAAAAATTAAAATTCAAAAAAATATTAATATTCCATAAAATTTCAACTAGCATAAAACTAAACATAACAATAAGTAATAAACATAAAGTAATAATAATTTTGCAATCCAAATAGAATAAAAATGAACTACTATATCTTAAGAAACTAATATAAAGTGTCACAATCCTAAACATATTAACATAATAGACACTAGTCACACTAGTAATCAAAGCCAAAGAAAGTAAACTAGTTACAAAATAACTAGTTAACTACTCTTCAATCTATATCAAGAGTAGCATTAGTAATCAAAACTAAAGTCAAGTACTAATTACTAAATACAAAATAACTAGTTAACTGCTTTTCAATCTATTTCAAGTGTAGCATTAGTGATCAAAACTAAAATACTAATTACTAATTGCAAAACAACTAGTTAACTACTCTTCAATCTATATCAAAAGTAGCATTAAAATCTTCTTCATATTCCCCTTCAGCTTCATCCTCTTCATACTCATCTTATTCAAAATCAATATCTTCATCTTCTTCAAAAGATGTCTCTTCTCTAAGGAAAGGAGTATCAGCTCTAGATGGTGGCTTTCCTTTATGCTTTGACATAGATCTTAAAGCAATTGTAGATTCTATATTTTTTTTCTTTCCCAGATCTAATGTTGTAGGCATCCTCTTCAACTCCAATAGCTTTAGCAACCACATTCCAATTCAAATTGTCATCCTTAAACACAAGTTCATCATTTTCTAGCTCTTCCTCCATTTGACCCATCAACCATTCATTACTATTATTTGTCTTTCAATGAAATAGGGTCAATGCAGTCACATGCATCATATTGGTGCCTTAATGCCCGATTATACTTCACAAACACCGAATCATTCAATCTTTGCTGAGCAAGCATATTTCCTTTTTTACTATGAATCTATAAAATATAACAATTTTAATAAGTAATTTTTAAGAAAGAATAAATTAAAAGTATAATTGTAAAGAGACATGTTTTGTTACTTACATGCTCAAAAATACTCCAATTATGCTCACAACCAAATGCACTACAAGTGAGGCTAAGCACTTTTATTGCAAAAATTCTCAAATTTGGAGTTGAAGCTCTATAAGCATTCCACCATTCAGCTATTAATAAAATAATGCATATTAATTATGATTAAAATTATGTTACCCGGAGATATTGTTGTTCGATTCCTAATTGTCACAGGCATCCCAAATATGCTAGCACTATTTTGATACAAAAGCAGTTGTTTCATGATTTTGTCTTGCTCTTGTTAGGTTGGAATCAACCTTTGTAGAACTGTGTATAAACCAGTCATAATCTCTTCATCTGCAACAATCTGAGTATTTGAATAAAAAAAATTCAAGATTCAAATAATATCCAGCTGCATACAATGATCGGTGGAGTTGGCTTTCCCATCGTTCATTAATGATCTCAAACACCACCTTGTATTTTTCTTCCTTTTCACTAAATGACTTTGCAATTGCTTCTTTAGCCCTATCCATAGCCCCATAAATATATCCCATTGTCTCATAAATATATCCCATTGCAAGCCTTTTCTCACCATCAACTAATCAAAGCACACGGACTAATGAACCAAATATCTTTAAGATGTACACCATATTAGTCCAAAAACTAGGCATCATCACAATACTAGTCACTTTTTTACCAGCTTGCTCTTTCGCCCACTTACTTGTGGTCCATTTCTCTAAAGTAAACATCTTTCTCAAATTGGTCTTGTGCTTATGTATGCATTAAAGGGTAAGAAAAGTAGTTGTAAATTTTGTGACAGTAGGCCTAATTAGTTCTCTTTCACCAATGAAGTGCCGTAACATGTTCATCACACCTGGACGGACATAAATATAGTCATTCATTGTTACTGCACTTTTAATTGTGTTATGAAATTTTGGCACTTTCCTAATGCCTTCTAGAATCAAATCTAAGCAATGGGCAGCACAAGGAGTCCAGCACAAGTGTGGACGCTTAACTTGTAACAACTTTCCTAAAAACAAAACGAATATGATAATATAAGTTTTTATTTACTACAATCATTAATTAAAATGAAATTTAAATAATTTAATAAAAATTAAAACTTAAAATTACCTGCAAGCACACAGTTGCTAGCATTATCTATCACCACTTGAACCACATTAGCCTCCCCAACATGATCCACAATTCTATCAAGCAGCTCAAACATCTTCTCACTAGCCTTTGAATACTTTGAAGCATCCACAGACTCAAGGAAAACTGTTCCTTTTGAGAATTCACTAAGAAATTAATCAAAGTCCTTTGCTTTTTATCTATCCAACCATCTGCCATTATAGAACAACCATACTTTGCCCATTCTTCTTCATAGGACTTCAATGAATTCTTCACATCTATAGAACAACCATACTTTGCCCATTCTTCTTCATAGGACTTCAATGAATTCTTCCCATCAGTAACTTCTCTATTCAATAAGGGAACCCATAATTCATGGTAACTTGGTACCTTCAAACCAACACCAAATTGTCCAACAGACTCTAACATCACTTGAAAACTTGGATAATTGGCAGTATTGAAAGGAATTGCCACATCATACATCCATCGAGCTATATCCCTACATGCCTTTTCTTGCAATTCTTTTTTGGATGAATCATTTATGGTGGTTTGCTTCAACTTTGCATTTTTCCTATCTTTCATTACCCTTTCTGCATTTTGAGCAAAAAATGCATCAATATGACCCTTTGTCCTTGGCTTCTTTCTTATATTTATAATTTTATTACTTCTTTGCTATAAGACTTCTATGTTTGCACCAATTTCATCTTCGTCTTCATCATCACCCATCCTCTTAACATCTTCAAAATCAGGAAAAGAACTTTATCAAAGTCCTTTGTTACAACCTTTTTTTAGCATATAGTCTTGTATTTCTTTACGTACATATGCTGGACACTTTTTACACATGGTGGCATTGCGATGTCCCCCAGCCAAATGTTACTTAGCTTGATAAATCCCTCCCTTTGGAACTTTATTACAAAAGTTACAAACAAGATCATTTGTATTTGGTGGCTTGAATAAATGCACATACTTCCAAGCAGGATCTTTTCTATTATTGTCACTTTTATCTCTAAGGGCAGCAGATGTTCTGGTGTCCATCTTTTACAACAAAATAAGAAATATCAACTCCCTATATCAATAGCATAGCCAGTTTAGCAAAGCAATTTATCACTCACACACAAGTCACAAACAACGATTCAATTGTCATTTCAAATAATATTTGTATTCAAGAAGTAAAAATTACAGTAAATAATATTTGAAATATTCAAGAAAGAACACTCAACAAATACCCATTAAACTATTTTATTTATTTATGTTATTACAGCAAAAGGCATGTTAATTATCAATAATATGTTAATAACTTAATTATTAGTATATTACTTATGTTGCAACAAACACCCATTCATTGTTGTTGGGCTACATTATTAGTAAATAATTTATTTATTGTCATTTTATTTATTTATGTTAATTTTCACTTGTCTTTTTTCTCTTTATTATAATTTAAGATATAAGAAATTAAGGGTTAGTGGCTTACATGTGACAGATAGTCAACAAATAGCCAAATGTTGAACAGAGAATTAAAAGAAAAAATAGCAAAAAGAAAGCAGCTAGTGTCAACAACTAGCAAATTGTGTCATCACTCATCAAAAAGCACAAAGCAACTGGTGTCATCAAACAACAAAAATCAACTCAAAAGAAAAAAAAAATAGCAATTGTAGTATAGGTGAAACCCTAAATCACTAAAAATTTCTATAGCATAACAGGAGAAAAATTGAAAAAAAAAAAAGCATGCTAGCAGCAACCATGGCTTAAAAACCAGCAAGAATGAAGAAAAGAAGAATAAAGAAAGCAGCAGCCATGGCTTGAAAACTAGCAAGAAGGAAGAAAAGAAGAATAAAGAAAGGAGAAGAAGCCGATGATGAGAAAGAAAGAAAGAAAGAAAGAAAGGAAGAAGAAATAGAAGAGGAAGTAAAAAATAATGAACCTGAATGCAAAGGTCAGCTAAGTTTCTAGAATCTTCTCCTTCTTTTTGTCTTATTCTTAACTTCTTCTTTTCACTTTTTTTTTTTAACTTCTAAAAGCTACCGTTGTCGTGGAGGAGTGGGGTTGGTTATAAAAGTCCTCTTCATTAAGTAGGGCGCCTGGGACTACTGAGGCATGCCTGGGATGTGCCTTGAGCCTGGGTGCACCTGGAGCCTAGGCAGCGCCTTCTCAATGTCGCCTAGCGAGGCACGCCTTTAACAACTGTGGTTATGGGGTGGCATATTATGAGAAATATTGTTTTAGTTCAAGAGGTTTTGATGGAGAGACATATAAAAGGTTGATATGGAGAAAGCTTATAATAAGCTTAGCTAGCAATTTAACACTTTGTTGGATGCATGTTTAGTTCATCTTATTTTCAAGAGTCTTACTTTTAACAGTGCGTGCTAGTCTTATGGATGGCATTCCAACAGAGGTGTTTTGTCTTTCTTAAGGTGTCAAATAGGGTTTTCTGCTATCACCCCATATTTTTTATGGACTTGACTTGGTCTATAAAAATTTGTGTATAAAAATTTATAGATCTATACTTGTTCTACGAAACCATTGGGCTCTGATATCACTTATTAGATATCTGGGGAGCCCAAAGGACCTTAAGAGAATCATGAGTCTTGTGAAAGAATATACTTATAAACTTAACATCTCATCCAATTCAAAATTTTAAAGCAATCAATTTATGAGTCCTTCCCACTTATATGTCTCTCACTCATCCCATCTTTTGTCAATGTGGGAATTCCAACCCTTGAATATTCCTATCATGAAGATTAACTTTTTTTCAATGTTCTTATTGTACTAATTGTACACAAGGTAACATAGAAAGTCCATTGAAAAACATAGTTATATTTTTTCAAATGAGTTCAAACTTTTCAAAATTATTTTTCATACATATTTTATTGTCTCCAAAGTGAGAAATTTTTTTTGAGAAAATATACAAAAATTCACATTTTTCATACTAGTTTAATTCTTGGAATGCATCTTTTAATCCACAATAAATTTATTCTTCTAATCCGTAATAAATTTGTTGTACGTTCAAATCACTTGCCTTCATGCTAACGTTCAAATTTTAAATTTACCTATAAAAAGAGGTTTCTTACATTGACGTGAAAACAAAAAACAGTGCTAAATTGAACTAAAATTTCGGTTTGATTCGGTTTTAATTCTTACTCCTTTCAGTCACAATTCTAATTCCATTTTTTTTTTTTTTAAGAATCCGATTTCAGGAATTTTTAATTCTGAAACCAAATTGTACACGTCTCTATATATTTTTCACTATCAATATTTTAGGTTTTCTTAGAAGAGATGTTTTAGTATAATATTTTAGATTATCGCTAAATTTTATTAAATAATTTCAAATTTCTTAAAATAAATTTTTATTTTATATATATCAATAACTAGTCAATAATCCAAAAGAAAGAAAAAAAAAAAGAAAATTATTGGTAGACTTAAATATTTGAACTGTTAAACAAACAACAAGAACGAGATAGAATCCAAGCTCATACTATAACTATAGCCTATATATAGAGGTAATAAAATCTAACCAGTGGAGATGAAAATGGCATAATGATCAATATAAGTCACTTGCAAGGGGTGAATTTGCAAGTATCATGGCCATAACCAGAATTCGCCCTCTTAAACCTAAGAGCAGTGAGGAGAACACTCCTTTGGGAGCCCATTAAGGCCCAGTTCATATGTGTAACAACACTTATTGAATTGTAAGAGAATTCCAGACTATTATAAGAGTTGAGGAGTGCTGTTGTCCCTTCCCTCAGGAGAGTCCTGTAAGGATCTCCTCTCCCTTGTAGGCCTTGCCATAATGACATGTCTGTACCATATCTTCTTGCTGCAAGCAACCCAAAAACAACTGCTACCTTCATCTCAGGGTTCACTGCCCTCCAGTAGCATTTGTACTCTGGCATAGTCCAATACCTGGAATTTCACATTAATATAGATGTTTGTAAATTTTAATTAATAATAGAATATCTACTTCGTAAACCATATTATCATCATTTGAATTCGAACCCTGCAATATGAAGTCTTAAGATATAAATCTTAAGCCTTTAATATGTGTTTCTTGTGACAAAATTTTTCTTTTTTCCATGAAAATAACTCCAAAACCATCAAGTCATATATAACTCATTGGTATTTCTTTATGGAAATTTGAATTCATGTTAGGCATTAATTTATTGTGTAAACTATAATTTAGTTTTTAATTTTTTACAAAACTTATAACTTAATTCCTATATTTTCAAAATCAAGTAATTTAGTTCCTGAGATTTGACATAATTTATAATTTAGTCTCTATTGTTAAAATTTCAGTTAAATTACCATTATTTTTAATAAAAATTACCAAAATGTCCTTTAACTCTATTTTCAATCTGAAAGCAATTTAATCCTTGAGATTTTATTTTATTGACAATTTAATCTCTAAAATTTGGTTAAACCTATAAATTAGTTTTTGTAGTTTTAAAACCAAGTAATTTAGTCCTTCATATTTTAATAAACTTACAAGTTAGTCCCTACCATTAGAATTATGATTTCCAATTAAATTTAGCAAAAATACTAAAATATTTTTAACTCTATTTTCAATCTAAAAATAATTTAAGCCTTGAAATTTTATTTTAATAAAGATTTGTGTCCATGTTCAATTTTTTATATAACAATATAATATAATATAACATATGAAAATATTTTATATATATATCATTAAAATAATGACATAAACAAAATTTTACAAAATTATTTATTTGTCCTCTTGAATGCTTTTATGGATCAAGTTAAAAACTCAAGACTTTCACATTATTCAGTTTTCATGTCACGTGTGTGGAGACTTTACCTACTAACATTTGACAAGTGCACTATTCTTTATAAATGTAATGCTTCCTGGGTAATTTTGCAATTCTAATCCTCACATGTAATTAACCTTGCATGTGCACCATCGTATACTGGAACTCTAATGTGTGATTTATGGTTTAATTATATTTACTAACCCTATATATAAGGTTAAATTAATCGTCTTAATTCTTTAATTATCTAGGCCGCTAAATTCTTTAATTATCGTTAATTTTCCTATGCAACTTCAGTATGCTCAAGCTTCTGCTATAAAGCAACCAAAAGAAAAAAAGAAAGGGAGAAAAAAAGTAGTCAACTTACTGGTGTGTACAAGCTGATGCTTCCAGGAAAGGAACTGGTGGCATAGGAGGCAGTGGAGGCAGCGGAGGCAATCTAGGGATTGGAGGGAGCTTGAAAGGTGGAGGCGATACAGGCACTGGAGGCCTTACGGGATTTACAGGTGCAGGCATTGGGTTTGTGGATCTTGGACAAAATGACATGGGCTGAGCAGGCTGAGAAAGCAAAGAATCCACGCTGTAAATTTCCATATCAAACATCCTGAACATCAGCTTTAGCTTTTGGGCAGGACCAGCTGCTGCACCACAGCCATTTGAACTCTGACCATTGCTTGAAATCTCAGCATAACAATTGCTCAAGTCTGGGGCGCCATCAAACCTCATTGCGTAGTTTCCAAACCAATTTGTTGTCTCTTCTCTTGACATTGTAATTTGGCCATTACTATCTGCACAGGCCATCGTGACTTTGATCCCTGCAAAAAATAATGTTATTAATAGTACAATGTCCAAACACAAAGGAAATGAAGAAAATCAAGAATCGAGTAAATGGCTAAGTATCTGACCATAAATGGGATAGTCGAAGAGAGATCTTTGGCCATCCTTGCATTGGTCACAGAAGACAGTGCCACTAACCATAGCATCTCCTAGAGCCCCATCAATGGCTGAAGCAAGAATGAGAAAGGCCAAGAAAAGGCGCTTGTGTGACCAAAAACCCATGTTGCATTTGGCAGCTATGGAGGCAGAGCAGGCAGAATAAAAAGGGCTTCATGGATGTGAACACTTTACAAATTAGTCAAAATAAAAAAAATAAAAAAATAAAGGTGATCTTTGCAATGAATTAACTCTCAACTGCCTACATTTATGAACTGCTGAAAAAATAATGAAAAAAAAAAAAATTCAACCGAATTTAGGTAACGCAAAAAGGGTACGGGGAATTCATTTAAGAAAGGTAATAATATATTGATCCTTGTGTTGTGTGGGTAGGTCCGCTATTTATTTGCCATACTAGCTGTCATATGCAGGAGAAATCACTTCATTTGAAAGGTTAAGCATTTTATTTTAAAATCAGAATTTGATAGCCTCATTTCTTTTATTTTTTTATTTTTTATGAGCAAAAAATATTTCAACTCAAAATTTCCATCCAAATAAGTAATTAATCAAATTATTCCCAATTTGCAATTTCCACAACAAATATTAAAATTAGTAATAAAAATTTTACGATAATATTAATTTTATAGTCTATAAAGTAAATATATAACAATAATATAAATAATTACTGCTAATAACATAAAATGATATGACAGCAATTATTGATATCATTAAAAAAATTTTTTAAAAACTATTAATAACTTTTTTTTCTACAACAACAATAATTTTATTGTAAAATACTTACGAATACAAATTTTTAGCAGTAATATGTAACGATTCATATAATGCTACTATTAGGGGTGAGCATATTTCAGTTCAAATCGAAAAATCGAATCAAACCTAATCATTTTGATTCAATCGGTTCAGTTTTAAAATTTAATCGATTTCGTTTGATTTTATATTATAAAAATTTCGAGTATTTCGATTCGGTTTGGTTTTAAAGAGAAAAAAATCGGTTAAACTGAATAGTAATTTTATATATTCAAATCGAATAGAATCGATTTTTGAATTGATTTATTTTTATGGAGAATTTATAAATTATATTTAATTATATATATATATATATATATAAATTGTTTAATTTCAATAATTAATAGTTATTAGGTTCAAACAAAAGTCAAAATTAGACCAAATAACTTGAAAATCAAGTCTAAATTTAAAAATCAATCAAAAATCAAAATCGATCTGTTTGAACCGAATCGAATTGAAATAGAACGATTTAGTTCGATTCGATTTTTCATCCATTTCAGTTTGATTCAATTTCTAAAATATATAATTCGGTTTTTATAATTTAATTCGATTCGATTCGTTTCGGTTTGAACAAAATGCTCACCCCTAGTTACAATAAACTTATTTCAACAAATTTTATACTTTACACGATAAAAATTTTTCCGGCTAAATCTTTTTTTTTTTGTAGTAAAAGGCCAATTGGATAGAAAATATCAAATCTTTTAGTTAATTGATAATTATATCTAAACATTTTAATTTTGAATCACATATCTCAACATTAAGAGAGTAATTATAACCAAACTTCAATAAATGTATTGACTATAAACTGTTTTTTTTTTAATAAAATTTAAATTTTCTAAAATTAATTTTAAGATTTGATTATAATTGCTCATAATTTAAAAGGTTGAAATATATAATTTAAAATTAAAATATTTAAAAATAATTAATCTGTCATATGAGTGATGTTGCCTTCAGCTATTAAAATAAGCTGGGTATTGTTATACCCACTTATCCATGCAAATTATATATCAAAATATAAAGACTTAATAATTCAAGTAATTGCACTAGAAAATGACATTAGTTCAAGTTATAAGGAATAATTATTAATAAGTGCACCTAATGTTCCAAAATGAATATGGAATGCATCCCAACAACAATATTCAAAGAAAGATCCACAGAAATCCTATTAATAAACACCAGCGAGGTCCTTTTTATTAAAAAAAAAAAAAGTATGAAACAACGTGAAGTTAGATGTCAATTGTGATATTTATGATAATATTAATTATTTTTGATAAATAATAATTAGAAAAATTCAATAGCCGTCTTATGAACCTAACACATTCATGGCAGAAGGAGCTCCTTGCCTCCTTCCGTTCCAAAAATGCAAGAGGTTTGGTTAACTCTGCAGATAATGGCTTCAAACTTTAGGCGGTGGAGTGTTTGTTGGCCGTTAAAGTTAGAGAATGCATTGATAAGAATGTACAAGAAGCCATTCCCTTTTCCTTTTTTTTTTGTGGTGGAAATAAGTTTAACAAGGATACCCCCATTTCAGGGTAATGGAGAGTCATGGACCATTGAAATTTCAATTTCAATTAGGGTTGTGCATGATTTTTAAGAATTTTAAAATAAATTAAAAAATTATACTGAATCAATAAAAATTATAACGTATCGAATTTATTTTAATATTTTAATTCGATTCTGATTTTTTATTAAGAACTAAATCAAAATCATATTTAAATTGAATCAAAATTATACTAAATTAAAATTTAATCAAAAATCAATTCTATACATGTTATTTTTTATATATTTTTTTAAAAATGCATTTTATACTTTGAAAATATGTGTTTATGGACTACATATAATATGACATTATCTTTTATTTCTCTACCTTTTTTTAATAATTTTGATTATAAATTTATTATAATTTTTAATTTTATATATATAGCTAAAGAATATATAAATAAAAAATAACTAAAAAGTATATTATATGATATATTTAAATAATTATATTATATAATATATTTAATCTTAAATTATATATATACACACCATAGTTAATGATTATATAATTTAAAAATAATTAAAAACTATATTATATAATATATTATGTATTAATAATTAACTTTAAAATTAAAATATTAATTTAAGTGTATTTTTTATGAAAATATGAGAAGTTTCTTTCTATCTGCATTAAATATTTAGTTATTTTCATACAACCAAATAGCAAGTAATAACAGCTTTTAAAAAACATAATAAATTTTCTTTTTAATGCATAATTTCATTAAGATGCAAACAATAACATTAAAAAGATCATTCCATCTTCATTCAATCTTTATTATAATCATTAAAATCACAATCTTGAAAAATCTAAATTCATTCAACTCTAAGAAAAATCAAATTACAAAAAATAAATTGAAATTATAGCATGAGAAAATAAGATTATAATGAAATTAAACACCACCAGCACACAAATATTTCAGAAAAATCAACTGGGATGAGAGACAAAGAGGAGGTGAGATGGTGATTGCATTTGCGAGGTCAAATGCGGCACAACAAGCAGAGGTGCCCTCAGTTTGATTACTTTGATTTTTTTTTTAATTGAATTAATTTTAAAATTATATAAAAAATTAAATTAAATCAATTCAATTAATTTTTTTTAATAATAATTGGACTAAACTCAGCTAATTGGATAAATATTATATTCGGACACTTAATTTTAAGTGTATTTTCATACCTAAAAATCACTTAATTTTAATTTTTTTTAATAAAATTTATTAAATTTTAATTTAATTTTATAAAAATTATTATAATTAAAAATTAAAAATTTTTTAAATTAACCGATTGATTTCAATTATTTATAAATAAAATTATCTTATTTTATTAATTTAAAAAAAACATAACATATACATTTAGTTTTTTTTTTTATCAATTATCATTAATTAAATAATTTTATTTATAAAATAATCAATATATTAATAAATTAATTTAAACATCTTTAATTTTTATTTTTAATAATTTTTAAAAAATTAAATTAAAATTTAATAAATCCTATAAAAAATTAAAATTTAATAATTTACATAAAAATACTTGTGTGAGGGAACGCGTAATAATTACCTAACTAATTTCAATTTCCTTTTCAATAACAGACAGCGCAAGCTACGTGTCACGTGTGTGTTTCTGTTTTATCTATACGCGTGAGGTTGCAATTGTACAATAGAATGGAAATGGGCCGGTTCCCCGTCTTGACATTTTCGTCCACGTTTCATAAGCTAACGGAATGGGATGGGAGAAGAATGAATTTGCTTATTTTAAATATTTATTTATTATTTTTTAAAATTATTAAAATTATATTTTAAACGTATTAACTATCATTTAATGTCATAGTATGTATTATTAAATTTTGTATATTTTTAATTAATATTTAGATATTAAAATAATAAAATTTATGAAAAAAAATTGTAAACATAACTTATATATTTTATAAAAAAATATAAATACATATTCATTCTCTCACAATAAAATAAAGTTAGTATCTCATAGTTAGATAATGAATAAAAAAGTGACGTGTTGTCTCAATGACTGAATTAATTGAACTAAATAAAAAAAATTAAATTTTTAAAAGAATAATTAAAATCGAACTGATAAATTGAAAAATTAATATAGATATACAGAGAGTAAGATTTGGATTTTATTTTTATTAAAAAAATTATTTCGATATAATTTTTTAATGGGATTAAGACTAAAAACCTTGCTCACCTAAAGGAACATCTCGTCCAGAGCCTAACCAGGGAGATATAATTTGGGCTTGGTATGAGCCTTTTTCTTTTATTTCATTTACATCTTTTCATCCTAAAAGACTGCCTTTGAATTGAATTTCCAGATTGCATGAGAAGTCCAATTTGATTGTAGAATTATGAAAACTCTTTCACTATATTATAAGGAAACTGCTTGCTCTAGTAATTAAAGAAAATATAGCCACTTCTTCCTTTGTTTATTTAATTCCAAAGATGGGATTCATTGCAAGCCGTGAACTGAGCGAAGATGAAATTACAAATTTAAATTGAGATAAAAGATTGTAATAAAAAAAAAAAAAGAAATCAATCGAGCAGATATTTTTCGACAATGTCATAAACTATCGAATTCCTCATCCTTTGACGTGATGAAAATTAACACAATATTATCATCGTTCTCCTGTATATTGTCCTCTCGACTCATGTAATCGGGTTTAATTACCTGCTGCTTGGGAGATGGCAATGTATTATTTATAGGTGTTATTCAATGAAAATTAATTCTTGAACTACACAGATTGTTCCTCTTAATTGAATTGTTAAATGAACATCCCTAAAATATAAGCTGCTAGTTTTTACTATTTTGTTTAATATGAACAAATAATAATTGCGTAAGTATTTTATTATTTTAGTGGTAATAGTTGCTATTCTAATGCAATAAAAGATCCGGCACTTTATGATCAATCCGTTAATTGGACGCGTATCCATTTGATTTAGGAAAAATTACTTTTTAATCAATTTATTTTAATAAAATTCAATATTTGATTTTCTATTTTTAAAAATATATTAATTACTTTTTATATTTTTATTTATTTTACTCTTTAATTCTTGAATCATTTTAGATGTTAATTTGAAATACATTCAATTCTTATAATTTGAAAATTACTACAATATAGTCTTTCTATTTTCTAAATCTCAAATTATTTAGAGTTTTTAAAGATAGTTTTTCTATCCTTTGAGTATATTGACTAACTAAAAATTTGATTTAAACTAAACAAGAGATTAAAACAGACAAAACTAAAAATATATAAACTAAATATTATATTTTTTATAAATAAAATAATTAAATAGTTAATTTCATTAAAAAAAATTTAAAAGAATATTTTAAAAAAATATATGTTTTATTATTTAATTTTAACTATTAATAAATAATATATTTTATTATTTAATTTTAATTATAAATAAATAAATAATATATTTTAATATTATGTATAAATAAATATATTCATATGTTAATAATATTATCAAAATCCAGAAAATAACTTTCTCGCTTTTTGAGTTAAGGAAAATCTATCAAGCCACTTTCTGAGTGCCCAGATGTAACAACGTTAACTTTCTGACCAATTTCTAAATCTAACATATTGTTGGAATTCCAGGTATAAATAGATTTAGAAATTGAAGACTAACCATAGAATTAGAAACTTAAGACTAACTAGGAAGCGCAAGATTAAAGCATTGAGGTAGTTTGGCTAAGGATCTTCAAGTGCCCAATAAGTATGAAAATTAACTTTGTTTAGTTGACATTTTATCTCAACTTAATAAAAAGTCGAAGTAGCAATTTCCAAGAAACTTACCCCATGAGGGTTCACTTCAAATACAGAATTTGAACTAAACAATGTTTAAATTAAAATTTATTTAAAAAGTTGAAAAAGAAAAAGAAATTTATTTAATTCGGTAAAACGCCAAGTTTGACAAGGAAGAGGAAATTGGAATAAATAAGAAAAATTCTAAGAGAAATATTAAGCACGAG
Source organism: Hevea brasiliensis (assembly GCF_030052815.1). NCBI lineage: Eukaryota > Viridiplantae > Streptophyta > Magnoliopsida > Malpighiales > Euphorbiaceae > Hevea > Hevea brasiliensis. The sequence continues at coordinate 7,392,905 of NW_026614585.1, forward strand.
TAACTCTTTTAACTTATCACAGACATGAGGTTTAAACTTTCAGCAATAAAAATGCAAAATCCCCATAGATGTAAGACGGTCAAAATTGAAGAAGAAAAACTAGTAATGAAACAACACACATATTTCTGAATTCCAACTCCACCTACAAAACAATGCTATCGAGGCCAAATCAATGCTAATTACTTTCAAAGCCTAACAAAATTGTTCCCAGCGTGTTCAACATTCATAACACTTATGGCAGAACTCGCACAAATGAATAATAAAACAAAAATAACTTTTACTAATATCAAATTCGAATGCTCTCTCTATTTTCAATCCTCTGCATCTCATGAGTTAAGACTCCAACTTCAATTTCCTTCAGTAGGTCCATCCTCAGTAGCATGCCCGTTTTCAGAAGCATGATCATTCTCATTTGTCTCAGCACTGCACCCAGAGGAAACATTGATTTCACAAACTTTAGCAGCTCATCTCAATTTCACAGAAGAATATATATAAACCATAATAGGTAAGGACCTAAACTATTTTCTTTCTTGTTGAAATAATTTCACCACAGTAACATCTAACAGGACCCATATTTTGTCTAGGGGTTTTTCCTATTATCTGCGAAAACAATACTAGTAATCAGGATATTCAAAATAATTTTATAAGTCTTAAACCCATCCGTATGTATAGTACCTAACTGGATGATCCAAATTGAGCCATAATATATAAATTTACAAACCCACCCCCAACACAGCACCACCTCAATAAAGTTATTATATCTGTTAGAAAATAGATTCCACTCAATGTTAAGACCAACCCTAATGCACGTAGGCAATTTAATGCAAATAAGAAATGGTATAAATGTTTTAAGACGAACACTATATGTACTTGCTTCACACATCCCACCTGAAGAATGATACGAGAATTCATATAGAAGGAAGCTAGGGAGTGATTAAAAGAATTGGCTCATGGATTTGTATAAACCAAGAAGAGATGGGGTTTTAACACAAACACTATAGCATAAATAATAACAGTAGAAATCCAAGACTAGGGAGGAAGGACAAGGATGCAACAAAAGACAATGAATCCAACACACCTCACAACTCAAATATTCTCCCGATAGATAGAGGAGTTGGAAAACCTAAGTGACAAGGTATACTACTGTACAATTCTGAGAAACTCAAGTATCTTGAAGAACCCTAAAAAACTGGGACCAAAAATATCATCCCTCCATGGTCCAATGAAGTTAATAATACCTCCCACCAAATAAGAGTTAACGCCACACAGGCAGGTAATTGTGTGTACAAATAATTAAGTGATAATAAAATCAATACATCTTTCCAATCACAGAACATATATAAATGAGCCAAACTTCTCCTAATATGCTCACTAGTTAACCAAATAATCAATCAAAGAGCAATAAAACAAACCTCTGAGGGCGAGAACTGGAATCAGCAACATCAGGCTTCCTCCAGCTCCTCTCAACACGCTCAGTGCCAGAACCCCCACGCCCATTCCCAAAGCTCCACCGCCCAAATGATGTCGAATTGCTTCTTTCACCTTTTTCAATTTCTTTATTACCATTGATCTTCAGAGACTGCAGCTTCTCATCAATCTGTTTCCAGTCCTTTCCCTTCTCAGCTAACACCTCCTCTCTCGGCCTCGCCTCTCCAAATGGGCTCGAACCTTTGGGTTTCGCTGCTGTGCCATTCTCGTTACTTACAGGTACTGTGCGTGGCTGTAATACAAGCTTTGGCCTTACACTTCCTGTTCCATTAACGTCCTCTTTCTTCCTTCCCCAGTTATCGGAATCTGCTGCACCGCCACCACTGCTATAGGACCCGTTTCTATCTCTGGATAAAGAATCGAAACTCCCCCTCCTATCAAATCCACCGTTAGTGGCACCAAATCTCCGTGTCTCCGTTGGTTTATTGGCTACCCAGCTGTCTGATTCGTCGGCTTTTGAGTGAGAATCAAAAAAAGAGCCCCTTTCTCTCTTTTCATAGCCATTACCCACTGGTGATTTCTTCAACTTAGACCAATCATCAGTCTCATCAGCACGCGAAGGCGCTAAATCTCTGCTCACATCCCTATCTCTACTAGAAACCCTAGAATTACCACCACCCCATCTCGAATTAGACGAATCGTCACCGTTACGGTTGCTCATGCCATACGATTTAAAGCCGCCGCTGAGCCTAGCCCGCTCGAGCTCTTCAGCAGACCGCTGTCGGGGGCCAGTGGGGAGATTGAGGAGATCTTCATGAGTAAGGCCTCTGGATTGGGTAGGCTGAGACGGCTTAGCGGAGCCATAGGTGGCGAATTCAGCTAAAGATAGGGTTTGATTCTTCTTCTTCCTAGGCTGTTTGTTGGCTGCGGCGGCGGCTAAAGAGGGAAATTCAGACTCACCAGAAAAAGCATCAGTATTGTGGGGGGAATCCAATTGTTGTTGACGGAGCTCGTCCTCGTGCTCTTCGGCCCAAGCACCGGGCTTGCCCCAAGGAGAAGACACAGTTGCCGCCATGTTGATGTTTTTGTTATTGTTGCGTAGAGAAGAAAGGGCGTATGAGCTTGCGTTAGTTGGCAGCGAAGGAAGGAGACGTGGAGGTATATATTTATAATGAAGGGATAAAAGATGAGATTCTCTTCCAGAATGGACTGGAATGGACGGTGGTGATTTATCCTCCTCTATCTAAGGATAAATTTTAATAATTATCTCTATTTATATAATTATAAAATTATAATTTTTTAATTTTAAAATATAATATAAAAATATTTAAATTTTTAAATTTTACATAATAAAATCTCTCTAATTTTTAATTACTAATTTTTCAATTAAAAATTGATGTGAATAACTCCTATATAACGCTTAGTCAATATTTCTTTCTCTTCTCTTATTCAAAGTATAAAATTATTTTCTTTACACGTGAAAAATTATTTTATCTATAGAGAGAAGAAAGATTCAATTTACACATATCTTAAAAGAGAAAAGAGAAATACTAACTAAGCTCTATTCTAAAACCATCCAGATCAGAGTCTAACTAAAAAAATTTGTAATTAAAAATTAAAAAAAATTTATTGTATAAAATTTAAAAATTAATAGAATTTTATATTATATTTTTAGGTTGATAAAATATAATGTTATAACAAGATAAATTCAGAAATAATTCTCAAAATTTATCCCTTTTTTAAAGAATGTTTAGAGAATAAAATTGAATTATTGATTGCTGTTATTTTGTTTACAAAGGTTTTTGGTTTTTGGCTTGTGGGATTTGTATGGCTTTTATAGCATTAATAAAAAAAAATTAATAATTATTTTTTATTTTGAAATATAAAATAAAAATGAAATTTTTTTCCAATTAAATTTTTTTTTTATAATTTACTTAACAATCAATTTATATGAGATGAAAAGAATAGGAGTGAAATTTAAAAATAACAATAATAATAATAATAATAAAAGAATAGGAATGAAAAATTACATGAATAATAATTAAGAGTTTCATATACAGTATATTATTAGCAATAAAATAAAAATATTTTGAATTAATTAGAATTATAAATAATATTAAGAAATAGTATATGAAATAGTTAATAATAAAATTTATTAAAACTATCATATTATTCTTTTATTTTTCCATTATTAACTTGTATTAATTACATAAATTTTTTTTTTCAGTAGCTATCAATGAATATTTAATAAATGCTCTATTTAAATTATAATTAATGTCAATTATTTTCGTAAATATTGTTAGTAAGGTAATTATTCAATATATATATATATATATATATATATATATATATATAAAGAAAATAATTAAAATTTTATATTTGAATCTTCTAGATAAAAATAATAATTGAAGGTCCAGATAATTTGCTAGTTTTATAAATGGAAGACATACGAGCAGTAAGAGAATCCCCTGAAAATTATGATATCCACTCAATTTTCATGAGATGCCTCACAACAGCTCGCTCCCAAAAGAAAAGGATCAGTGGTAGGACATGGCCACCTTTTTCAGGCCTCAAATTCAACTGCACAGAAATCTTAAGGCCTGGCCTGGATCGACGCATCCTATAGTAACCTAATAATCGAATCTCATAATTTAAATTCTCGTTGTCCTTTTTTTTCCTTTAGAAATTTGAAGTAGCAAAGGTTTCATCTCCTAGTTAAGTTACAAGTCTAAGCACAGCTTCGACGGTGAGATTCAGACCGCCGTGAACAGGCTTACTGAGAGCTGTAAATACCATAAAGCATAGCCTGAAGGGTGGGTAAAATCACGCAGAGAATGCTAAATTTTTGCCGCTTTAAGTTTGGCAGTTTTCAGTTTTGTTTGTGGTCAAAAGACGACAGCCGAGGGGCTCATTTCAGCAAATCCAAACATCTAATGCCTAATGGTAATAGTTCAACCTTGGAATTTTTCATAAAGCATAATGACAAACCTGTCCACCTGACGAGGCATGAACTTTCTTGCAAGCCTGATCTTCTAGTCCATTCCTCCAAATCTAAAAAAGAAAGGAACTTCATTATTATATATCAATTGCACTAGAAATTCAATCAGGATTGTAATTTACTAATGGCAATCTTTTGGAAGTAAACAGTTTACAAACTCAAGAATCAATCAAACTCGATCATTTTATCATCAACTGAAACTATAAATTGAAGAGAATAGGTAATCATCAGTATTTGCAAGTATTGTGTTGGGCTATGGGGCATCATGGACCTGCGATTAGATCTGTGCATCCTTTTTCTATTCTATTCCTAAAATAGCAATCCAAGACTTGTTGATAGTTTGTGAATGGCTTAAGTGACTCAAAATTAGAAAGCTATGCTCTTTGACTCGGGGCCTCCTCCCACAGCTTGTCATGGCATCCACAAAAACCAATCCACAATATTCCAACTGCAGAGTTTGTCCAGAAAAGAAGCTCCTCACTCTGAAAATGCATCTCTCAAACACCGATTGCAGGATGCTACAACAGTAGGGATAATCTTCCTTTCACAACCATCTAAAAGCAGTAAGACTCATTGCTCTTCTGAACTTTGTATGTTTATTAAATGTTCTTCAAGACTCTTAACGGAATCTTCATTAACTAACCATGTCACAGTTCCTGCAGTAAAATATAAGAGATGAGGCTAACAAATGACGTCATAAGCTCACATTAATAGCATGTTTGCCACAAACAAAAACAGATAGTAATCCTACTATGAAAAAAGCATATACAAACAGTCAACTATAACAATGCAACCTGAATTTCAGAACATTTTAATTGACAGGCAACCAGAAAATCTGTTCAAATGTGAGAAGTCAGAGGATTTTGGATATGTGCCAACATGAGGGCAAAACACCCGCTTGTCAGTACACAGTTTGTACTGGCATCATATGGACTCAGCTGAAGAAAACAAAGACTTTCCTGCAGATTATTTTCTAGATACAGAGAAACAAGATAATCAATATAATAGCATCGTTTGCTTGACAAAATTTTTGGGTTTCTAATGACACCCATGGACTCCATATTAAGGAGGATAACCTCCAAGTTCCTAGTCAACACACACACACACACACACAGAATGTTTCCCATCTTTCAGATGCAGACAATTAGAGTTTGAGGACTTCATGTAATATGGATTTCATTATCCAGGTTTTCATTAGGACTCATTTGGAATATGTTTTTTACGCATATGTTGTTCCTTACACTGTCTTATATGTGTGTTTATTTCAGTAAATTAGTTGCTGTCAGTATTTTTACATTTAGGGGCAAGGTTGACTCTTTTAATTTCTATCTTCGCTAGAATAGGCTGGGATAGATGACTTCAAACTTACGTTGAATCTTGGTTTTTCCCAGAGCTTTACTTTTAGTTCAAAGCACAAATCCTTTCAGGCTTGAGATCAGTTTTATGAGTCCAGCTCCTTAATATTTATACGTAATTTAAGAACAAATATATTAATGCCCTTAATGCTTTCATTATCTGTATCTTATATAAACAGCATGAAGTGTGACATTTGGAATGCTGAAAAATGTCCTTAGAAACTCTAGTTATTACAATTCTGCCACGCCTTTTAAATTGTATTCGATTTGTCATTTGATTTAATTACAAGTTTGCCATTTTTAGCTGTAAAATTTTTTGGGGATGTCAAAAAATGTCCTTTTAAACTCTATTTAATTACAAATTTGCCAGTTCCTCTTAAATTCTATTTAACCATGTCCTTAAACTAACATAAGATGGCAAAATTATATTGATTAATTAGAATTATGAGAGTTATAGAGGATTCCTTGAGATTTGGCGAAACTTATAACTTAATCCCTTAAATTTTTTTTTCCCCCCAAAGGTAGATTGCATTAATAGCCCAAGGAGGGCAAGGAAAACATACAAAGTTAAACTGAGTCGAAGGATTTAAATAGAAAGAATCATCCCCTAGCAAGACAATAGGCTGCAGAGTTCCTTATCCTGTTGACATGAGCAAAGTTTATCATATCCAAATTTCTACTCAAACAAATGGAGTCTGAAATAACACGTTGAATGATTGGATGCTGCATAAACCTCTACACTGATTAATTATCAATAGAGCATTGCCTTCAATAATAACTCTTTGGAGCTTCATGAGATTAGCTAGTATCATTGCTTCTCGACAAGCCAAGGCTTCCAAAATTATAGGTTCTGTAATACCATGGAACCTCCTACAGAACCATCCCAGCAGCTTGCTATCAGCATTTCTAGCGGACAACTACAACGCCCATCTTTGAAGACTGACAGACTGCTCCCTCAAAATTGATTTTAACAACTCCTTGTGGTGGAGGGAACCAAGTCATGGGTGACTGATGGATTTCCGTTTGAGGCCTTGTCAAGGCTGTTGCAACAGAGATAAATTCTTCATACTCTAAAACTGCAGTTTGAATTACTTTGTCTAGGCTCCATCTTCTCATCTTGGAATACATAATGATTCCTGCTCTTCCATATGTTCCACAAAAGGAAAGCCATCAGAACCAAAGTACTAGGATCATGATGATTGTCAGTAAAATGCGAGACTAATTGAGTCCAGTAATCTACCATAGATGAACCCCTAATGAAGGAAGACTAAAGCATGACTGGAGATAGAAACCAACAAAGCACTACCCTTGTGACATTTGAAAAACAGATGGTCATGCATCTCTTTGTGACCACAAAATTTTCATTCTCCAAGCAAGTGAGGCAAAATCTTGTTAACTTGAGCATTTGTAGGCAACCTTTCCTTTAACATCTTCCACATAAAAATGGATAATTTTGGTGGGAGCTTAAGTTTCCAAAGCCCTTTCCACAGTTGAGAGTTAAATCGATCTGAGGCTGGACTTGGGCCTGCTTACTTGTGAACAAGATGGGACTATCTTTTCTTACAAGCCAAAAAATACCGACCTAACTGTATACTGCCCTGAATTAGTATAGTGCCAAATGAGAGAATCTGGTTCTCTAAACATACTAACAGGCATTTAGAGGATATTCTGGACTTCTTCTTCTTCAAAAACTGCTCTAAGATTAGATATGTTCCAAGATGCCGAGTGTTCGTCCAGTAGTTGCACTACCCATACAATAGCAAGGTCAGCATTACTCTTCACCTTCAGTAATTGGGGAAAAGATAGAGGGATCCATCTCTCTACTTTGCATAAAATCGATTGCCCATCATTCAAGTTCCATCTAATCCCTTCCTGCAGCAATTGTCTACTGAAAATGCTTTGCCAACCCATGAAGGTTGAGAGAACTGTCTAGCTTGTGAAAAGGATGAGAAGGGAAAATACTTACCCTTAAAGACCCTTGCCAGAAGAGAATTAGCTTGAGATATAATTCTCTAACCTTGTTTAGCTAAAAGAGCTCAATTGAACATCTCTAAATCTTTCAAACCCAATCCACCTTGTGCTTCCCATGCCACCCAATGTATCCTTCTTTCCTACTCTTTTTGCCGACACCAAAAACTTGCTACCATGCTATTGATTTCTTTGCAAAGAGTCACTAGAAGCCTAAAGCAACTCATAGCAAACACAGGAATGGCAGTAGTTATAGCTTTAATAAGAACCTCTTTCCCTCCTTGTGAAAGCAACTTCTCTTTCCATCCTGCAAATTTAGCTTGAATTTTATGCTTCATCTCCTTAAAAGATTGAGATTTGGATCTCGAAAAATTTGAAAGTAAGCCAAGGAATTTATCCTGTCCTCCCAAATTTTTGAGACCCAAAATATTCAAGATTTGTCTTCTCAAGTCTCTAGGAGTATTAGCACTGAAGAAGATATAAAACTTGTCGAGATTGACCATTTCTCCGCTAATCTCCACATATAATTGTAGCAAATGATGAATTTTGTTTGCCTCTGCTGTTGTAGCTTTTGAAAAGATGATGGAGTCATCTGCAAAAAGGAAATGCTTAATAGGAGTACCATGTCTAGATATGGTAATGCCTTGGATTGAAGAACTGCTCAAGTGATAAGATAAGCCTTCTGCACAAAAGAGGAATAGGCAAGGGGAGAGAGGATCCCCTTGCCTTAAGCCTCTAGAAGGAAGGATCAAACCAAACCGATGCCCATTAATTTGAACTAAGTATGACACTAAATCCAAGTTCCAAGAAAACCAAAGCATTGAAGCATATGAAACAAAAAAGCCCATTCCACACATTCATAAGCTTGACTTATATCAAGTTTGATGGCCATACCATAGCTTTTCCTCATCCTTCTAAATTTACGACCATGCATAATCTCATGGCTTATGAGGATGTTGTTCGAGATGAGTCTACCATTCGTAAATGCATTTTGTTCCTCACTGATGATAGAGTTCATAGAGGGTTGCAATCTATGAGTGAGAATCTTGGGTATGATCTTATAAAAGACATTGCACAAACCAATAGGCCTCAAATCTTTAATAGTGCTAACTCGTTTAACTTTCGGTACATGAGAAATAACAATGTGATTAAAGCTTTTGAGCATTCTACCTTCATTGAAGAAACTCAAGATAGCCTCACTAACTTCTTCTCCCATAATTGACCAGTAGCTTTGGAAAAAATGACCAGTTAATCAATCATCCCTAGGGGCTTTTGAAGGATTTAAAGAAAAAGCTGCTAGTTTGATCTCCTCTCTTGTTACCGGCCTTATCAATTGCAGGTTCATGCTCTTGTAACCCTTGGAACAAAACCATTTGTCAGCAAAGTGAAATTAGAAGGATTGCAAGATCTGTAAATATTATTAAAATAGTCTACTGCCACATTGGTAATGCCACGAAGAAAGTGGTGCCAACAACCTTGCTAATCTTTCAATTTTAAAATGCCATTTCTTCTTCTCCTTTGTAAAACTTTAGCATGGAAAAATTAGTGTTCTTATCCCCTTTCATCAACCAATCCTGTCTTGCTTTCTGACTCCAGTACAATTCTTCTCTCTTCAACTCAGCTTTCAAAACTTGCTCAATGCCTCTGATAACGACATTATGCCACACCGGTTGTCTCTTAGCTTCAGTCAACTGGTTCTGTAAGTCTTGGATGTTCTGCCTTGAATTTTGATTAGAACTCCTCCTCCAATTCATTAAGTTGTGCTTGCAGTGCTTAACACCTTAAACATATGTGAGCCTTGGACATTACTTTGCCATGCGTCAATAATGATCTATTCAGCTTCTCTACTTCCCAATCATCAAGCATCAAAGCTAAATATTTGTTTAGGCTTTGGAATATCATTTTTGGTGGTAAAAAAAAGCGGCCGATGATCTGACCCTACATCATCCAATTGGTGAATGACAGTATTAGGATACATCCTAATCCAATCGAGAGAGCTAAGGCCTTTATCAAGTCTTTCTTGTATGTTAGTCGCCCCATCTCTTATGTTATTCCAAGTGAAAATTGGCCCGAAGTAACCCATATCTAACACGCCCATTCTATTTATAAAGGTTCAAAAGGACAAAATCTTATTGGGAAACTGATTATCCCCACCTTTCTTTTCTCGAGTATCTAGGAAGGTGTTAAAGTCTCCCATAAGAACCACTTCATCTTTCAGGTTGCTCTTATATTCAATTAATTCATCAAATTGTTCCTGCCTCATCAAGTCATCAGAATGCAAGTGTAAAGCAAGTAAATCCCAAACAACATCATATTGCAAATCAACAATACACACATGAACATAATGGGAATCATTACTGATAATATTAATATTAAGAGTGTCTTTCCAAGCTATACAAATACCCCTGACAACCCTATTGGGTCTACAAAAAAGAAATCAAAAAGATCACATTTTTGAAACATCGACTTCACTACTCTAGCCTTATTTTTAGTCTCAAACAAGCACACCATATCCAGGAAATAGAATTTACATATTCCTTTCCGATGATGGTTATCAGGGAGCTCCTCACACCCTGACAATTCCAAGCCAATAGCTTCATTTGAATGATTGGGGCCATTTTTAGTTGGCTTCCTCTACCGTTTCAGATTGTGCAACATTCAAGCAGGCTTTCTTGGTGTTCCTTCCTTCTTTTGTATCAATTTCATGCTTTCTTCATATCACCACCTACTGCTTGTCATCTTTTCCAACTTGTTCATTTTTTTCCTCTTTATCTTCGGTAGTTAGGGCCTTAGCATTTTCTCCTTGATCTCTAGCTCGCCTTTTCCATTTCTTCCTAGTTCCCGCTTCCTCCAGAATTTTCTCCTCTGTTTTGGTCAATTCTGTGTTGTTGGCACCCTCCTTTTGTAGTCCTTGACTTCCTTTAAATAATTCTACTACCATGAGAATTTGCTGGTCAAGCGAAAATTCCTATCTAGCCCTATTAAGTCAGCATATAGCTTTGGGCATTCCTTACTTACTGAAGCTTTCTTTTTTCTCGTCTACCCCATCTTACGGCCCATATTGTCCATATTTTCATTTGAACAACCCATATTAAAAGCTGCAAAAGGTCCCATCTAGCCCATCTCCTTTTTCTACTCTGTTACCTTTAGTGATGGGCTCCTTCTCCAACAAGTTGATCGGTAAGATAGGATCTATTTTCCTGTATTTTTAAGGAAGTGGAAAAGTGACCAGCTGTTGAATTTTTCTTTTCCTCTAAAAAATTCGGCGATGCAGAGTGGGTTTGTAGGAGATGAATTGCTGACTTCTGGAAGTAATCCCACATAAACGGGAAATTTTGGAAGAAGTTATGAACCTTGGTTCCCAAAGAACCAGATAAGGAAAGATATGCTTGAAACAGGCCCGGGATTTCCTCTTTGGATATCACTTCTGTCAAATCTTAGTGAGCAGTTTTCGATGCAAGCTCACGAACCAATGTTGCATCAGATAAGAAAGAATGGCTCTCCAGTCCTTCCCTTGCCGCCGAACTACCAAATTCATCAGGGAGATTCCTTCCCAATGGGGTTTGTGTCAATGGAGGAACATCTGATTTGTGAAAATCTGGAAGGGTAATGGTAAGAGTTTGTGTTTGTTTGGCTTTATGGGATATGTGAGGATCGATACCGTAAAGATGTTCATCCATAGGGAAAAGAGATAGTTGTGGAGATGGATTGGCATTTTTGGACAGGTTCATCTAAGAGTCTACATGCTCAGAAGAAAAGGATTAGTTCATATTCTGTTATTTGGTATTTGCTTTAGGAATCAAAGGAGAAGGGAATGCTTTTAGCCAAACTCCATATTTCTATTTTGAGTTTTCAGATTGGTTTGGATTGCCCCCCTTAGCTTCCATACATGCTCTACTAAAATGACCCACACGACCACATAGAAAACATAATCTAGTAACCTCTAGTACTTCAAATCCACTCAGTGGAGTTTTCCATCTAGCTTTCTATTCTAGAATCCAATCTTAAAAGGTCGATCTACCAGTAACTCCACCCTCAACCATAGATAATTAGGAAAGCCTCTGATACCATCCCTATCAAAATCTACTTCTACAAAATTCCCCAGCATATCTCCAATCATTTTTGCATTTGTTGGGTTTAGTTGATTTGGGGGCAAGCCATGAGCTTGGACCCAAAAAAGGGAATGAGTGAAATGGATTTCTTCAAATGCTTTGTCTGGAGGCCATTTTTGTATGGATAGATGATAATTGTGAACTGACTAGGGCCTGTTTTCAATCACAAATTTAACATCAACCTCATGCTCAAACTTAAAAAGAAACAGGTTGGGTTTTTTGGGTGCTACTTGAAAACTCCTTCTAGTATTCCAAGATTTTGATAGAGCTACCTTGATAGTGGCCACTTGGAAGGTTTTATGGGAAAACAATTTGCCCACCAAAATGTTTGGGTTTGAGGATGTTTCGGTGTCCGTGGTTGGGGTTAGTTGAAGAATAGGCTCCTCACACTTCAGATTCTGAGCTTTGGAAATAAGGGTGGAAACATCCATCTCACTAATTGGCCATAGTTGAGAAGGAATAAATGCAAAAGCAGGTCGACTAGGAATTGGTTGTTGAGAAAATATAAAGAGGAAAGATGAAGAATGGTAGGAGAAGTGAGGTTTTACTAGGATAGAGAAGGAACCATCTTACAAGTAATCACGAAAAGTAGAATGGGTATCTCGATGGGAGAAGAAGCAACACGATCTGCAGAATTGGTCAATTTCCCCCTTAATTGGAACCATCTTACAAGTTATCACCAAAAGTAGAATGGGTATCTTGGTGGGAGAAGTAGCAGCATGATCTGCAAAATTGGTCAATTTCCCCCTTAATTTAAACTTTATATTTAAATAATATAATAAATATATTATTCTTCCCAAAATTAATTCTTCTTCCTATCAAGAATTTTCCAAAATTGTTCTGAAATTTTTCTTAAATTTTCAGATATATATTTTTTAGATTTTAATAGGTAAAATTTTGATTTCTTAAAATAAACTAAAAAAAATTATAGCACCAGAAAAAATAAAGATCCGGTCGGATCTGGTTTATGAGTCAAAACTCAACCTACAAGATCTCTTCTGGGGCTCCGATCTTCGTGTTTCTAACAGCTACGAGTTCGTTTGGGGACAGTTCGGTAAACGGAGGCAAGTCCTCACTTGATCCTAATCTATGACGACTAGTTCGGAATCTCTTAGAATATATATATATATATATATATATATATATATATATATATATATATAAAGACATTTTGATTATTTTTGCTATAAGTAACAATCAATTGAACAGAAAATTGGATTAAGAGACTAAGTTATAGATTTTGCCAAATCTCAGTAACTAAATTGTTTGATTTCGAAAAACAAAGACTAAATTGTAGGTTTCGCCAAATCTCAGGAGCTAAATTATAATTTACCTATTAGAATTTAGGTATAAAATTTGGGTATTGTATAAAATTTCTTTGATTTTGAAAGGTTTGATTTAATTGTCCAAAATTAAAAAAATTTGGATAAAATGAGTAACAAACGCAAACTTTTGGATTTATTATATCAATAGGACTAATATTTCACTATTCATTTCAAATTTATCACTATAACAATGTAAATATGTTTACATCAATATAGATATTCATAAGTATATGTAGATGTTCTCAACAAAAGCTTTTGTTATTAATTTAATTTTTTTTTTATCCCTATTCATCAGGAAAAAAAGGTGTGAAACATTTGGTTGGAAATCTTACATAATAGAAATTAGGCTTTCAAACATAATATATAAAATATTGTGAGATCTAATTAAAAAAAAAAAATCATTTTCCTGGTGTGAGTATGCACATCTGTGTGTATACGTATGCATGCATATAAAAGATTTTTTAGCCTTAGCCCAGTTTTGACATTGAATGCATTCATATGAATAGTTTATCCACTATTAGAAGATACACATAAGGAAGAAATTTGTGTAAAAATGTAAGCCCAAGTAAGCTCAATGGTGAGTGCTACTAGTCCAATAAATTCTTTTGGGTTTCAATTGACCCTGATAACAGAAAATGAACAAGTAAATTGCATCATTAATTAGTCTCTCAAATTAGGGCTTGAATTACATAGTTCACTAAACTTCAATTTGTTTCAACTTTATCATTCCATTTATTTTGTTATGATTTAGTCATTGTTGCTAGAAATTTTATCAATCCAATAACAAAAACAAAGATATCCAAAGTGGCAGACTAATCAGCATTTAAATACTGAATAGTTAAACAAAATCAAAGTTAGATAATGGAAGTAAGACGAAATGAATCACTGATCTGAATTTGAACCCTAAAGTGTGTGACTAACAATATAATTTAATCTAAAATGAGCTGGCCCAAAACTAGGTTTCATCAAGAAATTAATCCACAACATTCCCACATCTTATCTTGGGGAGTACAATAAAGTTGGCCATGAATTAAAGAGCTCTTCACAATTCACCTAGGCATAAATTCTTCATGAGCAGCAAAATAGCCATAGGCAAATATCAGATATTTACTTCCAAACAATGAGATGGCAATAACCTCTTTTTGTGTGTGAGTGCATGTGCCTAGGTAGACGGAACCAAAATGGGACATGAGATAGGACACAGGGATACAGCATATTCTAAAAAGTAGGACACAAAATGCTAAGGATATGGAACACTAGAGAAGATTCTATGAAATATGTTTACTAAATTTATAATGATATTATTACTTCAAAGTTAGTTACCCCACAAACATTAATTTCAGTAATCCATCATTAAATTCTAACAAAGAATGAAGCTTTTTTTTTAAATCCATTTTTTTTCTTTGGTTTTATTTGTCTTTAAGCATTTAACTTTTTAAAATTATAATTAAAGGCCATCATAAAATTTTTTATTTGTAAATCAACCATCAAAGTTCCTTGAATGTTTCCAAAGAATTTCCAATTTTTTTTTTTTTTAAAAAAAAAGGGGGAAACTTTTTTGAAGTTTCTAAGAAGTTTCAATGTTTGAAATGTGTCCCACACAAGAAGGTTGGCCTTGGCCTTCTAGAGGTTTTCTTGCTTCCTGGACATGTATGCATGTTCCCCTCCCTATGACCCATGCATGCCCTTGGGGTTTCAATTTGTTAGAATATGCTGTGATTACCCAGTTATTGTGCTGTGTAAATATGCCTGTGATTATGCCAGTAACAGTGCCCTCGTAATTAACATTCTATACTTGGTGCATGTCAAGTAGCATATGTACCCCAGTAGCTAGAAGGAATAATCAAGCTTTTTTCTCCCACATTCCTGTTCTATTCCTTCTTCTTTTAAACAATACCAATTAAATGTGAAATTTTGCAAACGTACCCATTGTATACCAAAATACCTAATTCTACCCCATTGAGTAAAATGGCCGGAAAATATGTGAAATATTAACAACCTTAACTCTATCATTCACCAACAGAACACCAAGAATAAGCCCAGGAATCTTATATAACAATACCATAAAAAAAAAAAAATGTGAATAGAATAACCAGAAACATGGATGACTTTTAAATTTTACCTTGCTGTGGTAATTTAATTGCGTAATGACACAAATCACTGCCACTGTAAGGAAAAACCAAGTATACCAAAAATAATTAATTAAAAGGAAGCATAATTACCGTAATTGAACCAATTAAAATTCCCAAGTATACCAATATGTTTGTTGGCCACAGTGAGGTTCAAAGTGCAAAATCAAAGCTAACACCACTGAAAGTGAAGCTGCTACATATATTAAAAATGCTGTAAATCTGACAGAAAAACAAACGTAATGAGTAATTATTGAAGATATTGTGTTACAATAGATATTAAACAAAAAAAAAAAAGGAATATTAACCTGGTTGGGTTGCCAAAGTCCAAGTTTCTTGTACAGAATTACGAGTATGTTCTTGAGTTGCACGGATTACAATAACTACTTAGCCAACAATGCAGGAAACACATCCAACAATGCCCATTTTCCACAGTCATTCCTTCAACATGAAGTGTGCCAAAATTGCACTATTCAGATTACACCAAAGACCTTAGTTTTAAAACAAAAGATTAACTCTTATATCAGAAGATACTACAAAGAACAAACTGTAGAAACATCATTCAGCATTTACCTTATAATTATACTAAGTGCACCTAAAGGAGTCACTAAAACTGCAGGAGCATAAACATAAGCCACAAAATTTGCGATCTCTCCAATAAACACTGTTTTATAGAAGTTATTAAAGCAAAAGTCGATAGCCCACTGGATAACAAATATAATTTCACAGTTTTAAAACCTGAAGGATGTGCCAGGAGAAAGAGAGAGAGAGAGATAGAAACTTGCATTCATATTTATGAACTTACTTGTGACCATGCCAGCCCACCATAGTGGCTCCAGTAAGTATAACCCCCAACTCCTATATTATTTAGGAGGAATATGTCAGTTTATGCCAGTTGAAAGCTAATTAATAATGAAGTTCTTGTTAATATCAAGAAGGAAGCAAAATCTCTACTTATCATTCATTCGAAGCCTAAAATGAGGTGTAACCCATAAAAGACAAATACCCACGCAGAGTATTTGCTTCAGAAACTCATGAACACTTTTATGTCCCATAAAGTACTCGCAAGGCAAAAGCAATTCAATACACGGATACTGCAACCGCAAAAAGAGGCATAGAGATGTTTGCTTTTTACCTTCAACAAAATAGAGAATTTTCATAGAGTACTTTCCCACATGATTATAATGAAGCTATTTCTGATCTTCATTCATGTTTTCTAAACTGGAGTTATATTTGCCAGCATTCAACCAAGATTATCGAATTTTTTAAAAAAAAAAATGAAATTTCATGCAGCTTGTGAATGAACAGTCAGAAATTTCATCAAATGCACAATCAAAACACTCCTTAATGGTAATATGATCTCAGACAATTATATCCAAATTCAGATCATCTAAGTCACTGAATGAGCAAAAAAATTCAGCAATACAATTAATACCCAAATAAACAGGGGAAAAAAAACCGCTAAGATTTTATCAAAATCAAAGCAAGTAACCAGCGCAAGTGCCAGTAGCACCAGCTCGCTTCAGCCCCTTCTTCAAAATGAAGCTCGACCCAATAAAAGCGCTGGATGCCACCGCCAGGATTAGCCCTTTTGAATTATCTGATACTCCCATCGCTTCCAGGCTTCCCCTTCTTCTAATAGTTGCTTATTTCATGTGCATAAAAATTGAAAAACATTTCCTTTCGATTCCAAACCAGTAATTCGAAATTAAGGGCCTACCGTTGAATACAGCTGACGGCAGCTGCTGTTAGCTCATAGCTAAATGATAGTCGATGATATTTTTATTTATATTAAGTGTTTAATAAAATTATATTTATGTGAAATGATTAATAAAGTATATATTATATAATTTATTTTATTATTTAAATAAATATAAAATTATAAATTTATTATATTATATTATTTATTTTATTTTTAAATTAAATATATAATTATTAAATTAATATATTATATTATTTAAATAAATATATAATTATTAATCTTTTATATTATATTATTTATTTTATTATTGAAATAATAAAATAATTATTTTTTAAGATAATTAAATAATTTTAAAAATATAAATAAAATAATTATTATTGTTAATAGAAAAATTTATAATTAATTTTAAGTTTTTGGATATAAATAAATATTTTATATTTTATGTTATTAATAAAAAATATTTTAACAAAGTTGAAATAAATTAATTAAAATATTAAAATTACAAATAAAAAAATAAAAATATTAATAATATTAATAATATTAATAATGTTAATTTTCAAGTTAAATAAAAAAGGATAATATAATCAAAATAAAAAATAAAATCAGATCAGCTATCAGCTGATAAGAAACAGCTCTAAAAATAGAGCTGATATAAACTGCAACTGATGGGTATCATATCAGTTGCCCATCAGCTATCAGCTCTATTTTTTTAAACTTGTCAAACACCACAATTTACCTGTTTGGGTGTCTATCAGCTATCAGCTGCACCCAACAGGTAAACCAAACATCCCCTAAAAAGAACTGAAATTTAGATCAGAAACGGAATTGAATTCTCGCCAAATGAAAATCCAATAAGAGAAAAGGGAAGTAAATATATATATATATATATATATATATATATATATATAGAGAGAGAGAGAGAGAGAGAGAGAGAGAGAGAGAGAGAGAGAGAGAGAGGTCCAACGAGAATCGAACAGATGTTGCTAAGTGAAACGCCAAGTTTCGTTTCAACAATAAAATTTTGGCTTAAAATCTTGGTGGAGAGAGACAGAGATAGATCTAAAAAGAATTAAACCCTTCCCGTCGACGGCGACTCTATTTCAGTACGGAAATCGCGCGTAGAGAGCAGCAATCAAAGAAAATCCAACATTAGCGAGCAGTGGATAAACTTTAACCCTATGGATCAAGAGAAATGGGAAGCCGATTTTCGTCAATTCTCATGTTTGGACAGCAATTTGAAGATGCAATTTGAAGATGGAAAGATGAAGAAAGAAGGAAAAAAAAGGTATTTCTCTGCTCATTGCATATGTTTCCCTCCAAATTAGAGGGATCAGAGGGAAATTGTTCCTATTCATGCGGAATGACTTTAATGTCTTTTGATCACTTCAATAGAAAAATCATTTCTGCTACTCTATGCTTCAGATAGTCTCTCACCTTTCATCATTCCTGCTTTTCTCTCTGCAGCAGAAAGGCACTTCAAGATGCTTTCTCTTTCAATTTTTCCTATTTTTCATCATGGATGGATGATTAACAGGGAGAAATGGTTTTTATTACGCGTACAAGTATATATATCTTGGTAAAAATTATTATCTATGAGCTGTCTCTACTTCTTATTAATTATTATGTATTGTAATACTGTTGATTTTTTTGATAATCATCTGCTTAAGGAGAGGAAAGTGATCAGAACTTGATAAATTTGGTCTTTGATTAAATATATGGTCTTCAATGAATTTAGTTGGGGGGAATTTTAGAGCTTGCTCAATCTATATGAAGGGAATGATGGACTTTCTAATTAAGCATTAACTAAACAAGGAATCCATGTTGTCTTATTAACCTTCTCAGGCTGATTCTAGAGAAAATTATGCAGATCATGATAATGTCAACACTAAATTAGTGTTCAAAATTTGATTAGCATGCAATAATTCTTTTTGATCTCTAGTGTAAAAGTTAGTAGCTTGAAGAAGAAAAATTTATAATGTCATGATGCTTTTTCTTGGTTTTTGTTGTATCCACAAAGAGGGCTCTTCTTTTTTTAAATTGTCAAGTTTTTTTTCCCCAACTTAAATAGTGGAGAAGTTCAGTTCTAATTTTTCATTTACCTTCTTTTGATGATTCCTGCACGTGTTGCTTGGAGAATTGTTTCTATGCTTTACTTTATTCTTATTGCTGGAAAGACTTTCCTTTTGGTCTATAGAAAAACAGTTCTTCCTTCTTTACTCAATGTAGTTAATAACTATAAGAGTTGTAGTCACTTTCGAGTTTTGAGACTATATATGTTGTCAAATTCCCTACTACTAATAATAATAATAATAATAATAATAATAATAATAATAATAATATCATCATCAAGAATAGCAATAAGATTATCTCTTTTTTTTTTAATTTGTCTGATATATCAAGGATTTTAGTATAATAAGTGTTATATAAAATCGACCGATAATCAAAATTTTTACAAATTAAGCATGTGGATTTATATCTATCAAATTATATACTACTTAGATTAGATATAATGATTTTAAGTTAAATGAATTAATTAATCTCTTTTGGTTATTAATTATTTGTGAATTATAATAATTTATTTTATAGATTAACCACTTTTGTCTTTTAGTTCAATGGAATTTGAAAGCAGAATCCAATGACTTCTCAGGACATGATTTTCAAAACAATCCGGATATCCAACTTGAAACATAGAATTAGATAATACATTTATTATATTTGAATATTTCATAATTGATATTTTACATAATTATTTATTATTTGAAAATTATATTTTAATTTTAATCATCCTTTAAAATAACTCATTATTGATATTGGACCCTCATCTTTATATCTGCTAATTGTCACAAGGTTCTGGTTCTATTGGGCGCACTTACTAGATTGTTATGTGGGAAGTGACCAATAGATCTTTAACAATTCCTTGTTGCATTGTTTAAGACAGTATTCTTAGTTCAACAATAAACTCAAATCAAATATTAATTTAAAGTGGTAGGTGAGGTGATATGAAGAATCTTCTTCTTGGACGAGTGGCTATCATTCAAATAATATGTAATGTTGTGCATACGTTTAAACTTCATCCAAGTTTTATATCTCGATCATGCTCAAAAAAAAATACAATAGATCAAGAGAGAGACCAGATCTGACAAGAAATATTGAATCATTTACAAGATTGTAATATTGATTGTCACAATGTCATTCGAATGGGACCGAATGCTTTCTTATTTCTTTGTGCTAAACTTCAAAATACTGGTCTTCTCAAAGATAATGTTGTTAGTAGTATGCCCTAGAGCATATCATTTAGTATGTATCTTGTACATATTTTATTAATAAAAGGCATTTTCACTTTTCTATTTACATAATATATTTATATGTAATAGAAAATGTTCATTGATATTTTATTAGAAATTCTATTCTTAAGTTGTTAAGAATATGAGTGACAGTATTTTTAGCACAAAATATCATAAATTGGTTCACAATCGAGGATACTTCACAATAAGGACATGACTTATCCAGAAAGATTGTAATCATATTTGTTCCCAAGTTATTTATATGAGATGCAAATAAGATAGAATGGTGAGTTTCATGCCATTTAACAAACATGATAGGCACTTATACATGATAAGTAGGCCGAACCAGTGACACTTATGACAAGCACATGGAGTTTACTCTTGTCAATGCATTGTCATAAATCATTTTAGTGCATATAATCTTTAGACCTGAGATAGCACAGTTATCTTGTATATAGGTAGTTTGAGTTTGATACTGCTTTCATACTTGTACTGTGCATGGGTATATGGGCATGTGTTGGCTCCTACTAATTATATATGAAGGTAGGTGTTGATCAAGATGGAATCTGTTCCTCTAAGTAAATAGGGATAAAATCCTATGTTCATTTAATTGTTCTTGATGTTTCAAGTTCCTGGCCAGGACAGATAGATTCATTCAGAAAAGAGTTTCTGATGAGAAAATCTTTTTAATCAAGAACTAAAATTAAAAGAGAACATAATATTCATAGCAAATGGGGTTTGACATAAACCATGACTCCAGCTCAAATTGGGATTTTCTAACAAAGAGATTCTAGTGCATGGTAACATATGATTATAGGTTCATTTAAGGTAAACCTTATTACTGATTGGGTGGCTATGGCATGCTATGCTAGGTGTTAACCATAGTCTATGAGCTGCATAAAATAATTTAGAGAAATCATTTATGGTAATAAAGAGTTCTGATGATATTAAGAGTTGATATCATGTCTCATTACCAATTAGTGATAAGCCTAGTAAGTTACACACATGCACAAGTAATCGCCAAATTAAATATGATTTAATTAATTAATTAAAGAGTTTAATTGATTAATTAAATAGGTTTGATTTGCAATTAGATTGCAAAGTCCCTAGCATGGCTTGAAACCAAATTTAGGTTATTGGATATATAGTATAAGTTAAATTTATATTTAAAATGTTTAAATATGAATTTAATTAATGAGAAATTAATTAATAAAGATTAATTAATTAATTTATATTTGATATAAATTGATTAGAAGAAGAGAAATAATTATTTTGGGTTGAGAACTCAAAATTAAGACACAGGGGTATTTTGATCATTTCACAGGGTGACATGTGGCACCATGAGATGGTGACACATGGCACTACACATAAGCTTGCCATATGTCTTTAATCATGTAAGATGATCAAAGTCAAGATTAAATATAGGTTTGACACTTGGCACAATGTGATTGGGTCAATTAAACCTAGAGCTAATCAGAAGGTGACATGTGGCAAGGGTTTTAAGTGATGACCTAGCTATATAAGTGTAAGGATGAAAGCAAAAAAAATTATAAGCTGCTATTCCTCTTTGGTGCCACCACCTTTGAGCGTCTCATCCTCTCTTCTTCTTCATCTCTCATCATTTCAAAGAGATTAGACAACAATCTCTTGAATTAAAACTACTAGAAATCGTTTCTAGTGTTCTGTTTACATCTGTAATCTCTCAAAAGGCAACACTTGATTTTCTAATTGATCTAAAAAGCTTTAGAAGCTATTCAAGGGCTACCATTGGTGATCTTGGTGTGGACAAGCTAGAGGGACAACATCTGGTGTCCTAAGGCACATCCCAAAGGTGCCAAACACACTGTAATGCATCAAAAGGTTAGTGCACTTGTTCTTAATCTAATCTAGGGTTCTAATGAATTAGTCTGATTAATTCTAAAATCTTAAATGGCAAATCTAGATCCAAAAACATATTAAAAGAGTCTTAATATGTTGTTTATCATTAAAATCAAATAGATAAAAATGAATCTTGCATGATGCATGTGACCCTAGGTGAAAAATTTTTGAAATCAATGATATAAACTTATGTTTTTCATGCTTCCGTTCCTTCAAATGTAGGTGCTTCAATTGAAGAAAAAGTTGCCACATTCCTCATCATCATTGTACAAACTTTAAACTTCGTACATTATCTTTCTTTTTTCGTTGCTCCATTGAGACTATTTGATAGACATTTCCACTCAGTGTTACGAGCTGTGATATCACTTGAAGCTGAATATCTAAAACAACCTAATGCTTCTGAAGTCCTCCAGAAATTTTGAACAGCAATAAATATTTCTCATATTTTAAGGTAAATAAAATATGATACACACACACACACACAGTAGTTAAACTTGCATACTAATAGTCACCATTTTACAGGATTGTATAGGCGCACTTGATGGAACTCATATTCAAGTTAAGGTGTCAAAAGTTAATGCTCTAAGATTTCATGGTAGAAAGGATTATCCAACACAAAATGTTCTTGATGCATGTTCTTTTGACCTAAAATTTACTTACGTTTTACCTGTATGGGAAGGATCGACGTCCGATTCAACTCAACTCAACTCAACTAAGCTTTTATCCCAAAAATTTAAGGTCGGCTATATGGATTCTCTTTCTCTATTCTAAATGATTTTGGGTTAAATCCTCGAATTCAAGAATTATAAAAAATGCTTTAACTAGGGAAGATAATTTAAAAATTCCAACAGGTAATATTAGGCTTTTAGCTTTTAAATTATTTTTCTTAGGAATAGAACTTGTAAAACTAATCTATTTGGTTTTAGATAAGTATTACCTTATTGATGTGGGCTTTATGCTTAGGAGTGGTCTCATTACGCCTTATAGAAGCATACGATATCACTTGAAAGAATATTCTACTCGAGGTCCTGAAAATGCCAAAGAGTTATTTAACCTGCAACATGCTTCACTTTGTAATGCAGATGAAAGGGCATTTGGAGTTTTAAAGAAACAGTTCCCAATTATTGGAAGTGCGAACGAAAAGACATATTCATTTGATGTCCAATGTGAGATTATTTTGGCATGTTGTATCTTACATAATTTTTTAATGGGAATGGATCTCAACGAAAGTCTGGTTGCTAAAGTGGATGCAGATCTCTCAAATAGGGAGGAAGTGGAAGAACAATCTCAATTTTTGAGATAAAGATGATGAAGATGCTAGATTAGGTGCTACATTAAGAGATAACATTGCAGCTGCAATATGGCATGATTATGTTTCAAATGGAGGATGATTAGAATTTGTTATTTTTAAGTTGAATTTGGTACTATATATTTTGCTTATGTTAACTGAATTGGATGAACTATTGATAATATTGAACTTTTGTGCTACTTTATCCTATGTAATTTTGATTAATAGTGTGTTGTGGTTTGGGTAACTCAAAGCCTAAATCATTTTTATGATATAGATGGACTGCATAATAGTGTGTTGTGTCATTTTATGCATTAATGTTTTATTTTTTTTTACACAATCCAATGTTATTATAGTTTAGACATGGCGTGAAAAGACACAGGAAAGATCACTGACCACAATAGAGACAAGACTGAAAAAGAAAACATGCTTCGGTGGATTGAATTTATGGATAAAGTTCTCATTAGCGCTCTTTTGTACTAACAAAATATAGGAAATCAAGTGAATGGTACTTTTACTACCCAAGCATTAAATCAAGTTGCTGCCAAAGTGTGTAAAAAAACTAGAATTGAACAAATTAATAAAGTTAAAGTGAAGAATCACATAAAATTCCTGAAGAATAACTTCAATGAGTGTTATGATATTTTTAAACACTTTAGTGGTATTGCTTGGAGTTCTATAACTAAAATGTTTGATACAGAACCTGAAGTTTGAAAAGCACTGATATAGGTATTTTTGCTCTTTTGAATTTATAGTTTTACCAACTAAAGCTCAATACAAAATTTCTATTACAAATGTTATTGTTTTTATGAAAATTTTTTCCTTTTATTTTATACAAAATAGGGAAAACCAAGTGCAAAGAAATGGATGTGCACTTAAATTAATCACTATGATCAACTATTGCACTATGGAAAGGATAGAGCAACTGGTGATGCAGCTGAAACTGCAAAGGAGAAAGAACGTCGCTGGTCACGAAAGAGAAGTGAATCAAGTGCTGGTAATTCAGGCATTAACTTTAATACCATTGAGGACATTGATCAATTATTAGCTTCTAATGACATAGCTTTAGAAAACTTTGATTATGCACATGCTGATGCAAGTGAACCAACAACTTCAATTGAAGCTACTTCTCATGTTAACTCTCAACCTGATGATGTAGCCTCCCCAAAGAAAAAGAAAAGAAAGGGTACAATTGCAAAAGAGATTAATGGGATCAAAGAAGCTATTAACAGTGTTGCTGAGGTTCTTAAAGAAGGAAATCTTATTGCTGAAAAGAGAAATGAAATTGTAGAAAGAACATGTCAATGTGTTTATTCAGAGCATGAAGTTTATTCTAAGTTATTGAAGATTGGCCTTGATGTAAGCACACGTTATAAGGCTTATGATTTTCTCACTGCAAATGTCACTAGAGTGAGAAATTTCTTTTGCTGCCTTGATCATGAACGCAAAGAATACTTATTGCACTTAATGCATTGTGCTTGATACACTTGTATTATATATATTTTTTAAGCACAATTGTACAACATTTCATGACATTTAGATAGGTAATTGTATGCATATTTGATAATTTTATCAGTTTTTGTAAATTTCACTAATCCACACTAAAATCTATGTTTTCTACATATTTTTAGGTGTTCTGAAGGAAATTTAAGGCATAGGAGCAAAGAAGGAAGCTTGGAAGAACTTAAGAAGCAAGGCAAGTTGCTAATACACTTTACACGGGTCATAC
This sequence comes from Hevea brasiliensis, assembly GCF_030052815.1. Lineage (NCBI taxonomy): Eukaryota > Viridiplantae > Streptophyta > Magnoliopsida > Malpighiales > Euphorbiaceae > Hevea > Hevea brasiliensis. Next base: position 7,418,101 of record NW_026614585.1, read on the forward strand.
AAACACAACCCCGGACCCGTATAACCTCCTGCCTGGTGAGACTTAAAGAACTTGCAGAAAAGCCACGGTACATGTGTAACCTTCAGAGGCTCGTTTAACTTTCTGTTGCCAAGGCTTGAAGAAGTAAATGGAGCATGCACAAGTACACGGGTCGTGTAAGTTGACCCATGTAAGCATCCAAGGCTTGTGTAACTTATTACCCCCATTTGAAAAGAGGCCATCAGCTCCAACAACTTACATGCCGTAGGCCGTGTAGTGACACATGAGCCGTGTACTACATTTTAGCAACTTTTTAAATTTGACTCCAACTCCTATTTTGGCACACCAATTGGACTTCTAATGCCCTTGGGACTTTAAAACTTAACCCTAGGACTCTAAAACTTAACCCTAGGACACCTAATATAAATAAAGGCTAGCAAAAAAACATAAAAAGGAAGAAGAGAGAGAGTTTGGAGATACTGCTATATACACACACAAAGGAAAGAGTTTTGAGAGAAACCTTCCTAAGGAACCCTAGCCGTCTTGAAGAAGGATCACATCAGTGCCAAGGACAGACTTCTCAGCCAAAGTTCCATAAGTTCACAGCTACAGAATCCTCCTTTGGTTTTTTTATTTTTAGTATTCAGATTAGTTTTATGTGCTTTTACTTTTATTACATTATGTCTGTTAAACTCACCATGAGTGAGTAACTCCTTAAATTCTAGAATTTAAAAAGTAGCATTCTTGACTTTTGTTATGAATATATATTGAGTTTTATTTAATAGAATTGAGTTTTGTTCTTTGATTCAATCTCTTGTGTTCTTAATGCATGTTATGTGTTGGTACCCACCTAATCATGATTTAAGATACTAATTCATGAACTGAGAAGTGAATATTAGTATTGGAAAATCAAGATTTTGAACCTAGAAAATCTGACTTAGAGATAGGCTGATAACCTTTGTGGAGTTCCAAAATTAATCATAGATCTTAAAGGGTTTTGATTAGGACTAATCATCAACGAAAGTAAGGTTTGACTCTAATTGAAATATGCCTTAGATATCTTGAGAGAGGATCTAGGATGCCTTAGGATTAATTTCCATCAAAGAAACAAACACTTAATCCATTGATAAAGCAAGATTAAAACTATAACAAGGTTAAGGTGTGAAATCTAAAATTCAAGAATTATTCACATAATTAAAATTCTCTTTAAGTTTCCAGATTCACTTTCTTTAATTCTCAACAGTTATTTGTCTTAGTTTAGAATCTGACCTCTTATAACTTTTGATAGTTTAAACAGTTAAGATTGTTGTGTAGTTTAGTACTTACGCCTATAACTCCTCGTGGGAACGATACTCTACTCATTACTTTATTACTTGTTAGCAATCTGTGCACTTGCAGTAGTTATAAAACTAGGCAAACAAGTTTTTGGTATCATTGCTAGGGAGTTTAGTAATATTAGACGATAAATAATTTAGCTGATTTAAACATTTATTTATTCCGTTATTTTATATTAACTTATCTTTTTCTTCTTTCAGGTCTAAAAATTAATACATGACCAGAATAACCAAACCTGAAGAAGAATTACTAAAATTAGATCCTAAAATAGACAAGACTCTGAGAACCATCAGGAGAGGAAGAAGAAATTAAGAGCCAAAACTCGAACCTAAAGCTATTAAAGGTCCAGTTATAGCTAATAACAACAATAACATGCAAAGATCCCTGAGGGACTCTATAGCCCCTGATATTCAAGGATTCCAGTCCAGCATCACTAGGCCTACAATCGAAGCCAATAATTTTGAACTCAAATCAGCATGGCTCCAAATGATCCAGCAAACTCAGTTTGGAGGCTCACATATGGAGGATCCACACTATCACCTACAATGCTTTCTCGCTCTATGCGATACTTTCAAGATGAATGGAGTCTCTAATCAAGCCATTCGACTTCGAGCATTACCATTCTCATTAAGAGATAAAGCAAGGAAGTGGCTGCTCTCTCAACCAGCTAGTACTTTCACTAATTGGGAAGGTCTTTCACAAGCCTTCCTAGTAAGGTACTTCCCACCTACAAAAATAAAAAAATTGAGATTAGAACTGATCACCTTCAGGCAAAAGGAAGGAGAGTTACTCTATGATGCATGGGAGAGATACAAAGACCTTCAAAGGGATTGTCTCCACCATGGCATAGAAGATTAGCTCCTTGTCCAAAATTTCTATAATGGTTTGCTACCATCCACAAGGAGTTCAGCTGATTCAATAATAGGAGGAGACCTTATGGAGAAAACAGTGGCAGAGGCTCATAATTTTGAGTGTCAAATGAAAGGGGAGATGCAAGAAGAATAACAGGGATCCTAGAATTGGATGCCTTCAGCATGATTAATGCTCAGTTTGACCAACTCACTAAAAGACTTGATAGAATGCAGGCCAATGTAATAGGAGCAAGTAACCAATTTTGGGATAGCTGTGGAGGAGGTTATACAACTTTAGAATGCAGTCTTTACAGCGAGCCTTCCATAGAGCAGCTGAACTATATGAATAATGGAAGGAACTTCAATCAGAGGTAGGTCAATAACCCATATTCCAACACATATAACCCTGGATAGAGGAACCACCTAAACTTCTTATTGCCTACCTTGCAGAATTCTCAGAATCAACTCATAAACAAGCAGCAAGGATATAGGCCACCACCACTAGGATTCCAGAACAGAGGATAAAATTTGATGCAGTAACAACCACCACTCCCTCAACCTCAATAGGCAGAATCAAAGTTGACTATGGAGTTTATAATGGAGAGCTTTTTAGCAGCACAATAATAGCAAAATGAGATAATCAAGCAACTAACTTCCAGAGTGAATCAACTGGCCACCCATAATAAAATACTTGAAAATCAGATTGCTTAGTAGGCCAATTCTTCAAGCAAACAAGGTGGAAAGTTACCTAGTTAACCTGAGATGAATCCTAAAGAACATTGCAAAGTTGTTACATTGAGGAGTGGGAGACTATTACAAGAACCAAAAGAAAAGCAAAAACAAAAGGAAAAAACTCCTGGAAATCCTGATATTCAATAAGAGGAAGAAGAGAAGCAAGCTAAGGAAAGCAAAGAAGAGGGGGAAAAGAAGAAAAAGAAATTTCCAGAACCTTACCAGCCCCCTTTACCTTTTTTTTAGATATTCTATAAAGCTAAATTGGACAAGTAGTTTGGGTAATTTTTAGAGGTTTTGTAGAAGCTCTATATCAATATTCCTTTTACAGAAGTGTTATCTCAAATGCCCTTCTATACAAAATTCCTAAAGGAAATCCTTTTTAAGAAAAGGAGACCAAATGACAATGAGATAATTGCTCTAACAGAAGAATGTAATGCCATCCTACAGAACAAGCTGCCTCTAAAATTGAAAGATCCTGGAAACTTCTCCATACCATGCTTGATTGGCAATATGAATATTGACAAAGTCCTTTGTGACCTTGGAGCCAGCATGAGCCTAATGCCCTTGTCCATATGTCAAAAGCTGAATGTGGAAGAGCTAAGACCAACTATCATCTCCTTACAATTAGCAGATAGATCTGTCAAGTATCTAGTTGGCATCCTAGAAAATATCCCCATCAAGGTGGAAAATTTTTTTATTCCATTAGATTTTGTTATCCTAGAGATGGAGGAAGATGTCCAAATTCTAATATAATATTGGGAAGACCTTTCTTGGCAACTGCTGGAGCAATTATAGACATAAAAAATGAGCGACTAACTCTCAAAGTGGGGGATGAAGAGGTAGAATTCAAACTATTCCAAGCAATGAAGCAAAAGTCTGAACTTGATGAATGTTTAAGGGTTGACATCATAGACAAGCTAGTGGAGAAAGAATTTCAAAAGAGATATCCTAAAGACCCTCTTAAAGCTTGTATAGTGCATGGCCACACAGTGGAGAATGAGAACAAGGAAATTGTAGCATATGTAGAATCTCTTGAGGTAATTCCACCTCTTCCTTTAGCCCAAGCATTTCTGGTAGAAAATCTGCAGGAAGAACAACCCAAGAACAGCCTTCAAGAAGAAATAAAATAGGTAGAATTAAACCCTCTTCCTTCTACTCCAAGGTATGCATTCTTAGACTCCAATTCTAAACATCCTGTCATTTTAAATGCTAGTCTGAATTATGAAGAAGAGGAAAACCTCTTAGGGAAACTTAAGACCCATAGCAAGTATATAGAGTACACCATAGGAGACCTTAAGGGAATCAACCATTCCATTTGTATACATAGAATACCTATGGAAGAGAATAGTAAACCCACCATTAAACGCCAAATGAGATTAAACCCTAACGTGAAAGAGGTATTGAAAAAAAAATTTTTTTGAAACTATTAAACACAGGTATTATATACCCAATATCTGATAGTAAATGAGTTAGTTCAGTGCATGTAATGCCTAAGAAGGGTGGGACAACTGTGGTAAAAAAATGACAATAATGAATTAATCTCTACTAAGGTAGTCACTGGTTGACGAATGTGTATTGATTATAGAAAATTGAATAGTGCAATCAGGAAAGACCATTTTCCTCTTCCATTTATAGATTAAATGTTAAAGAGGCTGGCCAAATATTCCTATATCTGTTATCTAGATGGGTATTATGGATTCTTTCAAATTCCTATTCACCTTAACGACCAAGAAAAGCCCACATTCACTTACCCTTATGGAATATTTGCATATAGAAAAATGTCTTTTAGTCTTTGTAATGCCCCCACAACTTTTTAAAGATGCATGATGGTCATTTTTTCTGATTATATTGAAAATATAATAGAAGTTTTTATGGATGACTATTCTGTCTATGGAACCAACTTTGATGAATGCTTAACTAATATGTCTAAAGTGCTTCGAAGATGTAAAGAATTAAATCTAGTTCTTAATTGGGAAAAATGTCATTTCATGGTAAGAGAGGGCATAGTCCTTGGGCACCTAGTTTCAGAAAGAGGGATAAAAGTGGAAAAAGCAAAAATAGAGATCATTAAAAAAATGCCACCACCTTCATCAGTCAAGGAAGTGCGAAGCTTTTTGGGGCATATAGGCTTCTACAGAAGATTAAGGAAGGACTTCTCAAAAATAGCTAAGCCATTAAGTAATTTGCTAAATTAAAATGTTCCCTTTGACTTTGATGAAAGTTGCCTTGTTGCCTTTTGCAGGATAAAAGAAGCCCTTATCTCAGCACCAATAATGCAACCATCAGATTATGAGCTGCCATTGGAGAAAATATGCGATGCAAGTGATTATGCAGTAGGGACAGTGTTTGGACAAAGAAAGGACAAGAAATTTCATGCCATCTACTACGCCAGTAAAACACTTGATGATGCATAAGTCAACTATGCAACCACCAAAAATGAATTTTTAGTTGTTGTGTTCACAGTTAACAAGTTCATATCTTACTTGGTTAGCTCTAAAGTTGTCATATACATAGACCATGCTGCCATTAGGTACTTCCTGAACAAGAAAGAAGCAAAATTAAGGTTGATCCAGTGGATTCTAGTTCTACAGGAATTCGACCTTGAAATCAAAGATAGAAAGGGGATGGAAAATAGAGTAGCTAACCATCTGTCCAGGCTCAGGTGAAAAGAACATGGGGATAGCTTTAACGATCTGCCAATTGATGATTCCTTTCCAGATGAGAACTTATTTGTAATATCCCAAGCCCCTTGCTATGCTGACATTGTTAATTACCTTGTGTACAGGGTTTTGCCACTCAATATGTCCTACCAACAAAGGAAGAAATTCCTATATGATGTGAGATACTGCACATGGAAGGAACCTCTACTGTGTAAGAGATGTTATGATGGCCTAATAAGAAGATGCATACCAAAGGAGGAGGTAAAGAGTATTTTGCAACACTGCCACTCATCACCTTATGGAGGATATTTTAGCACAATAAAAATAGCAACTAAAATTTTACAAGCTGGGTTCTACTAGCCAAATCTATTCAAAGATGTGCAATCCTTTGTGCTGACATGTGATCAATGCCAAAGAATAAGAAATATCTCAAGGAGGAATGAAATGTCACTGCACGGTATACTTGAAATAGAGCTGTTTGATGTGTGGGTAATGGACTTCATGGGTCCATTCCCATCTTTATTTGGAAACAAGTATATTTTGGTTAGTGTAGAATATGTATCAAAATGAGTGGAAGCAATAGTCACACCAACAAATGATGCCAGAGTGTTAACCAAATTCCTCAAGAAGCACATCTTCACAAGATGCGGCACCCCAAGGGCAATCATCAGTGATGGAGAAAGTCACTTCTATAATCAGCAATTTGAGACATTATTAAAGAAATATGGAGTAACTCACAAAGTGGCAACACCTTACCACCCCCAAACTAGCAGTCAAGTGGAAGTTTCAAATGGGGAACTAAAGCAAATCATTGAGAAAACACTTAATCGCTCAAGGAAGGATTGGTCTTTAAAATTAGATGATGCATTGTGGGCCTACTGCACTGCATATAAAACTCCCATTGGAATAACTCCCTTTCTTTTGGTTTATGGGAAATCATGCCACCTCTCAGTGGAGCTTGAACACAAGGCCTATTGGGCAATTCAAACTCCAAACTTTAACTTGAAAGTAGCTTGAGAAAAGAGGCTTCTACAACTCAATGAACTGGATGAAATTAGGCAAGATGCCTATGAGAATGCCAAGATCTTCAAGGATAGGACATGACCAAAAGATGGCATGACAGGCGCATAACTAGGAAAGAAATCAAGGAAGGAGACCTTGTCCTATTGTTCAACTCAAGGTTGAAGCTCTTCCCAGGAAAGCTACGGTCAAGATAATCTGAACCCTTCAAGGTCACTCAAATCTTCGTGCATGGAGCAGTAGAAGTATGGAACGAAACCTCCGATGCTTTCAAAGTTAATGGGCAGAGATTGAAGCCATACTTCTCGAGAGACACAATTGAGAAAGGATTCACACAATCCTATAGCAATCCTCCAATCCGATCATAAAGCTAAAAGACAGTCGAGCTAATGACTATAAACAAGCACTACTTGGGAGGCAACCCAAGATTTTTACATTTTCTTTATATTTTAATTTCTTTTTTTATGTTATTTCTCATTTTGTAGGCACCCCTCTCTTCACATTACACAGAGGATAAGAGGAATGCAAAAGGGGAGAGGAGATCACCAAGTCTAATCCATGCAAGAGAGGAAACCACAAAACAGGGGCATATTTTCGTTGATAACTCCTACTTACATTTAGTTCTTTCACATAAAAACAAGTTAGCATAAACTTCTAGAGAGTTAGAATAAGAAAATACATTTGAGAGCATAGAAAATTTTACCCAGAAAGTTACATGGGTCAGGCTATGTAATGGTACACTCCCTGTGTAACATTCTGGACCTAGAAAGCTCATAGCTATAGGCACTCTAAAAGTTACATGGGTCACCCCGTGTGAAGACATACGGCTCGTGTAACCAGAAAACTCGAAAAACAAGGTTGGGACAAACTAGGGCAGAAGCTTACATGGGTCTCTTTTCCTCATCACGCGGCCATGTGTAAGGTGGGAAACAAAGGAATACATAGTTAGAAAGTTACACAAGGTACCTCATATAATAGTACATGAACCGTATACCTACCTGAGAATAGAACAAGAGAAACAGAAAGTTACACGGGTTAGGCTGTGTAGTGATACACGAGCTCATGTAAAACATCACAAAAAGCTCATCGAAGAGGAGAGAAAATGCTTCCAAATGCCATCTTCGCCCCTTTAAATGCCCTCTAACCATTACCCACCTTTTCAACTCCTATAAATTCCCCCTCTTTCCAAAGATTTCCTCATAAGTTTTCCTGCCCATCTTGATTCCCCTCTCCAAACCCTAAAAACCTCTTCATTCTTTCCTCTTCTATGGCACCAACAAAGAGAGCTGTATGTAGAGTTGGCTCATCATCTCAAGGAGGCCATGATTCACCATCCTCGCCCTCTCAACCTCCACCCCAATGCTCAAGAACTCGTCAAACCCCACCACAAGAACCACAACCACAACCTCCACAACACTGACAACCCTAACAACCATCAGAACCTGAATTCTCCATCGCCTGGCCCTTTTATAATGCCAAGCACCAAGATTTATGTGCCAGGCTTGATCACTACAAGATTTCATCCACCAAATGTATGGGCACTGCCCTACTAGAGAAATTAAGGTTGAAAGCGGAGGTAGACATCCTTCTTGACAGTAATGGGTGGACCCGTTTTGTCCAATTATGCTACCTCGCCTAGAAGGGCACCACTTTGGAGTTCCTAAGAAGTTTCCAGGCCACCCTTTGGGCCACTGATAGGGGGAGGATTACATTCCACCTCTTGAGAGTTGATCGTGTCCTGAACATGGACGAGTTTAACGCCATTTTTGGCTTTGATAGTACTGGAAACCAAGAGATTCCGTAGAACAAGTTGGCCCACAACAGTATTGAGTTTTGGTGATCCATCACGCCAAACTCAGAAACTTACAATTCAAACAGATATAAATCTAGTGGGTTAATGAGCCCCATTCTGTGCTACATGCACCGATTCGCTGCCCACACTAACATGGGACATAGCAACAGTTTAGGCATTATAAATGCCAATGAACTATTTTTCCTATTGTGCATGGTGACTGGCTAGTGTTGTAGCACAGGCTATTTCCTCTGTAACCACTTTCGAAGGATATCCCACCGAGCCATGGGAACATCGCAGTGGGTGGCCTGATCACAGCAATTGCTTTTCATTTCAGGTTTGTGCCTGTCCATGTCCAATTACCCCCCATCGCTGGTGCTTCTTGGATCGACCAGACCATCTGTATCTCGATGGGGATATACAAGCAAGTGGGAGACCAGTGCCTTTTAATTGATGCTGCAAGGAATGTTATCCCTCAAGCAGCACTAAGAGGGAAAGAAAGAGGTGAATCCTCTAGTGCAGCATAGCAACAATTGTAATAGGAGGAACTAGACCCTATCTTGCAAGGATCCCTAGCCAGAGTTCCTCCCTACACATCAACCCCTGCAGACCTCGTGCTTGCTTCCCTACAAAGGATAGAGGCCACATTTAATGCTCGGATGCGGGCATTGGAGACCACTATTGAGGACTGGTTTTGCACAATGGAAGATAGTCTCTAAGAGGCCCATAACAAGTTGGATGTGATCTTAAACTACCATGATGCAGACACCCTTTCCTCACCCTCTAAGAGTTTTTAGTCATAGGACCATAGATTAGGCCATTTTGGTATATTGTACTGGCATAGGCCTTAATTCTGGCATCTAGGTCCATGATTGTTAATCTTTTTGTTCTGCACGCATATGCTCCCTATCTTAATAAATAACATGCTCTTTTTCGTACATTTTTAATGTTGTTTACCTTTGCTTGTTCTGTTTGCCATTGAGGACAATGCCAGTTCTGAGTTTGGGAGTGCATATATACATTTATGCATTCACACATTGCATTTTATTATACTGATTAATTATATCCATATTATACTTGTGTATCAAAAATTCAGAAAATTTTTGTAAATTTTGAGAACTCTAGACTTTGTTTTCAAATGGCTTTTAACTTAGAATTATAACCAAAACTTTGATGAGCTAATAATTAGACTCCCTAGGATTCAGGAATGAATGTATCTGGATAGGCAAAAAGCCTTTAATATGTTGTTTGTGAAAAGCTAAATCACCTAAATGGAGTTAAACTAGTTAAACCCCTTCATAGCCATTAATCTATCATATTGAACTTGCAAAATTAGGAAAAGATTTTTGAAATACAAGCAAACCTAAAAATACCTCACCAGCTCTACAACATGTCTCTTGAACCTATCAAGGCAAAATCCTAGCATATGCTTAATAAAGAGATGATTTAAGGCATTCTTTGATATAGCTTAATTAAGCCTTAGCCACCTTTAGTCATAATATATCCCTTGCACCCAACTTGAGCCTATATTTTTACCTATATGATTTTCCTTGTTTACCCATAATTATTGACCTAGCCCCTAGCCTAAACACTTATCTTACCTTTGTGAGGAAGCCTAATGCATAAAGGATAGGCATATCAAGTGTAAAAGAAAATATAAGGAGAGGGTGTAGAACTCAAGAAGAGTGCAAATATGCAATTGAAATCAAAGAATAATTTGTCTTTCCAACCCAGCAAAAATAATGAGTTCAGGGGAGAAAAAAAGAAGAAGAAGAAGAAGAAGGAGGGGTTCCAAGATAAGCATGCTTGGTATTATAAAAAATTAAGAACTCCTCCTCTCCATACAAAACCAGTAGTATAAACTTGGTATACTTAGTACTTTGTACATAGATACTATCCTCATATTTGCACTCCTTAAAACCCTTCTTTGGTAACTAAATCATTATCCCTTAGCCCCATTACAACCCTTTTAAAGACCTTTTAATCTTTTTGAAAGTATATGCTACATTAGTGGAGATAGGAAGTTGAGATATGCCTATGGAGTTAGAATTAAATCAAACTCACCACAATCATCATCAATAGAGGCAACTTAGGGGGAGTAAGTGTTTCTTAAGTCTATCTTGATAAAACAAGTTATTTGTGACTTATTAATAGCCTTGCATAAAGGAATAATTAGTGGAAGCACCAAGAAGAAGATGAAGCTCTAAACAGGCAACTGTTGAGGTTCTTTATGCCTTGAAAGAAGGAAATTGGTATAAAGGATGGAAGCAGTTCAATTGTATGCATATTGAAATTTTGGTTATGTTTCCAAGTTTCGCCTAAAAAGTGTTTTAAAAGGGTTTTGATTTGCTTGAGGACAAGCAAAAGTTTGAGTTTGGGGATATTTGATACACTTATATTATATAGATGTTTTTAAGCATAATTGTACAACATTTCATGGTATTTAGATAGGTTATTGCATGCATATTTGATAATTTCATTAGTTTTTGTAAATTTCCTTGATCCACACTAAATCTACCTTTTCTGCATATTTTTTAGGTGTTCTAAAGGAAATTTAAGGCATAAGAGCAAAGAATGAAGCTTGGAAGAACTTAAGAAGCAAGGCAAGTTGCTAATACACTTTACACGAGTCGTGTAAACATAGCACCAGACCCATGTAACCTCCTGCCTATGAGACTTAAAGAAGTTGCAGAAAAGCCACAGTACACAGGCTGTGTAACTTAGGCCGTGTAACCTTGAGAGACCGTGTAACTTTTTATCGCCAAGGCTTGAAGAAGTAAATGGAGAACACACAAGTACACGGGCTGTGTAAGTTGACCCGTGCAAGCATCCAAGGCTCGTGTAACTTACTGCTCCTTTTCGAAAAAAGGCCTTCAGCTCCAGCAACTTACACGCCCCAGGCCATGTAGTGACACACGGGCTGTGTACTACATTTTAGCAACTTTCTAAATCTGACTCCAACTCCTATTTTAGCACACCAATTGGACTTCTAATGCCTTAGGACTCTAAATCTTAACCCTAGGACACCTAATATAAATAGAGGCTAGCAAAAAACATAAGAAGGAAGAAAGAGAGAGAGAGTTTGGAGATACTGCTACATACTCACACAAAGGGAAGAGTTTTGAGAGAAACCTTCCTGAGGAACCCTAGCCGTCTTGAAGAAGGATCACGTCAGTGCCAAGGACAAACTTCTCAGCCAAAGTTTCACAAGTTCACAGTTGCAGAATCCTCCCTTGGTTTTTCTATTTTTAGTATTCAGATTGGTTTTATGTACTTTTACTTTTATTACATTATGTTTGTTAAACTCACCATGAGTGTATAACTCCTTAAATTTTGGAATTTAGAAGGTAGCATTCTTGACTTTTATTATGGATATATATTGAGTTTTATTTAATGGAATTGAGTTTTGTTCTTTAATTTAATCTCTTGTGTTCTTAATGCATGCTATGTATTAGTGCCCACCTAGTCATGATCTAAGATATTAATTGATAAACTGAGATGTGAAGATTAGTATTGAAAAATTAAGATTTTGAACCTAGAAAATCTGACCTAGAGATAGGCTGATAGCCTTTGTGGAGTTCAAAAATTAATCATAGATCTCAAAGGGTTTTGATTAGGACTAATCACCAACGAAAGTAGGGTTTGACTCTAATTGAAATATTCCTTAGATACCTTGAGAGAGGATCAAGGATACCTTAGGATTAATTTCCATCAAAGAAACAAACACTCAATCCATTGATAAAGTAAGATTAAAACTATAACAAGGTTAAGGTGTGAAATCTGAAATTCTAAAATTATTCACATAATTAGAATTCTCTTTAAGTTTTCGGATTCACTTTTTTTAATTCTCAAGAGTTATTCGTCTTAGTTTAGAATTTTCCCTCTTATAACTTTCGATAGTTTAAACACTTAAGATTGTTATGTAGTTTAGTACTTACGCCTATAAGTTCCCATGGGAACGATACTCTACTCATCACTTTATTACTTGTTAGCGATCCGTGCACTTGCGGTGCTTGTAAAACCAATCAAACAGTTCTCCTTCCCAAATGGATCCAAAATAAACTTATGTCACATGAACTTTTTGCTTAGCATATGCTTTTTGGATGTTTAAGCCATTTAGATATATTTTATTGATAACATAGAAAGAAATGATTTTTTGGATAATTACTTCAGTATCATGGGATAGGCCACATTTGAAAGATTGTTTGATGCAATGTTGGAAGAATGATCAATGTTTCCCTATTTTGATAGTCACTTTTGTGAACCTTTAGCTTGTTGATGATGTTCATGTTACCACATGGAAAATGGCTATTATGTAATTAAAAAAAAATATTTAACCTTTGCCTATCAAAATTTACAAGTTTTATTATAATAGAGAGTATTTCTCTTGTTGCTATCTTTTTTTTTTATGAAAGCATTTTATTGTAATTGGTTATTGATATCATTACAAATAGAAATAGGTTGTAATGCTCAATTGTAATGTGTGTTGAACCAAGGGCTTGTGATCAAAGTTGTGACATTCATATTGCAGAATTTGCAAATTTTCCTAAATGTGTAGTTGCCCTTTTTTGAGAAGAGCCAGCTGAGTTAGAAGATTTCCCGCTTAATGTTTTTTCAGATGATAATGCAGCATTGTATTATAAATCTTTCCATTTTCAAAAGTCTTGAGTTATTAATTTGTATAGCAGTGTACCGTAACCTTTTTAATGTGATGATTATGTCAATCAAAATTCACAAATGACTGAATCAAGGCAAAAACTTTCTTAGCAATTTTACTCTAATAAAATGGTATCAAACTTCATGGTAAAAAACTAGAAAAACAATAAACACTTTGTTCATGAATCACAATTAAATATCTCACAAGAATCAATATGAGAAAACTATCAAGGGTATAAAAGACATTTTCATCTTTTAATTAAGAGGGAAATTATATTTTTCTCATGTTCTAATAAGCAATCCAAACAGTAGAGAGGAAATTAGATTTCTCTTCTTTTCTTTTTTCTTCATTTCCCCTATTTAATTTCTCTCCATTTCCCCTCCACAATTAAACATCCAAACAAAGGGTAAGAGTTATATGTTTTTAAGTTCTGTAACAAATATTACTCTTGCAGAATAAAAATTTAATATAAAACTCTTGAATTTTTAAAATTTTGCATATAAATTTTTTTTCTCCATAAGTAACAATTTGAATAATTTAAATTGGCAATTTCACGAATAATTGTTATTATTTTTTAGAGGTAAAGTATATCTAATTAGCTATTATACATCTAACATTTCTAGTAGAGTTGATATTTTTTCATGGCTTGTCTATGTCTTTACCATTGTATATACCAGCTACTGAAAGTTAAAAAGATTTTATTGTACAAAATTTCAAAGTTCAATTGTATTATATTTTTAAGTTTAAGGAAAATTCTCTTACCACCCTTAAAGTTCAACTATTAAAATTTATTCATACACAATTTTTGAAACGTGTTACGCAAAACCTCTCAGGTGCATAAATTGTTAATAAATAATAAAGTGATCAGTGAATATCCCTCACACAAAAATCGTGTTAAATATCAAACTATACAACAATTATAATTATCTAGATGATCGAATTCGAAATTGATGATTAAATTAAAACTAACTATTACGAAAGACAAATATAAACTAATTAACTAAACTGAATATCAATGAATTAAAATATCCCAGAGCTAGAGGTTCACACTTCAATCTATTAGATTCAATATAATTTATTCAATAAATGGGAAATTATCACTTTGAAGGAAATTAATCATAAGTTATCTTTAGTCATCTCTCAAGACACTCAAGTTGTATTTTAACTAACTTAAATCCTACTTTTGTGGCATTCATATCTATTAAAACTCATTAGGATCCTTGATTAATTATCAGCTCCTTATAAAATTCCAGCCTACCCCTACATTAAGAATTCTAAGATTAAAATCTTGTTTATTCCAATATTAATTTTTACCTTTCAATCTTTTAATTAATATCTAAAATCAATACTAAATGGAGCTCAACACAAAGCATGCATTAAGAATATAAGAGAGTAAATCAAAGAATAAAATCCCAATTTATTAAAATAGAATCAAATTAAATTCATAAATAAATTTAAAGTGTTACATCTGTAACCCTAGAGTGAGAAAACTACTCACTCTTAGTGAGTTTTACAATCAACCTTATAAAATAATTGTTGTCCCTTGTAACAACCCAAAAGGGGGGTGAATTAGGTGTTAATTAAAAATTTGAAGGCTAGGTGGAAATTTTTGAGGGAAATGCACAAGAAAAGGAAGAAATGAAAGGACACAAAGAATTTTATAGAGGTTTAGCTATCCTAAGCCCACATCCTCTCCTCAAGGCTCTCCTTGAGAGTTAACTCCACTAGTCTCTCTAGGTGTAACACCCCTATTTGCATAGCCTGGTATATTTTACTGTTCCGATGACTGGTGTCAGTCTAGACAATTAAGGGAATTATAACCTCGTATAAGACACCTAGAAAAGCCCTGAACGTAAATAATTAGTAATTTCTAAATAGTTAAGTATAAATAAGAAAAATAGAACATAAAAAGTTAAATGAACCGGGAGTCACAGCAATGGGTGACCTTCTCGGGAATGACTGCGAGGTCAGTCTAAACTCAAATTTTGAACCGTAAAATGTGACGCCGCGGTCCTTAGGACCATTGCGAACACAGTGGAAAAGAGAAAATCATGAAAAAGAGTTGTTAAGTAGGTCAAACAATTAGGTCAGGGATCCGAAAGAAATATTGAATTACTTACAAACCGGATCGAACCAGCGATGGGCAATTTGGTCAATTCACCTCTAGAGCTGACTACCGACCTAACTGTCCAATAAAATTAGAGAAATAAAATTTTAGGGATTGAGAATTAAATTAAAGAAGTATGGAAAAAATAAGAGAAAAAGAAAAGAAAATTTAAATAACACATTATGACATCATGCATGACATAATGCATGACATGATAAATTATAATTTTAAAATTTGAAAATTATGGATAATTACTTATAAAAGTGACCAATTAAAATAAAAAGAAAATTTCTTCTTCTTCTTCCCTTTATTGTTCCCGTCCATCTCTCTTGGCTCTCTTTTCTCTCTTTTTCTCCTTAGTTCCACCATTGTTAAAGGATAAGTAACTTGAAATTCTTGGGTTCCATCCCATAAATTTACTAGGTCCCCACATTAAAACTTACCCTTAGGCATAGATACATCAATTGGGAGTAAAAAGGAAGAAGAAAATTGAAGATTTGAGAAGAGGAAAAATTGCTTAAATAAGGTATGCCCATCTTCTCACCTTATTTATAATCTATGCATAAATAATAGTTGAAGTTAGTTGAAATTATGAAGAAAAAATTGAAGAAAATATGCCTAAAGGTTAAGAAGCAATTTCAGCCATGTTAGGGAGAAAGGTAATTTGATTTATTTTGATGAAAATAAGTATGTAAATAAGCTTGAATGAGTGTAAAAAAGTGAAGTATGAATTTTTATTGCATATATTGTGCAATTTAGAAAAATTAGGGTTTATACCCTTAAAGTTTTGGAGAAAAATTTAAGAATTAGCCAAATGATGTTATTGACCTTATTTGAGTTGAGAAATGGTCAATTGTGATCATTTGTGGTGTGTATGAATTGTTGGAAACAAGTTTAAATTCGGATTGGTGAGGGTCAATCTGCAGGTAGCTTGACCTAGGTCCCTTTCAGGGACCAAAATTGAAAATTTACCAACCCAATTGGTGTGAGGTCAATTAGGAATGAAACTAGACACAAAATGGCACATTTTTCATTTAGAAATCATGCCCAGAAAGTGACCATAACTTAGTGAACAATTAGGCCAAATCCAAAATTGGCAAACTGACCTGTACAAAAATGACCACATGAACAGCAGTTACGTAAATGACCATAACTTGGTCTAAAAAGGTCCAAATGACCTGAAATTTTACTGGTAGAAAGCTGAGACATAGCCCTACAACTTTCATGAAGAAAACAAACTCAAATTTTGACCATAACCTGTTTGAAAAGCTAACTGCATTCAACCTACAAAAACTACCATTATCCAGTGAATGCCCAGAATTCTGGGTAAAACCAAATCCGGCCGGCCATATTCAAATGGCTATAACTTTGGCTACAAAACTCCAAATGGAGTGATTCAAAAAGTGAAATAAAGTTAAGACAATAAGGAACAACTTCTATGAAGAAAACTTAGCCAAATTTCTATAGCAACATGACCAATGGAATAGTGCAAAACAGGGCACCAAATCTGAAATTTTGGAATTTCACCTAAGAGACTTAATATTTGAGGAAAACAACCAAAACCAACTTGTTAGGTAACCAAAATGTGGTATTTGGGTGAAATTAGAATTCCCATACCTATTAAGCATTAGAAAGTCAACAAATTGACTTGAATAGTATTGTGAATAGTAACCCCAAAATACAAATTTCAAAGAACGTCAAATTAAGCATAATAAAGTTAGATTTGAAATTATTTTTGGAATTATGATAATTTATGGTACTAAAACACTGTAAAATTATGTGTTTTAGTGGAAAAGAATACCAGAAAAGAACCCAAAGCATCGAGTCAAGGAGAAGAGGCGACTCGTATAAGGTTTGTGCACAACATTAATATTCTTTAAAATTCATTTGCAAAGTGCATGAAATGAATTACTTATATTGCAAAATGTGTATTATACTTTTGACTTAAATTGTTGAAAGTTTACTTGTATGTGTTTGAAATGGTAATAAATATTTAGTAAATTGTTAAGATAGTTTTGAAACTACAGTGTCATGACCATATATTTGAATACCTCACTAGCATGACTAGTGGGAAGAAATAGTTTCAAATTTTGATTCCTTCTCTGGCTGAAGTGTTGAGGTGTGTGCCAGTAGAAAAAGAAATTGAATGGGTACCCATATATTTGAGCTAGCTAGCCTTGTGATTTCTCATAAGCCTCTGACTATTGAGATGAATATGTTTCGAATGGCATGATATAACTGTGTATTTTTATGAAATTGATTTGAGAATTCCTAAATGAAATTGTTTGGACTAAAAGTTTATAAATCATGTTTTGCATCTGCCTTTCATTTTCAGTAATGTATTTGAATAAATGTGATTTAAATTATGCATAAATATTATTTTAGTATATTGTGCATCACTGAGTCATAGTACTCAGCAATGGCTATTATTGCTGTCGCAGATATAGAGACTAGAGAAGCAGCAGAGTGAGCTGCTGAGGATTTTGGAGCTACACCCCTAAAGTTTTATCGGGTATAATTTTATACCCTGAGTGTAATGTTTATATTTGTGTATGTAACCGTATGTATATGTATAAATTGACTTTGAGCAGTTGTATAGAGTTTGTAATAATATTATTTTGATTTTGCTAATGTAAAGTTTGGTTGATGAATATAAATTGTTTTTACTTTAATGAAAAAGGAATGGAATTATTGAGTATTATTTTGATGACAATTGAATTGAGAAATATTTGGAAATTTGGAGTTGGGAAAAATTTAATGTTGATTTTGTTGTGGTAGTGTTGATTTGATGAAAAGAAGAATTATTACAAGTGTTTTTATAGGTATTTGAAGAACTGTTTTCTTAAAATACAGATGGCACTCTACCAAAAATTTTTCAAAAATTTTCGTAAAAATAAAATGGATAAAAATTTGAACTAGTTTTTAAACTTCTATTAAATGTAAGAAAATGCTCACCATTTCTAAAAACTAAGAAAATGATTTTAAGATCCCTTTTAGGGTACTTCCCTAGTGCTCCAACTATCAGTAGGTGAAGTTCAGTAATTCATTAGGTATTCTACGGGATTATGTTATGCCTTACAGAGGGGTAAGGTGTGACACCAGGAGCATATCTAGTTTGTTATGTGCTTGCTGGAGGCTATCCTCTAAATCTCTAAAGCACTAAGTGAAAATGTTCTCCATCCTCTGAAGGTATGCAAGGATAAGATCAGTGGGAGGTGGAGTGAAGGGTGGTACTCAGGCTGGTGATAGTTGGAGTACTAGGTCAGGACCCTCATATTGCTACTGCTCTGCAAGTTGCTCTTCCTCTGGCTATTACTGTGCTCCTGACGATTTGCCTCGCTCTTATGGCTGTGCCTTAGGCACTACATTCCCATGTTTATTTATAAGAAGGCATGTGTCTCCTGCCCTCTGTGACGACCTGACCTAGGAAAGTGGCTCGATAAGGGTGGGGAGTGGCATAAAGAGAGTAAACTCCCAGCAGGCTTCTTGGATGGGGAGGCTACCTAGGGTAGTAGTATGCAGGGTACAGGAATGAATCGAATCATACATTGAAATAGGGAAAACTAATCACTAGAAGCGCCTTTTAGTGGAATGGCCTAGAGAGTTGGAAGAACTCTAGGGTTAAGCGTGCTCACTTGAGAGAAATGCTAGGATGGGTGACCTCCTGGGAAGTTCTCCATTCCACCTATGGGACAAAATCGTGAAGCTCAGGATGGGGTGGGCCAAAGTGAATAATTCCTATAGTGATTGGAGCAGAGGCATTACAGATGGTATTAGAGCTTAGGCTCTAGATTCATGAGAAGCTGATGTTTAGGGATTTAAAAAAAAAAAGGAGTCTTGTTAGGAGGCCACATGCGGAGTATAGGATCCTATTTCGTCTTCTTTTGTAACTCCTTATTTCTAGATTCTGCATTATACCTCGAGTAATATAAGAGTGCTTCAGTTAGTGTCTTGATTTTCGTGGAGTACATAGAGATGTGAAGTAGAGTTAGCAGACATGTTGAGGTCTGCAATGGGAATACGTACTCCAAAGAATGTTGTGTTTCAGTATGGAGCTAATGATGTGCCTATTAGTGCAAGGCACTAGTATTTAAAGGTGAGTTAAGACAGCATAGCTACCCTGGATGGGAGTGAGTGTACCACTGCTAATAGTCATCAGTGAATAGCCCAGTTAGAGTAAGTGTATAGTATTAGTGAGTTCAAGAGAGATAAGAGGATTGGGAAATCTGGTATGTGGCACATAATGTAGTAACTATGCAATGTTCTCGATGTTTGTATTATAAGCTGCAGATTACAGTACCGACATGGGATTAATGTGTAGAGCTGCGTGCATTCCTTTGGTGCTCCATAATGAGGGTGTTTGTGGATGGCCTCTGTTTTGGTACAATTATGCCAGAACAGAGTTCTATATTTGTAGAGGAGTTAGGAACTCCTAGTTAGGGGTTTAGAGCTAGAATATCGAAAGGTCACAGTTGGGTGGTAACTAGATTCAGTGATAAGGTTACCCTAGCATGAGCTAGACTTTTATCAGGAGTTGCCATTAGACCAAAGGTTTCAGATTAGTTGTAAAGTAAAGGTGACACGTATAGCGTGAGACCATCTGGTCTTTGGTATGGGATTTTGGATTGTTTTTCCAGTACGATGGATGTTTTGCCTAGAGTGTAGTAAGAATAATATCTCCTTTACATGGCAACAAGGTGCAGAATATGACTTTACTCCTAAAAGCAGACAAGATGCTATGAATAATGTTTATAGCCTGTGAAGTGACATTTTAAGAAGTTTGCAGTATGATAAGAGAGCAAATAGCCTGACATGGTTTTGGCAAGGTGGCAAATGCAATACCCCTTTTGCAGTCAGTTGTGATAAGATAGAAGGTTACTACTAGTGATGGTGACCTACGGAATTAGTGTCCCAAATGGGACTGTAGAGTGAGGTAGAGAGTTGTTAGCTCAAATGTTTTAGGAAGGATACAAGTTCCATTTTTGGAATCATAAGTGATAAGATCAAGATGTGCGTAAGCCTTTAAATTGAATAACGGGTTGGGATACCCAGTATTTTAAGTTTTGGCTAATTAAATGGATATGGGAAATTAGAATTGCTATAGATCCCCTCCTTGAGGTAGTAGGGGGTAGATGTAGTCTAAAGGGGTAGGACCAGAGATCAAGTAAGGAATGTATGACTGCTATTCCCTGAGTTCATCCCTAGCTTCTTATTGCTCAAGACAAAAGTATACTTCAAATAAAGGAAAAGAAAAGGACAGAAGTTAGCATCGCTAAATCATAAAATATGTATATATATAAAAAAGGGTGTAGAAGGAGAAGAATAAAATAGTCAAAGTTTGATTTTAGGTAAGAGAAAAAGAGTCCGCTAAAGAACAAATTGAAAAGCCCATATCAGCATAAGATTAGGAAGATTAGAGTTAAGATACAGAGGAGGAAAATGTGGTTCTAGAGAAGGCAAATGAGGTAAACAAAACGATAAGGATATGGAGAGCTTAGAAAAGGATGAAATGAGGGAGAATGTTTGTCATGGTATAGGACCCAAAAGTGCAGAACTCAGAGTAGGTCATAATTGATGCAGTGTTAGGAGCTTAAACCTAAAGCTTAGAGTTGTAGGATCTGGATTAGACCTTATCTTATTTATTTTCTATCCCCAAGTTAGAATAAGGAGGCAATGACATAAGAACCCTTTTGGTTATTGACAGTATGAGGGAAGTTAGGTGAGGTGTGCAACAAAAGTAGGTAGTAGCTATAGAGTGTGTTGTGGTAACTTGAATTGTCTTATAAGACAAAGAAGCAAAGTCAGTAGGAGTAAGCTGAATAAAAGTCAACATAAGGGATTTAAATATGCAAGATGAGGGAAAAGAATGAGGGATAATGTCACAAAGGCTTGATGTTAAAATTTAGAATGGTGAGACCTAGAGTCTATAATTGGAGTTGGACAGATTTGGACAAATATTTTCAGTATGATTGATAGGATAATTATGTAAATAATAATAATAATAATAATAAATAAATAAATAAATAAATAAATAAATAAATAAATAATAGTATAATGATATTTAGCAGAACGCTAGTAAATGTTAGAATAGGACAAGATAGGTATAGGTGTAATTATAAGTTATTAAGAAGTACATGGATTAGAGGAGTGATTGTTAATAAGATTGGAGTATATCTGAAAAAATCTATCTGTTAGTGTTTTTATCTTCCAAAATATAACCAGGTATAATGAGCATTAGACAAATAATAATAAGTATAGAGGATAAATGGAGAATAAAAGAGATTATAAATTCCACGATGAGATGTTGGATGGGGCAACAATGTAACATGGATAGGTACAGCTGATATCTTATGATAAAACACAACAACTACAAAGAAATAATGAAACTAAAAAGGAAGACTAAGGGGTATGAGCTAAACCTTATTTATCAAACAATGGTATACGATAAATGGTGGGAGAACATTTCTCCTTCTTTCCAAATTAGCTCATGTTTCGATTTTAGGAGATTATGTTAAGAAGAGAGGTAACGTCAAAGTGACCCAATTAATTGAAAATTTGATGGGTGTTAATACATATCCAATCTTCTGAGGCGAAAATGACGATAAGTGTGTACCCAATGTTAAATATGAAAGGATAATCAGAGAGGTGACAGGAGTTAAATTGAGCAAGTTACCAGGGCTTACAACCCTTCTGAACTATAAGCTGGAGGAACTACTATTTGCTAATGAGTTACATTGAATGAAATTATTGCTAATGGGAAAAGTTGAGGCTAAAGTTTTGAAAGCTGTAGGCAGTATATGTGATTATATTAAGGAGAATGAACACATGAAGTATCTTGTTTAGAATTAAGGCATGGCACACATTTCCCACAGCCATGTTAGTTCAGAAGAAACTTATAGTTTCTGGGGCTCCTATCTATCCAGGATGAGCAATTTCCTACTAAGGGCGGTAGGTGATGATAATGTTCTGATAGTTAAGTTGGGAAAGGTGATACAAAAAGAATTTTTTTATGGTTAATTACAAGTGTTACATAATGTGAAGGATGTGCTGATAAGAGCCAATCTTAAGGTTAAAATTCCAGAAGTAATAGAACTAGTAATCAAGATGGGACTAAGAAATAAAAAGAAGGTTGAAGTTGATGATGGGATGGACATCCTTGAAGGAAAAAGGTATAAGAGTGAGAGAGGATAAAGGTTAAAGAATAAGTATAGTACGTTGGAAAGATTTCAACAATAGCAGAAACAAGAAAAGGAAGTGGATAAGATCCAAATGATAGGAGAAAAGCTCGGTAAAGTTGGTTACAATGATGGGAATAAGGAGGAATAAGTATGTTAGGGACACACTAAGGGATGTTTAAAACAAGTTATAGTGAGATGATAGATTGAGGGAGTAGTAGAGCCTCAATCTAAATGCCAATGTGTCAGAAACTACGTCACATAATCAAAAGCCTTAGGAAGAAGTCAAGATAATTCCATTCCAGAGAAGGAGTGGGAAATGATAAGGTCACGTTAACTAGGTTGTTAGGGAACATAAACACTTTTATCACATTGAAGGAGAGACCCAGTTCACTTTCCAATATTGATAGATGGTGTAGGGTACACTTGGCACTTGAATGGAACTCTACATGACTAGTTACATAAGATGGACAGGAGTTGGTCTAAGGACCTGAGAAATGACACAAAAGAGATTGGAAATTCGAATTATCATGGGAGTGAGAAGATGCATAAGTGTTGACCATTGAGGTCATAGGATAAGTAAGGATTTCGAACGAGATGTCTATGATAGGTGCTGTAGGAAAGTATCTCATAGGATGCCATAGGATAAGAAGCCTAACTCATGTCTTTAGGAAGCAAAGGTTATTGAAATAGAGAAATGAGGATTGAAGTTACTAAGAGGCACGTTGGGGTGTAATGGAAGAGGGGTAAGCACCAAAGTTGATTGAAGTTATGAGATATCAAGTCAAGCACGGTGGAGGGATAATGAGTACTTGAGATGTCAAAAAAAGGGTCAATGAATAGTTAGAGATAAGAGTTCCACTACAGAATGATAATGATAGCGAGGACACTACAACAGGGTCAGAGAAGCAACGAATAACCACCTTCTTCTCTTTAGTGCTTTTTATTTAAAATTCGAGGATAAATTTTATTAAGGGGGAAAGAATGTAACAATCTGATTTTTTTTTAATAAACATATATATAAATATATATATAGAAAATATTTCAAAATTTTTTATTTTTAATTTATTAATATTTTATTTAAGGCGCTAAATTAGTATTTTCATAATAATATTTTACTTCATGAATGTTATTTTGACATGTATTATTATTATAATTATTTTAATTGTTAGTTGTAATAAAATAAATTAAAGTTAATTTATTAAATTAACATAAATTATAATTTAATTTCTTTAGAGAATATTTAATTTTATTATTTTTACTAAAGTTCATTAAATTTAAAATATAGTAAAAGAATCTTTGGACTTGATTGAAAAACATGAAAAAGTTCAAGGACTGGCTATGTAATTAAAAGATTAAAAAAAAAGAGAGTAGAGTTTAAAAAATTTTTTCAAACAGGGCCCCCCTCCCGTCTCTCTCTTCCTCCCGTCTCTCTCCCTCTCCCTCTCTGTTCATTGCGTCTTTGGCCGATCCAGTGGCAGGCGACAATCAACAAAGGTCCGGCGAGCTTCCAATGGTCCCTAGCGGCACCGACAACCCCCCCTGGACGGCGAATGGTGGTGAAAAAAGGACTTAATGCTCGCAGCAGTAGCTTCCTTTCAGGTGCGATTCTAGTGATTTCAGGTGGCATTCCGGTAAGTGGAGGGTGGCGCTCGACTCTTGGGACCACGGGCTTCCTATCCCAATAGGCGGTGTCCCGTTCCATGGTGGTTTTTGGCAATTTTCAAAGAGAGAGAAAGAGGAGAGAGAAAATAATGGCAGCCATTTCCTGCGATCCGACCGTCGAATCGGAAATCTTAAACCACTGATGGACTCAAAGCGACAAAATCTTCGAAATGGGACAGGCTCTGCTCCGATCGGACACCGTTTGAAAAAGGCGATCATCGGACAGTCTGAATCGCTTGGCGAGAATTTTGAGCTTTTTTTATTCTCAAAAATCAAAAAATAATTTTATGATAATTATTAATAATTTTTAAGTGTAATTTAGGTGTGATTGGATCGATGGTAGCTCACTGGCACCAAGATTGCATTTTCGGCCAAATTCGACTGTCAGGCAACCTGTCTTGAAACGTGGTCAATATTATAGTCAATCCTAGTATTTTCAGACGTTCTGGATCAGTTCCAAGTGTCAGATTTTTCTTAGATAAACCCAAACTCTAAGTTGCTCAATTTTTGCCTCACACTGGGTTTAAAACAAAATTCATAAAATATTTATGGGTGATTAGAAAATTATGATTCCTTTTGCAATAGCCTTATAATATTATTGAGGACCGCAGGGCAAGTTTATAGAATTTTTAAATTTAATTTGGATAGTTTTTGAAAAAAATATTAGTTTTAAAGTCTTATAATTAAATTGTGTGATGTTGTGATTATTGCCTGGTTTGGAGGGCCCATGAGGGGCCATATAATGATGATGAGATATGGGTTGATTTTAGAAGTGTTATTTGACCCATTTTACAGGTTGGGTAGGTCCTAGGTATAGGGAAAACTCTGTCAGATTTTCGGCATAAATTAGGCTGTCTATTATCTCTTTAGAGTTTTATTTTGAATTAGTACTAATAAATTTACAACATTATTATTTAGGTGATTAAGGTTAGTTATTTTTCTTTACCCAGTAGCCATAATAGATCCCGGTGTACTGTGAGTAGATATTTATTTTATATATAATTTCAATATTATTATATTTCTGGCATGATCATGCATCACTTATACTTATAATTACATAGTTAAATATTAGGCATTCCCTGTTTTACATTTACACTTGATGATATTACTTTGATTTCTGTGTTGTGATAATCTGGAGCTGTGTGTGTAAGTTGGTGTGTACGTGGAGTATATGGAAATAGGTAGGACGAGTAGACGCGGCTGGAGCTTAACTTGCTGGGACCTGATCCTGGATTATTAAGCGAAAGTCCGGCTCGAGTTGATCTCACTGGCAAGCCTTCGATTAAGAGAGCTGGGTAGGAGAATCAACTCCTTATATATATATATGTATGAGTATGAATGTGACACACGGGTGTGTGAGTGCTCCAGATTATCTTTGATGCGACTTACTATGATTTGTATGACTTGTATGAAGATGATGCATTTCATTTCTAAGGGTGCATTAAAATTAGATAGTTATAGAAATTATATATAAAATAAATATTTACTCTCTGAGTCGAAATCTCGCTTCTGTTTACCCTGTTTTTCCAGGATATAGGAGTTCTTTTTTAAAATAACTTGCCTTTTTCCTCGCAGATTTATTACCAGTTATTTATTTGTAATATTATTTTTTTAATATATAATCTAAAACTCCGTGTGTGTTAGTAGTATTGTGGATCTTATTAGAAACAGTGTCAAATTGAGTTATTGGTTTTACTGAATGAAATTTTTATGGTATATAAATAATTTATAAATGGTGGTAATAGGGTTGAGCTAGGCTTCCCTCGCTTTAGTAACTGATAATCATCAGGTTGGGTTAACCCGAATTAAAAGGAAATATTTTTATTTTATTTTATTTTATTTACATGCTGGGCCTCAGTTTTGGGCCTTGATCATGGATTTGGGAACAGTAAGGCTTACTACGGACCTTGGGGGCTTTATACCAGCCCAGGTCCTAGTGCCGGTCCAGCCCGTGGGTTTGGGTCGTAACACTCTGTAACACCCCTCACTTGTCTACAGTGTAGCCAACCAAGGCATGTCACATGGAATGCCGGAGCACCTTATCTTATCTTATCATATTTTTATTACACTTATTTTATTGATTTAAATAGCCTTTATGTAAAACTCGTACCATTTATGTCCTTTATTTTAAATTTTGATGAATTTGAGTTTTTGCTAATTTTACAAAAAATTCGGCAGAGTGCCGGCTGTAATTTGGAAAAACAGTTCTTCTGAACCTGTTACAAACAATTCCAATATAATACTCAAATTCTCAAACTCAGTTTATCTCAACACAATTTCAAAGTTTCTCATCAATCTCAATTACATGGAGAAATACTCAAATTTTACTAATTAACAAAATATTTACATTAACATAAAATTTTATAAGTTTACAATTTACATGAGAATAGTGAAAGTCTAAGTACAAAATACAAAACAAAATCCTAATATCCTACCAAGTGTACTGCAGATGAAAGATGACTCTGAACTATGTATAGATCTGACTAATCACCTAGTTTGAGGTCTGCTGAGCTGTGTCTCTAGTACCTATGCGTGGCAAAAGCGATGCGCTAAGCAATACTGCTTAGTGGTGCCAATATAAAATAAAAATAAACTAAAATAATTAAATATTTAGAAATTTTGATGAAATTTTATGCTGACCAAATTTTTGATAAATATTCGAAATGTTATTGATTTAGTGCTTTTTAATATTCATTATTTGATTATACAATATTAAAATTTAATTTAGTTGCCCAAGTAATCTATGCAACTAACTGGACTGGATAATCGGGTAAGCTGGCACTGGATACCAAGTACCTTGGACCATTACACCATCGGTTACAGAGTGTCTTCCGGTGTGCAATAGAATAGCTAATAAGCCGTAGTAATGATCGGGCACGAGACTGAGTGTATCAAGTGTATCGAAATGGCCAAAAGTCATAATATCACAACATGGCCACAAAAGCCATATATCACATAATGGCATAATATCATATGCAGTACTGCTATCGGAACCCTATTGGCATGCCAACCTATCAAACCATTCATACTAGGCATACTAGGGCATGTTATAAATTTAATGTGTAATTCTTTGTATTTAATATTCATTGGTTACTATTCCTTTTGCTAGTCAATCAAAATATTGACTTTTTCATACCCAATAGGTAAGTTGGTTCTAATAATACCAACATACCACATTTTGCATTCTACAAATGTTGGCATTTGTTGCCAAATCCATTTCAAAACTTATTGCATGTTATTTCAATTTTTTTAGATTTTGTATATTGTCTTGACCTAACTACATGACCTAATTCCTTTGATTTTTGGTTTTTGGTCAAAATACCAATATTATAGGTTTATGTCTTGTTGAAATTTTGGCACTGGTTTTATGTCATTTGGAGTTCTGAGGATCAAGTTGTGGCCTTTTTACCAAAACTAGTTAGGTTGCATATGTCCAGCAATTCTGGGCTGTTTTGGTTCTGGACAGATTTGGTACCCCAAATTGAGTATGCAATTTCATTTGGTTAATGCCATTTTCTAGGCTTTATGTTCTTCACAAAAGTTGTAGCCCTATGTCTAAGCTTTTCAATGGTATAAATTTCAGGTCATTTGGACCTGTCTAAAGTGAGATATGACCAAATGAAGGAACACTGTTCATTTGGTAAAATTTATGGGTTCACTAAATAGTAATCTGGATTAGGGCAACATAATGGTCATGTTCTGGATAGAATTTTGGTATGGTTTCTTTATGAAAATTAGTGCATTTTAGGTCTAGTTTTACCTCCAATGGCCTCATATCAATTAGAGTCACACAATTTCACTTATAGCTCAAAACATACACTGCCCTCAACAAATACTCAACTTGCACAAAAGAACACTTCTAATTTTCATTCCTCCATCTCCCAAACTACAAATTAAATACATGGCACTTCTAATTATCATCAATCAAATCTCAATTTGGTCAAATTTTAGCAATTTACACAAGTCTCCAATAATCAATTCAAATAGTCAAGGTCAACATTACATATTCCATAAATTTTCTAATATGAAAATTCATTCCTCAACATATAACTAATTAATCAACCTCACTAGTCATTATTTACATGTAAAAATAAATCAAACTCCTATGCTTTTCATGGCTGCCAAATTCAAGGCTTACTATTCTTTCATCATTTTCTTCAATTTTCTTAGCATATTAACTCAATTTAACCTTAATTCAAGAATTAACAAAGAAAGGTAGGGAGATTAAGCACTAACCTTAATTCAAGAATTTTTCAACCTTGTAAATCTTCAAAATTTCTCCTTCTTTTTGCTGCCTATATACTTCCCAAGGTGTGAGGACTAATTCTTGTGAAGTGAGCTTTTGATTTCATGTTGAAAATGGTGGGATTTAAAGCTTGCATGGAAGAACTTTCATGGAGGAAAAAGGGAAGAGAAATTCGGCCATTTGAGAGCAAATGAAGAAGAAGAAGTGAAATGAGTAGAAGATTTGTCTTTATGTGCTCCTTTTATACCCCCACTAACTTTGATTTATCAATTATAATATTAAAGTTTTAATATTTGCAATTAATCCCTCATTTTTCCTTAATTACACTACACATATAAATGTCATATTTTCATGGGATTTTCAAAATTTAATATCACTTATTTTAATAGACATTTAGGTTAAAAGTCAACTCTAGGTGTCAAATGACCAAAATGCCCCTCTTCAGGTTATAGTCCTACTTTTTCAGTAATACCTATTAAATCCCCGATCCGTTGGTTCCTTAAATTTTCATTTTCATCAGTATCGATTAACTAAATTTACTTTGATATTTTCAATGTCAATTATACCTCAGTAGACCTTTAATTAGGTTCAAGAAATTATTTCCTAGGGCTTCTCACGGTCCTAGGGTCATTAACTGCCTACGTAGTGACTTTCCGGTGTGGTCACCTATCGCTAGAACCGCAGCTTATTTAACCTAGTTACATTTCATCTCTTTCATTTTCTCTTAATTTTTCTTATCATCTATTCTATCATTTTATGCCTCCTCACTATCATTTAAGTGTAGTTTCAGACATCCTAACTGTCCGGACAAACGTTAGTCATCGGACTAGTAGAATGTACGGACTACGTAAAGTGAGGGCATTACACACCCTCCTATAGATGCCCATGGAGATGCAAATAGTTACATCTATCCTGGTCATCCTTGTTATGGGACACAGCTGCACATGTACTGGTACGAAACCATAATGCGTCACTATGGCGGTGATGAGTCTGCCATTCACTATATGCCTTGTGGCTTGGTGAGTGATCCTCCTAAAATGATAGCATAGGAAGTACCAGTGCAGCATTTCTGTCCATGTACCATGCACCATAGGAAGAAGAGCTCATTGGCTTTTACCATACTTAGGCTATCTCCTCATCCCATTATAGTGTGAGCAGCGAGGCGGTGAAGGTAATGCAGTGCTGCATTTGTGAGCCCTGAAGATTTGGAGCATTTAGGGTGGTACTCTGCTGTGTTTAGGGCAATGGTCCTCTAAGCAATGATGTTGTTATAGACGGCCCTATTTAGTGGGATTTCTTAGAGGCCGGTGCTATCAAACCTGAATATAGCATTGAACTCATCCATGTCCAATGCCTAATCCACTCCTACAAGCCAAAACTGGATTTTTCCCCTGTCCAACCTGTACATAGTCCACAAGTTCACTTGAAAACTCCCTAGGAACTCCAGTGTGAGGCCTCGATAGGTAGGGAATCGCAATGTAGCAAAGCATTCCCATCCTATGTTATGTAAATAGGTGTCTACCTGTTCCCTTATTTTTATTTGCTCTAAGATGCCATTGTCAAGATATTTAGTGGGGGTAATCTTGTGCTTCAAAAGGCGAAGGGCAAGAGCCTTATGGCGTGCATCTTTGAATGGCCATGTTAATTTGAAGTCTTGACGCTGGTGTGGCCTTGATGGTGCTAGGGGCTATTATTATTAGGGTTGGGGTTGGTCCTCCTCCCTTTTTGTTTGCCTTGTTCTTGAGCGTGATGGAAGGGATAGAAAATCATTTCTTGCTCGAGAGGAAGAGGCACAGTGAGCCACTCTTTTTGTTACAGCCATGGACAGAGTTTTTGATTCTTGAATTTAGGGTTTAGGAGAGTTTTTTTTTTTTTTTGTGAGGAAAAGTGATTTGAGAGAAATTAGAGGATAGTGTAGATGTGATGTTTGGGAAGGGTTTTAGTCTTTAAATAGGGGTTTGGGGTCGGTTGGGGGTTGGGATATAACTTTTTGTGCAAAATGATACAAATTTAAAAAGAAGTTGCAACATTTTACATGGAGCCGTGTAATGTTACATGGGCCACTGCATGTAACTTTCTGCCCACTCTTTTATTTATTTATTTATTTTTTTTGGCTTGACAATTTACACTACCAGTGTAATGTTACATGGTTACCCTGTGTAACTTTTTGGACCCTATTTTTAAATTTGCTTTTTGACCCCTTTGGTTCACGGGGTACCCTGTGTAACTTTCTGTATTGCTTTCCAAGTTACACGGTGCTTTGATACACGAGGTACCTCGTGTAACCATCTGGACTTGGAATTTTTGAGTTTCTTTAGTTCTCCAAGTTGTGTTAAATTGTGTTTCACTATCTAGCTGCTAAAAACTCTATAAAATAGCAGTTCAAATGCACAATGTTATCCTATTTAATTTCCATCCCTATGCTAATTCAATTCTAAGTATGTCAATGCAGCATAGAATTAGTAAGTAAGGAGACTTCCCTGACTGAGATTCTCTTCTCTTGCATGGTTTTGATCCCATGTTCCAGTCCCTTTTTTTCATCTTTTTTCCTTTTCCTTTCTTCACCTTAAATAGTTAAGTTTAGAGCTTGGTTAGGGGCATGTAATAAAAGAAAAAGAAAAGAATGCAATTGTAGAAGAAAAAATAAATTAAAGCTTTAAGAACCTTGGGTTGCCTCCTAAGGAGCGCTTATTTATAGTCTTTAGCTTGACTGTTCTAATAGGGTCATTGAGGGATGGGTGGATCAATAAAGGAGTGCATCGCTTTTTTCTTAATATGTTTTCTAGAAAAGTATGGCATCAATCTTTGGCCATTAACTTTGAAAGCTCCTAATGTCTCACTCCATGCTTCTATCACTCCATGAGGGAAGACTTGCAGGACTTTGAAGGTTTTGGATCATCTAGACCTTAGCTTTCTATGGAATAGCTTTAATCTGAAGTTGACTAGCATGATTTCCTTCTTTTATCTCTCTTCTTATGATGTGTTTGTCATGCCAGTTCTTTGTCTTTGTATATCCTTGCATTTTTATAGGCATCTTGCCTAATCTCTTCTAATTCATTGAGTTATAGAAGCCTCTTTTCTCTAGTAACTTTGAAGGTCATTATTGCCCAATAAGCCTTGTGCTCTAGTTTAACAGGAAGGTGGTATGATTTCCCATACATTAAGCAGAAGGGAGTGATTCCAATAGGTGTCTTGAAGGCTATATGATAGGCCCACAGTGCATCATTTAGCTTCAAGGACCAATCTTTTCTTGAACGATTCACCATTTTCTCAAGTAACCTCTTTAATTTTCTATTCGAAATTTTCACTTGCTCACTTATTTGAGGATGATATGGCGTTTTCACTTTGTGAGTCACTCCATATTTTTTTAATAGTGCTTTGAATTGGCTATTACAAAAGTGACTTCCTCCAATAATAATGGCTCTTGGTGTACCACTCTTTGTAAAGATATACTTTTTAAGGAACTTGATGACCACCTTTGCATCATTGGTCAGTGAGGCTATTACTTTTACCCATTTAGATACATAATCCACACCAATTAGGATATACTTGTTTTTGAATGAAGATGGAAATGGACCCATGAAGTTTATTCCCCACATGTCAAAAAGTTCAACTTCAAGTATTCCATGAAGAGGCATTTTGTTCATTCTTGAGATGTTCCCGGTCCTTTGACATTGATGGCATAGAAGCACATAGTTCCTAACATCTTTAAAAAAGTTTGGCCAATAAACACCTGATTGCATAATATTTGCTATTGCTTTTGAGGTGCTAAAGTGTCCTCCATATGGTGATAAATATCAACGTTAAAGTACACTCTCAACTTGCTCCTTTGGTATGCATCTTCAAATGAAACCATTATTACATCTCTTATAGAGTAAAGGCTCTGCCCAAGTATAGTCCCTTATGTCATGAAAGAACTTTTTTTTTTATTGGTAGGACATGTTTGGTGGTACCATTCTATGCACAAGGTAATTTACTATGTTAGCATACTATGGGGGTTGAGATATGGACAGAAGGTGCTCATCTGGAAAGGAGTCATCTATAGGTAGTTCATCTGTGATGCTTCCCCTTTCTTCTTGCCTTAGCCTAGAGAGATAGTTAGCCACTACATTCTCGATTCTCTTCTTGATTTCTAAGTCAAATTCCTATGCATTGTTAAGAGTTTTGCTTGTATAGTAGATAGCATAAACTTTTTTATCTTTTCTTTGCCCAAGTACTGCTCCTACTATATAATCACTTGCATCGCACATGATCTCAAATGGTAACTCTCAGTATAGAAGTTGCATTATTGGCGCAAATATGAGAGCTTATTTTATCCTACAAAATTAATCAAGGTGGCTTTCATCAAAGTCAAAAGGTATATCTTGATTTAACATATGAGTTAATGGCTTAGCTATTTTAGAAAAGTCATCGATAAATCTTTTGTAAAAACCTGTATGTCCCAAAAAGCTTTGCACTTCTTTGACTAATGTTGGAGGTGGCATCTTCTCTATGATTTTGATCTTTGCCTTGTCCACTTCGATCCCTTTTTCTGATACTAGGTGACCAAGCACTATGCCTTCTCTTACCATGAAGTGACATTTCTTCCAGTTAAGTACTAGGTTAGATTCCTCACATTTTTGCAACACTTTAGAAAGGTTACTTAAATACTCATCAAAAGTAGTGCCATAAATAAAGAAATTATCCGTAAATACTTCGATAATATTCTCAATGAAGTTAGAGAAAATAGCCATCATATATCTTTAAAAAGTAGCAGGGGCATTGCATAAACCAAAAAGCATTCTCCTATAGGCAAAAGTGTCATAAGAATAAGTAAAAGTGGTCTTTTCCTGGTCTTCTGGGAGAATCGGGATTTGGAAAAATCTTGAATACCTATACAAGTAGCAAAATTAGGAATGCTTAGCTAGTCTTTGTAAACCATTAATTTGTTATGAGTATGTGCATTGAGGCTGTGGAAAACCCGATGATGAAAAATTATATAATTGTAAGATGTAATTGGAGGCACGGAGCTGAATTATTAATTTTGTGGCATGATCTTAAAAAAAATATATATATGTTTTTTTAGGAAATTAATTTAATTAAATTTAAATAAAATTTTATTTTGTTTAAATTTAGTAGGAATAGTTCCTAAATAGACCTAATTAAGTTTAATTGGGCCCCATGGGCCTAAGAAAGCCTAGTTAGGAATTTTAAATAGGACCCATTTAAATTATTTTCTGAAAATTAAAATAAGAAAATATCTTTTTCTCTATCCCTCTCTCATACAAACTCTCTCTCCCTCTTGGCCCCACTCTCTTCCTCACTCCCTATTGGTGTTGCTCCCTTTTCCTCTCTTTCTATTGGTTGGAATACTTCACCCATATCCCAGTCTCACCCAAATTCCTCAATCCCAGTTGTTTAATTTATCTGAATCTTATCACATTTGGACTCCAAATCCTACCATACCTCTTTCTCACTCCCTATTGGTGCTGACCCCTTTCCCTCTCTTCCTATTGGTTTAAACACCACACCCATATCCTATTTTAACCCAAATTCTGTAATCCTAGTTATTTAAGTTATCTGAACCTTATCACCCTAGGACTCTAAACCCTATCACACCTTTCTCTCAAAACCCTATAAATACCCTACTGGGGAAGAAAAAAAGAAAGAGGAGGGAAAGGGAAATATTTAGAAAATTCAGAGCTATATAGAGATATTTTAGAGCTATAGGAGATTTAGAGAGATATTCAAAACTCTTTTGGTTCTTTTCATTTCTTCAAGAAGATTTTCTTGCAAGATTTCTTGCTGGTTATTTTTTGTTATTTTCTTTTCAAGATCTACGCCTTGTATTTTTTTAATTCTATGCTCCTTGTTTTCTAATTTATCTTGCATGTTCATGTAGATTATGTAATCATATTTAATTTGATGGGATACACAACTCTGCACATGCTCAGTTTTCTATCTCCCATATTTTTATTATTTTTTATTATCTTCTGAATCTGTAAAAATTTTAGAAAAATTATATTCATATTCTGCACAAAATTTTACTAATTTTAGGCCCAAGAATCATTAAAAAAGGCTTTTGTATTTTATAAGTTATGGCTATTTAAATTTAGGGTTCCTGCAATACCTGATTTGTGAAGCCTATAACTTTCTTGTTTCTTAATATTTTTATGTGAATCTAGTGTCTAAAATCAAGTTCAAAATCTTGTTAATCTTTTCCAATTAGGTTTGTATTCATATCTACTGTGGTTAATGAGTTATGAATTTTATAAAAAAGTAGTGCGATTCTATCACTAGGAAAACTTACGATTTGTGTAGACTATTCGGCTAGGGTTTTGCTTGATCTATAAATTTTGTGGTCTTGTATGATGTTTTATCTGTCTTATGTAACTTTTTTTATGATTTTTAGGCATATCTAACTATTTTCTAAAAATTAAATTTCTTACTACTATCAATTTGCCAAAATTTGAAAATTGCATGTTTATGCATATTCTTGTGTGTTCTTGGGGTTTAATTGATATTTGATCTATTTTTCTATGTTCTTTTAATTTAAGAGGTGTTATGAAGTATTCTAATCATGTTAGAAGACTTAGACCATTAGGTAGTTGTAACTAATTAGGAATTTTAATCCTTTTAGGAGACTAGAATTAAAATCCAATGCGAATTGTTATAATTATTTTTTTTATTTTCTTTATTTTTTTATTACAAACAAAATTGATAAGTAGCCCTAAGGTAAGTACCAAAGAGAGCATTTGCATAAAGCTTACATGGAGCTAAATGGGAGTAAGCTAGAGATATCATTACCATACTAGAAGAGAAAGCCCTTTTTTAAGGGTAGCTTGCCCCAATGACAACTACAATTACTAATAAGTAAGTAATCTTAAATTTCTAAAATAATTGTTGGCATGAAAATGTGGTAATAATAGGATTTTTATTTGGCAAATTAAAATTAACTTTATTTTTAATTTAACTAACTTTTACATATAATTAATTTAAATAAATGCTTGATAAATTAAATTTAATCTTATTTGTAGATTAAACTAATCTTGGCATATAAAATAAATTTAATTTAATACTCGATAATTGTAAAATAAACTTACATGTTATAAATCTTTATTATGTTGTAATTGTTTGGGCCTTATGTGATATTAAAATAAATTACACATATGCATAATTAATTTAGTTAATTATCCTTAAGGTAACTTGATGAAAAATTAATTAATTAGGTTAAATAAAAACTTAGAGTTATTTGAAATTGAATTTGTTTGTAAATTAAATTCTCAATAATAAATTAATTTTAGTCATCTGGTAAATATCACTTAAATAATTAGCAACCCCATAGATAGAAATTACTTGTGCATGAAAATTATTTGTAAACAATAACTTTTTTGTAAATTACTTGCGTATGTAGTATTAGAATTGTATTTTTAGGTTAAAGTTTAATAGAAGAACAATAAATAAGACTTTTAGAAATATTAGTAGAGGACTGACACTCGAATTAACGAGGTTCGACCCAGTGTAAGGGATGCCTAACACCTTCCCGTTACGTACCCACTATCCTAAACTTAAACATTGGGCTATGGTAATGACGATTGTAAAAACTCTATAACAAGTAAGTTACCATCTATGACCCTCGGAAGAAACAATGAATATGTCCTAGCTATTACCCAGGTGGTGACTCTTGTCTTGTCTATCTGTGCCTTCGTGGCATAAATCTTTAGTACCGTGGTAGTGTTATAGCAAGATGGTACTTATTAGTGGTTTGAATCTATTAGGATTGTATGAAGTGCATGTCTAGAAAATGTTGCCTAAGGAGGTGGTACTTAAGTGAGACCATTGTGACTCCACCATCTTTTCTGGGCATTACCTGGTGCATTTTATATAATTCTAGTGGATGATATTTCGCCTCATGCCTTATTATGACCCCCACCCCTAGTCTATAGTATCTCAAGCATTTAGTCAATAAAGGAAAAAGGAAAATGGTCTTTTCGAGTAGCATTATTTAATTTTCTATAATCAATACACATTTGCCAACCAGTGACTATCTTAATAAGGATTAGCTTATTATTTTCATTTTTTACAACACTCTGAAGGAACGGAAGCATGAAAAATACAAGTTTAGATCATTGAAATAAAAAATTTTCATCTAGGGTCACATGCATCATGCAAGATTTATTCTTATCTATTTGAGTTCAATGATAAACAATATATTAAAACTCTTTTAATATATTTTTGGATCTGTATTTGCCATTTAAGATTTTAGAATTAATCAGATTAATTTTAGAACCCTAGATTAGATCAAGAATAAGTGCACTAACCTCTTGATGCACTGCAGTGTGTTTAGCACTTTTGGGATGCGTCTTTAGGACACTAGATGTTGTCTCTCTAGCTTGTCCACACTAAGATCACCTATGGCAGCCCTTGAATAGCTTCTAAAGCTTTTTTCTATGAATTAGAAAATTAAGTTTTGCCTTTTGAGAGATTATAGATGTAAACAGAACACCAGAAATAATTTCTAGTATTTTTAATTTAAGAGATTGTTTGCTAATCTCTTGGAATTGATGAGAGATGAAGAAGAAGAGAGAATGGCAGCCTCAAGGGTGGCGGCACAAAGGGAGGCAGCAGCTGGTTGTGTTTTGTTCTTTCATCCTTACACTTATATAGCTAGGTCACCACTTAAAACCCTTGTCACATGTCACATTCTGATTAGCTCTAGGTTTAATTGACCCAATCACATTGTGCCAAGTGTCAAACCTATATTTAATCTTGACTTTAATCATCTTACATGATTAAAAGACATTTGGCAAGCTTATGTGTAGTGCCATGTGTCACCATCTCATGGTGCCACATGTCACCCTATGAAATGACCAAAATACCCCTGTGTCTTAATTTTGAGTTCTTAACCCAAAATAATTATTTCTCTTCTTCTAATCAATTTATATCAAATATAAATTAATTAATTAATCTCTATTAATTAATTTCTCATTAATTAAATTCATATTTAAACACTTTAAATATAAATTTAACTTACACTATACATTCAATAACCTAGATTTGGTTTCAAGTCATGCTAGAGACTTTGTAACACCCTCCCTGTAGCAACTCCGTACATTCTACTGTTCCGGTGACCGGTGTCGGTCCGGACAGCTAGAACGTTCGGAAAAATATTTAAACTAAAGTGAGGAATCATAATTAACTCAAATATTAATAAGAAAAATTTAGTAAAAATTTTAGAAATAAAATACAACCAAGTTAAATGAGCCGGTGCCCAAGCGATGGGTAACCCAGAGGGAAGTTGCGGTTCTCGCAACTAGAAGCCCTAGACCCGGGTAAAAATTCATAAAATAATTTTTGGGACTTCAGAGAAGGGTCAGTGAGGTTCCTATGGCATTAGAATGCCAAGAAAATATTTAGAAAAATTTTTCAATCGGTACAGATAATTTTGACCCGTTAAGCCAAACAGAGGGCATTTTGGTCATTTCACCTTCAGAGGTGATTTTTGGCCGACTTTTCCAGTTAAGTAAATAATTAATATGACATAAAATATGAATAAACATTACTAAAAATTAAATTGAAATTGAGTAGTGATGAAAAGAAAAGAAAATTAAAAAAAAGGCTCATTTATGACATAATGTGATGTCATTTAAAAAGCTACCACCAATCATATGTAAACAACCAATTAACTAACTAATAAAAGAGATAAATGAAGACCAAAAAAATTAAAAAAACACAGCAGCCATCATCCTCCTCAACCAGCCGAAAACCTTGCCCTAGCCAAACCTCCATTAAAACCATCAAAAAGCTTCATTTCTCTCTTGTTTCCACTACTAAACCCTAAACCCCTTTCATTAAAACTTGTCCACTCATCTTGGGAAAGTGTTTGGCAGCCTAGAAAAGGAAAGAAAGTGAAGATTAAACTTGGAAAATTCTGCCCTACAAGAGGTTAGTGCATCTATATACCTAAAACTCTTTAATTTCATGATTAGGGACTTGAATTTAGTAAGAAATTGTAATTTAAATGGACAAAAACTCATGTGTATGTGTACATGAATTTTGGCAGCCCTAAGGAAGGAATGAGTTTGATTGTTTTAATAGACTTAGAATGAATTAGAGATTATGTTTAAGGTATATATACACATATATAATGAATGAAAGTGTTTAATTAGGTGTATGGGTGAATTGAAATGGAAATTAGGGTTTTGGGAGTGAAAAATTGGACTTGGCTTATGAAATGATTAATGGACATTCTAATGGTCAATTAGTGACCATTTAAGGCAAGTTAATCATAATTTGAAGTGAGCTAATGCATGGCAAACTAAAATGGGAAGGCTGCCTAAAGACAGCAGAAATGAGGCTGTGAGTCCAGCCTGTTTAGACTGCCATATCTTTGGCTGTGTAGGTTCAATTGGTGTTTGGCCAATTGGAAATGAAACTAGACTTATAATGGCACAATTTTTCTGAAGAAACCATGTCCAAAAGACCAAAGCAAGAGGATCAAAAGTTGGCCCCAATCCGGATACCCTGCAAACAGGTTCTGCAGAATGACCAAATGAACAGTAACTGTTCATTTGGCCATAACTCACTATAGATATGGTCAATTGACATGAAAGTTTTACAGCAACAAGATAAGACATAGACAAACAACTTTCATGAAGAAACCTACCCCAAATTATGGCCAGAACACATCCAACAAGGCAGTGGTAGTCACTGTTCATGGTACTGTAGATTTGGTAAATTCTGCAAAATTGAAATCCGGCCAGCTGTGGTTTTTGGACCATATCTGGAGCTACAAAACTCCAAATGGAGTGATTCAAAAAAAGAAATTCAACTAGACAAAATAAGGAACAACTTTCATGTTTACCATTTCCTCAAATTTCCAATGTAACAGTCTCTAAAGAAACAGTAAACTTATGGTACAAAAACTGAAAATTCTGCCCCTTTGTTTTAGACTTAGAAATGGTATTGGTAATTAATTCCAACAAGTTTTGAATGCAAAATGTGGTACATTGAGGGTGTTAAAACCAATAAACCTATTTTCTATCCAAAAGTTAACATTTTTGTTGACTAATGAAGTGAATAGTGACACCAAAACTTGAAATTCACAAATTGAAGAATTTTAAAGTATCAAATGCCCTAGTATACCTAACAAGATTGGTTTGGATAGTTTGGCATGCCAATAGGGTTCAGTTAGCAGTACTGCACATGGCATTATGCCATTCTGTGATTTTATGGCTTTTAGCCATTTTGACATTGTGTTGAGACTTG
The DNA here is from genome assembly GCF_030052815.1 of Hevea brasiliensis. Lineage (NCBI taxonomy): Eukaryota > Viridiplantae > Streptophyta > Magnoliopsida > Malpighiales > Euphorbiaceae > Hevea > Hevea brasiliensis. The sequence continues at coordinate 7,457,570 of NW_026614585.1, forward strand.
GCCTCGTGCCTAATACTATTTACAGCTTATTAGCTGTTCTGTTGCACACCGGGAGATATATATGTGACCGATGGTGTGACGGCCCGAGGTACTTGATACCCAGTGCCAGTTTACCCGTTTATCCAGTCCAGTCGTTCAGTATAGGTTACTTGGGCAACCAAATGAATGAAAGTGGACAAAGTTAACGAAATAAATGGATATACAAATACGAAACAAATAAGACATATACATTCAATGCATATTTATTTATGTTATTTCTTTCTATTTTATTATTGCATCACTAAGCATCATTGCTTAGCGCGTTGCTTTTGCCACGCGTAGGTTCTGGAGATACTGATCGTGAGCCCAGTAGACCGCAGACTGGGTGAGTCCATCCTGCAGCTCTGCATAGTGTCCGTGTCACCTCACCACCTACAGTGCATTGGTAGGACACTAGGCATCATTTTGGTATTTTGAAATTGATTTTTATTTTCCTTTGTGTAAATGAAACTTATGTAATGTATTTTGAGGTTCATGTAAATAATGAAGGTTTATGGTTATGTATGGAAGTAATTTGAGTATTTATTTGTTGCTTATATATGAGTACCATGAGAAATGATGATTGAGAACTGAAATTGAAAAATATTGGAGTTTGAGAGTGATGAAATATGAATATTGGAAGTGTTTTAACAGGTTTCGAAGAACTGTTTTCTCCATTTTTAGCCGGTACTCTGCCGAATTTTCTTTAAAAATTTTCGGAACCTCAAATAAATAATAATTTCGATAAATGGCTTAAATAAATTATATTTCATAAACTATATTCAAAACTATGACAAAAATTGATTAAGTTAAAATAGAGGGTGCTGATACACCGTGTGACATTGCTTACTCGGATATACTGTACACAGGTAAGGGGTGTCACAGACTTTGCAATCTAATTGCAAACCAAACCTATTTAATTAATCAATTAAAATCTTTAATTAATTAATTAAATTATATTTAATTTGGTGATTACTTATGTATGTGTGTGACTTACTAGGCTCATCACTAATTAGCAATGAGATATGATATCAACTCTTAATATCATCAGAACTCTTTCTTACCATAAATGATTTCTATAAATCATTTTATGCACCTCGTAGACCATGGTTAACACCTAGCATAGCATGCCCTGGCCACCCAATCAGTAATAAGATTTACCTTAAATGAACCTATAATCATATGTTACCATGCATAGAATCTCTCTGTTACAAAATCTCAATTCAAGCTGGAGTCATGGTTTATGTCAAACCCCATTTGCTATAAAAATTATGTTCTCTTTTAATTTCAGTTATTAATTAAAAGATTTTCTCATCAGAAACTCTTTTTTGATTAAATCTATCTATCCTGTCTAGGAACTTGAAACATCAAGAACAATTAAATGAACATAGGATTTTATCCCTATATACTTAGAGGAACAGATTCCATCTTGATCAACACCTATTTCCATATGTAACTAGTAGGAGCCAACACATGCCCATATACGCATACACAATACAAGTATGAAAGCAGTATCAAACTCAAACCACCTATATACATGATAATTGTGCTATCTTAGGTCTAAAAATTATATATACTGATATGATTTATGACAATACATTGACAAGAGTAAACTCCATGTGCTTGTCATTAATGTCACTGGTTCGACCTACTTATCATGTATAAGTGCCTATTATGTTTGTTATATGGCATGAGACTCACCATTCCATCTTATTTACATCTCATATAAATAAGTTGGGAACAAACATGATTACAATCTTTTTGGATAAGTCATGTCCTTATTGTGAAGTATCCTAGATTGTGAACCTATTTATGATACTTTGTGCTAGAAATACTGTCACTCATATTCTTAACAACTTAAGAATAGAATTTCTAACAAAATATCAATGGACCTTTTCTATTACACATAAATATATTATGTAAACAAAAAAGTGAAAATTCCTTTTATTAATAAAAGATGTACAAGATACATACTAAATGATATGCTCTAGGACATACTACTAACAATCTCCCACTAGCACTAGAGCCATTCATTATAATATCTTAGACTCATCTTCTCAAGATGTCGGTCTAACTGTGCTTGTGACAAAGGCTTAGTGAATGGATCAGCTAGATTTTCAGCCGATGCTATTTTCTACATGGCTACATGGCCTTTTCCAACTCTATCTCTGATAATGTGGTAGTGCCTTTTCTATGAGTTTGGATTTCTGGTGAGACCGAGGTTCTTTTTATCCAAACAGCTTCTTTTGCAGCATCTGATGCAGCAATATACTCGGCCTCTGTAGCGGAATCTGCAGTCGTACTCTATTTGAAACTCTTTCAACTGACTGCATCTCTATTACAAATGAACACATACCTAGAGGTAGACTTTCTATCATCGATATCTGATTGGAAATCAGAATCAATATAACCATCCTATTGCAAGTCTCCACCTCCATAAATCAAGAATAAATGCTTAGTTCTTCTCAAGTACTTAAAAATATTCTTGACAGCTATCTAGTGTTCCAAACCTGGAGTGGATTGATACCTGCTAGTCAAACTAACAGTTCCGGCCTAGTACACAACATTGCATACATTAAACTTCTAATAGCTGAAGCATATGGAATCCTGGCTATTTTATCTCTTCCTTCAGGTGTCTTTGGAGACATCTCTTTAGAAAGGTGGATACCATGTCTCACTGGTAACAATCCTCTCTTGGAATCAAGCATGTTAAACCTCTTTAACACCTCTTCCAAGTATAGACTTTGGGATAAACCAATTATTCTTTTCGCTCTATCTCTATAGATGCGAATCCCAAGAATATAGATTGCCTTCCCTAAGTCTTTCATGGAGAATGTATTTGACAACCATACCCTTACAGTTGTCAACATACCTGTTTCATTACCCATCAACATTATGTCATCCACATATAAGACAAGGAAAGTGATAGCACCGTCACTAACCTTCTTATATACACATGGCTCATCCTCATTTTTTATAAAACCAAATGACTTAATGGCTTCATCAAAATGGATGTTCTAACTCCTCGAAGCTTGTTTCAACCAATAAATGGATCGCTTTAGCTTGCATACCTTGGAAACCTTCTTTGGGATTCAAAACCCCTAGGTTGTTCCATGAAAATGTTTTCTTCAATGTAGTCATTGAGAAAAGCTATTTTGACATCAATCTGCCAAATCTCATAATCATAGTATGCACCTATTGCTAATAGAATCCTAATTGATTTAAGCATGGCAACAGGCAAGAAAGTCTCCTCATAGTCAATTCCTTGCCTTTGGCGAAACCCTTTCGCTACTAGCCTTGCCTTATAGGTCTCTACCTTTCCATCAGAACCAATTTTCTTCTTGAAAACCCATTTGTTACCTATAGGTATAATACCTTTAGATGGGTCAACAAGATCCCAAACTTCATTCTTATATATGGAATCAATCTCAGATTTCATAGCATAAATCCATTTTGAAGAGTCAATATCTGATATAGCTTTTTCATAGATAAGTGGATCATCTCCATGATCTACTTCTTCATGAGTAGGCAACTCTTGTTCTTCTTGATGAAGGAAACCATATCTCACTGGTGGGTGAGATACCTTGATTGTTTTATAAGGAATAGCTGTAGATGTTTCATCAATAGGTGTAGGTTGACTAGATGGATCTATATCCATCTGATCTGTTGGTTGATTAGAATTTCCCAATTCTAACTCTATTTGCCTTCCTTTGCCTTGTTCTTAAACAAACTGTTGTTCAAGAAATGTGGCATCTCTACTTACCACAATCTTTTGTGATGTAGGCAAATAAAAATAATATCCAAAACTATCTTTTGGATATCCAACAAATCAACCCTTTTCTGATCTAGTTTCCAATTTATCAGTGTTCAGCTTTTTGATATAAGCTAGACAACCCCAAATCTTAACATGCTTAAGCCTTAGTTTTCTTCCATGCCATATCTCATAAGGTGTGGAAGAAACTGATTTTGATGGAATCCTATTCAGAATATGCAAAGCTGATTCTAATGCAAATCCCCAAAAGGAGATTGGCATATCAGTATAGCTCATCATACTACGTACCATATCCAATAGGGTACGATTTCTCCTTTCAGATACACCATTTGGCTGTGGTGTTCTTAGAGGAGTCAGTTGGGAAACAATGCTGTGCTCTCTCAAGTATTCATCAAATTCAGTACTCAAATATTCACCTCCACAATCTGATCGAAGAGTTTAATACTCTTTCCTATTTGATTTTCTACTTTAGATTTAAATTCTTTGAACTTTTCAAAGGATTCATGTTTGTGTTTCATCAAATACAAATACCCAAACCTTGATTTATCATTAGTAAAGGTAATAAAATAATGAAAACCACCTCTAGCCATTTCTTTAAATGGACTACATAAATCACTATGTATTAGTTCTAAAATATTTTTCGGCTCTTAACCCTTGGCCAACAAAGGGTGATCTAGTCATTTTGCCTTGAAGGCAGAATTCACAAATTGGAATAGGTCCAAAATCTAATGAAGATAAAATCCTCATTTTCTCCAGCTTTGCAATCCTATCTTCTGCAACATGACCTAATCTTAAGTGCCAAATATATTTTGAACTTAAGTTGATTTTCATCATGGCATTGCATTCTTTTAGATTGCTATACTCTGGGCAGTTCTTTTTCCAGTGCCCATCTTGCTGGTAGTGGAAACACTTTCCTTTGCCTTCATCAGCTTTAGTCTTCCCTTTCTGTTTAGCTATTTTCTTGGAAGGACCAGGAATCAGAGGTTTCTTTTTCTTATTGCCCTTCTTCTTGTTGGACTTTCCAGTAGAAGAAAATGCAATCAAAGCTACCTCTTTTCCTTTATTGCCCGGTATATTCTTTTGGGCAATAACCAGCATATTGAGTAAACCAGCCAAGGTGCATTCCTGCTTAGTCATATGGAAATTTATCACAAAATTTCCAAATGACTCAGGAAGGGACTGAAGAATCAAATCCATTTGCAATTTGGAAATCCATATTAAAGTCGAATCATCTTGTGAACATAATCCTCAACATTCTGTCCCTTAGACATTCTCATGCGAAATAGCTGTCTAGATATCTCATACCTAGCACTCTGCTGTACTCACCGTACAACTCTTATAAGTGAAGGAGAATATCACTCGCACTCTGTATGTTTTCATGCTGCTTCTGTAACTCATTACTCATAGAAGCAATCATGTAACATTTGGCTCTCATATCATGCTCCTTCCACTTGTCCAAAGTTTTATGTTCCTCTTGTGTGGCCTCTGGAGGTAAGGGACCAGGAACATTTAAGTCTAGAACATATCCTATATGTTCAAGTTTCAGGACAATTTTTTAAATTTCTTAGCCAATCAGATAGATTAGGTCCTATCAACCTATTGTGATCAAGTATGCTTGCAAAGATATTGGATGGTGGTGGTTGTGGTTTGTTCTTTATTATTAGAAAATTAATTGCAGAAAATAACCAGATTAATTAGTAAATGTATCATGTAATTAACCAAAATGATTATGATCTTTTAATCAAATTGGTTCTGTAACACCCCAATTTGTATAGCCTGGTATATTTTACTGTTCCGGCGACCGGTGTCGGTCCGGACAATTAAGGGGAATTAGAACCACACTTAAGACAACTAGAGAAGCCATAAATACAAATAATTAGTAATTGCCAATTAGTTAAGTATAAATAAGAAAAACAGAATATAAGACGTTAAACGAGCCGAGAGTCACAACGATGGGTGACCTTCTCGGGAAGGACTGCGAAGCCATTTTAAACTCATATTTCGAACTGTAAAATGTGATGCTGCGGTCCTTAGGACCCTTATGAACACAGTGGAAAAGAGAAAATCACGAAAAAGAACTGTTAAGTCAGTCAAATAATTAGGTCAGAGAGCCAGAAGAAATATTGAATTATTTGCAAACCGGGATGAACTGGCAAGGGGCAATTTGGTCAATTGACCCTGAGAGCTAACTCCTAACCTAACTGTCAAATAAAATTGGAGAAAAGAAAATTTCAGAATCGACAATTAAATTAAAGAACTTATAGGAGAAAAAAAAAAGAAAGAAAATGAAAAAGGTATAGGGAGATGACATCATACATGACATCATGCATGATGCCATAAAAGTAATAATTAATATATTTAATTAATTAGATTTTTTGGGGTCTTCCATAAGCTAAAATAGATAAAAGAAAAGAAAAGAAAAAAAAAAACTAAAAGCTCTCTTTCTTCCCATTGTTGCCGCCTCACTCTCTCCCTCACCCTCTCCCTCACTTAAACCACCATTAAAGCTCATTTTGAGCTTGAAGAACCCTAAATCCCAACTTAGAAAATTTACTTACCAACCTTAAACCTTGTTGATTTCACTTGAAAAGAAGTTTGAGCAAGAAAAGGAAAGGAAAAAAAAAAAAAAAAAAAAGAGAATTGAGGAAGAGGAATTTCAAGTGAGGTAAGCAATCTAAATTGAAATTTTTAGTTTATTGGTTATGTTTGTGGTTTGAGTAACCTAGAAATTTATTTAAAATCAAAAGAAAATAATTGTAGAAGACCAAAGAGAATTTCAGCCAGCCATGGATGTATGAGAATATGATGTGTTTTGAATGAATTAAATGTGTTAGTAAGCTTGTATGAAATTGGTAGTAAGATTGAAATGCTTAAATGTGATTAAATACAATGAATTAGTGTGGTTAGGGTTTGAGACCTAGGATTTTGAGGCAAAAATTTGGAGAAATGGGTAAATGATGTCTTTGACCTATTGTGAAGTGAAAAATGGTCATTTGTGACCAAATGAGTTGTGTTGGAATGGTTGGAACTAAAGTCAAATTCAGAGGGAGTGTGGTCATGCTGCTGGTAGCATGACCAAGTCAACTTTGAAGGACCAAAAATAAAATTTTACAAGTCCAATTGGTATGAGACCAATTGGGGATGAAAATAGACACTAAATGACACAATTTTCATTTAGGAAGCATGCCCAAAAAGTGACTAAAACCTAGTGAACAAATTGACCAAAGTTGAAAAGTTGCAGGCTGCCCTGTACAAACTGACCAAATGAACAGTGTTTGTTCATTTGGTCATAACTCGAGCTAGGCAGGTCAAAATGACCTGAAATTTTACCAGAGGTTAGATGAGATATAGACCTAAAACTTTCATGAAGAACATAAATCCAAATTCTGCCAGCAATCAAGTCATTTGGCCACCCCAAGTTGGTGACCCAAAACTGCCAGCACCAAAATTACCCAGAAAATCTGGGTTGTGTCCAATCCGGCAGCCATCGTTCAAATGGCCATAACTTGAGCTAAAAATTCTATGAAGAAATGTTTGCCAAATTCTAACAGTAGAATGACCAATGGAACAATGAAACTAGGGACACCAAAATTGAAAATTTGACATAAGCTATGAGAAAATGACCAAAACCAACAAATTTAATGACCAAAATGTGGTATGTAGGTGAATTTGGAGTTCCCATACTAATAAGCCTTAAAAAGTCAACAATTTGACTTGAATAGTGTAGTGAATAGTAACCCAAAACACAAAAACTTCGAGAACGTCGAATTTAATACATTAAAGCTAGGTAAAAGTGAAGTTAAATTTATTTTTGAATTTATGCTAAGTTATGGTACTGAAACACTGTGAAACTGTGTGTTTCAGCTGAAAAAGGCTTGGAAGCTCTGAGAGCCTGAGTCAAGGCCTAGAGGCGACTCACGTCAGGTCTGTGCACAATAATTCTTGTTTAAATATTTTATTCTAAAAAATTTGGCTTCTGTGATTAATTATGTACTGTGTTGCTATTTTATAATCGCAAATATGACTTTGGAAATTGATCAGATTTCTCATAAATTATTTAAATAAATTGTTTTCAATTGATTTTGTGTTCACACTTAGCCTGACAGTATCACATTATTCCTCCTCTATTTATGGGGTTGAGATCGTTTATTTTCCTCCTTCTTTGGCTTGCCAGTTGAGGTTGAGATCGGATGAGTACTCATTAGCTAGCTAGCCACCTCCCTCATTGATTTCGATTAATGGGGTTGTAGATTGCTTTGTCGTGGTGTACAATACGGCATTGATCAGAAATTTTGTGTCATGGCTTAAGTTGTGTATGATTTTGGCAACACTATGTTTATGAAATTATTTGACTAAATTGTGTTATTATGAGCTTTGATAATTTGTGAAATGTGATTGAGAAATATTTAAATTGTGTTTCATCAATGAATGATTTATGTATTATATTTTAAATTTTTATTATGCACCACTGAGTATTTTTATACTCAGCGATAGCTTATTTTGCTGTCGCAGATTAGAGCAAAGAAAAAGCAGCAGAGTGAGCTGCTATTGAATTGAGGGCCACACTGATCTTTTGTACGGGTATTATTTTATACCCTTATAGTTAGGGGTGTGCAAACGGTTGGTTCGGTTCCGAATCGAACTGAACCGATAAAACCAAAAATCAAAAATCAAAATTTTTAAAAATTGAACCGAACCGATTGATAAGAGAAAATCGAACCGATAAATATCGGTTCGGTTCGGTTTTAAACCGATCAAACCGAAATTTATAAAATTTCATATTTTTAACATTAAATCTAAATAATAAAAACATAAAAACAAAAAAAATCTTAAGGTTCGGTTTGGTTTTCTTTGATTTCGGTTCGGTTTGATTCGGTTCGATTCAATTTGATTTGATTTTTTTTTATTTCCTATATATATTAACAATTTCGGTTCGGTTTGGTTTTTTTAATTTTTTTATGAAAATAACCGAACCGAACCGATTAATCGAAATTATCAAAATTATAAACCAAACCGAACCGATTAAATTTTAAAATCGAACCGATTGAACCGAATTAATCGGTTTGGTTCGATTTTTCGGTTTAAACCGAAAACTGCACACCCCTACTTATAGTTAATTTTGATGCAAATATTATAACGCTTTATGTATCAATGTAAAGTTGAGCAGTTGTAAAATAAATTATAATAATATTATTTTTGAATTTCCTTCTGTAAATTAATATTTGTACTTGTGAATTTCATACTCTGTGCCTTGTGAATGAAGTTATTAAATATTTTGAGATGATAAATTTTGATTTGGATTGTGGAATTATGTTGAAGTGAATTGAATTGAGTTGATTTGAGATTAATTGAAGGTTGGGAGTTGAGAAAATTATTGGAAGTGTTTTTTTTTTCAGGTATTTGAAGAACTGTTTTCTCCAAATACAAAAAGAACTCTGTCAAAATTTTTATAAAATTTGAGGTGAAATTAAAATGGACAAAAATTTTTACTAGTATTTAAACTTTGAATAAATGGCTTTTAATTCCTACCAAAATGCTCACCACTTCCAAAATGTAAGAAAATTGTTTTAAAATCCCTTGTAGGGTACTTAATGAGTTATCAGTAGGTGAAGTTCGGTAGTTCATTAAGTATTCTACGGGATCATATTATGCCTTACAGAGGGATAAGGTGTGACAGGTCCTCCCACTAACTTAGCGAATCCTACACTTCCAAAGTAGAAAACGGAAATCCTAGTTGGATGGATTTCTAGTGAGTGATTGAATTCTTATAATTCTATTGATCATCCTCAGGTACATCCATTATTGGAATTACAATAAACTATAGCTTCAGGAGATACCCTAGCTTCAGCCTGAAATGGAAGAAGGGGATCGCTCAGATGAGCAGTCTGTTGAAGCTGAGGCACAAGGGGAAGCCCCAGCTTTACCGAATGTCAGTGGGTCAGTAGCACCAGCCCCACAAATGCCGCAGTTCCCTGCACAATTTGCACAGCAGATGGCTGCGATGTTTCAACAAATGGCTGGGGGTATGCCCGTTCAAGCTCCACCCCAACCACCTGTGGCACAACCACTGCCTCCAGCCAGACAATATGATAAATTATTGAAGTATGGGGCTGCAGAATTTAAGGGTACTGTGGACCCTTTAGAGGCAGAGCAATGGCTTGAAAGAATGGACAGAGTGTTTAAGAAATTGCACTGCCCAGATGAGTTGAAGTTTGAATATTCTGTGTCGCTACTGCAAGGGGATGCATATGATTGGTGGAAGACCATCCCCCACTTAGCGTAACCACGGTGCTAACTCAGGATGACTTCATCGAGAGTTCGCATGCAAATACATCCCAGATGCATATGTTGATCAGAAACTGCAAGAATTTTTGAGTTTGAAACAAGGAAATCGATCAGTGGCAGAGTATGAGAGGGAGTTCTCCCGCCTGAGTCACTATGCGGAGAGTCTCCTTACTACCAGCAAAGCAAGATGCAAGAGATTTGAGACGGGTTTGAAGCCCAGCATAAGGATGCAAGTTGTGGGATTTCGACACAGCAACTTCTCAGAACTTATGTCTCAAGCACTTGAACTGGAGAGAGTTGAAGCAGAAGCAAACCCAGTGAAGGAAAAAGTCGAGAAATTAGAAAAAGACAAGGGGGAAAAATCAGTTGAACAGAGTTCTGGTGCTACCTCTGGAAAGAAAAAGAAGTTTAGTGGACCCAGCAGGGGTCGAGGTGGCAGATTTGGCAGAGGTAGATTTTCTGGTCAGAGACCCCCTAGGTCTGGTCAGCAGGGGTTCACATTCTGCCCGCCCCTGTGAGACTTGTGGCAAGATTCATGGGGAATGCTATTGGGCCACCGAGTCTGCTTTAACTGTGGAGGCAAGGGCCATATAGCTAAAGACGTACTAGTGCTCCGAGATATGGTCCAGCTCCTACTCACTGAAGGATCTATTCGAGTCCCGCTCCCAGAGGTTCACTGGGCCAAGGCGGAGGAAGAGGCAGAGTAGAGGCACTACTTCAGCACAGGGCACGCTTGGTCGGGCCAGACAAGGAAGTGCTTCACTGAATCTACGCAATGAAACAAATGAGAAGAGGCTGAGACTTCTGATGTGGTAGCTGGTACATTCTCTATCTCTGGTCAAGATGTATTTGTATTGTTTGATCCGGGTTCAACCCATTCATATGTTAGTGCTAGCATAGTCAGTTCACTTGCTGTCCCATGTGTGCAAATGGGTTTTGAAGTGCTAGTAACTAGTCCGTTAGGACAAGAGGTCCGGTCAATGTAATTTAGAGAGACTGTCCTTTGGTGATCCAAGGACATGTTTTCTCGCTGACTTGATTGAGATGCCCTTCAGAGAGTATGATATTATCTTAGGCATGGATTGGTTAGCCAGGCATCATGCTATGATTGACTGTAGACTGAAGACAGTCACTTTTGGTCTCCCTTTGTACGGTGATGTGGTCATACATGGGGATAGGCATTTACTGCCATCAAACATCATTTCGGCTGCACTAGCCAGAAAGATGATCAGAAAGGGGTGTGAAGCATACTTGGCACATGTGATAGACACCCAAGTGGGAGTCCAAAGACTAAGGGACATCCCCTCAGATGTGATTTTCCTGATGTGTTTCTGATGAATTGCGTGATTACCTCGAGAAAGAGAGGTGCGATTTGAAATTGATGTTATGCAGTGTGGATCCAATCTCCATAACGCCATATAGAATGGCACTGCGATTGAAAGAGTTGAAAGTGCGATTTGCAAGAATTGCTTGACAAGGGCTTTATCCGCCCTAGTGTGTCACCTTGGGAGCGCCAGGTGTTGTTTGTAAAGTAGAAAGATGGCACTATCCGTCTGTGTATTGACTATCGTCAGTTGAATAAGGTGACAATAAAGAATAGATATCCATTGCCCCGCATTGATGACTTGTTTGATCAGTTGAGGGGTGCAGCTGTGTTCTCCAAAATTGACCTGAGATCAGGTTATTATCAGCTGAAGGTACAAGAGCAGAGTATTTCTAAAGCGCCTTTAGAACCGCTATGGCCATTATGAGTTTTTGGTTATGCCATTCGGTTAACTAATGCTCATTTGCTTTTATGGATCGATGAACACTATCTTGAGACCATACCTCGACCGGTTGTTGTGGTATTCATTGATGATATATTGGTCTATTCGAGGAATGCGAAGAGCATGATAGACATCTGCGGATTATGCTACTTGATTTTGAGGGAGAAACAGCTATATGCCAAATTGTCGAAATGTGAATTTTGGCTGAAGGAGATATCTTTCTTGGGGCATGTAGTATCAGAAGAGGGCATCAAGGTAGATCCAAGTAAGATTGAAGCTGTCCTTAATTGGAGGCCACCCAGAAATGTCACAGAAATTCGTAGTTTTCTGGGTTTAGCTGGATACTACCGTAGATTTGTGAAGGGATTCTCCATGTTGGCATCTCCATTGACCAAGCTGCTTAGAAAAGATGTAAAATTTCAGTGGACGGATAAATGTCAGCAGAGTTTTGATGAATTGAAGAGATGTTTGACTGAAGCTCCAGTCCTAACTTTACCCACACCGGGTAAAGAATATACAGTTTACAGCGATGCTTCTCACAACGGGTTAGGTTGTGTGTTGATGCAAGATCGAAATGTCATTGCCTATGCATCACGCCAGCTAAAACCGCATGAGAGGAATTATCCAACACATGATTTGGAGCTTGCAGCCATTGTGTTTGCTCTTAAGATCTGGAGACATTATTTGTATGGGGAGAAGTGCTACATCTACACAGATCATAAGAGTTTAAAGTATTTGGGCACCCAAAAAGAGCTGAATTTGAGACAGAGGAGATGGTTAGAGTTGATAAAAGACTATGATTGTCTGATAGACTATCAGCCAGGGAAAGCTAATGTTGTGGCTGATGCCTTAAGTCGCAAGACTATGGCAAGTCTACGGGTTACTCCTTTGTCTTTGGTACATGAGTTAAGATCATTACATGCCAGTTTAGAGATTAATGATGAGGCGACAGCGATTGCATGGCATGTACAACGGTGTTGGTTGATCGATAAGAATGGTCGCTCGTAATGATCGAAGTATCAGAAGTTGATGGAAGAAGTCCGACTGGGCAAGAAACCGTAATTCTCAATCGTAGATGATGGTTTACTATTACACTGAGCGTAATATGTGTTCCTAATGATGTTGATTTGAGGCGGATCATTTTGAAGGAAGCTCATGAGTCTCCTTTGCTATGCACCACAGTGGTACAAAAATGTATAGAGGGCTAAAGGAGCATTCTTGGTGGATGGCTATGAAAAGAGATGTGGCGAGTTTGTATCCAAATGCCTAACTTGTCGCAAGTAAAGCGAGAACATCAAGTACCACTGGGTTGTTACATCCACTACCCGTGCACGAATGGAAATGGGAAAGAATAACGATGGATTTTGTGATGGGACTTCCGAGGACACAGAAGAGTCATGATGCAGTTTGGGTCATTGTTGACAGACTGACTAAATCTGCTCATTTTCTGCCAGTTCGGATGGACTACAGTTTAGAAAGATTGGCCAAGTTATACATCGATGAGATTGTGAGATTGCATGGAGTGCCAGTATCCATCGTGTCAGACAGAGATCCTAGGTTCACTTCTAGATTCTGGGGTAGTCTTCAGAGAGCCCTAGGAACTAGATTGAACTTCAGTACTGCATTCCACCCACAGACAGATGGCCAGTCTGAGAGGGTAATTCAGATCTTGGAGGACATGCTACGGGCTTGTGTGATTGAGTTTGAGGGTAGTTGGGATACACACTTGCCTTTGATTGAGTTTGCTTACAACAACAGCTACCAATCAAGCATTGGAATGCCTCCATATGAAGCTTTGTATGGCAGGAAATGTAGAACCCCGTTGTGTTGGGATGACGTGGGTGAAAGAAAGATGATCGGACCCGAAATTGTTCAACAGACTGAAGAGAAAATCCGGGTGATCAGAGATCGACTTAAAGCTGCATCAGATCGTCAGAAGTCCTACATTGATCTGAAGAGAAGGGATATTGAGTATGCAGTGGGTGAGAAAGTTTTCCTCAAGGTTTCTCCTTGGAAGAGGATTATGAGATTCGGCCGAAAGGGGAAACTAAGTCCTCGTTTTATCGGGCCATATGAGGTTCTGGAAAGAGTGGGTCCTTTGGCATATCGGTTGGCACTACCTCCAGAGTTGGAGAAGATACATAATGTCTTCCATGTGTCCATGTTGAGGAGGTACCGATCAGACCCATCTCATGTACTACCAGTAGAAGAAATAGAAGTGAATCCAGACCTCACATATGAAGAAGAACCCATAAAGATTCTGGCTTATGAGGTGAAGCAGCTACGGAATAAGCAGATACCGTTGGTAAAAGTGCTGTGGAACCATCATTCGGGCCAAGAAGCTACTTGGGAACGAGAGGAGGACATGAGGAGACAACACCCACAGCTGTTCAGAGATTGATACCAGGTAAAAATTTCGAGACGAAATTTATTTAAGGGGGGGAGAATTGTAACACCCCCGTTGTATAGCCTGGTATATTTCACTGTTCCGGTGACCGGTGTCGGTCCGGACAATTAATGGGATTAGGGCCACACTTAAGACAATTTGAGAAGCCATAAACACAAATAATTAGTAATGTTTAATTAGTTAACTATAAATAAGAAAAAACAGAACATAAGAGGTTAAACGCAGCGAGAGTCACAAAGATGAGTGACCTCCTCTGAATGATCATAAGTCATTCTAAACTCAAATTTCGAACCGTAAAAAGTGACGCTGCGGTCCTTAGGACCCTTATGAACACAGTGGAAAAGAGAAAACCACGAAAAAGAACTGTTAAGCCAGTCAAATAATTAGGTCAGGGAGCCGGAAGAAATATTGGATTATTTGCAAACCGGGATGAACCGGCGAGGGGCAATTTGGTCAATTGACCCCGAGAGCTGATTCCTGACTTAACTGTCAAATAAAATCGGAGAAAAGAAAATTTCGGAATCGAGAATAAAATTAAAGAACTAATAGAGAAATAAATAGAAAAAAAAAAAGGAAAAGGGAAGAGGTTGGAAAAGTCAAAGTTGATGACATCATTAATGATGTCATAAACAAATTTATTAAATATTTATTAAATTTGATATTTATGGTCTTCCATAGCAAAATAAATAAAAGAAACAAAAGAAAAAAAATTAAATTCATCATCTTCAAAAGGAAAAACGTGACTCACTCTTCCCTCTCACTTATTTCATCTTCCACCATGGATAAGTCTAACCAAGCTTTTGAAACCCTAAATTAAACATGCTTTCCCTAAAATTCTCCACATGAATTTCATTATTGCATCTTGAAGAGTATAGAAGAAGCATAAGAAAGCAAGAAGAAGAAGGAAGAAGAAGAACAAAAAGTGAAGATTTAAGGTTCACCTAAGGTTAGTATGCTAAACTCTTCATTTATCCATTCAAATGCACATGTGATGGTTGAAAGTGAGCTTAGAACTTGATTTAAATGAAACAAATATGGGGGAAGAATTAAACTGAAATTTTGGGCAGCTTGAGAGGAATATGATTTGCATGGATATGATACATTTGAATGAGTTTAGAAACCTTTCTTGGTTGAATAATTAGTATTAAAACCATTAAGTGTGATTAATTGCAACAAAGTAGTGAAATTGATGAGTTAGGGTTTTAAATGCTAGGGTTGTGAACCAAATTTTGGGAAAAATGCATAAATGGCATGTTGGACTTATTGTGAAGTGAAATAATGGTCAATTATGACCAAATAAGTTGTGTGGGAATTGTTGGAATAAAAATCAAATTCGTAGGTCAATGGTCATGCTGCTGGCAGCATGACCAAATGAAGGACCAAAACTCAAATTTTACAAGTCCAATTGATATGCCACCTATTGGAGATGAAAATAGACATAAAAGAGCACAATTTTCATTAAGGAACCATGGCCAAAAACTGACCAAAACTTGGTGAAACGATTGACCAAAGTGGATTGATTGCAGGCTGCCACTGCACTAAACTGACCAAATGAACAGTAACTGTTCATTTGGTCATAACTCGAGCTAGGTAGGTCAAATTGACCTGAAATTTTACCAGCAATTAGATATGATATAGACCTAAAACTTTCATGAAGAACACCAACCCAAATTAGGCCATTAACCCTTTCAAAATCATTGAGCAAAATTAAATTACTGTACTGAGATTCTGCAGAATTTTCATTGAGCAGCAATGTTTGGATAGCTATAACTCTCTCTAGAAACCTCGGATTTAGGCGATTCTTGAACCGATGGAAACCTAAGACATAGTACAACATTTCATATGAAGAAAGTGAGACCAAATTATGAACTTAACTTGGTCAAATTATTAACCAAAGTTGGACCAAAAATCTGCCAGCACTAAAATCTCAGTATGAACAGTACATATGAACAGTAAACTTATTTTGGCCATAACTTGAGCTACAAAACTCCGATTGGGGTGATCCAAAAATGAGAATACACTTAAGATAATAAGGAACATTTTCTATGAAGGAAGTTTTGTCAAATTCCAACAGTAGATCGACCAATGGAACAGTACAACTTCGGAGAACCAAAACCGAAAATTGGCAATTTTGCCAAAATGACCTAAGCTTTAAACAAATGACCAAAACCAACAAGTTTGGTGACCAAAATGTGGTATGTGGGTGAAGTTGGAGTTCCCATACCCATTAAGCCTTAGAAAGTCAATAATTTGACTTGAATAGTGCAGTGAATAGTAACCCGAAACACAAAATTTCGAGAACGTCGAATTTAACACGTTAGAGCTAGGTAAATGTGAAGTTAAGTTTATTTTGGATTTATTTTAAGTTTTAGTACTGAAACATTAGAAAATTTCGTGTTTCAGTGGAAAAGAATACCGGGACAGAACCCGAGGAGTCGAGTCAAGGCCAACAGGCGACTCGTTTGAGGTTTGTGCACAACATATACTTTTATAATCATCTTTTGCATAATGTTTTGAATAATGTGAAATATTGGATTATAGCATTTTTATGATGTTTGATTTAAATTGTGAAAGTTATTGTGTATATTTGAAATGACAATGTTTAGCAAATTGTTAAGATAAGTTTTGAAACCACAGTGTCATGACCATATATTTGAACACCTCACTAGCACGACTAGTGGGGGTAATTAGTTTCGAATTTTGATTCCTTCTCTGGAGAAGTGTTGAGGTGTGCCAGTAGAAGAGGATGTGAATGGATATCCATATATTTGAGCTAGCTAGCCTGTGATATGATTTCTCTTTAGCCTCTGGCTATTGAGATTCTATTTGTTTCGAATGGCGTGATCTAACTGTGGGTTTTATGAAATGTGTTTTGATACTTTGAAATAAACTTGGTTTACATGTAAAATCTTACAATGCATGATTGTATTTAATTTTCATGTTTAGTCAAATTTTTGAATGAATGTGCTTTAAGTTTTGCATAAAGATTATTTTAGTATATTGTGCACCACTGAGTCCTAGTACTCGTGATAGCTTTATTCTTTGTCGCAGACTGAGAGACTAGAGGAGCGTGATGAGTCTTTGAGGTGTGAGAAGCTACCAGCCTAAAGTTTTCGGGTATAATTTATACCCTAACTGTAAATACTTCTTTTGATGTATATATTGCACATAAATGTATGGACATGTAAAAATGGGTCTTGAGCAGCTTGTACACAAATTTGTATGAAGTTTGTAATAAAGTTTAGTTTGTGTTTCTTTTGATATAAAGTTGTAAGGTTGTGTACAAATTGTTTTGTTTTTAATGAAATATGAATGATATTGATTGACAGTATTTTGAGAATTATTGAACTTGTGAATCTTGAGAATTTGATTGACTTTGATTGTGAAACTGAAGTAGTGGTTGAGAAAAACTTTTAGAAGTGCTTTTTACAGGTATTCGAAGAACGGTTTTCTCAAAATACAGAGGAAACTCTGTCAAAATTTTTATAAAATTTGCGGAAAACTAAAATGGCCAAAAATATTAATTAGTTTTAATTTCAACTAAATGTTTTAAACACTTATTATAAATGCTCACCACTTATCAAAAATAGGAAAATAGTTTTAAAATCCCTTGTAGGGTACTTAATGAGTTATCGGTAGGTGAAGTGCGGTAGTTCATTAGGTATTCTACGGGATCATGTGATGCCTTACAGAGGGGTAAGGTGTGACATGTTTTAGTGGTATCAGAGCAAATTTTTGAATTATGTTTTAAATTGTGAATTTGTGTCTTTTCTTTGTTAAGTACAACTGCTCAATGTCCATAATTGCTACATACAGTGCATTACATCATGAATGTGAACTAACGGAGGGAAATCTCCTTATGTTACTTGTTCAGAGATACCTAGCTTCAACTGAATTGGAAGAAGGGGATCGCTCAGATGAGCAGTCTGTTGAAGCTGAGGCACAAGGGGAAGCCCCAGCTTTACCGAATGTCAGTGGGTCAGTAGCACCAGCCCCACAAATGCCGCAGTTCCCTGCACAATTTGCACAGCAGATGGCTGCGATGTTTCAACAAATGGCTGGGGGTATGCCCGTTCAAGCTCCACCCCAACCACCTGTGGCACAACCACTGCCTCGGCCGGACAATATGATAAATTATTGAAGTATGGGGCTGCAGAATTTAAAGTGCGTGGACCCTTTAGAGGCGAGCAATGGCTTGAAAGAATGGACAGAGTGTTTAAGAAATTGCCTTGCCCGGATGAGTTGAAGTTTGAATATTACGTGTAGCCGCTACTGCAAGGGGATGCATATGATTGGTGGAAGACCATCCCCCACAGCTTGGCAGAACCACCAGTGCTAACCTGGGATGACTTCATCAGAGAGTTCAGACAGAAATACATCCCAGATGCATATGTTGATCAGAAAATTGCAAGAATTTTTGAGTTTGAAACAAGGAAATCGATCAGTGGCAGAGTATGAGAGGGAGTTCTCCCGCCTGAGTCACTATGCGGAGAGTCTCCTTACTACCAGTAAAGCAAGATGCAAGAGATTTGAGACGGGTTTGAAGCCCAGCATAAGGATGCAAGTTGTGGGATTTCGACACAGCAACTTCTCAGAACTTATGTCTCAAGCACTTGAACTGGAGAGAGTTGAAGCAGAAGCAAACCCAGTGAAGGAAAAAGTCGAGAAATTAGAAAAAGACAAGGGGGAAAAATCAGTTGAACAGAGTTCTGGTGCTACCTCTGGAAAGAAAAAGAAGTTTAGTGGACCCAGCGAGGGTCGAGGTGGCAATTTGGCGGTAGATTTTACAGTCGAGACCCCTAGGTTTGCAGTCGGCGATCAGCAGGAGTTCACATTCTGCCCGCCCCTGTGAGACTTGTGGCAAGATTCATGGGGGGGAATGCTATTGGGCCACTGGAGCCTGTTTTAACTGTGGAGGCAAGGGCCATATAGCTAAAGACTGTACTAGTGCTCCGAGATATGGTCCAGCTCCTACTACTGCTGAAGGATCTATTCAGAGTCCTGCTCCCAGAGGTTCACAGTCAGTTGGCAGAGGAAGAGGCAGAGGTAGAGGCACTACTTGAGTGATCGAGCACAGTTGGTCAGTCAGGACAAGGAAGTGCTTCGACCAGAATCTACGCAATGAAACAGCGAGAAGAGGCTGAGACTTCTGATGTGGTAGCTGGTACATTCTCTATCTCTGGTCAAGATGTATTTGTATTGTTTGATCCGGGTTCAACCCATTCATATGTTAGTGCTAGCATAGTCAGTTCACTTGCTGTCCCATGTGTGCAAATGGGTTTTGAAGTGCTAGTAACTAGTCCGTTAGGACAAGAGGTCCGGGTCAACAGAATTTAGAGAGACTGTCCTTTGGTGATCCAAGGACATGTTTTCCTGTCAGACTTGATTGAGATGCCCTTCAGAGAGTATGATATTATCTTAGGCATGGATTGGTTAGCCAGGCATCATGCTATGATTGACTGTAGACTGAAGACAGTCACTTTTGGTCTCCCTTTGTACGGTGATGTGGTCATACATGGGGAGAGGCATTTACTGCCATCAAACATCATTTCGGCTGCACTAGCCAGAAAGATGATCAGAAAGGGGTGTGAAGCATACTTGGCACATGTGATAGACACCCAAGTGGGGAGTCCAGCACTAAGGGACATCCCTACTGTATGTGATTTTTCGGATGTGTTTCCTGATGAATTGCCAGGATTACCTCCAGAAAGAGAGGTGCAGTTTGAAATTGATGTTATGCCTAGTGTGGATCCAATCTCCATAACGCCATATAGAATGGCACCTGCAGAATTGAAAGAGTTGAAAGTGCAGTTGCAAGAATTGCTTGACAAGGGCTTTATCCGCCCTAGTGTGTCACCTTGGGGAGCGCCAGTGTTGTTTGTAAAGAAGAAAGATGGCACTATCCGCTTGTGTATTGATTATCGGCAGTTGAATAAGGTGACAATAAAGAATAGATATCCATTGCCCCGCATTGATGACTTGTTTGATCAGTTGAGGGGTGCAGCTGTGTTCTCCAAAATTGACCTGAGATCAGGTTATTATCAGCTGAAGGTACAAGAGCAGAGTATTTCTAAAACTGCCTTTAGAACCCGCTATGGCCATTATGAGTTTTTGGTTATGCCATTCGGGTTAACTAATGCTCATTTGCTTTTATGGATCGATGAACACTATCTTCAGACCATACCTCGACCAGTTTGTTGTGGTATTCATTGATGATATATTGGTCTATTCGAGGAATGCAGAAGAGCATGATAGACATCTGCGGATTGTACTGCAGATTTTGAGGGAGAAACAGCTATATGCCAAATTGTCGAAATGTGAATTTTGGCTGAAGGAGATATCTTTCTTGGGGCATGTAGTATCAGAAGAGGGCATCAAGGTAGATCCAAGTAAGATTGAAGCTGTCCTTAATTGGAGGCCACCCAGAAATGTCACAGAAATTCGTAGTTTTCTGGGTTTAGCTGGATACTACCGTAGATTTGTGAAAGGATTCTCCATGTTGGCATCTCCATTGACCAAGCTGCTTAGAAAAGATGTAAAATTTCAGTGGACGGATAAATGTCGTGAGTTTTGATGAATTGAAGAGATGTTTGGTGAAGCTCCAGTCTAACTTTACCCACACCGGTAAAGAATATACTGATTCTGATGCTTCTCACAACGGGTTAGGTTGTGTGTTGATGCAAGATCGAAATGTCATTGCCTATGCATCACGCCAGCTAAAACCGCATGAGAGGAATTATCCAACACATGATTTGGAGCTTGCAGCCATTGTGTTTGCTCTTAAGATCTGGAGACATTATTTGTATGGGGAGAAGTGCTACATCTACACAGATCATAAGAGTTTAAAGTATTTGGGCACCCAAAAAGAGCTGAATTTGAGACAGAGGAGATGGTTAGAGTTGATAAAAGACTATGATTGTCTGATAGACTATCAGCCAGGGAAAGCTAATGTTGTGGCTGATGCCTTAAGTCGCAAGACTATGGCAAGTCTACGGGTTACTCCTTTGTCTTTGGTACATGAGTTAAGATCATTACATGCCAGTTTAGAGATTAATGATGAGGGGCAGACAGCAGTTGCATGGCATGTACAGCCAGTGTTGGTTGATCAGATAAGAATGGCTGCTCAGAATGATCAGAAGTATCATAAGTTGATGGAAGAAGTCCGACAGGGCAAGAAACCAGAATTCTCAATCAGAGATGATGGTTTACTATTACACCAGGGCAGAATATGTGTTCCTAATGATGTTGATTTGAGGCAGATCATTTTGAAGGAAGCACATGAGTCTCCTTTTGCTATGCACCCTGGTGGTACAAAAATGTATAGAGGGCTAAAGGAGCATTACTGGTGGATGGCTATGAAAAGAGATGTGGCAGAGTTTGTATCCAAATGCCTAACTTGTCAGCAAGTAAAGGCAGAACATCAAGTACCCGCTGGGTTGTTACATCCACTACCAGTACCAGAATGGAAATGGGAAAGAATAACGATGGATTTTGTGATGGGACTTCCGAGGACACAGAAGAGTCATGATGCAGTTTGGGTCATTGTTGACAGACTGACTAAATCTGCTCATTTTCTGCCAGTTCGGATGGACTACAGTTTAGAAAGATTGGCCAAGTTATACATCGATGAGATTGTGAGATTGCATGGAGTGCCAGTATCCATCGTGTCAGACAGAGATCCTAGGTTCACTTCTAGATTCTGGGGTAGTCTTCAGAGAGCCCTAGGAACTAGATTGAACTTCGATCGCATTCCACCCACGGACAAATGGCCACCGAGAGGGTAATTCGGATCTTGGAGGACATGCTACGGGCTTGTGTGATTGAGTTTGAGGGTAGTTGGGATACACACTTGCCTTTGATTGAGTTTGCTTACAACAAATGGCTACCAATCAAGCATTGGAATGCCTCCATATGAAGCTTTGTATGGCAGAAATGTAGAACCCGTTGTGTTGGGATGACGTGGGTGAAAGAAAGATGATCGGACCAAATTGTTCAACAGATCAAGAGAAAATCCGGGTGATCGAGATCGACTTAAAGTCGCATCGATCGTCGTAAGTCCTACATTGATCTGACGAGAAGGGATATTGAGTATTCAGTGGGTGATAAAGTTTTCCTCAAGGTTTCTCCTTGGAAGAGGATTATGAGATTCGGTATAAAGGGGAAACTAAGTCCTCATTTTATCGGGCCATATGAGGTTCTGGAAAGAGTGGGTCCTTTGGCATATCGGTTGGCACTACCTCCAGAGTTGGAGAAGATACATAATGTCTTCCATGTGTCCATGTTGAGGAGGTACCGATCAGACCCATCTCATGTACTACCAGTAGAAGAAATAGAAGTGAATCCAGACCTCACATATGAAGAAGAACCCATAAAGATTCTGGCTTATGAGGTGAAGCAGCTACGGAATAAGCAGATACCGTTGGTAAAAGTGCTGTGGAACCATCATTCGGGCCAAGAAGCTACTTGGGAACGAGAGGAGGACATGAGGAGACAACACCCACAGCTGTTCAGAGATTGATACCAGGTAAAAATTTCGAGACGAAATTTATTTAAGGGGGGGAGAATTGTAACACCCCCGTTGTATAGCCTGGTATATTTCACTGTTCCGGTGACCGGTGTCGGTCCGGACAATTAATGGGATTAGGGCCACACTTAAGACAATTTGAGAAGCCATAAACACAAATAATTAGTAATGTTTAATTAGTTAACTATAAATAAGAAAAACAGAACATAAGAGGTTAAACGAGCCGAGAGTCACAGCGATGAGTGACCTCCTCGGGAATGACTGCGAAGTCATTCTAAACTCAAATTTCGAACCGTAAAAAGTGACGCTGCGGTCCTTAGGACCCTTATGAACACAGTGGAAAAGAGAAAACCACGAAAAAGAACTGTTAAGCCAGTCAAATAATTAGGTCGTGAGCGAAAGAAATATTGGATTATTTGCAAACCGGGATGAACCGGCGAGGGGCAATTTGGTCAATTGACCCCGAGAGCTGACTCCTGACTTAACTGTCAAATAAAATCGGAGAAAAGAAAATTTCGGAATCGAGAATAAAATTAAAGAACTAATAGAGAAATAAATAGAAAAAAAAAAAAGAAAAGGGAAGAGGTTGGAAAAGTCAAAGTTGATGACATCATTAATGATGTCATAAACAAATTTATTAAATATTTATTAAATTTGATATTTATGGTCTTCCATAGCAAAATAAATAAAAGAAACAAAAGAAAAAAAAAATTAAATTCATCATCTTCAAAAGGAAAAACGTGACTCACTCTTCCCTCTCACTTATTTCATCTTCCACCATGGATAAGTCTAACCAAGCTTTTGAAACCCTAAATTAAACATGCTTTCCCTAAAATTCTCCACATGAATTTCATTATTGCATCTTGAAGAGTATAGAAGAAGCATAAGAAAGCAAGAAGAAGAAGGAAGAAGAAGAACAAAAAGTGAAGATTTAAGGTTCACCTAAGGTTAGTATGCTAAACTCTTCATTTATCCATTCAAATGCACATGTGATGGTTGAAAGTGAGCTTAGAACTTGATTTAAATGAAACAAATATGGGGGAAGAATTAAACTGAAATTTTGGGCAGCTTGAGAGGAATATGATTTGCATGGATATGATACATTTGAATGAGTTTAGAAACCTTTCTTGGTTGAATAATTAGTATTAAAACCATTAAGTGTGATTAATTGCAACAAAGTAGTGAAATTGATGAGTAAGGGTTATAAATGCTACGGTTGTGCACCAAAATTTGGGAAAAATGCATAAATGGCATGTTGGACTTATTGTGAAGTGAAATAATGGTCAATTATGACCAAATAAGTTGTGTGGGAATTGTTGGAATAAAAATCAAATTCGTAGGTCAATGGTCATGCTGCTGGCAGCATGACCAAACCCACTTTGAAGGACCAAAACTCAAATTTTACAAGTCCAATTGATATGCCACCAATTGGAGATGAAAATAGACATAAAAGAGCACAATTTTCATTAAGGAACCATGGCCAAAAACTGACCAAAACTTGGTGAAACGATTGACCAAAGTGGATTGATTGCAGGCTGCCACTGCACTAAACTGACCAAATGAACAGTAACTGTTCATTTGGTCATAACTCGAGCTAGGTAGGTCAAATTGACCTGAAATTTTACCAGCAATTAGATATGATATAGACCTAAAACTTTCATGAAGAACACCAACCCAAATTAGGCCATTAACCCTTTCAAAATCATTGAGCAAAATTAAATTACTGTACTGAGATTCTGCAGAATTTTCATTGAGCAGCAATGTTTGGATGGCTATAACTCTCTCTAGAAAACTCGGATTTAGGCGATTCTTGAACCGATGGAAACCTAAGACATAGTACAACATTTCATATGAAGAAAGTGAGACCAAATTATGAACTTAACTTGGTCAAATTATTAACCAAAGTTGGACCAAAAATCTGCCAGCACTAAAATCTCAGTATGAACAGTACATATGAACAGTAAACTTATTTTGGCCATAACTTGAGCTACAAAACTCCGATTGGGGTGATCCAAAATGAGAATACACTTAAGACAATAAGGAACATTTTCTATGAAGGAAGTTTTGTCAAATTCCAACAGTAGATCGACCAATGGAACAGTACAACTTCGGAGAACCAAAACCGAAAATTGGCAATTTTGCCAAAATGACCTAAGCTTTAAACAAATGACCAAAACCAACAAGTTTGGTGACCAAAATGTGGTATGTGGGTGAAGTTGGAGTTCCCATACCCATTAAGCCTTAGAAAGTCAATAATTTGACTTGAATAGTGTAGTGAATAGTAACCCGAAACACAAAATTTCGAGAACGTCGAATTTAACACGTTAGAGCTAGGTAAATGTGAAGTTAAGTTTATTTTGGATTTATTTTAAGTTTTAGTACTGAAACATTAGAAAATTTCGTGTTTCAGTGGAAAAGAATACCGGGACAGAACCCGAGGAGTCGAGTCAAGGCCAACAAAGTGACTGTTTGAGGTTTGTGCACAACATATACTTTTATAATCATCTTTTGCATAATGTTTTGAATAATGTGAAATATTGGATTATAGCATTTTTATGATGTTTGATTTAAATTGTGAAAGTTATTGTGTATATTTGAAATGACAATGTTTAGCAAATTGTTAAGATAAGTTTTGAAACCACAGTGTCATGACCATATATTTGAACACCTCACTAGCACGACTAGTGGGGGTAATTAGTTTCGAATTTTGATTCCTTCTCTGGAGAAGTGTTGAGGTGTGCCAGAGAAGAGGATGTGAATGGATATCCATATATTTGAGCTAGCTAGCCTGTGATATGATTTCTCTTTAGCCTCTGGCTATTGAGATTCTATTTGTTTCGAATGGCGTGATCTAACTGTGGGTTTTATGAAATGTGTTTTGATACTTTGAAATAAACTTGGTTTACATGTAAAATCTTACAATGCATGATTGTATTTAATTTTCATGTTTAGTCAAATTTTGAATGAATGTGCTTTAAGTTTTGCATAAAGATTATTTTAGTATATTGTGCACCATCGAGTCCTAGTACTCGTGATAGCTTTATTCTTGTCGCAGATACAGAGACTAGAGGAGCAGCAGATCGAAATCTGAGGTGTGAGAAGCTACCACCTAAAGTTTTGGTATAATTTATACCCTAATCAGTAAATACTTCTTTTGATGTACATATTGC
The DNA here is from genome assembly GCF_030052815.1 of Hevea brasiliensis. Taxonomy (NCBI): domain Eukaryota; kingdom Viridiplantae; phylum Streptophyta; class Magnoliopsida; order Malpighiales; family Euphorbiaceae; genus Hevea; species Hevea brasiliensis. The sequence goes on from NW_026614585.1 coordinate 7,483,512, forward strand.
ACATAAATGTATGGACATGTAAAAATGGGTCTTGAGCAGCTTGTACACAAATTTGTATGAAGTTTGTAATAAAGTTTAGTTTGTGTTTCTTTTGATATAAAGTTGTAAGGTTGTGTACAAATTGTTTTGTTTTTAATGAAATATGAATGATATTGATTGACAGTATTTTGAGAATTATTGAACTTGTGAATCTTGAGAATTTGATTGACTTTGATTGTGAAACTGAAGTAGTGGTTGAGAAAAACTTTTAGAAGTGCTTTTTACAGGTATTCGAAGAACGGTTTTCTCAAAATACAGAGGAAACTCTGTCAAAATTTTTATAAAATTTGCGGAAAACTAAAATGGCCAAAAATATTAATTAGTTTTAATTTCAACTAAATGTTTTAAACACTTATTATAAATGCTCACCACTTATCAAAAATAGGAAAATAGTTTTAAAATCCCTTGTAGGGTACTTAATGAGTTATCGGTAGGTGAAGTGCGGTAGTTCATTAGGTATTCTACGGGATCATGTGATGCCTTACAGAGGGGTAAGGTGTGACATACATGCCCAAAAAAAATTAAAATAAATTAATTAATTTACAATCCCAAAGAAACATAAAAGAAATAAATCCAATCACATTGGTCTTTTATAATCTATGATTATCCATCATGCATATCACTATTTAACAATTAAATAAAACATACATACTAAAATTAAATTGAATATCTCATATTCAACTTAAAAATCTAGATTTAAATATGATTCAAACAAATTTAAAAATTCAGATTTGAATCACATTCAAACAACTTTAAAAATTCAGATTTAAATCACATTCAAACAATTTTTAAAAATCAGATTTGAATCACATTCAAACAATTTTAAAAAATTCAGATTTGAATATTATTTAAACAACTTTAAAAATTCAGATTTGAATATGATTCAAACAACTTTAAAAATTTAGATTTGAATCACATTCGAACAACTTTAAAAATTCAGATTTGAATCACATTCAAACAATTTTTAAAATTGTGATTTGAATCAAAATTTAATTATGTGATTAAAACTCTAATTAAACAATTTAATTAGATATAGGATGAGCTTTTAGATCATACAACAATTGCAAATTAAAAAGCCAAACCTTGCGCACACCATGGGAGGAGCCAAAACATGCGCACCCATGGTGCACACCACCATGCCGCCACCTTGTTCATTCCAACCAGCATGAATTGATCGACTTTTGATCAAATCACACAATCAAATCTCATATGGAATAATCTAAATGGCAAATATAGTGGTTCTGATACCAATTGAATGAGCGAAAGCATGAAAAATACAAGTTTAGATCATTGAAATCAAAAATTTTCATCTAGGGTCACATGCATCATGCAAGATTTATTTTTATCTATTTGATTTCAATGATAAACAACATATAAAAACTCTTTTAATATGTTTTTGGATCTGTATTTGCCATTTAAGATTTTAGAATTAATCAGATTAATTTTAGAACCCTAGATTAGATCAAGAACAAGTGCACTAACCTCTTGATGTACTGCAGTGTGTTTGGCACCTTTTGGATGCATCTTTAGGATACCAAATGTTGTCTCTCTAGCTTGTCCACACCAAGTGTCACACCTCACCCCTCTGTAAAGCATGACATGATCTCGTAGAATACCTAATGAACTACCAAACTTCACCTACTGATAACTCATTAAGTATCCTACAAGGCATTTTAAAACCATTTTCTTACATTTTAGAAGTGGTAAGTATTTTGGTAGGAATTAAAATCATTTATTCGAAGTTTTAAAACTGCTTAAAATTTTTATTCCATTTTATTTTTTCACAAATTTTATAAAAATTTCAGTAGAGTGCCGTCTGTATTTTGAGAAAACAGTTCTTTAAATACCTTAGAAAAACACTTCCAATAAATTTTTCCACAACTCCCAACCCAAATCAACTCAGAATTCTCAAATCAAACCACTACAAAATAATTTCATCAACATTGTATTCAATAAAGCTATTTTACATTCATAAGTTTAATTTACAGACATAAAATCCGAAAAATAATATTATTACAATTTATAAATACAACTGCTCAACTTTACATTAATACATATAAACAATATTTATTTACATCAAACTAAATTACATTGAGTATAAAATAATACCCGTACAAAATCAGCGAAGGCTTTTCGATTCAAAGACTCATTCTGCTGCTTCCTATCTCATGATAAAGAAAATAAGCTATCGTTGAGTATAAAAATACTCAATAGTGCACAATAAAAATTTGAAATACAGTACATAGAATATTCATTGATAAATCACAATTTAAATATTACACAAATTATCGAAACTCATAATAGCACAATTTTAGTCAAACAATTTAATAAACATAGTGTTGTCAATTCATACACAACTTAAGCCATGATACAAAATTTTCGATCAATGCCGTGTTGTATACCACGACAAAGCGATCTACAACCCCACTAATCAAAATCAATGAGGGAGGTGGCTAGCTAGCTAATGAGTACTCATTCGATCTACAACCTCAACTGGTAAATCAGAGAGGGAGGAAAAATAATCGATCTCACCCCATAAATGGAGGAGGAATAATAAGGCACTGTCATGCTAAGTGTGAATCAAAAATTTATTTCAAACATTTTATTCAAATAATTCATGAGAAATCCGATAAATTTCCAAAGTTATAGTTTCATTCACAAGGTGGCAACATAATTCATGATTAACATTCAGTTTTCATAAATCATACTAAATCAATTTTTCAATGACAAAATGCTCAAATAAGGTTTATTGTGCACAAACCTGACGTGAGTCGCCTCTAGGCCTTGACTCAGTTTCTCAGACCTTTCGAGTCTTTTTCAGCTGAAACACAAAATTTATAGTGTCTCAGTATCTTTACTTCATAACAATTCCAATAACTAATTCCAATATGTTTAAACTTACATTCTTGCAAATTTTCATGTTGAGGTTACTATTCATGATACTATTCAAGTCAAAATGTTGACTTTCTTATACTTAAAAGGTATGGGAACTCCAACCATACTCACATACCACATTTTGGTCACCAATTTTGTTGGTTTTGGTTGTTTTTCTCAAAACTTAGGTCTTTTAGGCAAAATTGTAAATTTTCAATTTTGGTGTCTTATGTTGCACTATTCCATTGGTCATTTTGCTGTTAGAATTTGGCTAAGTTTTCTTCATAGAAATTGTTCCTTATTGTCTTAAATTTATTCTTCTTTTTGAATCACTCCAATTGGAGTTTTGTAGCTCAAGTTATAGCCATTTGAATTATGGCTGCCGGATTGGACTTAACCCAGATTTCTGGGCACCAAACTGGTTCTGGTAGTTTTAGGTCACCAAATTTGGGTAGCTAAATGACTTGGTTAAGGGCATAATTTGGGTTGTGTTCCTCATGAAAGTTTTAGGTCTATATCTCAGCTTTCCACTGATAAAATTTCAGGTCATTTAGACTTGCCTAGCCCAAGTTATGGCCAAATGAACAAATACTGTTTATTTTGTCATTTTTGTGCAGGTCAGAACACCCATTTTCGGATTTGGTCAATTTGTTCACTATGCTATGGTCATATTTTGGACATGATTCCTAAATGAAAAAATGTGTCATTTTGTGTATAATTTCATTCCCAATTGGCCTCACACCAATTAGGTTGGTAAATTTTCAGTTTTAGTCCCTGAAAGGGACCTTGGTCCCTGAAAGGGACCTTGGTCCTGCTGCCTGCAGAATGCCTATAACCAATCCGAATTTAAACTCAATTCCAACACTTCTTACACACCACAATTGGTCACATATGACCATTTTTCAGCTCAAACAAGGTCAAACATATCATTTTACCATTTCTCCTAATTTTTTCTCCCAAACCCTAGGTGCCAAAACCCTAATTTTCATAAAATTCAAACCTAATGCATTCTAAACATCTATCTATTGTCTACACACATAATTCAACTTAAACAACCATTCAAATGCATCAAATTCATTCATTCTCAACCCTACATACTGCTGGCCAAAACTTATATAGTCCTTTAACATATCATTTTGTTTCATTTTTCAACAAATCATCACTCAATTAAGTTGCCTAAGTATAAATATAAAGATGCAAAAAGAGAAATCAAACTAACCTTACTTGGAATTTTTCACCTCTTCAAAACTTCCTCCTTTCTTTTTCTTTTTGTTGTCAAGCTCTTTATCAAGGTTTGAATACAAGGTTTAATGATAGAAATTTAAGTTTTTATGGTGAGATTTAGGGTTTGATTAAGCTCAAAATGAGCTTTAATGGAGTTTTAAGGGTGAGAGAGCTTTGAGAGAGAGGTAGTGAGAGTGCTACGGATAAAGGAAGAAGAAAAGTGAAATTTATTTTTTTAATTTTTGATTTTATCCCTTTCTTTGACTTGTCAAATTTTAATTAAATATAATTTATTTGTGATGTCATAGCTTATGTCATTTTGATGATGTCACTAATGCAATTTCTTTTCCTTTTTCTTTTTTATTCATTTTTCTTTAGTTCTTTAATTTAATTCTCGATTTCGAAATTTTTTTTTCTCCAATTTTATTTGATAGTCAGGTCAGGAGTCAGCTCTAGGGGGTCAATTAACCAAATTGCCCCTCTCCGATTCATCCCGGTTTGCAAATAATTCAATATTTCTTCCAAATCCATGACCTAATTATTTGACCGGCTTAATAGTTCTTTTTCATGATTTTCTCTTTTCCACTGTGTTCGCAATAGTCCTAAGGACTGCAGCATCACATTTTACAATTTGAAATTTGAGTTTAAATTGACTTCACACTCCTTCCCGAGAAGGTCATCCATCGCTGTGACTCTCGGCTCGTTTAACTTCTTATGTTCTGTTTTTCTTATTTATACTTAACTAATTGGCAATTACTAATTATTTGTGTTCAGGGCTTGTCTAGTTGTCTTAAGTGTGGTTCTAATCCCCTCAGTTGTTCGAACTGACACCGGTCATCGAAACAGTAAAATATACCAAGCTATGCAAATAGGGGCGTTACATTTCTCCCCCTCTTAAAATAAATTTCGTCTCGAAATTTTACCTGGCATCAATCTCTGAACAGCTGTGGGTGCTGTCTCCTCATGTCCTGCTCTCGTTCCCAAGTAGCTTCTTGGCCTGAATGATGGTTCCACAGCACTTTCACTACCGGTATCTGCTTGTTCCGTAGCTGCTTCACCTCATAAGCCAGAATCTCTATGGGTTATTCCTCATATGTGAGGTATGGATTCACTTCAATTTCTTCTACTGGTAGTACATGAGATGGGTCTGATCGATACCTCCTCAACATGGACACATGGAAGGCATTATGTATCTTCTCCAACTTTGGAGGTAGTGCCAATCAATATGCCAAAGGACCCACTCTTTCCAGAACCTCATATGGCCCAATGAAACGAGGACTCAGTATCCCCTTTCTGTCGAATCTTATAATTTTCTTCTAAGGAGAAACCTTGAGGAATACTTTCTCACCCACTGTATACTCAATATCCCTTCTCTTCAAATCAATATAGGACTTCTGATGGTCTGATGCAGCCTTGAGTTGATCTCTAATCATCCTGATCTTCTCCTCAGTCTGCAGAATAATTTCTGGCCCAATCATCTTTCTTTCACCTACTTCATCCCAACACAGGGGAGTTCTATATTTTCTGTCATACAAAGCTTCATATGGAGGCATCTCAATGCTGAATTGGTAGCTGTTATTATAAGCAAACTCAATCAAAGGCAAGTGTGTGTCCCAACTACCCTCAAACTCAATCACACAAGCCCGTAGCATGTCCTCCAAGATCTGAATTACCCTCTCGGTGGCCATGCATGCGTGGGTGGAATGCAAGATCTTGAATTTCAATCTAGTTCCTAGGGCTCTCTGAAAACTACCCCAGAATCTAGAAGTGAACCTAGGATCTCTGTCTAATACGATGGATACTGGCACTCCATGCAGTCTCATAATCTCATCAATGTATAACTTGGCCAATCTTTCTAAACTGTAGTCCATTCGAACTGGCAGAAAATGAGCAGACTTGGTTATTCTGTCAACAATGACCCATACTGCATCATGACTCTTCTGTGTCCTCGGAAGTCCCATCACAAAATCCATCGTTATTCTCTCCGATTTCCAGTCTGGTACTGGTAGTTTATGTAATAAACCAGCTGGTACTTGATGCTTTGCCTTTACTTGCTGACAAGTTAGGCTTTGGAAACAAACTCTGCCACATCTCTTTTCATACCCATCCACCGGTAATGCTCCTTTAGCCCTCTATACATTTTTGTACCACCAGGGTGCATGGCAAAAGGAGACTCATGTGCTTCCTTCAAAATGATCTGCCTCAAATCAACATCATTAGGAACACACATTTTACCTTGGTGTAGCAGTAGACTATCATCTCTAATTGAGAATTCTGGTTTCTTGCCCTGCCGGATTTCTTCCAACAGCCTCTGATACTTCTAATCATTCTGAGCAGCCATTCGGATCTGATTAGTCAACACTGGTTGTACATGCCATGCAACTGTTGTCTGCCCCTCATCATTAATCTCTAAGCTAGCATGTAATGATCTCAACTCATGTGCCATAGACAAAGGAGTAACCTATAGACTTGCCATAGTTTTGCAACTTAAGGCATTAGCCACCACATTAGCTTTCCCTGGCTGATAGCCTATCAGACAATCATAGTCTTTTATCAACTCTAACCATCTCCTCTGTCTCAAATTCAACTCCTTATGGGTGCCCAAATACTTCAAACTCTTATGATCTGTGTAGATGTAGCACTTCTCCCCATACAAATAATGTCTCTAGGTCTTAAGAGTAAATACAATAGCTGCAAGCTCCAAGTCATGTGTCGGATAATTCCTCTCATGCGGTTTCAGCTGGCGTGATGCATAGGCAATGACATTCCGATCTTACATCAATACACAGCCTAACCCATTGTGAGAAGCATCACTATAAACTGTATATTCTTTACCCGGTGGAGGTAAAGTCAGGACTGGAGCCTTAGTCAAACACCTCTTCAATTCATCAAAACTCTGTTGGCATTTATCCGTCCACTAAAATTTCACATATTTTTGAAGTAATTTGGTCAATGGAGATGCCAACATGGAGAATCCTTTCACAAATCGATGGTAGTATCCAGCTAAACCCAGAAAACTACGAATCTCCGTGATATTTTTGGGTGGCCTCCAATTAAGGATAGCTTCTATCTTGCTAGGATCCACCTTAATACCCTCTGCCGATACTACATGCCCCAAGAAAGATATTTCTTTCAGCCAAAATTCACACTTCGACAATTTGGCATATAGCTATTTCTCCCTCATAGTTTGCAGTATAATGTGCAGATGTCTATCATGCTCTTCTGCATTCGTCGAATAAACCAATATATCATCTATAAACACAACTACAAACTGATCGAGGTTTGGTCTGAAGATAGTGTTCATCATATCCATAAAAGCAGCCAGAGCATTAGTTAACTCGAATAGCATGACCAAGAACTCATAATGGTCATAGCGGGTTCCAAAGGCAGTTTTAGAAATACTCTGCTCTTGTATTTTCAGCTGATAATAACCTGATCTCAGGTCAATTTTGGAAAACACAGCTACATCCCTCAACTGATCAAACAAGTCATCAATGCGGGGCAATGGGTATCTGTTCTTTATTTTCACCTTATTCAACTGCCGATAGTCAATGCATAACCGAAGAGCGCCATCCTTCTTCTTTACAAACAACATTGGCGCTCCCCAAGGTGACACACTAGGGTGGATAAAGCCCTTGTCAAGCAGCTCTTGCAACTGCACTTTCAATTCTCTTAGTTCTGCTGGTGCCATTCTGTATGGCCTTATGGAGATTGGGTCCACACCAGGCATAACATCAATCTCAAACAGCACTTCTCTTTTTGGAGGTAATCCTAGCAATTTATCAGGAAATACATCCAGAAAGTCACATATCGTAGGGATGTCCCTCAATGCTGGACTACCCTCTTGGGTGCCTATCACATGTGCCAAATACGCCTCTCACCCCTTCCTAATCATTTTTCTGGCCAGTGCAGCTGAAATGATGTTTGACGGCAATAACTGCCTCTCCCCATGTATTACTACATCACTATACTGAGGGAGACCATAAGTGAATGTTTTCAGTCTAGAGTCAATCATGGCATGATGCCTGGCTAACCAATCCATGCCCAAGATAATGTCATAATTTCTGAAGGGCTTTTCAATCAAATTAGACAGAAAAGTGTGTCCTTGGATCACCAGAGGACAATCCCTATATAGTCTATTTACCCTGACCTCCTGGCCTAATGGACTAGTTACTAGCACATCATAGTCTATTGGTACACACTGAATAGCAGTAGAACACATCACACTGGCACTGACATATGAATGTGTGGAGCCAGGATCAAACAACACATATACATGTTGGTCAAGGATGGAGAAAATACCAGCTACTACGTCTGACGTTTTAGCCTCTTCCCTCTGACGCATTGTATACAGTCTGACTGGTGTGCCACTGGGTACTGGCTGGATAACAGTACTTTGACTTCCAAGAGTGTTACCAAGTCCCCTACTTCTGCCTCTACCTCTACCAGTTGGCTATGACCCTCTAGGTGCAGAGACTTGGGCTGATCCCTCAGATGTAGCAGAAGGTCCAGATCGGCGCGGACTAGTACAATCCTTAGCGAAATGTCCGCTCTCTCCACAGTTAAAACATGTACCTGTGACCTTGAAACAAACCCCACCGTGTGTTCTACCACAAGTTTCACACTGCCGTACTGATAGAGCTCCTCGGGGTGCTTGCTGGGTCTGCTAACCAGACCGGGGTGGTCTTTGGCCAGAGAATTTGCCTCTGCCATATCTGCGAGAGCTAGATCCTCCAGACTATTTTCTCTTCCCTAAACCATTTTCAGGTGCTTGTCCAGTAGTCTTTTCAGTCTTCTCTTTCTCTTGTGTACCCTTCTTCACTGCCCCTTCTGATTCAATCCTTTCCAGTTCTAGGGCCTGTGAAATCAGCTCAGAGAAATTCTAGTGTCGGAAACCCACAACTCGCATTCTCAGATTTAGCCTTAACCCGGCTTCAAACCTCTTACATCTGTCTCTGGGGGTGGAGACTAAGCTTCCAGTATAGTGGCTTAGCCTTGAAAAGTCCCACTCATACTCTGCTATTGTTCTGTCCCCTTGCTTCAGGCTCAAGAATTCTTGTAATTTCATATCTACATAAGCATCAGGAACCCATTTATGCCTGAATTCCCTTAGGAAGTCTGTCCATGTCAGCACAGGTGGCTCAACCAAGCTGTGGGAGATGGTCTTTCACCATTCATATGCATCCCCTTGCAGTAGAGAAACAGAGTACTCGAACTTCAGCTCTTCTACACACTGCAGCTTTCTGAAAACCCATTCCATTCTCTCTAACCACTGTTCTGCCTCTAGTGGATCCACAATACCCTTAAACTCGGTGGCCCCAAATTTCATTAATTTTTCATATTGCCGAGCCGAGGGCTGTGGTTGTGCTGTAGGTGCTTGCATTTGAGCTTGAGGTGGCACATTTCCCACCATTTATTGGAAAAAAGCAGCCATCTACTGTGCAAACTGAGCAGGAAACTGTGGCGCTGGAGTAGGAGCTGGAGTGGCTGATCCACTCACATTCTGGAGTGCTGGGGCTTCCCTTTGGACCTCAGCCTCAACAGATAATTCCACATAATGATCTCCTTCTTCCTTTCCATTTCCCAAAAATTTCTACTTCCTGAGATCAAACACAAGGAGGTTGACCTCCGTTAGTGCATATTCATAATGTAAATATGTCATATGTATCAATTAAAGACACTTGAGCAGTTGTACTTATCAAAGAAATATTCATACACATAGTCAAAATTTATTGAAAAACCATGCTCTGATACCACTAAAACATGTCACACCTCACCCCTCTGTAAGGCATGACATAATCCCGTAGAATACCTAATGAACTATCGAACTTCACCTACCGATAACTCATTAAGTATCCTACAAGGGATTTTAAAACCATTTTCTTACATTTTGGAAGTGGTAAGTATTTTGGTAGGAATTAAAATCATTTATTCGAAGTTTTAAAACTACTTAAAATTTTTGTCCCATTCTATTTTTTCGTAAATTTTATAAAAATTTTGGCAGAGTGCCATCTGTATTTTGAGAAAACAGTTCTTCAAATACCTGAGAAAAACACTTCCAATAAATTTTTTCACAACTCCCAACCCCAATCAACTCAAAATTCTCAAATCAAACCACTTCAAAATAATTCTATCAACATTACATTCAATAAAGCTAATTTACATTCACAAGTTTAATTTACAGACATAAAATCCTAAAAATAATATTAGTACAATTTATAAATACAACTGCTCAACTTTACATTAATACATGTGAACAATATTTATTTACATCAAACTAAATTACATTGGGTATAAAATAATACTCGTACAAAATTAGCGAAGGCTTTTCCAGTTTAGCAGCTCACTCTGCTGCTTTTCCCTTGCTCCTATCTGCAATAGCAAAATAAGCTATCGCTGAGTATAAAAATACTCAGTGGTGCACAATAAAAATTTGAAACACAGTACATAAAACATTCATTGATAAATCACAATTTAAATATTACACAAATCATCAAAACTCATTATAGCACAATTTTGGTCAAACAATTTAATAAACATAGTATTGCCAATTCATACACAACTTAAGCCATGACACAAAATTTTCGATCAATGCTGTGTTGTATACCACGACAAAGCGATCTACAACCCCACTAATCGAAATCAATGAGGGAGGTGGCTAGCTAGCTAATGAGTACTCATCCGGTCTACAACCTCAACTGGTAAACTAGAGAGGGAGGAAAAATAATCGATCTCACCCCATAAATGGAGGAGGAATAATAAGGCACTGTCATGCTAAGTGTGAATCAAAAATCTATTTCAAACATTTTATTCAAATAATTCATGAGAAATCCGATAAATTTCCAAAGTCATAGTTTCATTCACAAGGTGGCAACACAATTCATGATTAATATCAAATTTTCATAAATCATACTAAATCAAATTTTCAATGACAAAATGCTCAAATAAGGTTTATTGTGCACAAACCTGATGTGAGTCGCCTCTAGGCCTTGACTTAGTCTCTCAGACCTTTCGAGTCTTTTTCAGCTGAAACACAAAATTTATAGTGTCTCAGTATCTTTACTTCATAACAATTCCAATAACTAATTTCATTATGTTTAAACTTACATTCTTACAAATTTTCATGTTGAGGTTACTATTTATGGTACTATTCAAGTCAAAATATTGACTTTCTTATACTTAAAGGGTATGGGAACTCCAACCATACTCACATACCACATTTTGGTCACCAATTTTGTTGGTTTTGGTTGTTTTTCTCAAAACTTAGAACTTTAGGCAAAATTGCAAATTTTCAGTTTTGGTATCTTATGTTGCACTGTTCTATTGGTCATTTTGCTGTTAGAATTTGGCTAAGTTTTCTTCATAGAAATTGTTCCTTATTGTCTTAACTTTATTCTCCTTTTTGAATCACTCCAATTGGAGTTTTGTAGCTCAAGTTATAGCCATTTGAATCATGGCTACCGGATTGGACTTAACCCAGATTTCTGGGCACCAAACTGGTTCTGGCAATTTTAGGTCACCAAATTTGGGTGGCTAAATGACTTGGTTAAGGACATAATTTGAGTTTATGTTCTTCATCAAAGTTTTAGGTCTATATCTCAGCTTTCTACTGATAAAATTTCAGGTCATTTAGACCTGCCTAGCCCAAGTTATGACCAAATGAACAAACACTATTCATTTGGTCATTTTTGTACAGGTCAGAACACCCATTTCCAGATTTGGTCAATTTGTTCACTATGCTATGGTCACTTTTTGGGCATGATTCCTAAATGAAAAATGTGTTATTTTGTGTCTAGTTTCATTCCCAATTGGCCTCACACCAATTGGGTTGGTAAATTTTCAGTTTTGATCCCTGAAAGGAACCTTGGTCCTACTGCCTGTAGAATGCTTATAACCAATCTGAATTTAAACTCCATTCCAACACTTCCTACACATTACAATTGGTCACATATGACCATTTTTCAGCTCAAAAAAGGTCAAACACACCATTTGACTATTTCTCCAAATTTTGTCTCCCAAACCCTAGGTGCCAAAACCCTAATTTTCATAAAATTCAAACCTAATGCATTCTAAACATCTATCCATTATCTACATACATATTTAACTTAAACAACCATTCAAATGCATCAAATTCATTCATTCTCAACCTTACATACTGCTGGCCAAAACTTATATAGTCCTTTAACATATCATTTTGTTTCATTTTTCAACAAATCATCACTCAATCAAGTTGCCTAAGTATAAATATGAAGATACAAAAAGAGAAATCAAACTAACCTTACTTGGAATTTTTCACCTCTTCAAAACTTCCTCCTTTCTTTTTCTTTTTGTTGTCAAGCTCTTTATCAAGGTTTGAATACAAGGTTTAATGATAGAAATTTAAGTTTTTATGATGGGATTTAGGGTTTGATCAAGCTTAAAATGAGCTTTAATGAAGTTTTAAGGGTGAGAGAGCTTTGAGAGAGAGGTAGTGAGAGTGCTACAGCTAAAGGAAGAAGAAAAGTGAAATTTATTTTTTTAATTTTTGATTTTATCCCTTTCTTTGACTTGTCAAATTTTAATTAAATATAATTTATTTGTGATGTCATAGCTTATGTCATTTTGATGATGTCACTAATGCAATTTCTTTTCCTTTTTCTTTTTCATTCATTTTTCTTTAGTTCTTTAATTTAATTCTCGATTCTGAAATTTTCTTTTCTCCGATTTATTTGACAGTCAGGTCAGGAGTCAGCTCCAGGGGTCAATTGACCAAATTGCCCCTCTCCGATTTGACCCGATTTGCAAATAATTCAATATTTCTTCCCGATCCCTGACCTAATTATTTGACCGACTTAATAGTTCTTTTTCATGATTTTCTCTTTTCCACTGTGTTCGCAATAGTCCTAAGGACCGCAGCGTCACATTTTACTGTTCGAAATTTGAGTTTAAATCGACTTTGCAGTCCTTCCCGAAAAGGTACCCATCGTTGTGACTCTTGGCTCGTTTAACTTCTTATGTTCTGTTTTTCTTATTTATACTTAACTAATTGGCAATTACTAATTATTTATCTTTAGGGCTTATCTAGTTGTCTTAAGTGTGGTTCTAATCCCCTCAGTTGTCCGGACTGACACCGATCACCCGAACAGTAAAATATACCAAGCTATGCAAATATGGGTGTTACACCAAGATCACCTATGGTAACCCTTGAACAGCTTCTAAAGCTTTGTCTATGAGTTAGAAAATCAAGTTTTGCCTTTTGAGAGATTACAGATGTAAACAGGACACTAGAAACAATTTCTAGTATTTTTAATTCAAGAGATTGTTTGCTAATCTCTTGGAATTGATGAGAGATGAAGAAGAAGAGAGAATAGTAGCCTCAAGGGTGGCGGCACAAAGGGAGGCAGCAGCTGGTTGTGTTTTGTTCTTTCATCCTTACACTTATATAGCTAGGTCACCACTTAAAACCCTTGCCACATGTCACCTTTTGATTGGCTCTAGGTTTAATTGACCCAATCACATTGTGCCAAGTGTCAAACCTATATTTAATCTTGACTTTAATCATCTTACATGAGTAAAAGACATTTGGCAAGCTTATGTGTAGTGCCATGTGTCACCATCTCATGGTGCCACATGTCACCCTGTGAAATGACCAAAATACCCCTATGTTTTAATTTTGAGTTCTTAACCCAAAATAATTATTTCTCTTCTTCTAATCAATTTATATCAAATATAAATTAATTAATTAATTTCTCATTAATTAAATTCATATTTAAACACTTTAAATATAAATTTAACTTATACTATACATCCAATAACCTAGATTTGGTTTCAAGCCATTCTAGGGACTTTGCAATCTAATTACAAAGCAAACATATTTACTTAATCAATTAAAGTCTTTAATTAATTAATTAAATCATATTTAATTTGGTGATTACTTGTGTATGTGTGTGACTTACTAGACTCATCACTAATTGGTAATGAGACATGATATCAACTCTTAATATCATCAGAACTCTTTCTTACAATAAATGATTTCTATAAATCATTTTATGCACCTCATAAACCATGGTTAACACCTAGCATAGCATGTCATGGCCACCCAATCAGGAATAAAGTTTACCTTAAATGAACCTATAATCATATGTTACCATGCACTAGAATCTCTCTGTTACAAAATCCTAATTCAAGTTGGAGTCATGGTTTATGTCAAACCCCATTTGCTATGAATATTATGTTCTCTTTTAATTTCAGTTCTTGATTAAAAGATTTTCTCATCAGAAACTCTTTTCTAATTAAATCTATCTGTCCTGGCCAAGAACTTGAAACATCAAGAATAATTAAATGAATATAGGATTTTATCCCTATTTACTTAGAGGAACAGATTCCATCTTGATCAACACCTACCTCCATATATAACTAGTAGGAGCCAACACATGCCCATATACCCATACACAGTACAAGTATGAAAGCAGTATCAAATTCAAACCACCTATATACAAGATAACTGTGCTATCTCAGGTCTAAAGATTATATGCACTGATATGATTTATGATAATATATTGATAAGAGTAAACTCCATGTGCTTGTCATTAATGTCACTGGTTCGACCTACTTATCATGTATAAGTGCCTATCATGTTTGTTATATGGCATGAGACTCACCATTCCATCTTATTTACATCTCATATAAATAACTTGGGAACAAACATGATTACAATCTTTCTGGATAAGTTATGTCCTTATTGTGAAGTATCCTCGATTGTGAACCTATTTACGATACTTTGTGCTAGAAATACTGTCACTCATATTCTTAACAACTTAAGAATAGAATTTCTAACAAAATATCAATGGACCTTTTCTATTACACATAAATATATTATGTAAATAGAAAAGTGAAAATGCCTTTTATTAATAAAAGATGTAAAAGATACATACTAAATGATATGCTCTAGGGCATACTACTAACACACTCATCCCGCCCTTCTTAGATATTACATGTAACGGACTAACCCATTTACTATTGGATATAAGGTAGATTATACCTGCATCTAATAGTTTTAAATTTTCTTTCTTTACAACTTTTTTCACATTTGGGTTTAGTCTTTTTTGATGTTCTATGGTGGGTTTATTGTTCTCTTCCATAACTATTCTATGCATATAAATGGAAGGGCTAATTTCTTTAAGGTCATTTATTGTGTACCCAATGATCTTCCTATGGGTTCTTAATTCTCTTAAAAGCTTCTCCTCTTCTAACTCAGTTAGACTAGCATTTATAATTATAGGATAAGTTGAGTTTGAGCCAAGGAATGCATACTTGAGAGTCGAAGGAAAAGGTTTTAGTTTTACCTATGGTGTAGCTTCTTTTGGTTCTGCCATGATGGGAGTTTGTTTCAACTCCTCCACTTTAAGGGCTTGAGCCATTGGTAGTGGTGGGCTTGCTTCTGAGGTTTGTGCACAAGCTACAATTTCTTTGTTTTCATCTTTTATAGTATTACTGTGCACAAGGCATGATTCAAAAGGATCTGCTGGATATCTCTTGTTGAACTCCTTTTTTACTAGCTCATCAATAATATTAACCGTTAAGCACTTATTTATGTCTGGCTTATGTTTTATTGCTTAAAACAGGTTGAATTCCACTTCTTCCTCCCTTACTTTGAGAGTTAAACACCCAATGGTTACTTTGACAGTTGCTAAGAAAGGTTTTCCCAAGATTATAGGAATCTAAACATCCTCTTCCATTTCCAAAACAACAAAGTTGTCTGGTATAAAGAATTTGCCAACTTTTATAGGGATGTTTTCCAATATACCTATTGGATATTTGATAGATCTATCTGCCAATTGTAATGAGATTGTAGTCAGTTTTAGTTCTCCAACATTGAACTTCTAACAGATAGATAGAGGCATCAAACTGACACTTGTTCCTAAGTCACAAAGGGTTTTGTTGATATTCATATTGCCAATTATATGAGGTATGGAGAAGTTTCCAAGATCCTTGAGCTTTGGAGGCAGCTTATTTTGTAATATGGCACTACATTCCTCTTTGAGAGCCACTATCTCATAGTCATCCAGTTTTCTTTTGTTTGAGAGGATCTCCTTTAGGAACTTTGATAGAATGGCATTTGAGATAGAGCTTCAGTGAATGGAATGTTTATGTAAAGTTTTTGCAAAACTTTTAAAAATTTTTCAAACTGCTTGTCCAGTTTAGCTTTTTGAAAACTTTAAGGAAAAGGTAATGATGGTCGATAAGGCTTTGGTAGCCCCTTCTTCTTTTCCTCTTTCTCTTCCTTATCTTTATCAGCCTCTTTATGTTCACCCTTTTATTATTTTTCAAATTCACTAGAAGTTTCTTTTATTATATCATGCTTTCCTTCTAGTTATTGGTCCTCCAAAGTTTTATCACTCCTCAAGGTAACTGCCTTACATTACTCTTTTGAGTTCATCTTTACTTGACTAAGCAATTTGCTAATGGCTTGGCTTGAAAAATTGGCTCACTGAGTAATTTGGTTCTCAAGAATTTTGTTATGAGTAGCCAATTAGTCCATTCTAGAATTCAGTTATTTGATCATCTCATTATGCTACTATTGAGTTGCTAAGAAGCTTTTCATCATGGATTTCATAGTCATCTTAGGTTTAGGCTATTGAGGTTAAGAGGGTGGTGGTGGTTGAGCTACATTTTGACCTCTGTTCTGAAAGCCTTAGTGCTAGTCTTTATCCTTCGATCCGTTTATTGGTTAACTTTGTTGGTTCTACAAATTCGATCATGAGAAATTTAGGTGGTTCCTTCATCCAGGGTTGTAAGTGTTGGAATAAAGGTTGTTAACTACCCTTTTATTGAAGTTCTTATTGTTATTTACATAATTCATCTATTCTGTGAATGGCTCACTATAGTTATCGCATTCTAAGCTTAAGTGTCCTCCTCCACAGTGTTCGTAGGTGCTGGTAATGGTTCCGATTAAATGCAAGCCTCTTTATGAACTGGTCAAATTATGAATTAATCATGCTAAAAGTGTCAAGTTCTAATATTCTAATTGTTTTCTTGTGTCCCCTCTTTCATTTGAACATTCATAATTATAGTATGCAATTCTCTCCAAAAGTTTAAGAGCTTCAGTGGTCATTTTCTCCATTAGATGTCCACCAGTTGCTGAATCAACTATGCTCCTTGTTGATGGTAATAAACCATTATAGAAGTTCTGAATTAAGAGCTAGTTTTGAATGCCATGGTATAAGCACTCCCTCTAAAGGTATTTGTACTTTTTTCATGCATCATAGAGTGATTCAGTGTCCCTTTGCTTGAATGTGTTTAGTTATGTTCTTAATTTAGCCGTCTTCGCAGGTGGGAAGTTTCTTGTTAAAAAGGTTTGTGAAAGGTATGCCTAGTTGGCGAATGATCCTGCTGGTTAAGATAGCAACCACTTTCTTGCTTTGTCTCTAAGAGAGAATGAGAGTGCTTTGAGTCTGATAGCATTCTCAGAAACACCATTCATCTTGAATGTGTCGCATAGAGGAAAAAACCATTAAAGTTGATAGTGTGGATCCTCCATTGGTGACCCTCCAAATTGTTGCTATTGAATCATTTGGAGCCATGCTGGTTTAAGCTCAAAATTATTGGCATCTATTACAAGTCTTATAACACTTAATTAGAATCGTTGAATAGTTGGGGCTCCATAGCCCTTCAAGGGTCTTAGCCTATCATCCACCATGGTTGAAGTTTCAGTTTTCTGTTGCTTCTTCCCTCTCTTGTTGGCTCTTAGAGTTTTGTCAACCTCCGAATCCAATTTAAGTATATCTTCAGGTTTAGTTCTGATCATAAACAAAACTGAAGGCCTGAAATAGAAGTAAGGGAAACAAAATAAAATAACTAATAAAAATTAAATAAAATAAAATGTCTAAATTAACTAAATTATCTATCATCTAATATCAACAATAGTCCCCCAACAACGGCACCAAAAGTTTATTGTGCAAAATTCTACAAGTGCATGGATCATTAACAAGTAACACAATAGAGAGTGAGTATCGTTCCTACAAGGAACTAGGTGAGTACTAAACTAAATAGCAATTATGACTATCTAGACTACCGAATAGAATAACAAGAGAATTATGACTAAATTAACTGAAAACTACTAAAATAAAGGTAAGCAAAGTAATTTGATTAAAGAAAACAATTGATGAAAGCAATTTCAGAATTAGGGGTTCAAACGTTAACTTACTATGGATCTAATCTCATTTATTTAATAAATTGGAAAGTTGATACTTTGAAGGAAATTAATCATAAGTTATCTTAAGTCATCTCTTAAGACACTTGAAGTGTATCTCAATTAACTTGAACCCTACTTTCATGGCGATCAATTTTACTTAAGATCCTTTAAGTCCTTTTGATTAATTATGCACTCCACATAGAATTTTAGCTTATCTCTAGGTCAAAAATGCTAAGTCCAATATCTTGATTTTCTAATATTAATCTTCACCTTTTAGTCCTTCAATTAATATCTAGAATCATAACTAAATGGACCTTTACATAAAGGATGCATTAAGATCATAAGAAATTGAATTAAAGAACAAGATTCCAAATTTATTAAATAAAATAATGTAGATCCATAATAAAATCTAAAGTGCTACATCCCTAATTCTATAATTAAGAAAATTACTCACTCATGATGAGTTCAACAATCAACATAAAAGTAAAATAACAATGATACTTCTGAAGAAATAATAGGTAGAAGATTCTGTAGCTTTGAACTTTTGAAACTTCGATTGTAAATCCCTACTCCGAATCTTGTGTTAATCTCTCCAAATTGTCAAAAAACTAAGTGAGAATGTAAAGAATGCGATCCTTGGCTTGTTCCTGACTTTCCATATTTATGTCTAGCATAAAAGCCTTCAATTCAGAGTCCTAAAAGCCTTAGAAGTCTATTCGAGTCTAGTGAATTAGACTTGGAGTCTGAGCTGGGGCATTTAATACGGCCTGTGCTTTATTACATGAGTATAAATGGGTGCTTTTTGAAGACAATTTGCAAGGGTGAATTGTTCTTTACTATTGGAAAGGATGTAAACGACACTATGTTCCTAATTGCTTTGGCTATTATTAAGTATGAGACACTAGATACACAACAATGGTTTCTAAACCTATTGAAGATTGATTTGGGGATCACAGATAGGGCTAAATTGACAAATATAAATGACATGCAAAAGGTATGCAATTATATATGTTTTTTCAAGATACTATAAGTTCATTTTACTAATTTACTTTTAACTTAACATTATGCATATTCTTTGGACAAGTATTAATTGATGCTATTGAGTGGCAACTTCCAATGGTTGGACATAGATGGCGTGCTATGCACATGTTTAGCAGATGATTAAAAAAAATGGAGAGGGTAAGAGTTGAGAAATTAATTTTGCAGGTCTGTAAAAATGCTTATATTGAGTATTTGTATGATCAATTGGATAATATGGATAAGATTGATTCGGGCAATGTGAACAACTTATTAAGATATCCACCGCCAACTTGGTCAAGAGCTTTCTTCTCATTTAGTAGCAAGTTCGATGTAGTCGATAATAACATGTGTGAAGCATTTGATGGAAAAATTCTACAAACACACTCGAAGCAAATCATTAGTCTGCTTGAGGATATCAAAGTCTATGTTTTGAATCAAATTCCAAGGAAAAGAGATGAATGTAGTAAGTAGTTCTCATTTATTAGTCTAATCGCTATAAAGAATATGGAGGCAAAAGTTTAAAGACAATACTATTATAATGACCTAAATTCAAGGACAACAAGCTAAATTTATTCAATTGCATTTGCACATTAGATAATACACGTCCAACAACATGAGCTAGTGCAAAAAGGATCATCACATTCATAGAATTAAATAATATCAACATTTTCTTATTTTCTTTAGTTCAATAGTCTATTTAGCATTGTTGTTAAAACTATTTTTAAAAATATTTTTTAAAAATATTTTTTAAAAATTAATTTAAATATGGGTGAGCAAAATTTGATTCAAATTGAAAAAAAAAAAATTCAACCAAACTGATTAATTCCAATTTTCTCTTAGTTCGATTTTATTTAAATTTATAAAATTTTAATTATTTTGATTTGGTTCAAAAAAACCTAATTGATTACATAATTTTGGCATTTTTAGATTTGATTTGAAATGTTTATAGCTTAGTGGTTAAGGCCTATTTAATGTAGCTCCAGGTCATGGGTTTGATCCCATGTTTAACCTTTTTTTTTTATATATATAAATTTTACCTAAACAATCCTAACTGTTCACTTATCATAAGGTGTAACGAAATTTTTACGCTAGTTATCACCTACCGCAACCCTCCTCCTTTATCCGGGCTTGGAACCGGCTAAGCGCAAACTACTTAGGCCATACTAGACTAGATAAAGTCCGTAATGAGAGTATTAGAGAAAAGGTAGGAGTTGTGCCAATTGAAGATAAGTTGAGAGAAGGGAGATTGAGGTGGTTTGGTCTTGTGAAGCGTATACATACGGAGGCTCCAGTTAGACAAGTAAAGCACATTAGGTTAGAGGATAGAAAGAAAAAAAGGGGTAGACCTAAATTGACTTGGAGGAGAGTAGTACAACATGACCTAGAAGCATTACACATTTTTGAGAATTTAACCCAAAATCGTTTAGAGTGGAGAAAGCGAATCCATATAGCCGACCCCAAATTTTTTGGATAAAGGCTTAGTTGAGTTGAGTTGAGTTGAGTAATCCTAACTGTTCACTTCATTTCATCTCAACCATCCAATCAAAAGTATATAAACACACTTATCTAATTCCTGAGCCTTATCCTTGTACCCTCTTCTCTCCTCAAACCAACGATAATATAAAGGTTACCCTCTTTGGTCTTCCTTTATCAAATATCTTTCTCGTCTATGACTTCAAGTTGAAGAACATAACTGTAGCCTACGACCTTCACGAAAGTCATTTCCATTTTCTTTCTCATTTATAGCCCTTTTCAGTCTTCACATAAACGCCTAGCCTTTGAAGCATCAATTACTTAAAAACCTCCAACTGAGCATCAATGCACCAAATCAACATCGAGAATTAAATCTGATGCTCCTTTTGTTGTGGACAAATCTTCCTGAATTGAGGCATCAAGCAATCTATGGAAACAACTAAACAAGGCATCAAGCAATTTATCAAGCAAGTTGAATCGGATGCACCTTATGCAGTTGATGACTGCCAATTGGGTTATTGTGTTGTTGTCACTTTTTTTTTTTTTCTATTTTGTTGTTTTTATTGATTGGATGATGTTGAGATTATGATAGAAATTAGGGATTTTAGTTGTTGATAGAAACTAGGGGTTTTTATTTCAAATTTTTAATAGATTCTCATTTGTAATCTAGATGAAAAGAGTGTCAAGTGTGAGTTATTTGTGTTATGCTATCTAAAATGAATTATCAAATTGAATTATTTCAATTTGGTTTTGATCAAAATTAGCTTTGGTTTGGTTTTATGTTTCAAAAGGTTTGGTTTATTTGGTTGATTGATTTGGTTAGTTTTTGAGCTGAACCGAATCGATTGTTCACCCCTTAATTTAAAATTAAATTTGACATGCTTTAATTATAAAATCTTCAAAAATAATTAAGAAATTTTTTAATAGCATTTAAAATAATAATTTTTTAAATATCTCCACTTTGCATATCCAACACAACCCTCTAAAATTTTAATTTTAATTGGAGGTAGGTTGAATGTGACATGTTTTTTTCTAGACTCACACATTTTGCACCAAAAGAAAATTACAGCAAAAAATTTAAAAGTTGATTTTTTTATTGGCATAATTTAACAAAAAAAATTTAATGAGTTCATATTTTAAGAAAATTAGAATGTTTTATTATTGGGCTAACTAATTAAAAAATTAGTAGCACATATTTTTTAAATTTTCTTTCAAATAAAAAAAATAAAAGACTAAAATTGTAAGTGAAAAACACTAAAGCATGTAAATTTAAATGTAGTACTCGTTACTAGCCCTCTAGGTGACTATACATATCAATATCTTTTTTTTTTTTAATGGTAATAGAAAATAAAAACTTTGCTCAATTATATGAAAATTATTTAGTATTATTAATGCAAATTATTTAAACCAATAGATAATGTCCAAGTGCTTTTGGTAGCTTCAAGTTTGCATAAGGATCACTAAGTTGCATAATGTGAGAATCTAGAATTTTGTTTTTGTCTATTCAAGTTGAATGTTGATGCTTTAGTCTCACGAAATGATGTTATTAGATGGGTTATAGTGATGCATAATGGGTGTAAGCAAATTGAGCCGGGCTGATTTTTGAATGTTAAAATTTTTTTCATACTCAAACTCAATTCATGTCGAGCTCAAATCGAATATCTATAAACTCAAACTTAGATCATTTAGAAAAAGAGTTCTAAATAAGTCAAACCAAACTAAGCTTTTTATCAAACTGATTCTGGAGCAACTCACAAGTAGTTCGACTCATTTATAATGTGAGTTTTAGGTTTATAGTTATGAATTCAAACTACTTAATTTTGATTAGTTCTCATATAAAAAATAACTTAATTTTCATAAAAAATTAAATTAAAATTACAAATAACTATATTTAATAAATACATTTTATATATTTTATATATTATAATTTTAAACAATATATTATTTTTAAAACATTTCTAAATAAAAAATAATAAATATGTATAATATAATAAGTTATAATAACTAATATAAATATTTTTACAAATAATCCTGTTTACGAATCTATTTAACAAGCTTACTTATAAGTTAGTTCACGAATCTATAAATGAGTCGACTCACGAGTCTTAATTAGCTAAATACTATAAAAATTGAGCTCAATTTATTTATTAAATGAGTCTAAAAATCAAGCTTGATAAATTTAATTAAATTGAACTTTTATCGAGTCGAGTCTCGAACAGTTCGCTAACAACTTAACTCATTTATGGCCTTAGTGATGTGTAATTATATAAATTAAGGGATGCTAGCGAACTTGAGAGCGATGAATTTAGATGCAGATCTTAGTATGGTTGAAGGGTTAGCCATTCAGTTTAGTATGCAATCAAAATAAAGTGCTTGTTCTGCGGATCTAATTATAGAGTGACAACTTAACATCCATCCAAAGAATTAATGGAAATCCTGTTGTTGATTGGTATCATGATCTATCAATGAAGGACATAAAGCATCTACCTTTATCTTTAAATCATACTGAGTTTGCCCTTGAATGGTTCTTTTCCAAGTGAGGAATTTTTGCGTGGAAAAAGCTCAGTCCTTAGCTAATCATGTTTTCGTAGATATTTCTAGTTATTTCTAGTGGCTTGACTGAAAGTTATTTTCCTAAAAATAAAAGATAAACTTAGACTTATGAAAATGCAATGCGTTATTAAAGGTTGGCAAATTTATTATTTACTCCTTTAGTTTTGTCATAATAACATTTAAATCTCTTTAAAAATTAAATTATTTAATTTTTCAATTTGTCGTTGCACAATTAAGTACTAAATCTTTCCATCTATTTTGATCACTAGTATTTAAAATATAATCTTTAGATATTACAATTATTTACAGTTACATTCTTCAATTTTATAATTATTTACAATTTCTTCTCTCTTTCTCTCTTATTTCTATCCCACTCTCCACCATTTTTGTGTCTTTTCCTCTCTCTTCTTTTTTTTTTCCTATTTATGTTTCTCTCCGTCTCCCTCATTTTAATCCTTCTCCCTTATTTTTCTTTTTTTCTCCTTCTTTCTTGCTTATTTTTCTCTATTTCTTTTTCTCTCTCTCTCTTTATATTTCACTCTCTCACTCTCTCATTCAAAAAGAGAGATGAAAATAAGAAACAAAATTATACAATAAATAAAATTATAAATAATTACAATATCAAAAATTAAATAATAATTTATCTTAAATATTAATATTAATGAACATACAAATTAAAATAATTAAAAGAACGAATTAGTTTACTTTTAAAAATATAAACACTCAAATAAAATTAGTAATAAAATTTAAAGAACCAAATAATAAATTTTTCATAAATATATTCTGTAACATTTTTCAATTATATTATGTCATTAATAATTCGGGGCAATACCCCACGTTTTCAACCAGAACACAAAAGGGCCCGAGGGACGAGGCCCACAAAGGAAGAAAAACGAAGAGAGTACATCATTGGTGGGCGCCACATCTCAGAGAGAGCCTTTATCCATCACAATATCTCAAATCTATGGACCACATTTTGTAATATCATTCAAGTCAACATCCAATATCCTAGAAAAGTCGATATTTTATCTCCTGTTTTTATCCATGCGAGGAGAGAGAAACCCAATTTCTACGATTATCACAAATAATTATACACTCAAAGATCATCAGAATTGTAATTTCAGTCATTCAAACAAGATTCAAGATATAATCGCATGAAGAAAAGCCTATCTTATTTATGGTTTGGTTCTCATCCCATCAACACAAGAGTAATCAAACTCGGAAAAGAAAAAGAGGACTCATGAACCCAACCCTACACACACCAGATCCTAAATTACTAACACACCACCACCACCACCACCACCACCACCACAACCGCCGTATCATCGGCGATCGTAGATCACTTAAGAAAGCTGACCACAATCGGCGATCACAACAGGCTTGGAGGTCCTTCCGGAGCTGGACCCCACCTTTTCTATGGCCTTCACCACATCCATACCCTCCACAACTTGACCGAAGACCACGTGCTTTCCATCAAGCCACTCGGTCTTGGCAGTACAGATGAAGAACTGAGATCCGTTGGTTCCGGGACCAGCATTAGCCATGGAAAGCACACCGGGACCAGTATGCTTCTTCGTGAAGTTCTCATCAGCAAATTTCGCTCCGTAGATCGACTCACCGCCGGTGCCATTTCCAGCAGTGAAGTCGCCTCCCTGGCACATAAAGCCAGGAATCACGCGGTGGAAGGAGGATCCCTTGTAGTGCAGAGGCTTCCCGCTCTTGCCAATTCCCTTCTCTCCGGTGCAGAGAGCGCGGAAATTCTCAGCCGTACGAGGAACGACGTCGGCGTAGAGCTCCATCACGATCTTGCCGGCTGGGTGACCGCCAACAGCCATGTCGAAGAAGACCTTAGGGTTTGCCATTTAAAGAAACTAGAGTACACAACTATGAAATTTTAAGAGGATAAAGACCTACAGGTTAGGGTTTTTAGCTAGTCTGAGGGGTATTATATAGGAAGGTGAGGCGGTGAATATTTGTTGTAGGTGGATTAGAGCCGTTGGATGAAGACACGTGCAGAAATCCTGAGGAAGTGAGAATTAACCGTGGTTAGGTTGGATTTTGACTACGGTTAAGTCTGGGGATCCAAGGTGGTATATGCTTTTTGTCATGGTTTCGGTGAAATGACGCCGTTTTGTGTTGGGCATGCAGGTTTTGTCATGTTGTGGAAGCATTAAGTGGATTTATTTATAACGAAATGGTAAACCGCACAAGTGTCATTCATGTATATATATATATATATATATATATATATATATATATGAAATTAAATTTTAAAAAATATTTATAAAAGTAAATCATTTGCTTTTTTTTCCAAAAAAAATAACATAAAAAAAGTTACTCAATTTTTTTTTAAATACTCAATCCATTAATAACTTTATTTTCCTTTTTTTATCTATTTTAAATAATAAATCACTTTTCTTTTTAAAATAATAATTTATTTATTAATTTATTAATATATTTATATTTAATATGTATTAAAAATATAAAGTTTATTAATTTTTAAAATATATTAACATTTCAAATGAAGTATTATGTGATATATCATGATTTTAAATTAATAATAATTTTAAAATAATTAATTTATTTATTTTAAAATTTAAAATTAAATAATATATATTTTCATATTATTTACTGAATATAAAATTGCATCAATCGTTAATAAAAATATAAGAAATTATAATGTCATATTCTTAAAAGGAATTATTTAAAAAATTTATTTAATTTAAACAGGCATATAACTCTTTGAAATTTTAGTACAAATTTAAATTGTATTTAATATAGTTGATTAATATAGTTGATTAATATAGTCTAATTCCTTTACTTTTATGAAAAATAAAAATTGTCAACAAAATACTATTTGTATTAAAATTCAACGTTACTCAATTACAATCCAACCAATCAACCTAAATTTAAAATGTAAAATTTTTATAAATATTAAAATTATGAAATTAAAGTCTTACCAAAAGTGAAATATAATAGATTAAACTATTATAATTTTAAACTCACTAATAATAAATTTTAAAAGAAATATTATTTTATTAATAAAAATATGAAAGTATTAATTTATTTTTATAAAAAATAAAAGAATTAAAATGTCGTTAATATAAATATTATATTCATGTGTGTAGATTATATATATGTACACGTCGTGTAATTACGAGTGCAAATGTATACACATGCACACTTCGTTACAAATTATTGTATTTCTATATCTGTACATGCTTATCCGCACCGCAATCACGCTTGTTTGTCTTTTTATTTTCTTTTTTGTTGTTCAATTTATATAAATTAAATTTATCTATATTTATTTATTTTTACGAATGATTTTTATTTTTACAAATATAATTTGTTAATTTGATCGAAAGAGACAGAAGCTTTTAAAATTTTACTTTGGATTATTATTATTATTTAACAGAAGATGACAATCAGAAATGGGGACAGATTTAGAAAAAAAAAAAATCATTTTCAACAATATTTTATGGCATTAATTGATTAACCTTTATTGAAAGAAAAAGCATATGAATTAATTCTGAGGAAAAAAAATCATGAATAAGCTGACCAAACAATTAACATAAAAGTTATAAAGATTTAATATTGCTCAAACCCACCTCTCCAAAAAAAATGACAAACTGTTAAATTATCAACCTCAGTGCGAACTGCATGATAATTAAGTTTTCAGGCAAGCCTTAAGCCTTGAACCACTCTCAAACCTCGGCTCCGAACAGCTCGCAAGAATTCATGTTGCTGACAAAATCGCCCTTATCCTCGTGATCCCTCAAAATATCAGTCGTAGAAGTCTTGGTACCATCGAGGATCCAGATTTTTTTTTTTTCAAGGTCACATATCAAATTTAAATAATAAAATATTATTAAAAACTTTATTAAAAATTATTTATTAATTTATCACACATATAATTATGTATATTGCTTTATCTTGATAAAATTTATTATTAAAAAAATTACAATAAATTTTAAAAAATAAATAAAATTTTTAAATTTAATAAGTAAATTTCACTATATATCTTATATTTTGAATGTATAACAAATCAAGTTTAAGTATCCTAATGGCCATAGAATTAAATTATGAAAACACAGCTTGAGAAATCACAGTAACACAAATTCAAAATGAATCTCATAGGATTTAAGGGAGGATCAATGTCCTCAAAGATACAAAGTGAGAGATTTTGTCTCAGAATAAGAGATTTGGCTTTGTAGGAAATTTGATGAGTTTTTACCGACTGATGTTTTACTAGTGATTGCAGCGACCCCTCCTCCTTCTGATGAGGTAGGTCAGGATGTTGTGCTATGGGGAGAATGTGACATCCTCACTTTAGACAATCCGTACGTTCTACTGTTTCAGTAACTAATGGCTGTCCGGAGAGCCAGAATGTCTGAAATTATATTTAAACTAAAGTGAGGAGTCATAAATAAATTAAATAATAATAAGAAAAATTAGAAAAAAATTTAAGAAAAGAAATGCACTAAGGTTAAACAAGCCGTAGCCCCAGTGATGGGTGACCCTAACAGGAAGCTACTGTGAAGACACCTAGCAACTCTAAACCTAAGAGAAATTCTGTGAAATAATTTCTAGGACTCCAGTGAAGGGTTATTGAGGTTTCGATGACAATAAATTGCTAAAAAAATACAAAAAAAATTAAATCAATCGGTACAGATAATTTTAGCTCGGTAAGCAAAACGAATGGCATTTTGGTCATTTCACCTTTAGAGATGATTTTTTACTAACTTGTCCATTTATGTAAGTGAGATTTATGACATAAAATGTGAATAAATATTGGTAAAAATTTTAATTAATAATGAGTAAAGAAAGAAGAAATAAAAAGAAAACAAAATAAAGTTAAATGGAATGATTACATAAGCACTATGTAAGCATGACTTCATTAAAAATGGACAAGCTCATATAAAAAGATAAAATTAAAAGAAATAAACTAAAAATTTCATCATCTTCTTTCCTAAACCTCAAGTGGCCGAAACCCATGGTGAACTTCCCTCCATTGCTCTTCACTTCTCAAGCTTGATTTTCTTGTTAAACTCTCATAAATTAGCTAGTTCCCAAAACAAAAACTTCATATTTGCTTATGGTAAGAAGATTGAATGTGAAAGATTAAAGAAAAAATTGAAGTTGACAAGAAGGAGAAAGAGCCAAGTCAAGGTTAGTGCATATTAACCTTCAAATCTTATTTATTTCTTGGAATATAGCTTAAATATGAGCAAATAATTAAGAAATTGAAAGAAATCGTGTATTAAAGCAAGAGGTAGAATTCGGGTAGCAACCATAAGAGGAGGAATTGATGTGTTTTGTTGCATTAAAACTTGAATACAAGCTTAGATAAGAATATATGTATGATTGATAACCTTAGTTAGTATGAATTTACATGAAAGTTAATTATGGAAGTTAGGGTTTTGGCCTAAATTGGGGATTTTGTGCTTTGATATTTAATTGATGTTCTAATGGTCAATTAGTGATTATTTGAGGTAAATTGACTATAATTTGGAGTGAGTTATGGCATTAAGAAGTGATTTGGTATGCTGACCTTAATGTGCCAGAATTACTGGACTTGAGTCCAGTGTAGTTAAATTGCAATAACTTGATTTGTGAAACTTCAATTGGTGCAAGGTCAATTAGAAGTTAAACTAGACATATAATGACACAACTTGGATGAAGACGCCCTGCCCAGGAAATCAACTTAGGATGACCTAAAAATTGACCAAATCCGGGTAACCAATTCTGGACTTGGTAAAAGTGATCAAATAAACAGTGTTTGTTCATTTGGCCATAACTTGGTGTAGAAATATCCAATTGACCTGATTTTTGTGGCCATGGAAAGCTTAGACAATGTATAACAACCTTCATGAAGAACACAAGCCCAAATTCTAATCATAACCAATCTGAAATGCTAGCCAAATTTAGGACAGCAAAACTGCTAGAACCAAGAATTGCCCAGAATTTATGGACAATGACCAATCCGGCCAGTTATGGTAAATTGACCATAACTTGAGCTACAAAACTCTAAATGGAGTAATTCAAAAAGGAAATTAAAAAAGACACATAAAGAAACAACTTTAGTGAAGACAAGTTAGCCAAATTCTCACTGTAGGTTGGTCCAATGGAACAGTAAACATTGGCTATGAAATCTGAAAAACTGAAACAACTTTCAATGAGCTTTGAATTGAGATTGGCAACTAATGCCAACAAGTGTAAAACTCAAAATATGGGATCTTGATGTAATTAGAATTAACATATCCATTAAGTATGGAAAAAAGTCAATATTTATGCTTGAATAGTAAGGTGAATAGTAACTACCAAATCCTAAATTAATAATGGTACCCTACTTAAATGATTTAATGTATAATAGGTAGATGGGATTTGTATTCTCATCACAAATAGAATTTAGGAGATATTGTTAATATAATTTGAAATGTGGTTTGCAAATTAATATAAATAAAAAAAAATGTTGAACCTAGGTACATGTGAAATAGTGTGATAAATTAGACAAGAAATTGTAAATGATAAATAGATGATATGATTGATAAATTGTGAATCATATAAATGAAAATTTTAACTATATGCATTAGGTTAAAATAAGTTTGGATATTGTATTTTCACTAGAAAATAGAATTTAAAATGTTACAACAAATATATATATACACAATGAAATATATATTGAAATAATAAAACCTATTAACACTTAATGGTACATGAAAGAAATTAAGGGAAATCATAAATAATTAGCAAGTACATTACTTTTCGATTGTGAATTTATATAAATATTGTAATGAATAAATGAATCACATGAAAATGTGAAGGAGACATTAGTTCTCATTATTGGAGAAAGGAAACATGCTTTGAGTATAATAGTACTTGAGAACAACTGATGTGAATTGTGATCATTAGGATAATATAATGAATGTATAAATTATGAAGAATGCATAAATTATGTATAATTGTGACTTAGAAATTTATATTTATATTAGGAACATAATTAATTGTTATAAATTGTAATCAAAACTTATAATGAAATAATGACATAATAATAAATATTAATGCTTAATGGTACTAATGTGCCCATGTATTGCCTAGATATGTGTGTCAAATTAGAGAGGTTGGCATGCCAATAGGGTATTGTTTTAGCAGTACTGCGTAAGACTTTATGCCTGTATTTATGGTTTTATGCCTGCATTTATGGCTTGTATGCTCGATTATCTTTTTATCTATTATCATGGCTTTTTAGCCATATTGATTGCATACGTGGTTGACGTTCTGAGCTTACACGTCTCATGGTATGACGGCCTGAGACACTGCGGTGTCCAGTGCCTAAGACCCGCTTATCTAGTTTAGTCAGCCTGTCATAGGTTACTTGGGCAGTGAAATTTATTGAAATAAGTTAAGAATATTAGCAATTAAAAATATTAGAAATTAACTAAATGAGTAAGAAGACCTAAAATAAATTAGATTAGTTCTAAAAATTTTAAGTATTATGAAATGATCTAAGACAATCTCGAAAGTATTGAGGAAGTGATAAAAAGATTAGCAGAAGAATTATAACTTAAATAAACATTACAAATGTGATTTACATAATAATATAAGCCTAAATTTAATATTTAGATTATTTTTATATTGTACAATATTATTGTAAAATTATGAACTAAGTACCTCCAAAGAAGAACGGACCTTTTTCCCATATCGGCAAAGCATAGAGATGGTCTTGGATTCAAAAAGTAATGATATATGAAATGGGGGAACTAATCACTAGAGCCGCCTTTTGGTAGAATGGCCTGGAGAGTTGGAAGAACTCCAGGGTTAAGCATGCTCGCTTGAGAGAAATCCTAGGATGGGTGACCTCCTGGGAAGTTCTCCATTCCACCTATGGGACAAAACCATGAGGCTTATGGCCAAAGTGGACAATTCCTCTAGTAGTTGGAGTCTGACCGTTACAGAGAAACTGCTTTGGCTAAATTTTCAATAAAAATCAGCATATTCTTTATTACTAAAAGCTCTTGGGGGGATATGAACTTGTTGTGGAAAGTTATTTGGCATTGGCAAGGCCCCTAGAGAATAAAAACTTTTCTCTAGTTAATTGCTTCAGAGAAAATTCTAACAAATAAAAATAGGTCTAACGGAATTTGAGTATGTCAGCAATTTGTGATCTGTATTATGTGGCTAAGGTGTAACATTCTAAATTTTTTAAATAATTATTTTATATGTAAATTTTAATATTTTAATGTATTAAATACCGTAGTATTTTAATTTGAATTTTTTGGCATTGTGGGCTTCGCGTAGGTATTTTCGTTTGAAGAAATTCTACCAGTGACTAAGAATGCAATTTCAGGCCAGGCGAGCGGGCTACTGGACTCACTTCGGAAGTAAGTTAATATTATAGTGCTTTCCACTATTTTTAGATGTCCCGGACACGTTCCAAGAGTCAGAATTAATGTAGATAAACCCAAACTCCAAATTCCCCTTTTCACCTAATGTTGGGTTTAGAATAAAAATCTATAAGATATTCGTGGATAACTAGAAAATTATAATTCCAATTGCAATAATAGAATGACATTATTAAGGATTGTGGGGAATAATTATAGAATTTTTGGGGTTAATATGGATAGTTTTTGCAAAATATTAGTTTTAAGCTAAATAGCTAAATTGTGTTTTTATGAGAGAATTGACTGGTTTGACAGGCCTAGGAGAGGCATTGTGCTGTTGTTGTGTTGTGGGCTTGAAGCCTTTTAAATTGAGAAATGTTAGTCGAGTGTTTTGCAGGTTGGGTAAGTCCTAGGTATAAAAAAAATTCTGTCGAATTTTTGACATAAATTTAGGGTGTCTTTGACTCTTTAGTTCTTTGTTTTGATTTATTATTGATAAATTTCTTAAATATAATTGTTAGGTGATCTGAGTTAACCTTCCTCTTCTTCTCAGCCACTGTAGTGACACTTAAATAATATGTGAGTTTGATATTGATTTTATTTATAATTTCAATATTATTAATTTATATTCAAGGCATGCTCATGCATTTACTTATATGTATTTATGTAATTAGTTAAATGCTAGGTACACTCCTTTGCTGCATATATTATTGAATTTGTTTATAGATGTCGCCTCAAGATAACTTGGAACACTGTGTGTGTGTTAGCATGAGTATGGTGTGGATATGGATATGGGTAGGACGGGTAGTCAAGGTTGGAGCTTAACTTGCTGAGATCCGATCCTTAGATATGGATAAGTCAAGGTGAGCATGGCTTTGAGTTGATCTCATTGGCCCCCGCACTTGGATTATTAAGCAAAAGCTCGGCTGAGTTGACCTCACTGGCAGGTACTGGATTAAGAGGGTTTTATAGGAGATTAATTCTTATATATGTACTAATGTGACATATGGGTGCGTGCGTGCTCCAATGTATCTTTTGTGTGAATATTGGTTGAATTGTTTGAACTATGTAAATGTATTGAAGGAGTAGAAGCATGTAAATTGACAGATTAGAACATTAAATACAAAATTTTTCTTCTAGGGTTTCATGCATCATGCCACATCCATTATGTGCCTAATTGATTTCAATGTTCAATTGCATATTAAAACACTTTTAATATGTATTAGGATCTACATTTGCCATTTAAGATTTTTGAATTAACAAATTAATTCATTAGAACCCTAGATTAAAAGAATAATATGTGCACTAACCTTTTGATGCACTATAGATATAATTGGTACCTTTGTGAAGCACCTAGGACCCCAAGAGTTGTCTCTCTAGCTTGTCCACACCAAGATCACCAATGGGCAGCCCCTAAACTAGCTTCTCAAGCCTTACCAACCAATTATAAATTAGGGATTTGCCTTTAGAGAGGTTGTAGATGTGTATAGGATACTAGAAATAATTTCTAGCAATTTTAATTCAAAGGAATTTGGCAATTCTCTTTGAATTGATGAGAGAAGAAGAAGAAGAGAGGAGTGCACTATAGGTGGTGGCACCTTTTTGAGAAAATTAGAATGCGTTTTGTTTTTCTTTCTTTTTCCTTTTATAATTAGGTCATCATTTAAAATCCTTGCCACATGTCATTACCTGATTGCATCTTAATTTTAATTGACCTAATCACATTAAGCCAAGTGTCAAAGCTAGATTTCATCTTGACTTTGATCACCTTGCATGATAGGAAGACAAATGGCAAACTTATATGGTGCCATGTGTCACCATCTCATGGTGCCACATGTCACCCTGTGAAATGACCAAATTACCCATGTGTTTTAATTTTGAGTTTTCAACCTAAAATAATTATTTCTCCTCTTCTAATCAATTTATATCAAATATAAATTAATTAATTAATCTCTATTAATTAATTTTTCATAATTAAATTTATATTTAAACACTTTAAATATAAATTTAACTTATACTATATATCCAATAACCTAGATTTGGTTTCAAGCCATGGTAGGGACTTTGCAATCTTATTGCAAATTAAACCTAATTAATTAATTAATTAAACTCTTTAATTAATCAATTAAATCATATTTAACTTGGTTATTATCTTGTGTATGTGTGTGACTTACTAGGCTCATCACTAATTGGTAATGAGATATGATATTAACTCTTAATATCATCAGAACTCTTTCTTACCATAAATGATTTCTCTAAATCATTTTAGGCATCTCATAGACCATGGTTGACACCTAGCATAGCATTCCATGGCCACCCAATCAGTAACAAGGAATACCTTTAGATGTGAAGGAATGAAAGCGTGAAAAACACAAGTTTATACCATTGAATTCAAAGATTTTTACCTAGGGTCACATGCATCATGCAAGATTTATTTTTATCTATTTGATTTCAATGATAAACAACATATTAAAACTCTTTTAATATGTTTTTGGATCTGTATTTTCCATTTAAGAATTTAAAATTAATCAGATTAATTTTAGAACCCTAGATTAAATCAAGAACGATTACACTAACCTCTTGATGCACTGCAGCGTGTCTGCGCCTTTGAGATTTGTCTTCAGGACACCAAATGTTGTTTCTCTGGCTTGTCCACACCAAGAACACCTATGACAGCCCTTGAACAGCTTCTAAATCTTTTTCTATTAATTAGAAATTCAAGTTCTGCCTTTTAAGAGATTAGAGATGTAAACAGGACACTAGAAACAATTTCTAGTGTTCTTAATTCAAGAGATTGATGGCTAATCTCTTTGAATTGATGAGAGATGAAGAAGAATAGATAGAGAACCTCAAAATGGCGTGACAAAGGAGAGGAGTGGCTGCTGGTTGTTTTTCTTTTTCACAACAACACTTATATAGCTAGGTTAACACATTAAACCCTTACCACATGTCACCCTTTGATTAGCTCTAGGTTTAAGTGACCCAATTATATTGTGCCAAGTGTCAAACCTATATTTAATCTTGATTTTAATCATCTTATATGATTAAAAAACATTTGGCAGGCTTATGTGTAATCCCATGTGTCACCATCTCATGGTGCCACGTGTCACACTGTGAAATGACCAAAATGCCCCTGTGTCTTAATTTTGAGTTCTTAACCCAAAATAATTATTTTTCTTCTTCTAATTTATATCTAATATAAATTAATTAATTAATCTCTATTAATTAATTTCTCATTAATTAAATTCATATTTAAACACTTTAAATATAAATTTAACTTATACTATACTTCCAATAATCTAGATTTGGTTTCAAGTCATGCTAGGGACTTTGCAATTTAATTGCAAACTAAACCTATTTAATTAATCAATTAAACTCTTTAATTAATTAATTAAATCATATTTAAATAGGTGATAACTTGTGTATGTGTGTGACTTACTAGGCTCATCACTAATTGGCAATGAGACATGATATCAACTCTTAATATCATCAGAACTCTTTCTTACCATAAATTATTTCTCTAAATCATTTTATGAACCTCATAGACCATGGTTAACACCTAGCATAGCATGCCATGGCCACCCAATTAGTAATAAGGTTTACCTTAAATAAACCTATAATCATATGTTACCATGCACTAGAATCTCTCTGTTACAAAATCCCAACTCAAGCTGGAGTCATGGTTTATGTCAAACTCTATTTGCTATGAATATTATGTTCTCTTTTAATTCCAGTTCTTGATTAAAAAGATTTTCTCATCGTAAACTCTTTTCGAATAAATCTATCTGTCTCCGGCCAAGAACTTAAAACATCAAGAACAATTAAATGAACATAGGATTTTATCTCTATTTACTTAGAGGAACAGATTCCATCTTGATCAACACCTACCTCCATATATAACTAGTAGGAGCCAATAGATGCCCATATACCCATACACAGTACAAGCATGAAAGTAGTATCAAACTCAAACTACCTATATACAAGATAACTGTGCTATCTCAGGTCTAAAAATTATATGCACTGATATGATTTATGACACAACATTGATAAGAGTAAACTCCATGTGCTTGTCATAAGTGTCACTGGTTCGGTCTATTTATCATTTATAAGTGCCTATCATGTTTGTCATATGGCATGAGACTCACCATTCTATCTTATTTATATCTCATATAAATAACTTGGTAACAAACATGAATACAATCTTTCTGGATAAGTCATGTCTTTATTATGAAGTATCCTCGATTGTGAACCTATTTATGATACTTTGTGCTAGAAATATTGTTACTCATATTCTTAACAACTTAATAATAATATTTCTAAAATATCAATGGACCTTTTCTATTACACATAAATATATTATGTAAACGGAAAAGTGGAAATGCTTTTTATTAATAAAAATATGTACAAGATACATACTAAATGATATGCTTACCATGCACTAGAATTTTCTCTGTTACAAAATCTCAATTCGAGCTGGAGTCATGGTTTTTGTCAAACTCCATTTGCTATGAATATTATTTTCTCTTTTAATTTCAGTTCTTGATTAATTAGATTTTCTTGTTAGAAACTCTTTTCTGACTAAATCTGTCTATTCTGGCCAGGAACTTGAAACATCAAGAACAATTAAATGAACATAGGATTTTATCCCTATTTACTTAGAGTAATAGATTCCATCTTGATCAACACCTACCTCCATATATAACTAGTAGGAGCCAACACATGCCTACATACCCATACACAGTATAAGTATGAAAGCAGTGATAAACTCAAACTACCTATATACAAGATAACTGTGTTATCTCAGGTCTAAAGATTATATGCATTGATATGATATATGACAATACATTAACAAGAGTAAACTCCATGTGCTTATCATATGCGTCACTGGTTCGGCCTACTTATCATGTGTAAGTGCCTATCATGTTTGTCATATGGCATGAGACTCACCATTCCATCTTATTTATATCTCATATAAATACCTTGGGAACAAACATGAATACAATCTTTCTGGATAAGTCATGTCCTTTTTGTGAAGTATCCTCGATTGTGAACCAATTTATGATACTTTGTGCTAGAAATACTGTCACTCATATTCTTAACAATTTAAGAATAGAATTTCTAACAAAATATCAATGGACCTTTTCTATTACACATAAATATATTATGTAAATGGAAAAGTGAAATTGCCTTTTATCAATAAAATATGTACAAGATACATACTAAATGATATACTCTAGGGTATACTACTAACAATCTCCCACTAGCACTAGAGCCATCATTACAATATCTTCGACCCATTTTCTCAAGATGTCGGTCTAACTGAGCTTGTGACATAGGCTTAGTGAATGGATCAGCTAGATTTTCAGCTGATGCTATTTTCTGCATGGCTACATCGCTTTGCCCAACTACCTCTCTGATAATGTGATAGCGCCTTTCTATGTGTTTGGATTTTTGGTAAGACCAGAGTTCTGTCACGAACTTCTTTATCCAAACAGCTTCTTTTGCAGCATCTGATGTAGCAATATACTCAGCCTCTATAGTGGAATCTGCAATCGTACTACGTTTGAAACTCTTCCAACTGACTGCACCTCCATTACAAATGAACACATACCCAAAAGTAGACTTTCTATCATCGATATCAGATTAGAAATCAGAATCAGTATCACCATCCAATTGCAAGTCACCACCTCCATATATCAAGAATAAATCCTTAGTTCTTCTCAATAACTTAAAGATATTCTTGATAGCTATCCAGTGTTCCAAATCTAGATTGGATTGAAACCTGCTAGTCAAACTAGCAACATGTGAGATATCCAGCCTAGTACACATTATTACATACATCAAACTTTCAATAGCCAAAGCATATGGAATCCTGGCCATTTTATCTCTTTCTACAAGTGTCTTTGGAGACATCTCTTTAGAAAGGTGGATACCATATCTCACTGGTAACAATCCTCTCTTGGAATCAAGCATGTTAAACCTCTTTAACACATTTTCCAAGTATAGACTTTAGGATAAACCAATTATTCTTTTTGCTCTATCTCTATAGATACGAGTTCCAAGAATATAGGTTGCCTCCCCTAAGTTTTTCATGGAGAATGTATTTGACAACCATACCTTTACAACTGTTAACATACCTATCTCATTACCCATCAATAAAATATCATCCACATATAAGACAAGGAAAGTGACAACACTATCACTAACCTTCTTATATACACATGGCTCATCCTCATTTTTAATAAAACTAAATGACTTAATGGCTTCATCAAAATGGATGTTCCAATTCCTCAAAGCTTGTTTCAACCCATATATGGATCGCTTTAGCTTGCATACCTAGACACCATCTTGGGATTCAAAACCCCTAGATTATTCCATGAAAATATTTTCTTCAATGTATCCATTGAGAAAAGCTGTTTTGACATCCATTTGCCAAATCTCATAATCATAGTATGTAGCTATTGCTAATAGAATTCTAATTGATTTAAGCATGGCAACAGGCGAGAAAGTCTCCTCATGGCAACATCCTTCAGTCCCTACTTTCACTGGTTTGGCCTACTTATCATGTATAAGTGCCTATCATATTTATCATGTGGCATGAGACTCACCATTCCATCTTATTTATATCTAATATAAATACCTTGAGAACAAACATGAATACAATCTTTCTAAATAAGTCATGTCTTTTTTGTGAAGTATCCTCGATTGTGAACCAATTTATGATACTTTATGCTAGAAATACTGTCACTCATATTCTTAACAACTTAAGAATAGAATTTCTAACAAAATATCAATGGACCTTTTCTATTACACATAAATATATTATGTAAATAGAAAAGTAAAATTGCATTTTATTAATAAAATATGTACAAGATACATACTAAATGATATGCTCTAGGGTATACTACTAACATGTATTGCATTTCATACATAGGAATACATTAGATTTAGATAGTTATATAAATTATCTTTAAAATCTGTATCTTACTCTCTCAGTCGAACGCTTACCCCTATTCTACTATTTTTCCTTAGGTGACAGGTGCCTTTATTTGAGATTAACCTACTTTCTTTTCTCTCAGATTTAAGAAAAAATTATTTTGATTGACCTTTATTGTCTTTTATTTAAATTTAGAACTCCGCATGAACCAATAGTTATATTTTTATTTGAGTTATAATAACTAAGTTCTTGAGTTGTAAAATTAATTAATTATGTGAGATTGCATGGATGTTATTATTGATGATGGAGTGAACTAAGCTCCCAAATGTGGATATATGTGATTTGAGTATAGTGAGGGTGAGCTGAGCTCCCCATGTTATTGATATTATTTGTTTTACAGGTTGAGTGAGTTAATACTTCCGGTTGGATAGTCCAATTTATGGCCAAACTCTGTCTATTTTTTTTTTCTTGAGATTAGGCTACCTTATTAGTCTTTATGAATGGATTAGAAATAGTTAGGCTTACTATGGGTTTTGAGGGCCTTATACTGACCCAAGTCCTAGTGCCAATCTGGCCCAAAAATGGGGTCATAACATAAGGAGTCGATTTTGCATGTGTTGAGAGACTATTCAGATGTGAAAGTGATTTGGGAGAAAGTCACTTCTTCAGAGAAGCGAGATAAGGTCTTTGACTCCTCCTTGGATGTTAGAGATTTGTTACTGGAAAATCTGAGTGGTGATGATTACTATAATTATAGAGCTCCTTGGAAGATTTGGTTTGGGATTATGTGTTGGGTTATTTGGAATCGCAGGAATAAAAGGCTTTTTTCTTCTGATAGTATATCAATGAAAGGTTGCATTTCTTTTATTGTGGCTTGAGTTAGGGATTCTATGCTATGGAGTTAAGGAAAGTTTCAGGGAAGTTCATCTTGATAAAGAAGTGAGACAAGTTAGTTGGGAGCCTCCAGTTACTGGGTAGGAAAAACTTAATATCGATGGAGCTGTCAAAGATGTCCACAAGTATGCTTATATAGGTGGGCTGATTAGGAATGAGCAAGGTCAGTGGTGCAATGGTTTTGCTTCTTTTATGGGATCTTGCTCAATTTATAGTAGGCAGTGTTAGAAGGGTTGAAGTTGGCATAGATAAAGGGATGTAAGAGGTTAATTATTGAAAGTGATAATATTGAGGTAATTTCCATGTTAAAGGGCAATGTGGATTCCTCAGCTTTCTCTTCTAGTCTTAAGTCTAGAATTATGGAGCTTGTTAAGAGAGACTAGGAGCTGGAATTTCAACACATTCACAAAGAAGCAAACAAGTGTGTGGCTTAGCTCGCCTAGTGGGCCTTTTCTATGGATCAAGGTGTGTTTAATCTCCCTCAACCTCCCACTAATTTGAAGTAGTGGCCTGTGTATGATCAATTGAGAGTGGCTTACTTTCGAGTTGTTATTACAATGCTTAGTGCTTTAGCTTTTTTCTGTATTTACCCAAAAAAAAATTGTTCTCAAAGATATAAAGATTCCATCATTTCCATATCCACCAAGCCATAATACTAGACATTAGTTCTCAATCAAAAGGGAACATCCCACAATTTGTGTTAAAATTTTAATTAAGCCAATCCTTAATTTATCCATGGTAAAATTGATGCCAAAAGATAACATAACAAGTAGGGTGAACATTTAGTTAATCGAATCCAATTAAATCAAATTTTGAACTAATTGAATTTTTAACTGTGTCTAAGAAAATAATAATCAAATTGAGCTATAATTATTAATAAAAATATTATTAATATATTAATTAATAAAAATTTAATTATTTCAGCTATCATAACTTATCAAAATAACTAAATTTCATTGTTCGTTTATAACACCTGCCATTTTCAGTTGTCAGAATATCTCTCCTTGACGAAATATTCTGGTGAAGAGTGAGACTTCACTGATAAGAAAGTGGCGGTAAGATGTGAGAATATGTTCATGTATGTGTATTTAAAATATTCAAAATGAATTTAAGAATGAAAGAATGTTTTAAGGGTTTTGCTCTTTAAAAGTTTTAAAGTGATTGTTTTGGGTAGAAGTAGTTTCGGGAACTGAAGGATAAACTTTTGGCTGTCGAAGTCTTTTTTATGGTTCAAATGCCCATTTGAGCAGAACCAACTCTGGCAACCAAAAGTTGAAGTTTCGGCAGCCGAAAGTGCCTCGAGAAAGAGGGTATAAAAGGGACCTCAGCTCATTTTCTACCCAAAACACTTGGCTTTCTTTCTTTCTCCTTCTCTCTCAACTATTGGGGCATACAAGGAGCTCTCTAAAGAGATTTCCTTGAGTTTTTGAAGATTTGGAGGTGGATTCTTTCATTTAGCAGTGGGAAGAGTAGATTCAAGCTTTGAGGCTTTAGTTCTTTCACCTCCAAGCTCCAAGAAAAGAGGTAACCTTCTTTTCTTTTTGATTTAATAAATAAATCTAAAGAGTTGATGAGGAATTAGGTTTCTAAAGCTTTAATTTCATGAAAAGTTGTTTTAAGTTAAGTTTTGATGAAGTTTATGCATGTTGGGTTTGGGAGAAACCTAGGATTTGAGTTCTGATGAATGTATATCGGTTTTAAGCACGTTTTCTAGTTGTTCTAAGCCCTAGAGATGTGTATATGTGATGAGATTGTGTTTTAGAACCTTGAAAAGAGTTTTGAGGCTTTTGGAGAATGGAAGTACAAGTTTTCAACTTGAAAATTCTGGAAATTCCCAGGTTCGGCTGTGGAAAGCTAAAGGTTCAGCTGTTGAAGCTTACATTTTCTCAGAAGATTTGGAAATTTTTTAGGTTTGGCAGCCAAAGTTTAAGGTTTGGCAGTCATACTTGGTTCTACCTGCTTATTTTCTCCTTTGATTCCAAGGTTCTAAAACCTAATTTCATGGTTTCTAAGGGTCTAAGGGCCTAAAATAGGATGTGTATGTTATGTATAGAGTTTTAGAGCCTTGTATAACATTATAGGTCTAATTTTATAGGATCAAGCTTGAGGGACTCAGAAGAGTAAGGATTCAAAATAGCTCTCATTCGAGTAAGGAGCTTGATAGGCTACAAGAGGTAAGTAACTCTAACCTTAATAAAATAAAAACAATTTACAGGTAATTAATAAGCATTCTCATACATCATGTCATATTTATTTAGGATGTATGTATCTAGAACACAAGGATATTGCATAATTGCATAAATTGCTATTGGTGCATTAATGGATATTGGATGACCCATTACTCCCCCCATGTTATGTTATGTAATGCTATGGATCCATACGTAAATTCTAAGGGGAGATCTTGACATTGCCCTTTAAGAGAGATCTTGACATTGCATGCTTGTCTCTAGGTACATGACACAGGTCATATTTAAAAGGAAAGTTTGGGGAGTTATTGGTGATCATGTCCATCTTATATGAAATGTCTGTGATGTAAAAATTCATGTAAATGATGAATTGCACATGTATGAATTAATGACGCAATTAATAATGGTCACTTTACTCACTGAGCTTGTGTAAGCTCAGGGTTGCAGGACTAAAAGAGTTCCTTGAAGAGAGAGCATCAAGGGTAGTCTTAGCCCTTCATAAGTATGATGTATGGGTAGATGGACATGTAACTTATGAATGGATAGTACTTGTCGACACCATATTTTGGCCGATCCCCAGAATTAATAAGCTTTGAAACCGATCCCCAGTACTAAGTCTCCCTTTGACAGCTAACCACATTTCCGATCTCTCTTTGCTAGATAACCACATTTCCGATCTCTCCTCACAAGGAATTGAATCAATGCTAAGTCCTCACATCAGTCAAAGCCTTACTGGTCTATTAAATCACTCACCGATCTCTCAAACCCATTGTCGAATCTCCTGACCAGTCAAGTATATTCCTGATCTCTGTTGACAAACGAAATTGAACTGACACTAGATCTTTGTTACCATTTTTGTTGCCGATCTCCCTTTCAAAAGTTTAAGAATAATCAAAGGTTTCGCTCCAGTTTACTGATGATCCCGATCTTAAATGTTCAAGCCAAATTTCTAATTTTAATCAAGTCCCGTTCAGCGTTGGTTCCCTACCGATCTCGTGCTCATTGTGTTTTCCGATCTCTCACACTTAGGTTAATAATCACTTTCAGTTATACTCAGACAATCAAGTGTTTAAATAATTTAGAAATTTTCCGATCACAACCATTCATCGAACAAAAGAGGCATTCCATTTCATTTCATTTCAAGAATTTGTACAAGTTATTCAGCTGGAGGATCACCCCCAGCCTGATCTACATTTTGTCCGTCCCCTCTCTCACCCTCAGCCTCCTCCTCACTCTCCTCACCTTCATCCTCGGGAGCCAGGTTGGCCATCCAGGAGAAGTCCTCCTCAGGGTAACGCTTCTTGAGCTCAGCCAGGAGATCTCTGTGAGCATTCACATAAGCGCCGGCCACTCCAGTCACTATCTCTTCTTCTTTCACGTTGAGCCTCAGCAAGGTGAGCGAGTTGAGCAGCTTCATCGGCCCGGAGCGCTTGCACTTCTTCAAAAGCGTGGGCCTGCTCGGCCAGCTTGTCCTCATAGAACTTCATTCGCCCCTCAATTTGAGATATGTAGCCCTGAGCGGATGAAAGTTGAGATCGGAGGGAAGCTGCTTCATGACCCATCCTCTCGACCTCTTTACCCAGGCGATGCGCCTTCTCCCGTATGATGTGCTGGTTCACCAGGCAGTCCACGTTCAGGCTCATGGATCGGGTCAAGATATCATCAAGGTTATCCGGAGACAGCCTATCCCGATCTTCTCGAAGACAGATAGAGGACGCCAAGACCTTGGCGAAACCAGGGTTTTCTCGAAACGTACGATTCTTCTCCAGTGAGTAGACTAAGACTTAGGCACTGTGAGGGATAGTCCTCACGTTAGGTTGAGAAGAACCCTCTTCTGCATTAGGAGCAACTGGAGGAGGTGGAGGCGGCTCTTCCCGGCGAGGAGGGGATCGAACCACTTCTGCGATCACCGGTCCCGAAGGTTGAGACGAGCCTTCTTGTATTTCCCTGGGCTCATGCCTGGGTGTCTGCATTTCCTCAACTCGCTTCATCTCCCGTACCTTCCGGCAGATCTCCCTCTTTCGCTTCCGGCTCTCCTTGAAGGCTTCGCCGCTTGCCATACCTGCACAAAGAAGAGGTCAGTGAGATCGTTAAGGTCCTGAGATCTGAGATGTAGAAAATACCGATGCCGAGGTCAGAGAGCTGGAGCCCGCGATCTTTGCCGGTGATCAATTCCATAGCCCAATGGTGCAGCTCGGCGGTCACTGCATCCAAGCAAGAGAACTTCTCTCTGGATGCCTGCTCCTTCAACTCCATCACCATTGCGCCCTCTTCCCTATTCAACACGAGACGCTTCGGAATTAAGGGGCCTTGGTGTAGCCAGCTACGAGGGAAACCCTCAAAGCCGTTCGGAATTTTGCTCCTTAGAATGAAGAAGCGGTTCTTCCAGTTTTTCAGGGAGGAGGGCAGATCGATGAAGA
Organism: Hevea brasiliensis; assembly: GCF_030052815.1. Classification (NCBI taxonomy): domain Eukaryota; kingdom Viridiplantae; phylum Streptophyta; class Magnoliopsida; order Malpighiales; family Euphorbiaceae; genus Hevea; species Hevea brasiliensis. The sequence goes on from NW_026614585.1 coordinate 7,527,686, forward strand.
GCCCGCAATGTGGCTTCGCCTGGAAAAACCAGTACTCGTCGTCCTTTCGACAAGTTAACCTATGCAATTCGACGAATACTTTAGGCGTAGGGCGGAATCCCTTAGCTCGGCAGAGGCCTCAGAAGGCTACTAAGATCCGCTACGAGTTCGGGTGAACTTGAGCTATGCACACTTGGAAAAATTTTAAGAGTTCCTTAAAGAAGTCGTCAAGAGGGAACCGCAGCCCGGCTTTCAACTGTTCTTCGTATACCATAATCATGTCGTTCTCTTCGAAGAAATGATCGGCCCGGAGATCGCCGTGACACCGGATAAGTTCATATAAATCGGGCTCAATGTTGTACTCCTGGCTGAATGACTGCAGATCGGTTTCTTGAAGGACCGATGGCAGCTCGACCATGGGAAGATTCCCTCTCCCTGAAGAAGGCGCATGCCTTAATGACGTCACTTGTTCCCGAGATGGAACGGAGACTCTAGGAGGCTCAGGTCACGCCCTTGGCCCGACCACCTCTACTTCATCAGATGACCACGAGAACTGGATGGAAGGAGGACTCGCCACTCTCTGACCTTCGGCGCCGTTCATTTTCAAAGGAAATAAAGAATTTAAACTAAAAGAAGGATCTAAACCCTTACCGGAGCTTGATCGGAGTCGGAAGAGCTTGAGAAAATGAGAGAATTCTGAAGTTGTTCGCGAGAAACTGAAAATGACACAAGAGAGCAAATCGCTAACCCCCACCCCTATTTATACTCGTCCGAGCATTTAATGCTCACGGCATCCCAGGCGGTGCATCGATCAGCGAGATCTGCCAGCTGTTTCTGACACATCTCACGAATATTCCGGAAATTCCATAAAGAGATCGGCTAACTAAAGATCGGCAGATTAAGATAAATCTTTTGAATTGCGGATCGTTTAGGGTCATTTAAATTAAAGGTCAGATCGGGTAAATACTTCAGAGATCAGAAATAATTAATGCAATAATAATAAAATGATAATTGACAAAATAAAATCTTTATTTTCAAAAGATCGGATTACATCATTTGGGCGATCTCTAGAGATCGGATTGCATTAAAATTGGACTACATCATTTCGGTGATCTCTAGAGATCGGATTGCATTAAAATTGGACTACATCATTTCTGTGATCTCTAGAGATCAGATTACATTGAAAATAAAATACATCATTTGGGCGATCTCAGAGACCGGTGGAACATCCCATCTAAATGACCTATGTCAAAGTCAACATTGTGACTGATCCAAAGGATGTCATCGACCGAAACCGAGCCGCTGTCGGAACACCCAATGTGGAGGAAAGCCGCTGTCGGAACACCCAATGTGGTGAGAAGCTGAATAAACTTGGAAGAGCAACCGCCAAGGGTCGGCGGAACATTAGTAGTCTTCTCGGCCGAAATCGGTTCGCCGATTATACCAGTCGAACGACTCGAGCTTGGCATGATCAAGGTCCGCGATCTAGATCGGTTAATTGGTCCAGTTCTCTCACCATCATCAGACAAGGTTATCACAATTATTCGAGCACCGGGGTCGTAAATTTTCAGTCGGGGAATAAAGAGGTCCATTGGAAAGGGATCAACAGCCACAATCATGGCCGGAACTTCTGCCGGAGCAGCTAGAACTGGGAAGTAAGAAGGAAGAGAGGAAAATCGAATGAAGAAAGTCTCTTCTGTCAGGGGTATATATAGGGGAAAATCGGGCATTTATTGCTAAGCAGAAAACGAAGCGGACGCTTCGGGAATCGAGGGGAATTAATGCTTTGACCGGATCGGGCCTGGTTAAGGGAAATATTGGAATAATAGAGATCGGAAGAGGGGAGACCGGTATGAAAGATTGGAGAAGGATCATGTTAAGAAGATCGGAAAGGAAGAGAGAGCAGAAAACAAAAAGAATAAGGCGCCTACCACCGTCACCATAATCAGAGCCGAGGTAGTTAAAGCGTTGCAGGTAAAATCTGAACCGCACGCCCCAGAATTGCCTGCATTTCTGACATGCGTACGTCAGGACAGCGCTGTACATCCTAATCTCCACCGTTGATCTTACTTGTAAGGACGAGCTTAGAGCCCTCAGATCGAAGAAGAAAACGACAAGATCAGCGCCTTTCACTCCCAGCCCTCGGATTGCCCCGGACAAGAGAATTTGGGACCGTCAGATTACAAGAAGAAAATGACAAATATTCTGAAGGGGATCTCAGCCGTCCGTTCTGATCCTCTTTAATTCCTGAGCCTCAGATCATGTCCTTCGAAATCCTGACCCTCCATCTCCCTCAAAATAGATCCTGACCCTTCATGGGGAGCACCCGGTTCCTATAAATACCTGCATGAAAACTGTTCATGGGGACGAAAAAAAAGAAGGAAGTTACTATAGCGGAAGAACTCTGAAATTTAATTCAGATCGTTACTCAGCTTTCATAAGAAGAACTTTTGAAACTAGTTTTCTGAAGTATTTTCTTAAAAAGATTTTGAACACCAAACTTTCCATTTTCACTGCTCATCATCCCGCAGCGTTCACATTTTGCAGTTCCTTGTTATCTTTATATTCACTTCCATCATCCATGTTCGATCTCGTTTAAACTCGAGTATAATTTTGACTCGATTGCATTTAGTGAAGCACTCTTTGTTCCAAGGCGAACCTTATTCTACCGGTTATCAATTTGCAATCTTATTGCGTTTTGTGATTCTCTGTTAGTTCACTAGAATCGACTCCTTACAGGTCAGTATTCATGTGGCCATTTTATTAAGTTTAGTTCTTGTTTTACGCATTCCCATTCTTTTTTCTTTATGTATGTTATTTTCTTTAAGTTCATATCACGCTAGAAAGATACAGAGAAAGGTTGTACTCTAGTTTATTTCTGTGTCGATACCTTTGTTAATCTTTATTATTTCTGAGCGTAAGTCATCTAGTTCCAAGCGATACATAAGCAGTGGGATGAGATGTAGGTAACAGCAACTTAAGAGTCCTTTTGAAAAATGAAAGGTCTGAATAATAAGCCTGGAAAATGGTAAAGCTGAGTCACTAGAATAACTCAATAGGTCATAGGGCAAGACGTCATAAGACAGAATAAAACCAAACCCCGGATAACTAAATGGAATAGATCGGCTACCAAAATGCTGGTGAGGCGACCATATAGGAAAGTTGGAGGATTCGGTTCGGCATCCCCTGCCCAGTCCTAAGGTACCAATAAGAGGTCTTGCGCAGATCTCTCTGACACTTTTTAACGTCAGAACCCTTAGCCTTAGGTCCTCTCGATAGGTAAAATTTAGAGAGATCGGAAAGGCCCTTATCTGACTACCGTTTAAATAGAAGAGATCAGAAAGGAGCCTTTATCCGATCCTCAACTAGAATTTCAGTAAATAATTTTAAAAGAGATCGGAGGAGGGTTTCTTATCCGATTCTCACCTAAAACTTTAACAAACGACTTAAAAGAGGTCGGAGGAGAGTTCTTATCCGATCCTCGAGCTAAAATTTTAATAAATACTAAAAGAGGTCGGAGGAGAGTTCTTATCCGATCCTCGAGCTAAAATTTTAATGAATATTAAAAGAGGTCGGAGGAGAGTTCTTATCCGATTCTCAAGCTTAAAAAAAAAAAAAACTTTAGTAAATATTAAAAGAGGTCGGAGGAGAGTTCTTATCCGATTCTCAAGCTTAGAAATTTTAATAAATATTAAAAGAGACCGGAGGAGAGTTCTTATCCGGTTCTCAAGCTTAAAAATTTTAATATTAAAAGAGATCGGAGGAGAGTTCTTATCCTGTTCTCAATCTAAAATTTAAATAAATATTCAAAAGAAATCGGAGGAGAGTTCTCATCCAATTCCAAAAATTGAATTCTAATAAAATAGCCCTTCAAACAAAACTAATATACAACAGTAACTCACTAAGGTTATCTCATTTACTTATGTATCTGGGTAATCCAAACTTAGTGAAGAATTAAATATTCCTTTTTGTTTAAAGGATTAACATTTCCATTCAAGCCCTCCTAACTAATTTATAAAAAATGCGAAGTTAAATCTACTTACCCTTATTAAGGGACGAGGTGGGGTGCCTAACACCTTCCCCACCCGTTTACGGACCCCGAACTTAGAATCTCTGTTTTGAAGTGGTTTTATTTCAATTTGTCTTCACAAATGGTTTTCTTTAGTTTCCCTCAAAACTAAGGTGGTGACTCCTCATTCTTTTCCACTTCGGTGAGGGTTCGTTCAGGCGACCGCAAAATCCCTTGCAACAGCTTGGCGACTCCACTGGGGATATTTTTTGACTTTACCCCGGTCCAGAGGTCCAAAAGTAGATCTAATTTCTCAATCAAATTATAGTTAGGTGGGCTCACCCGGTAATATTTTATGTGTTAATTTTTGTTTATTCCTACTAACTGTTCTGCTTGTTTTGCTTGTTTTACTCCTTGCAGTACTCTTCGTTTGAAAAAAAAAAGGAAAAAGAAAAGAAAAAAAAGAAAATAAAATCCCCCTGAATTGGGAAGAGGTAAAGATGTCCCTTCACACACTGAACACTCACACGATGTCCTCACACACTTCAGCCCTATACCCGGGCTTTCTTACCCTTTTAGGAAAGTAGGAGGGGGTCATGTAGCGGTACCCGTGGGTTTTACCCCGTTAGTATTCGTGAAGGCTTCTGCTCAAATTGAAACTCGTTCTATTCACTGTGATTGATATCCGTGGAATTTTCCCGACAATATCATGGGGATAGAATGAGGCTCTACTGTTTACAGTAGGGGCAATTTGGGAACCTGTGGCTCTTAGAAAACTAGATCCTGAGCTAAACTATCACGATAGCTGAAAGCCGTAGTAAGCTACCTTATAAGATAGAACTATCCAATTAGGTAGCACTCATCCGGTATCAGGAGTCTCCCTATCCTAGGACAAAAGGGGCATACTTACTCTTACCCTATTCTGTTTATTTTATTTTGTTCTTATTTTTAAAGGTAATCTTGAATCATATTGTTAAGAAAACCTACACATTTTCCTACTTTGATAAATGTGTAGGTACCACTCTGCCAACAATATAATACAAGATTACCTGAATTTATCCTGCTAACGAGTTTTTCCGCAGGCATCACCAAACCAAAAGTCTGTAAAAAGGATAGGCATCATTTTTATCATGGCATCCTCGAGTCAGTCGGCAGAAGAAGTTCAGAATGCTAAACTTTGGTCCAAATCAGCTCATACTCCAGTACCCCCGCGAAATGATGTTTCCAAGGCACATGATAGCTTGCTACCTTCATTGGATCTGAATAAAATTGAGGTCAGAATGAACAGCCTCGAGGGTCTGTCTAACGGTTGGAGGTCGCTTCCCGATCAGGTCAAGGCACGATTTGAGAAGAAGTACGGGAGGATTGCAACCCTAATGCGAGTCAATGTCCAAATCCCGGTATTAAAGGCCATGCTGTCGGTTTAGAGTCCTAAGTACGGAGTATTCTCTTTCAATGATATTGATACAGTTCCCACTATGGAAGAATATCAGACATTACTAGATATTCCTTACCTGACGCAAAATCGGATCTACCTTCATCTCGAGCATAGGCAGGCTTGGAAACGATTAGCACATATGATGGGTATTTCCCCAGAAGAAGTAAAGTCAAAAGAAACTGTTAAAGGAAACACGCATGGTTGGTATTGGACACATCTCAAGAAGTGGTTAGATCAATACATCCAAGAGAAACAATGGGATCGAGCCTCAGTGACACTCGCCTTGGGAATCTATGGCCTGATTTTGTTCCCGGGACCATCGGGGATCATAACTCGCAGCACGGTGGAAGTATTCTGGGCAGTAGAAAAGCAGGAGGTCAATCCCATACTGGCAATTCTTGCGGAGACCTTATTAACCCTTACCTACTGCAGACAACAGGGCAAAGGGTCCATTAAGTGTTGTTCTCAATTGTTGTACCTCTGGATTATCAGTCACATGTGTCCTGTGGAGACAAAAGGATTGACTTGGTACCTTGACCAGCCTCCCATCGAGAAGATGACCCGGTTGGTAATCAGTCCGAAGAATGAACAGCAGTGGCGGGAACGGATTTTGAGTTTCAATAGCCATGATTACTGTTGGAGGAAACTGTGGGCGTCAGGCCAATCCGTTTTGATCAACACGGGAGGTAATCAGTCGGTATCCCTAATCGAAGTGACCGGATACACAAGTTACACTCCGGCATTGGTAATGAGGCAGTTTGGCTCAACACAGTCTAGAATCAACATTGAAGAATACCACTAAGGTCATTTCTACCATGAGCTCAAGGAAGAGGAAGGGTTGAAAATGGCTCGCAGATCTTGGGAAAACATCTCTCTGATGGAAAGGTCGCCTAAAGGTCCAAGTGCCACACGCGATTATCTTGAATGGAGGGCTAACAGGGACTGAGAACACTCAACTGCAGAATTCGAAGACAGTGACCCTCGCCGAAACGTCCTATTAGAAGAAGCTGATAATCGTCTGGCTGACTCACTACAAAAGGCAAATACCGAGAACTCGCAATTGCAAGAACAAATGAAACAGTTGGAGAACCAACAACAGAACCTTAAAAGAAAAGTGAGAAGACTCAGGGAAGAGGCAAGGGCCGAAAAGATAGGGTTCGAAGAGCAAGAGGAACAATGGGAAAAGGAAAAAGACTCTCTCCAAGCTATGGTAAAAGAAGTGGAAATACAAAATAGTAAGCTTAAGGAAAAAATAAAATACCAAGAAATACTCGTTGAGGAGTATAAACAAGAAAACAAAAAGAAGAAGCTCGAATTGAAAGAACAGGCACTACTCATCAACGATATCTTGAAAGAATGTGCTAAGAAAAGGAAGGAGAAAGAAAGACAAGCTGCTCTTTATCAAGAGCTGAAAGAGAATGTTGACCAGCTGGAGAGAACTATAGCACGGGGAAAACAAGAACTATTACCTGAATCCGAGTATGCTCTGAAAGCATTCGACCCTGCCAAACAAGAAGAAAGGTTATATGAGTATCTCAGAAAATGTCATCTCATTATAAAGAACCTCCCAGAGCCTAGGCCGATGTAAAGAATATGGTATACAAATTATTCAGTTAATGAAACGATTTTTAGACCATTGTTTAGCAAATTTGTGAATGAATAATATGACTCCCGTAGGAACTCCCTCGCTAGGGTTATGTGAAAATTGAATGAGCTATATGGACAGGTATCATAAATGCGCATTCAATCTATTCATTCACAGTCAGACTATAGAATGATGCCATGATAAAGTTGATGCAACCATCCTTTTGCAGATTTCATTCTGGCTCTCAAATGCCACTGTATCCTTCGCCCGGACCAGGACTTTTAGTTTTTTTTTTACGAAATTCTAAATTTGTTAAAACCTTTTTTTACTCCTTACAGAAAATCAACATTACTTCAAACAAGGCAAGCCTGACCAAGCACACGGTTCAACCCAAGCGAGTGTACTTAACAAGATTTCGAACAAAGAAGATAATGGAAGATCAGGAACAAGTACAGAACCTACAAGGGCAGGTTTCTGAATTGAAGGATCAAGTCTCAGAACTTATGAGACTAATGAGGAAAATGTCCCAGAATAAACCTGCTTCAGAACCTAACTTACCACTACCTCCTCCACCTCCTACAACAATGGATCCTCACCAACCTTCAACTTCTTTTACCTTTCAGTTGCCTATTCCGGACCCGACAATCACTTTCAATCTGGCTACCATGAATAATGACCTACCTTACTCTCATTACCCAACCGTTTCAAACGCCGACCCATACCCTTCAATTCTAATCCCTCCAGTTCACTCCACCCCTCACCTCCCAACTGGGGGAGCATTTCATGCAGTGGGAGGGGAAAATAAGACGAGAGAAAATGAGAAACTATTTGCTCTAGAAGAGAGATTGAGAGCAATCGAAGGACTGAATATGTATGGTTCAGTCGATGTGGCATCGCTTAGATTGGTTCCTGATGTGGTGGTGCCGCCCAAGTTCAAAGTCCCTGATTTCAACAAGTACACTGGGAATTCAGACCCTCGCATTCACTTGGCCACCTATATCGCCAAGATGTCCACTCTGACAGATGATGACAGATTGCTAGTCCACTTCTTTCATGAGAGCCTCTCCGGGGCAGCCCTGAGGTGGTGCATTCAGTTGGACAGAAGCAAACTGCGCTCCTGGAAGGATTTAGCTGATGCCTTCTTAAGACAGTACAAATTTAACTGTGATGTGGCCCCTACAAGGAGGGACCTCCAGAACCTGGTGCAGAAAGACAGGGAAAGCTTCAAGGAGTATGCCCAGAGATGGAGAGAAAAGGCGGCAGAAGTACACCCCTCGGTGACCGATAATGAGCTATGCTCTCTGTTCATCGAGACTTTGAAAGCTCCTTACTTCAACTTGATGATTGGAAACACTTCCAACAGCTTCTCCGACATCATCCAGGCCGGTGAAAGAATAGAGGCCAATTTAAGAATGGGACGACTGCAGGAGTTGGCTGAGAACCCTGCAAAGAAGACTGCCAATTTTGGCAAGAAAAAGGAGGGTGATGTGCATTCCATCACTCGGCAGAATAATTACTCCCCACTTCCCCAAAATAACTACCGGCCATACCCTTCTCCTCATGGCCAAACCATCGCAAACATTCTGCCTCCTTTCCCGAATTATCCACACCCGCGCCCACAGTATCCCCCACCTGCAAATTACCAACCTAGACCACCTCCTCCCCCTGCTCAACCAAGACCACCACAAAACAACCCAAGACCCCCAAGAAACCCTGATCCACCTCTTCCCCTCCCGCTCAGTGAAATATACCGATACCTTGTCGGTATAAACCAGATTGTACCAGTTCCCCTAGACCCAATTCAGCCTCCATATCCCAGGTGGTATGATGCCACTGCCCGTTGTGAGTATCATGGAGGGGCACAAGGGCATTCAACTGACAATTGCGGAGCACTCAGGGGGAGAGTGCACGCTTTAATCCGGAACGGATGGCTGAAAATTGAGGGAAATTGTTCCCTCCCTAATGTTACCTCAAACCCATTGCCCAACCATAATGCGGGCAATGGTGTAAATATGATAGAGTCTGACGGAGAGAGGTCGACACCGGAGGTAGACGAGTTGATTCCTCACTTTGAGGATATTTTTGCCGTGGCAATGAAGGAAGGCTACCTTTGCCCTCGGGCATCAAAATCAGTAGAGGATACGGGATGTCCTTACCATGGGGGGGCAGCTGATCATGAGCTGCAGAACTGTGAGGAATTCAAGCAAGAGGTTCAGAACTTGTTATCCCTCAAAGTTCTGAGATGCCGGACAAGGTCTAAGACGGAAGGGGGAGTGAACACAACTAGATACAGCCAGAATGCTTCTACCCCTAAACCCAGAATCACCTTCTCACCCCCAATAGCCTCACCGCCAGTAACGGTTATCCGAACTCCTCCTCAGCTCCCTATCACCAATACTCACGCTGTCCCTTGGAACTATAATTTCCAAGTTTTCACTCAAGGAGCGTCAAGCAGTACATCAGCTCCTAATCTTGCCTCACCTCCGGCACCACCAAAACCATGTTTCACTCCCCATGAGCATTTTAAAATGACTTATGCCAGACCTACCGCCAGTGCTACTCCCCAGGTTAATCTTCAGCCCATTGCTGCCACAAAATCCTCCCCACCTGAGTAAGAAGTCGAGTTTATAACTCGAAGTGGGAGATGTTACGAGAACGAAGAGAAAGAAAAGAAGAAGGGGAAAGTAAAAATGGGAGAGTCACCGAAGAATACAGAAGAAGAGGTTGAAAAGACAGGGGAAGTAGAGCCTGCCGGACATAAAGAAGAGGAGGAGCTGCTGTTCCAAATAATGAAACAAAGTGAGTATGATGTGGTGGAGCAGTTGAGAAAGACACCTGCCCGAATTTCACTGTTATCATTGATCCTGAGTTCAGAAGTGCACCGACAAGCCTTGCAGAGAATCCTGGATCAGGCCTTTGTAAACCCTGACATCACTCCAGGGCAATTTGAGAAGATAGTGGGACAAATCCAGGCGTCCAGTTTTGTTACTTTCTCGGAAGACGAGATAGACCCAGCGGGTTTAAGGCACACTAAAGCTCTACATGTAACAGTGAAATATAAGGGTTGTATAATAGCCAAGGTACTTATTGATAACGGATCAGCTCTCAATGTACTCCCTAGTGCTACCTTGGCTAGGTTGCCAGTTGATCAATCAGATATACATCAAAGTGCTATGGTGGTAAGAGCCTTTGACGGTACCAGAAGAGAAGTGTTGGGAGATATTGATTTACCACTCCAAATTGGCGCATGTACCTTCAACGTCACATTCGAGGTGATGAATATTGAGCCGGCCTACACTATGTTGCTGGGGAGGCCTTGGATCCATTCTGCGAACGCCGTTCCCTCAACTCTGCACCAGAAGATAAAATACATTATGGACGGCAAAATCATCACTGTAAGAGGAGAAGAAGCCATTTTGGTCATCAAGCCACAATCACTCCCTTATGTGGAAGCGGCCGAGGAGTCATTGGAAAGCTCCTTCCAGGCCCTTGAGTTGCAAGAAACCAGAAACGAAGGGGCTATGGCTATGGTAGCCAAGATAATATTGAGGAGTGGGTACAAAGAAGGCAAAGGCCTAGGCGCCACATTACAGGGAATCGTTGAACCCATACCGACTATCCAGAAGATAGGCCGCTGCGGTTTGGGATATGAGGAAGATGCCCTTATGAATGGGCGATTCTGGATGAGGAAAATGCTTCGGGATCAAAGATTTGACCAGAAAATGGGAAAAGGGAAGGTAGTCCCGAGAATCGCGGAGATCTTCACCGAACCGGTCATTGAAAATCCGACAGAGGTTGAAGAATCACCTGATGAACCATCCATTGACGTCATCCACCTAGATTCCTTGTATGAAGCTCTGGTCTCGCCGATAGCTGAGAGGCAAGAGTTGGACAACTGGACAGTAGAGGACATCCCTGTACTTAATTTCGAGTAAAGTACCTCTGGTTATCTACACTTGATCATTTCGTCCATAATGACAAGTGTAACATTGTAAATGGACCCTTTTCTTATGTCATAAATTTTTAATGAATTAATAGCGCATTTATTTCCAATTCTTTTCTCCATTTGAATTCCATCCTTATAATATATTCTATTTTCGTTCATTCAGGACCATTCATCAATTAACACCTAATAATTCAATAGACTCGGAAATTCCTCTAGTTAATTTTGAAACCCCTATAACTGCCATTACTTCAAGTGATTCTGAGGTAGAGCTCACAGAAGAAAGCGATGAAAGGGATGAACCTTCCCTAGTGCCTTGTGGCGATGAAACACGCACCATAAACCTAGGCACGGAAGAAGTGAAGAGGGAACTTAAGGTTGTGGAGAGTGAAGAAGTGGGAGATATGATCAGTTTGCTTAGAGAATTCCTGGACGTATTTTCCTGGAGCTATGATGATATGGTTGGCTTAGACCCCCAGATAGTGGCACACAAAATTCCCCTTATTCCGGGGACAATCCCGGTGAAACAGAAACTAAGAAGAATGAATCCTGACACATTGCTCAAAGTTCGGTATGAAGTCAAGAAACAGTATGATGCTGGGTTCCTGGAAGTAGTCAAATATCCCCAATGGATAGCTAACGTTGTCCCGGTAATGAAGAAGGACGGGAGAGTTAGGGTGTGCGTTGATTACAGGGATCTTAATAGAGCAAGCTTAAAGGATGATTTCCCTCTCCCCCACATTGATGTGTTAGTAGACAATGCTGCGGGATTGGGCAGATGTTCATGCATTGATGGGGCATCTGGGTACAATCAAATCCCAATGGATGAGGAAGACAAAGAGAAAACCGCTTTTATCACTCAATGGGGAGTATTTTGCTATCGGGTCATGCCTTTCGGGTTGAAGAATGCCGGTGCTACCTATCAACGCGCTATGGTCACATTATTCCACGATATGATGCATAAAGAAGTGGAGGTATATGTGGATGATATGATCATCAAATCTAGGGGAGAAGAGAGCCACGTGCAGGTGGTGAGGAAAGTATTTGAGAGACTCAGGAAATATCAGTTGAAACTGAATCCCGCCAAATGCATATTCAGAGCTAGGTCAGGGAAATTATTGGGATTCATAGTGAGCGAGAAGGGAATAGAGGTAGATCCCGATAAAGTTCGAGCTATTCAAGAGATGCCATCCCCAAGAACAGAAAGGGAGGTGCGCAGTTTCCTGGGAAAATTGAATTATATATCAAGGTTTATTTCCAATCTCACCGCTAAAGCCGAGCCTATTTTTAGACTGCTCCGAAAGAACAACACCACTCAATGGGATTCAGTTTGTCAAGAGGCTTTCGAGACAATCAAGCAGTATCTGTCAAGCCCACCAGTATTAGTTCCACCCGTGGCGGGGAGGCCTCTAATCCTGTATATGGCAGTCCAACAGAACTCGATGGGATGTGTTTTGGGGCAACACGATGATACCGACCGGAAGGAAAGAGCGATTTATTACCTGAGCAAAAAGTTCAATGATTGTGAGTCAAGATATTCTTTCCTAGAAAAAACTTGCTGTGCACTAGCTTGGACAGCGAACCGCCTCAAGCACTACATGTTGAATCACAAGACATGGCTCATCTCCAGGATGGATCCTATCAAATATGTATTCAAAAGCCCATTCGTGCCAGGCAGGATAGCCAAGTGGCAGGTCATACTCTCCCAATATGACATAGTCTATATGACCCGGAAGGCGGTGAAAGGTAGCGTGATCGCTGACCTCCTAGCAAAAAATCCTATCCAGGATTATGAAGCTCTGGATTTTGAGTTCCCTGATGAGCATATTAATGAAGTAGACTGCGAAGAAGAGGGGCCAGCCGATGTATGGGAAATGTATTTACTGAGTCACAATTTGTCTGGTAATGGAATTGGAGCTGTGTTGATATCCCCGGATGGAAAACACTTTCCGATAGCTATCAAGTTGAGATTTGACTGCACCAACAACGTCGCAGAATACAAAGCTTGTGTGATGGGTCTACAGGCTGCTATCGAAATGAAAATCAGGAAGTTGAAGGTATATGGAGACTCAGCCCTGATCATTTATCAAGTCAAGGGAGAATGGCAAACTAAGGATCCTAAACTAATCCCATATCAGAAGTACTTACTGGAGCTGATTAAGAAATTTGAAGAAATCTCTTTCACTCATCTTAGCAGAGACAAGAATCAATTTGCTGATGCCTTAGCTACTCTAGCTGTTATGGCTCAAATCGAAGAAGGGCAGATGACTCAGATATTGAAGATTAAGACAAGGAATGAGCCAGCTTATTGCTTCGTGATTGAAGAAGAACCTGATGATGAACCTTGGTATCATGACATCCTGGTCTCATCGAAAACCGAGAATTTCTTCGGGGGCAAGCAAAAACGAAAAGAGGATGATTCAGAGATTAGCATTGGGATGCTTCCCCAGTGGAGAGACCCTATACAAGAGGAGCTCCAATGGCGAATTGTTGAGATGTGTGGATGCAAAAGAGGAGAAGAGAATCCTTTTTGAGACTCATGAGGGAAACTGTGCCACCCATACTAATGGACATATGATGGCTAAGCAAATCATGCGACGGGGATATTTCTGGACCACCATGGAAAAAGACTGCATCGAATATTTCTGAAAATGCCATAAGTGTCAGATCTACACAGATCCGATAAATGTTCCACCTCACAAATTGTTCAACCTCGTCTCACCATGGCCTTTCGCAATGTGGGGCATCGACGTGATTGGTCCCATCAACCCTAAGGCATCCAATGGGCACAGATTTATCCTGGTAGCAATCGATTATTTTTCTAAATGGGTCGAAGCCACGTCATACGCCCATATTACACAGAACACGTTTATCAAATTCCTCAGAAACAATATCATATGCCGGCATGGTCTCCCCAATGAAATCGTCACTGATAACGCCAAGAATCTGAATGGTCCTAAGATTCAGAAATTGTGTGATCAATACAAGATCCGACATCTCAATTCCTCCCCATACCGTCCCCAGATGAATGGAGCAGTGGAAGCCGCAAACAAAAATCTCAAAAGAATAATCCGAAAAATAACAGTCACATATAGGGATTGGCATGATATGCTTCCCTATGCTCTTCACGCATACCAGACTTCTATAAGAACCTCAACCGGGGCAACTCCATACTCACTGGTTTACGAGATGGAAGCAGTATTACCTATTGAAGTTGAAATTCCTTCCTTAAGGATTCTGAAGGAATCGGGGATTGATGAGTCAGAATGGATCCAGTCAAGGTTGGATCAGTTAAACTTGCTGGACGAGAAAAGATTAGCAGCAGCATGTCATGGGCAATTGTACCAGAAGAGAATGGCTAGGGCATTTGACAAAAGCGTTCGCCACGCGAATTCCAACCCAGGGACCTGATTCTGAAGAAAGTGCTGTCGAATCAAAATGATCCCCGGGGTAAATGGTCACCAACCTACGAGGGACCCTATGTGGTTAAAAAGGTATTTTCTGGAGGAGCCTTGATCTTGACCCACATGGACGGTGAAGAATTGTCAAGACCTGTGAATGCTGACACTGTCAAGAGATACTATGCCTAAAAAAAAAAAAAAAAGGGGTAGGAGTGAAAACCGAAAGGCGCTCGACAAAATGTGTGAAAGAAGGCGAAAACCCCAAAGGGGCGCTTTCTGTAAAATGAGTGAAGGATGAAAACCCGAAAGGGCGTCCTGAAAGAGCAAAAAAAAAAAAAGGAGGAAATCTAGGAGCGAAAACCCAAAAAGGGCGCCCCTGGAACCAGAAAATGGAGAAATAAGGGAGAAGCACGAAACCGAGAAGGGAAATGAATCATCACGACATGAAACTTCAGAAATATTTGAAATAATGGCAGTTAAGGGATTTTAGAGCCAGCCACAAGGAATATGTGAGATCTATCCTTGTACCCTTTTCCTTTGAAATTCTATCTTTGTTTTTATTAAAGCTATAATAAAGTCATATTTCGTTCCCTAAGCTTTTATCTTCTCTTTATACTCACTCTTTAACATTATCTTTCTGCAATCTCGTTATTTAATGTGCTATTAATCTGTTAAAATTTTTTGCCATAAGATTAGGATTTGACAATTGATAACCTCACGTACTTTACTATGAGATTTGCAGGGAATGACTTGGAAAAAGTGGGTAGGGGTGAAAACCCGAAAGGGGGCTCCTAGCAAAATGTGTGAAAGAAGGCGAAAACCCCAAAGGGGCACTTTCTGTAAATTGAGTGAAGGATGAAAACTCGAAAGGGCGTCCTGAAAAGACCAAAAAAAAAAAAAAAACTAGAGGTGAAAACCCGGAAGGGCGCTTCTAGACGAAAGGGAAGTGAAAATTCGCAAGGGCACTTTTCGGGAGAAAGTAAAAAAAAAAAAAAATGAAGTGGGGCATTTGAAGAAATGAGGCCATAGGTCAAGTCTTGCAACTCGTCCTCCATTCATCATTGGCCTTCGGGATTCTGTTAAGTACACTTCATTGGGGAAGAATTTCTTGTGTCCGGATTAGGCTTGCTTTGTAAGTGCAATTTACATTTCCTGTTATCAACCTCTGGTTCCTTGATCTAAGTTGATTTTAATTTCCTGCAATTTACATTTCCTGTTATCAACCTCTGGTTCCTTGATCTAAGTTGATTTTAATTTCCTGCAATTTAAATTTCCTGTTATCAACCTCTGGTTCCTTGATCTAAATTGATTTTAATTTCCCGCAATTTAAATTTCCTGTTATCAACCTCTGGTTCCTTGATCTAAGTTGATTTTAATTTCCCGCAATTTACATTTCCTGTTATCAACCTCTGGTTCCTTGATCTAAGTTGATTTTAATTTTCTACAATTTACATTTCCTGTTATCAACCTCTGGTTCCTTGATCTAAGTTGATTTTAATTTCCTGCAATTTACATTTCCTGTTATCAACCTCTGGTTCCTTGATCTAAGTTGATTTTAATTTTCCCGCAATTTACATTTCCTGTTATCAACCTCTGGTTCCTTGATCTAAGTTGATTTTAATTTCCTGCAATTTACATTTCCTGTTATCAACCTCTGGTTCCTTGATCTAAGTTGATTTTAATTTCATGCATTTAAATTTCCTGTTATCAACCTCTGGTTCTTTGATCTAAGTTGATTTTAATTTTCCCGCAATTTACATTTCCTGTTATCAACCTCTGGTTCCTTGATCTAAGTTGATTTTAATTTTTTGCAATTTACATTTCCTGTTATCAACCTCTGGTTCCTTGATCTAAGTTGATTTTAATTTCCTGCAATTTACATTTCCTGTTATCAACCTCTGGTTCCTCGATCTAAGTTGATTTTAATTTCCTGCAATTAACATTTCCTGTTATCAACCTCTGGTTCTTTGATCCAAGTTGATTCTAATTTTCTAGTATTTTAACTTCTGTTGCCGATCTCTAGGTCACTAACTTAGGTATGCTTTAGTTCCCTAACTTCGAACACCTAATCGTCCAAAATATGGGTCTGAATCTTTACATAATTCCTACACGGGAAAATTTTTCCCTTTAATAGAAATTATGTAAAGAGGGGCAACTGTCGACACCATATTTTGGCCAATCCCCAGAATTAATAAACTTTGAAACCGATCCCCAGTACTAAGTCTCCCTTTGACAGCTAACCACATTTCCGATCTCTCTTTGCTAGATAACCACATTTCCGATCTCTCCTCACAAGGAATTGAATCAATGCTAAGTCCTCACATCAGTCAAAACCTTACCGGTCTATTAAATCACTCACCGATCTCTCAAACCCATTGTCGAATCTCCTGACCAGTCAAGTATATTCCTGATCTCTGTTGACAAATGAAATTGAACTGACACTAGATCTTTGTTACCATTTTTGTTGCCGATCTCCCTTTCAAAAGTTTAAGAATAATCAAAGGTTTCGTTCCGGTTTACTGATGATCCCGATCTTAAATGTTCAAGCCAAATTTCTAATTTTAATCAAGTCCCGTTCAGCGTTGGTTCCCTACCGATCTCGTGCTCATTGTGTTTTCCGATCTCTCACACTTAGGTTAATAATCACTTTCAGTTATACTCAGACAATCAAGTGTTTAAATAATTTAGAAATTTTTCGATCACAACCATTCATCGAACAAAAGAGGCATTCCATTTCATTTCATTTCAAGAATTTGTACAAGTTATTCAGCTGGAGGATCACCCCCAGCCTGATCTATATTTTGTCCGTCCCCTCTCTCACCCTTAGCCTCCTCCTCACTCTCCTCACCTTCATCCTCGGGAGCCAGGTTGGTCATCCAGGAGAAGTCCTCCTCAGGGTAATGCTTCTTGAGCTCAGCCAGGAGATCTCTGTGAGCATTCACATAAGCGTCGGCCAATCCAGTCACTATCTCTTCTTCTTTCACCTTGAGCTCCTCAGCAAGGTGAGCGAGTTGAGCAGCTTCATCAGCCCGGAGCGCTTGCACTTCTTCAAAAGCATGGGCCTACTCGGCCAGCTTGTCCTCATAGAACTTCATTCGCCCCTCAATTTGAGATATGTAGCCCTGAGCGAATGAAAGTTGAGATCGGAGGGAAGCTGCTTCATGACCCATCCTCTCGACCTCTTTACCCAGGCGATGCGCCTTCTCCCGTATGATGTGCTAGTTCACCAGGCAGTCCACGTTCAGGCTCATGGATCGGGTTAAGATATCATCAAGGTTATCCGGAGACAGCCTATCCCGATCTTCTCGAAGACAGATAGAGGACGCCAAGACCTTGGCGAAACCAGGGTTTTCTCGAACCGTACGATTCTTCTCCAGTGAGTGGACTAAGACTTGGGCACCGCGAGAGATAGTCCTCACGTTAGGTTGAGAAGAACCCTCTTCTGCATTAGGAGCAACTGGAGGAGGTGGAGGCGGCTCTTCCCGGCGAGGAGGGGATCGGACCACTTCTGCGATCACCGGTCCCGAAGGTTGAGACGAGCCTTCTTGTATTTCCCTGGGCTCATGCCTGGGTGTCTGCATTTCCTCAACTCGCTTCATCTCCCGTACCTTCCAGGAGATCTCCCTCTTTCGCTTCCGGCTCTCCTTGGAGGCTTCGCCGCTTGCCATACCTGCACAAAGAAGAGGTTAGTGAGATCGCTAAGGTCCTGAGATCTGAGATGTAGAAAATACCGATGCAGAGGTCAGAGAGCTAGAGCCCGCGATCTTTGCCGGTGATCAATTCCATAGTCCAATGGTGCAGCTCGGCGGTCACTACATCCAAGCAAGAGAACTTCTCTCTGGATGCCTTCTCCTTCAACTCCATCACCATTGCGCCCTCTTCCCTATTCAACACGAGACGCTTCGGAATTAAGGGGCCTTGGTGTAGCCAGCTACGAGGGAAACCCTCAAAGCCGTTCGGAATTTTGCTCCTTAGAATGAAGAAGCGGTTCTTCCAGTTTTTCAGGGAGGAGGGCAGATCGATGAAAAGCCCGCAATGTGGCTTCGCCTGGAAAAACCGATGCACTGCGTCCTTTCGACGAGTTAACCTATGCAATTCGACGAATACTTTAGGCGTAGGGCGGAATCCCTTAGCTCGGCAGAGGCCTCGAAAGGCTACTAAGATCCGCCACGAGTTCAGGTGAACTTGAGCTATGCACACTTGAAAAAATTTTAAGACTTCCTTAAAGAAGTCGTCAAGAGGGAACCGCAGCCCGGCTTTCAACTGTTCTTTGTATATCATAATCATGTCGTTCTCTTCGAAGAAATGATCGGCCCGAAGATCGCCGTGACACCGGATAAGTTCATATGAATCGGGCTCAATGTTGTACTCCTGGCTGAATGACTGCAGATTGGTTTCTTGAAGGACCGATGGAAGCTCGTCCATGGAAAGATTCTCTCTCCCTGAAGAAGGCGCATGCCTTGATGATGTCACTTGTTCTCGAGATGGAATGGAGACTCTAGGAGGCTCAGGTCGCGCCCTTGGCCCGACCACCTCTACTTCATCAGATGACCACGAGAACTGGATGGAAGGAGGACTCGCCGCTCTCTGACCTTCGGCGCCGCTCATTTTCAAAGGAAATAAAGAATTTAAACTAAAAGAAGGATCTAAACCCTTACCGGAGCTTGATCGAAGTCGGAAGAGCTTGAGAAAATGAGAGAATTCTGAAGTTGTTCGCGAGAAACTGAAAATGCCACAAGAGAGCAAATGGCTAACCCCCACCCCTATTTATACTCGTCCGAGCATTTAATGCTCACGGCATCCCAGGCGGTGCATCGGTCAGCGAGATCTGCCAGCTGTTTCTGACACATCTCACGAATATTCCGGAAATTCCATAAAGAGATCGGCTAACTAAATTAAAGGTCAGATCGGGTAAATACTTCAGAGATCGAAAATAATTAATTCAATAATAATAAGATGATAATTGACAAAATAAAATCTTTATTTCCAAAAGATCGGATTACATCATTTGGGCGATCTCTAGAGATCGGATTGCATTAAAATTGGACTACATCATTTCGGTGATCTCTAGAGATCGGATTGCATTAAAATTGGACTACATCATTTCTGTGATCTCTAGAGATCAGATTACATTGAAAATAAAATACATCATTTGGGCGATCTCAGAGACCGGTGGAACATCCCATCTAAAGGACCTATGTCAAAGTCAACATTGTGACTGATCCAAAGGATGTCATCGACCGGAACCGAGCCGCTGTCGGAACACCCAATGTGGAGGAAAGCCGTTGTCGGAACACCTAATGTGGTGAGAAGCTAAATAAACTTGGAAGAGCAACCACCAAGGGTTGGCGGAACATTAGTAGTCTTCTCGGCCGAAATCAGTTCGTCGATTATACCGGTCGAACGACTCGAGATCGGCACGATCAAGGTCCGCGATCTAGATCGGTTAATTGGTCCAGTTCTCTCACCATCATCAGACAAGGTTATCACGATTATTCGAGCACCGGGGTCGTAAATTTTCAGTCGGGGAATAAAGAGGTCCATCGGAAGGATCATGACCACAATCATGGCGGAACCTGTAGCGGCTAGAACAGGAAAGTAAGAAGGAAAAGATGAAAATCTATTGAAGAATGTCTCTTCTGTCAGTGGTATATATAGGGCAAAATCGATCATTTATTGCTAAGTAGAAGCAGCGGGACGCCGAATCGAGGGGAATTAATGCTTTGACCGGACCGGGCCTGGTTAAGGGAAATATTGGAATAATAGAGATCGGAAGAGGGGAGACCGGTATGAAAGATCGGAGAAGGATCATGTTAAGAAGATCGAAAAGGAAGAGAGAGCAGAAAACAAAAAGAATAAGGCGCCTACCGCCGTCACCATAATCAGAGCCGAGGTAGTTAAAGCGTTGCAGGTAAAATCTCAACCGCACGCCCCAGAATCGCCCGCATTTCTGACATGCGTACGTCAGGACAGCGCTGTACATCCTAATCTCCACCGTTGATCTTACTTGTAAAGATGAGCTCAGAGCCCTCGGATCGAAGAAGAAAACAACAAGATCAGCGCCTTTCACTCCCAGCCCTCGGATCGCCCCGGACAAGAGAATTTGGGACCGTCAGATTAGAAGAAGAAAATGACAAATATTCTGAAGGGGATCTCGGTATCCGTTCGATCCTCTTTAATTCCTGAGCCTCAGATCATGTGCTTCGATATCCTGACGCTCCATCTCCCTCATAATAGATCCTGACCCTTCATGGGAGCACGGTTCCTATAAATACTGCATGAAAAGCTGCTCAAGGGGCGAAAAAAAGAAGGAAGTTACTATAGCGGAAGAACTCTGAAATTTAATTCAGATCGTTACTCAGCTTTCATAAGAAGAACTTTTGAAACTAGTTTTCTGAAGTATTTTCTTAAAAAGATTTTGAACACTGAAACTTTCCATTTTCAGCTCGTTCATCATCCCGCAGCGTTCACATTTTGCAGTTCCTTGTTATCTTTATATTCACTTCCATCATCCATGTTCGATCTCGTTTAAACTCGAGTATAATTTTGACTCGATTGCATTTAGTGAAGCACTCTTTGTTCCAAGGCGAACCTTATTCTACCGGTTATCAATTTGCAATCTTATTGCGTTTTGTGATTCTCAGTTAGTTCACTAGAATCGACTCCTTACAGGTCAGTATTCATGTGGCCATTTTATTAAGTTTAGTTCTTGTTTTACGCATTCCCATTCTTTTTTCTTTATGTATGTTATTTTCTTTAAGTTCATATCATGCTAGAAAGATACAGAGAAAGGTTGTACTCTAGTTTATTTCCGTGTCGATACCTTTGTTAATCTTTATTATTTCTGAGCGTAAGTCATCTAGTTCCAAGCGATACATAAGCAGTGGGATGAGATGTAGGTAACGGCAACTTAAGAGTCCTTTTGAAAAATGAAAGGTCTAAATAATAAGCCTGGAAAATGGTAAATTTGAGTCACTAGAATAACTCAATAGGTCATAGGGCAAGACGTCATAAGACAGAATAAAACCAAACCCCGGATAACTAAATGGAATAGATCGGCTACCAAAATGCTGGTGAGGCGACCATATAGGAAAGTCGGAGGATTCGGTTCGGCATCCCCTGCCCAGTCCTAAGGTACCAATAAGAGGTCTTGCGCAGATCTCTCTGACACTTTTTAACGTCAGAACCCTTAGCCTTAGGTCCTCTCGATAGGTAAAATTTAGAGAGATCGAAGGCCCTTATCTGACTACCGTTTAAATAGAAGAGATCAGAAAGGAGCCTTTATCTGATCCTCAACTAGAATTTCAGCAAATAATTTTAAAAGAGATCGGAGGAGGGTTTCTTATCCGATTCTCACCTAAAACTTTAACAAACGACTTAAAAGAGGTCGGAGGAGAGTTCTTATCCGATCCTCGAGCTAAAATTTTAATAAATACTAAAAGAGGTCGGAGGAGAGTTCTTATCCGATCCTCGAGCTAAAATTTTAATGAATATTAAAAGAGGTCGGAGGAGAGTTCTTATCCGATTCTCAAGCTTAAAAAAAAAAAAAACTTTAATAAATATTAAAAGAGGTCGGAGGAGAGTTCTTATCCGATTCTCAAGCTTAGAAATTTTAATAAATATTAAAAGAGACCGGAGGAGAGTCCTTATCCGGTTCTCAAGCTTAAAAATTTTAATATTAAAAGAGATCGGATGAGAGTTCTTATCCGGTTCTCAATCTAAAATTTAAATAAATATTCAAAAGAAATCGGAGGAGAGTTCTCATCCAATTCCAAAAATTGAATTCTAATAAAATAGCCCTTCAAACAAAACTAATATACAACAGTAACTCACTAAGGTTATCTCATTTACTTATGTATCTGGGTAATCCAAACTTAGTGAAGAATTAAATATTCCTTTTTGTTTAAAGGATTAACATTTCCATTCAAGCCCTCCTAACTAATTTATAAAAAACGCTAAGTTAAATCTACTTACCCTTATTAAGGGACGAGGTGGGGTGCCTAACACCTTCCCCACCCGTTTACGGACCCCGAACTTAGAATCTCTATTTTGAAGTGGTTTTATTTCAATTTGTCTTCACAAATGGTTTTCTTTAGTTTCCCTCAAAACTAAGGTGGCGACTCCTCATTCTTTTCCACTTCGGTGAGGGTTCGTTCAGGCGACCGCAAAATCCCTTGCGACAGTACTATACTGGTAATTTAAGAAAAAACGTAATAATTATTTAAGTATGATGTTGTATATATTGTGTTAACCCTTGTGAAGATATACTTATTGAACCGTTACACTTTGAATCTTATGTATATTAAGGTTCAAATTATGAACCATTATTATGTTATGAATGATTATGTAAGGATGAAAAGACTGAAGTGCAATGGTTTGATGTATGTTAAGATGGTGAGATGGAAGAATGTATGTATGTTCCACAGGTTTCAAGTAGGGCTGAGCAGAATTCGGTTCAAATCGAAAAATTGAACCAAACGAATCAATTCGGTTCAATCGGTTCGGTTTTAAAATTTAATCGGTTCGGTTCAATTCGGTTTTACATTATAAAAATTTCGATTATTTTGGTTTTGAAGAGAAAAAAATTGATTAAACCGAACCGAACTGAATAGTAATTTATATATTCAAATCAAACCAAATCGATTTTTGAATTGATTTATTTTTATGAAAAATTTATGAATTATATTTAATTATATATATATATATATATATATATATATATATATATATATATATATATTAATTGTTTAATTTCATTGATTGATGGTTATTAGGTTCAAACCAAAGTCAAAATTAGACCAAATAACTTGAAAATCAAGTCTAAATTAAAAAATAATCAAAAATCAAAACCGATCGGTTTAAACCGAACCGAACCAAAATAGAGCGATTCAATTTGATTCAATTTTTCACCCATTTCGATTCGGTTCGGTTTCTAAAATTTAAAATTTAGTTTTTATAATTTAATTCGGTTCGGTTCGGTTCGAACCGAATGCTCACCCCTAGTTTCAAGCTTGCTGAGAGTTCCGGCAGCTTTAAGCTGACTAGATCTCTAGCGTCAATAACGGTTTATGGTTTGGGTCATTACAGTTTCAATTCGATTATTCAATTATAACTGAATATTACACACCCCTAATGACAAACATCCAACCAGATAGTGTGAGGAAAGAGAAAATTCTTTGTATTTTTTTTAATTTAATTTTATTTATATAAAAATATAACATGTTAATTTATATTTTTTTATTTTATTTTTAATTAATAAAATAATTTTTTCATTTCTATATATATATATAAAGAGACAATCTCGTAAAGCATGCAAAACATTCTTTATTAAGGCATTGCAGAGAGCACAGCTAACATCATTTGCCATATCCGTCCTACACCATTGATCATTAGTGAGGATTTTACTACAAGAAACAAGCCGCAAGAAAATCTGAATCCACTCTGAACCTTTCCATTTTCAAATAAATTTTCAAAATGACTGATCAATATGCTCATTGCAACTCAGTAAACCATGCTTCTAATAGAAAATCACCTCGGAGGCAACAATCGTTGGGAACTAAAGCATATATAAACACAGTGGAAAGACAAAATAAAATATTTTTAATTTTCACAAGATCTCAATTAAATAAATATGGCGCCAAGAAAATAATCAATTATATATGTACTTTTATATATATATATATATATATATATATATATAACTTAGATGTATTGTCGCAAACTACTAATCCTCCATATACTTAGCCACATTAATCCACAAGAATTATAATATAGAAAATTTTCTAAAATAATTTTAGGAGAGGAAAAAAAATCAAGAGATGGAGTGCTAGCTCTCTCTATGCTAATTGCAGTATTCTATTATAATTTATTAATTAACTCTTTAAATTTACTTCAAATAATTAGGACCTGTTTGGTTCAATTCTATAATAAAAATCATTTCAGAATTCATTTACAAATGAATTTATTTATTTAGTATATTTTATATTAAACATGAAATTCATTTCAAATGAAATGAATTTTGTATTTAGAATAAATAAAATAAAATAAAATAATATATAATAAAAGAATAATTTTATCACTTAAAATATATATGATTTTAAGTTTTAAATCCATTTGTAAATTCTATCAATTTTGATGGAATTTGATTTAGTTATAAATTCCATAGAATTGATTATTTAGAATTCTAAATAAATTTTCATTTAAACCAAATACTAAAATTTTATATTTACAAATGAATTCCATAAAATTTTATAAAATTTATTTATATCAAACACTACCTAAATATAATTATATTTAACCACATTTCAATTAAGTCCTTAATTGTAAAGATCAAAATAGTCATTGTAAATTACGTTTGGTCTTTAAAAAATTAAGGTCATTTTCTATCAAATTCACTAACAAGTTGACAGTAGTACGAAAACATTAAGTGCCTGTTTGACATTATGACAAAACTATTTTTCTAAAAAATAGCACCATTTTTAAATGCTATTAAAAAGTTAAAAAAAAAGTTATTATTTTAGTATTTTAATAACTAAAACTTATCAATTTTAATTTTAAATTATTTTTAATATCTCTAACTAATATATTAAAAAAAGTGCATTTTGCAATAGCCCAAAAGATTACATTTTTTGTCACGACCCAATTCCACGGACTAGACTGACACTAGGACCTGAGCCGACATAAAGTCTTTGAGCCTCGTAGTAAGCCTTACTATTCCTAAACTTATAATCAGGACTAAAATTAAGGTTCAATATACAAACAAATTAAAATAGAATAAAATATTATAAATTTATTTGGGCCAACTGAACCTGATAGCTATCTGAAATCCACTACTAGGAAAGTCTAGATCAAACCTGATGCACAGCATGTATACACCATTTAATATTATTAATTAATATAATATATTCATAAACTAGTATCACGGCGGAGTTTTAGTAATTAGACAAATAGATAAATAAATAAACAAATAAATGGACACAATAAAAACTATTAAGTTAAGAAGCACCACAACTTGCAGAGGAAAATGTAAGTTAAACTTAAAAATAAACTCGCTCTTCTTGCAACCTGGAAAAAATATTTGAACAGGAATGAGCGTTCGACTCAGAGAGTTTAGATATTGATTATAGATGTAATTTCTATAACTATCTAAAACTAGTGCAATCCTATCATGAAATGCACATCCATCACATATATCAAATAATTCATTCAGTATTTGCATGAGAAGATAATTTGGAGCTACTCACAAACCCAATGTATCACATCAATATATATATGGGAGCTAATCCCCTGTACAGCTCTTTTAATCCAATAAATGCCAGCGAAGTCAACTCAAGCCGGACTTTCACTTAATAATTCATATGCGGAGGCTAGCGAGATCAACTCAAAGCGGTGCTCACCCCGAGTTATCCATATATAAGGATCGGGTCCGAGTGAGTCAAGCTCGAGCCGCGACTACCCGTCCTACCCATATCCATATCCATATATAAATAACACACCCAACTCCTAATTATCCTCAGGGCGACAATCAAAAATAAATAACAATAATTAAATATGTAGCAACCAAAATATCCCTAATATATTAACTATTTATGTGCATAATTAAATATTTATAAAATGCATGAGCATGCCAAATGTATAATTACTATTGAAATGATAAAAATAATTCTTATCTAACTCACAGACTTGTCGACCTGATTACAGCTAGTCCGGCTAGAGAGAAGAAAGGCTAGTCGGCATCGATTACCTATACAAACACACTGACCTCTATCAATTTACTAGCAGAAATTTAACAATTAATTTAATTAAAGAAGCAAGAATAATTCCGAAGGTCTTGCCGAAATTTTGGCAAAGTCTCTCCTATAGCTAGACTTAACTCCTTTGCAAGAAAAATGCAACAACACCAACACACAAGGCCTCAAGCCCACAACAACAATTATAATGCCTATCCGGGGCCTACAAGAATCCTAATTTAGGTCCAATTCTCTAAACTCCAGCTCAAATCCCTAACTTCTCTACAGTTCTAATAATTATTTTCAATGTCCCAAAAATTATAAAAAATATTCCTGGAGGTCCTTTACATTATTTTTTGTATTAATTAAATTTATTTTATTTAGTTTACTAAGCAAGGAATATTTTACAGATAAATTAGCTAGTTTAGCCAAGGTAAAAACTACAAAACTTGAGTTCGAAACTATCTTTACAAATTCTGATACATGGAATACGTTCAAATGTTTGAAAATGATAGGAATAACTATAAACATAACCACCTTCCAGGTCAACCCTCAAGGCATTCAGACTAAGCCGGAAACTCAGTTCCGAGTACCGGTGGGCTATCACCAATCCAATCATACCTAAACGAAGCCCATTAATTATTAATAATTATCATGTAAGTATTTTTAATTTATAGGAATAAAAAGGGTTAAAAATCTCATCAAGTGATCTGGACTTTTTTATGATCTCCTTTTTCAAACGGTGTCCGACCGAAGCGAAGCCGGTCCCATCTTAAAGGTTTCATCATTCTGAGTTCAATGGTAGTCTTGAATTTCTGATCCAATGATCGGATTGGCCAAAATTTGATCAAAAAGATTCAAATCTAGCAATTTTCTCTCTCCTAGATACTCGTGATTCTGGCCATCAAACTCGTTGTCACTGGTCAAAAAATGAAGCTGGGGTTGAGAGGAGTCCAACGCCACTAGAATTATAACCATTGGCCACCAGAAATGCCAGATTTTGGCTAGAGAAGTTTGGCTCTTCCCTCTCTCTCTCTCTCTCTCTCTCTCTCTCTCTCTCTCTCTCTCTCTCCTCTTTTTTCTGCCTCCATGTTGCTAATTGGATTCTAGGTCCATGCCGCCACTGACGCTGTTGTCGATTAGTGTAAGAGAGATTGTGTGACACCCTTTACCCGACTACAGTGTAGCCGAGCAAGTTATGCCACTCAGTGTGCCGGAGCACTCTATTTTATCTTAATTCATTTTTATCGTAGTTTTGAATATAACTTGCGAAATATAATTCATTTATTGAAATTGTAATTTATTTGAGGTTCCGAAAATTTTAAAGAAAATCCGGCGGAGTACCGGCTAAAAATGGAGAAAACCGTTCTTCGGAACCTGTGAAAAACACTTCCTATATTCATATTCAATCATCTCAACTCCATTTATCAAAATCTCAACAATTATCAATTTCAGTTCTCAATCATCATCTCATTTATTAATCATGTACAAGTCATAAATAGACATCCACTCTTCCATTCACAAATACAATTTTCATTATTTACAGGAATATCGAAATTTATTACATAAGTTCAAATACATATGAGAAAATAGAAATTAGTTACAAAATATCAAAATGAAATCTAGTGTCCTACCAATGCATTGTGGAAGGTGAGGTGACACGGACACTATGCAGAACTGTGAATGGCCTTACCCAATCTGTGTTCTACCGGGCCCTCTGTCCAACTCTTCAGTACCTACGCGTTGCAAAAGCGACGCGCTAAGCATAAAGCTTAGTGGTGCCAATAATACAAGAAAATATAATATGCAAATAAAAATCATAATTTCTTAGCCATTGTTTTCATAAGAACTGAATAATTACCAACTTAATGTTTAGTCGAGGGCTAATTACGTTTTATGATATTTACTTCTTCATGCATTTTGTTAATTATTTTCTTCATGATCTTGAGTTTCTTTGTATTCTATCATAATCATTCCTGATATTTAATTTTCGTATTTTCTTTAACAATCAGTTCAATTACAGTTATACTTTTCCATTCATTTGGTTGCCCAAGTAACCTATACTGGACGACTGGACTGGATAATGGGTCGTTGGCACTGGACACCGCGGTGCCTCGGGCCGTCATACCATGGGACGCAGAACGTCAACCACGTATGCAGTCAGTATGGCTAAAAAGCCATGATATCACATAATCGGCATAAAAGCCATGAATACGGGCATAAAAGCCATGAATACGGGCATAAAGCCATGAATACAGGCATAAAGCCTTTCGCAGTACTGCTAAAACAATACCCTATTGGCATGTCAAACTATCCAAACCAATCTTGTTAGGTATACTAGGGCATTTGATACTTTAAAATTCTTCAATCTTTGAATTTTAACTTTTGGTGTCACTATTCATTTCATTGGTCAACAAGAAAGTTGACTTTTGCATAGAGAATATGTACACTGACTTTGGCACTTCAAACATACCACATTTTTCATTTAAAACTTGTTGGCATTAAGCATTAATACCATTTCTAAGCTTTAACCAAGGGAAACAAAATTTTCAGTTTTTGAAACTTAACTTTACTATTCCATTAAGCACTGTTGCAGTGGGAATTTGAGGAAATGGTAAACATGAAAGTTGTTCCTTATTTTGTCTAGTTGAATTTCCTTTTTTGAATCACTCCATTTGGAGTTTTGTAGCTCAAGTTATGGCCAAAATAAGTTTACTGTTCACATGCACTGTTCATGCTGAGATTTTGGGTCTGGCAGATTTTTGGTCCAACTTTGGTCAGTAATTTGATCAAGTTAAGTTCATAATTTGGTCTAACTTTCTTCTTATGAAATGTTCTACCATACCTTAGGTTTCCATCGGTTCAAGAATCGCCTAAATCCGAGTTTTCTAGAGAGAGTTATAGTCCTCCAAACATTACTGCTCAAATGAAAATCTGCAGAGTTGCAGGTTTGATAACTCAACTTTGCCCAATAATTTGAATGGGTTAATGGAATAATTTGGGGTGATTTTCTTCATGAAAGTTGTTTGTCTATATCATATCTTGTTACTGTAAAAATTTCAGGTCAATTTGACCATTCTACAGTGAGTTATGACCAAATGAACAGTTACTGTTCATTTGGTCATTCTGCAGGGGCTGTTTGCAGGGTATCCGAATTGGGGCCAACTTTTGGTCCTCTTGCTTTGGTCTTTTGGGCATGGTTTCTTCAGCAAAAATGTGCCATTATAAGCCTAGTTTCATGTCCAATTGGCCAAACACCAATTGAACCTACACAGCCAAAGTTATGGCAGTCCAATTGGACTGAAATCTCAGCCACCATGCTGTTGTCTTTAGGCAGCCTACCATTCCACTTTGCCATGCCATTTTTCAGTCCAATTTATGGTCAACATACCTCAAATGGTCACTAATTGACCATTAGAATGTTCTTTAACCATTTCATAAGCCAAGTCAAATTTTCATTCCTAAACCCTAGCTAAATTTCAAAGTTTTCACAATTTCCCTAATTTACTCTTTCATTCTCTATATATATATATGTATACACTTTAAACCTAAGCTCTAGTTCACTCTAAGTCCATCAAACACTCCATTTCTATTCCTTCAATAGGGCTGCCAAAATGCATGGCATGCATACACATAATTTTTTTCATTTTAGTTACAATTCCTTACCTATTTTAAGTCCCTTAGCATAGAAATAAAGAGCTTTAAATAGATAGGTGCACTAACCTCTTGTAGGCAGATTTTTTCCAAGCTCAAACTTCACTTTTCTTGTACTCTCTTGGCTTCCAAACACTTCCTCTAGGTCCAAGGATTCATTTTAGTGTTGGGGTTTTGAGGAAATATAGTGAGGAAGCATGAGAATGAAAGCTTGCAAAGAATGGCTATGGTGGAAACCCTCTCTTCTCTCTCTCTACGTTTTGGCTGGTTTTGGGGAAGGAGATGGCTGCTGCATTTTTAATTCCTTTGGTCCATTTTTGGTCTCTTTTATTGGTTAATTAATTGGTTGTTCAATAGTGATTGGTGGTGGCTTTTAATGACATCACCTTATGTCATAAATAAACCCTTTTTTCTCATTTTTCTTTTCTTTTCATCACTACTCAATTTCAATTTAATTTTTAGTAATGTTTCTTCATATTTTATGTCATATTAATTATTTACTCAACTGGACAAGTCGGCCAAAAATCACCTCTGAAGGCGAAATGACCAAAATGCCCTCCGTTTGGCTTAACGGGTCGAAATTGTCTGTACCGATTGAAAAATTTTTCTAAATATTTTCTTGGCATTCTAATGCCATAGGAACCTCAATGACCCTTCTCTGGAGTCCCAAAAATTATTTTATGAATTTTTCCCCGGGTCTAGGGCTACTCGTTGTGAGAACCGCAACTTCCCTCTGGTTACCCATTGCTTGGGCACCGGCTCATTTAACTTGGTTGTATTTTATTTCTAAAATTTTTACTAAATTTTTCTTATTAATATTTGAATTAATTATGGTTCCTTACTTTATTTTAAATATTTTTCCGGACGTTCTAGCTGTCCGGACCGACACCGGTCACCGGAACAGTAGAATGTACGGAGTTGCTACCGGGAGGGTGTTACAGATTGGGACTCACCGGCCAGCATTAGGTGGGTGGCTCACTGGAAAGAAAACAGAGAAAAGGAAAGAAAAGAAGTGGGGAGAGGAGAGAGAGAGAACAAGGGGAGGGGGGGGGGGGGGGCAGGAAATTTGCTACTGCTATTTTTTTTTTTAATTTTCCTACATACTCACACTATCCAAGGTTGTCACTTTCACTAACTTTTTCATTTCATTAATTTATCTCTTATACATATATATAATTAATTTAAAATATCTCCATTAAATATTATAAAATAATGATGCACTTCATAACAATTTTTTTAATAATAATAATAATAATAACAACAACAACTAATTCAAATCTTAGAACTAAAATTAACAATACTAAAATAATATACTTTGTTGCTTGATTTAATATAAGTCTTTAAAACTAATCATTTAAATAAAAAAAATGAAACCATTAACTAATTCATGAAATATGTTTAGGAATAAAATAATATTAACATAATAAATGCAATTGAAAGTATTACAAAATTGTAAATTAATTAGATAATATTAAAATAACATTTAAATACTATAAAAAATTATAAAATTTATATTTTAAAAATTTAGATTATTACAATCTTCCCCCTTTAAGAAAAATTCGTCCCCAAATTTTAAACAAAAAGGACCAAGGAAAAGAAGGTGATTGGTCATTGCCCCTCAAACTCAACTTATGATGTCGAACCTGTTTTACTATTCTCTAACTTTGTTGTAGCGTTTTAGCCATCATCATCCTCTCGTAGCTAAATTCTTACCTTGAACCACTCCTTAATATTTTTCTGATGTAGTAGCTTGAAAATCTAGTTTCTGTTCCTTTTTATTACCAATCTTTGTGGTGCATAAAAGTGACTCGCACTGCTTGCTTTGCAATGTCTCATGAAGTGCCCTTCTAAAATAACTACCTTTGCACGCACCTTAACCAAGATCATTGCTGATCCTGTTGGCCTTTGAAGCTTTAGCAAGATTTCTCTTCATGCTTAAAGTACCAGTATTTATTAATCCTTTGATATTGTGAACTTCCCACTCACTTTATACCACTAATAAGGTCTTTGTACCTATCCTATTGATATAAAATAACCCACTCATCTCGAGCCTATCTTTTGTCCTTCGGTCTCATTTGTTCTTTCTTTCTTGTTTCTACTACTGTTGATATCTTTACCACCAATTATACTTTTGCTCTAACCCTTGCCTCGAGTTTTGAGCTTATAGTACTAGTAGTGCCTAACTGTCCATCTTATCTGCCCTCACTCTTGTCCTTCCTCACCTTGTGCTTTTTCCTTTGAAGATATTCATCCCATTAACGTTAACTTTAACCCTTTTTTTTCTCCATTACTTCTAAAATTCTAACTCTGCAATTCACAATGGAAGATTCTTTTTGTACCTCTTTCCCCAACTTGTCCGTCAGAACATTATTATTCTCTAATAACCTTGTAAGAAATTGCTTATCATGGTTAGTTAAGGCCTTTAAACCTACAAGTTCTACTTGGACTAACATGGCAATGGTAGGGTGTGTTCTGCCACAACTCCAGACAAGATACTTCATGTGTTCATTCTCCTTGATATAGCCACATCTACTACCCATAACTTTCCAAACTTCATTCTCGTATTTACCTATATCTCTTGATCCTCCTTTACAAATCTTATCATTTCTTTGCAATTATTATACTCTTCTATAAGATACCAGCTGCACCTACCCTTTGATGTATTATTGGTCCACCTGACATATCATATTCATAATTTACTATCTCTGCTCATACTCTATTCATCCATATTATCATCATTTGTCTTGCGCTCCTTATACTCTACTATATTCTGGAAGATACCCTTCACTGACAAATTCTTTCAGAACTAACTTCAGTGTTATCAATAATCATCCCTCTAATCCTTGCACTTCCTAATAACTTATGAGTAACATCTATACTTATCCTATCCTACCCTCTACTATTATTTTGTTGCCTACTATCATACTATCACTCATGTTTTCATACAAAGTTAACCTATTGGTCACATTGAAAACACTTGCCTAACCTCTAATTACAGGTTCTACGACTATTCTTCCTTGGGGACAGAAAATAAACAAAGTCTAATCTAGATCCTATAACTCTGAGCTCCATGTTCTGGCTCCTAACATTGCATCAACTATGACCTGCTCTGAGTTCTGCACTTCTGGGTTCTATACCTTGACAAACATTTTCCCTAATGTCGTCCTTTTCTAAGCTTTCTACCTTTACTTTTCTATTTACCTAGTTTGCATTTTGCCTCATCTATATCCTGACTCTACTTTTCCTAACCTTATCCTAATTTGGGCTTTTCAGTTTGTTTTTTTAGCTAACTCCTTTTATCTTACCCAAAACCGAACCTTGATTATTTTATTTTGTAGCTTTATTCTCCTTCTTGACCTGATCGCCATGTCAAAACTTGTACCTTTTCACTATCTCTATCATTTCATCTACACCTCAGTGTTACTCCAAATTGGCCCTTTAACTACTCTAGCTAGCACTTCCACTAGCATTCATGTTATTTCTCCAGCTACATCTGAATCAACTATTTTATCTTTCCCTTCTACACTTCTTCTATATGTATGCATATTCTATGATTTATCTATGCTAGCTTCTATCCTTATCCTTTCCTTTACTTAGAGTATACTCTTGTCTTAAGCAATCCAAAGCTAAGGAGGAACTCAAGGGATAGCAGTCGTACATTCACTGCGTAATCTTTAGTCCTGCCCATTAGACTATAAACTACCCTCTACTACCACAAAGGGGAGATTGGCAGGGATTTTATTTTCCCATTTCAACTTAAGTAACCAAACTTAAGGTACTGGGTACCCAAACCCATCATTAACTCAAAAGTTTTACATACATCATGATCTTATCACTTATGATTCCCATAGTGGGATTTGTGTCCTCTTTAGGGTACCTGAAACAACAACTCTCTATTACAACTTACAGTCCTAACTGGGATGCCATTCAGTAAGTCACCAACACCAATAGCAATTTGTTGTCTCTCTTGAAGGACATTATCATACTCTGCAGCACATTTAATAGTAAGAGAGGTACTGCACCTACTACATTGCCACAACTATATAAGGCTATCTGCTCTCTTATCATACTCTGAAATTCCCTAAAACATCATCTCATAGGCTATGAACTTTATTCCTAGCCTCTAGTCTCCTTTAGGTAGAAAGGTTGTACTTTGCACCTCGTTGACATACAAAGGATATACTATTCTTACTAAACTTTAGGTAAAATGTCCATCGTGATGTAAAAACTGTCCAAGATCCCATACTGAAGACTAATTGATCTCATTTAGTAAGTGTCATCCTTACACTGTTATTATACTAAACCTTTAATCCAAGGCAACTCATGCTTTAACTCTAGCTCATGTTAGGGTAACTGAGTCTCTAACTTTAGTTACCACCCAACTATAATCTTTGATACTTTAGCTTAAGGGTTTAAAACCTTAATTAGGAGTTTCAAACTCCTCCATAGAGATAAGATTCTATCCTAGCATAACTATACCAAAATAGAGGCTGTTTGTAAACACCCTCATTGTGGAACACCACGGGGTTGCATGCAGCTCTACACAGTTATCCCATATCAGTACTGTAATTTGTAGCTTATAGAACAGACAAGGAGAGTATTATGTAAGTTACTGCAGTACGTCCCAACAGACTATCATCTCTAACCCCATGCACTCTTATATAACTTATATGGGAAAATTGTGTCCTGATAGGACACTCCACTAGTACCATAAGTTTGACCTGATTGCTCTGTTCACTGACAACTGTCAGCAGTGTACCCTTACCCCCATCTTAGGTAGATATACTGCCATAACTCACCTTTAAGTACCTATGCCTTGCACTAGATGAACACGCCCCTTAGCCCTATTCTGATAGAAACATAGCATTTCTTAGAGTAAGTATCCCCATGGTAGATCTCAATACGTCTGTTAGCTCAAATTCACATTATCATGTATTTCATGAAAATAAAAATACTAAACTAGAGTACACTTATACTACCTAAGAAAAAATGCAGAATCTAAAATTAAAAAATTATAGAAGAAGACAAAACATGATCCTATACTCTACTTATGATAATTCTAGGTACACACTTTCCCATGAATCTAGAGCTTAAGCTCTGATACTAACTTTGTCATGACCTGATTCTAAGGGTTGGACCGACATTAGGACCTAAATTGGCATGAAGCCCCCGAGGCCTGTAGTAAGCCTTACTATTCCTAAACCCATAACCAAGACCAAAATTAAGGTCCAATATGCAAAAAAATTAAAATATAATAAAATATTGTAAATTTATTTGGGCTAACCCAACCTGATAGCTATCCGAAATTCACTATTAGGGGAGTCTAGCTCAACCCTAATACATAGCATGTACACACTATTTAATATCATTAATTAATATAATATATTTATAAACTAGTATCACAGTAGAGTTCTAGTAATCAAACAAATAGATAAATAAATAAATAAATAAATGGACACAATAAAAACTATTAAGTTAAGAAGCACCACAACCTGCGAAGGAAAATGTAAGTTAGACTTAAAATAAACTTGCTCCTCCTGTAACATGGGAAAAATTTTTGAATAAAAATGAGCGTTCGACTCAGAGAGTTTAGATATTGATTATAGATGTAATTTCTATAACTATATAAAACTAATGCAATCCTATTATGAAATACACATGCACTTTTATATAACTTAAATGGGAAAATCATGTCCTGATAGGACACTCCACTAGTACCATAAGTTTGACCTGATTAGTCTATTCACTGACAACTGCCAGCAGTGCACCCTTAACCACATCTAGGGCAGATATACTGCCATAAATCACCTTTAAGTATCTATGCCTTGCACTAGATAAACACGCCACTTAGCCCCATTCTGATAGAAACACAACATTTCTTAGAGTAAGTATCCCCATGGCAGACCTCCATATGTCTGCTAACTCAAATTCACATCATCATGTGTTTCATGAAAATAGAAATATTAAACTGGAGTACTCTTATACTACCCAAGAAAAAATGCAGAATCTAAAAATAAGAAATTATAGAAGAAGACAAAACATTATCCTATACTCTACCTATGACAATTCTAGGTACACACTTTCCCATGAATCTAGAGCCTAAGCTCTTATACCAACTTTTTCATGACCTGATTTCACGGGCTGGACTGACAATAGGACCTAGTTTGGCATGAAGCCTCTGAGGCCTGTAGTAAGCCTTACTATTCCTAAACTCATAATCAGGACTAAAATTAAGGTCCAACATGCAAAAAAATTAAAATAGAATAAAATATTATAAATTTATTTGGGCTAACCCAACCTGATAGCTATCTAAAATCCACTATTAGGGGAGTCTAGCTCAACCCTAACACATAGCATAAACACAATATTTAATATCATTAATTAATATAATATATTAATAAACTAGTATCACTGCAGAGTTCTATTAATCAGACAAATAGATAAATAAATAAACAAATAAATGGACACAACAAAAACTATTAAGTTAAGAAGCACCATAACCTGCAGAGGAAAATATAAGTTAGACTTAAAAATAAACTCGCTCCGGCAACCTGAGAAAAATTTTTGAACAGAAATGAGCATTCGACTCTGAGAGTTTAGATATTGATCATAGATGTAATTTCTATAACTATCTAAAACTACTGCAATCCTGTCATGAAATACTCATCCATCAAGTATATCAAATAATTCATCTAGTATTTGTACGAGAAGATAATTTGAAGCTACTCACACACTCTATGTATCACATCAATACATATATGGGAGTTGAGCCCCTATACAGCTCTCTTAATCCAATACCTTCTAACGAGGTTAACTAAAGCCAGAATTTCACTTAATAATCCATATATGGGGCCCGACGAGATCAACTTAAAGCCATACTCACCCCGACTTATCCATATATAAGGATCGAGTCCCAGTGAGTCGAGCTCCAGCCATGACTACTCGTCCTACCCATATCCATATCTATATATAAATAACACACCCAGCTCCAAATTATCCTCAGGATGGTAATCACAAATAAATAACAACAATTAAATATGCAGCAACCAAAATGCCCAAAATATATTAACTATTTATGTGCACAATTAAATATTTATAAAATGCATGAGCATGTCAAATATATAATTAATATTGAAATTATAAAAATAATCAATATCTAACTCACAGACTGGTTGACCCAATTGTAGCTGGTCTGGCTAGAGAGAAGAAAGGCTAGCTGGCACCAATCACCTATACAGACACACTGACCTCTATCAATTTACTAGCAGAAATTTACCAATTAATTTAATTAAAGAAGGAAGAATAATTCCTAAGGTCTTGCCGAAATTTCAACAAAGTCTCCCCAACAATTAGGCCTAACCCTCTTACAAGAAAAACGCAACAACAGCAATACACAGGGCCTCAAGCTCACAACAAAAATTATAATACCCATCCAAGGCCTACAAGAATCCTAATCTAGGTCCAATTCTCCAAATTGCAGCTCATGTCCCTAACTCCTCTAAAGTCCAAATAATTATTTCCAGTATCTTAAAAATTACAAAAATATTTCTGGACGTCCTTTACATTGTTCTTGTATTAATTAAATTTATTTTATTTAGTTTTACTAAGTCAGGAATATTTTACGGTTAAATCAGCTAGTGTAGCCAAGATAAAAACTATACAACTTGAGTTCGGGATTATCTTTGCAAATTCTGCTACTTGGAATGCATTCGGAATGTCTGAAAATGGTAGGAGCGACTATAAACATGACCATCTTCCGGGTTGACCTGCCAGGCATCCAGACCAGGCTGAAAATTCGATCTCGAGTGCTAATGGGCTATCGCTGATTTGATCATACCTATACAAAGCCCATAAATTATTAATAATTATCATGTAATTATTTTTAATTTATAAGAATCAAAAAGGGTCAAAAATCTCACCGAGCGATCTGAACCATCCAATAATCGCCTTTTTCAAATGATGCTAGTCCCATCTCGAAGGTTTCGTCTCTCTGAGTTCAATGGTGGTCTCGGATTTCTGATCTAATAATCGGATTGGCTGAAATCTGATCAAAAAGCTTCAAATCTATCCATTTTCTCTCTCTTCAATACTCGTGATTTCGGCCACCAAACTTGTTACCACTGGTCGAAAAATGAAGCTAGGGTTGAAGGAAGTCAATGCCACTGGAATTGCAGCCATTGGCTATCGAAAACACCAAATTTTGGCCAGAGAAGTTTGGCTCTTCTCTCTCTCTCTCTCTCTCTCTCTCTCTCTCTCTCTCTCTCTCCTTTCTATTGCCTCCATGTTATTGATTGGATTCTGGGTCCTTGTCACTACTGATGCTGTCGTCGGTCAGTGCAAGAGAGGGTTGGGACTCGCCGACCGGCGTTAGGTGGGTGGCTCACTGAAAAGAAAAAGGAAAAAAAGGAAATAAAGGAGGTGGGGAGAAGAGAGAGAGAATTAGGGAGGAGGGAATTTGCTGCTGCTGTTTTTTTTTTCCTGCACACACACACAGAGTCCAAGGTTGTCACTTTCACTAACTTCTCCATTTCATTAATTTATCTCTTTTACATACATACACACATACTGCTAGTAGTATGCCCTAGAACATATCATTTAGTATGTATCTTGTACATATTTTATTAATAAAAGGCAATTTCACTTTTTCATTTACATATTGTATTTATGTGTAATAGAAAAGGTCCATTGATATTTTGTTAGAAATTCTATTCTTAAGTTGTTAAGAATATGAGTGACAGTATTTCTATCACAAAGTATCATAAATTGGTTCACAATCGAGGATACTTCACAATAAGGACATGATTTATCCAGAAAGATTGTAATCATATTTGTTCCCAAAGTATTTATATGAGATATAAATAAGATGGAATGGTGAGTCTCATGCCATATAACAAACATGATAGGCACTTATACATGATAAGTAGGCCGAACCAGTGACGCAAATGAAAAGCACATGGAGCTTACTCTGATCAATGCATTGTCATATATCATATCAATGCATATAATCTTTAGACCTGAGATAACATAGTTATCTTATGTATAGGTGGTTTGAGTTTGATACTGCTTTCATACTTATACTGTGTATGGGTATATGGGCATGTGTTAGCTCCTACTAGTTATATATGGAGGTAGGTGTTGATCAAGATGAAATCTGTTATCCTACGTAAATAGGGATAAAGTCCTATGCTCATTTAATTATTTTTTATGTTTCAAGTTCCTGGCCAGGATAGACAGATTTAGTCAAAAAAGGGTTTCTGACAAGAAAATCTAATTAATCAAGAACTGGAATTAAAAGAGAACATAATATTCATAGCAAATGGGGTTTGACATAAACCATAACTTCAGCTCGAATTGGGATTTTCTAACAGAGAGATTCTAGTACATGGTAACATATGATTAAAGGTTCATTTAAGGTATTCCTTGTTACTGATTGGGTGGCCATGGCATGCTATGCTAGGTGTCAACCATGGTCTATGAGATGCCTAAATTGATTTAGAGAAATCATTTATGGTAAGAAAGAGTTCTGATGATATTAAGAGTTAATATCATATCTCATTGCCAATTAGTGATGAGCCTAGTGAGTTACACACATACACAAGATAATCACCAAGTAAAATGTGATTTAATTAATTAATTAATTAGTTTAATTGATTAATTAAATAGGTTCGGTTTGCAATAAGATTGCAAAGTCCCTAGCATGACTTGAAACTAAATCTAGGTTATTAGATGTATAGTATAAGTTAAATGACTAGATCACCCTTTGTTGGACAAGGACTAAGAGCTGAAAATATTTTGGAGCTAATACATAGTGATGTATGTGTCTATTTAAGGAAATGGCTAAATGCGGTTTTCATTACTTTATTACCTTTACTGATAATAAATCAAGGTTTGAGTATTTGTATTTGATGAAATACAAACATGAATCCTTTAAAAAGTTCAAAGAATTTAAATCTGAAGCAGAAAATCAAACAGGAAAAAGTATTAAAACTCTTCGATCAGATCGTGGAGGTGAATACTTAAGTACTTAATTCACAATAATACTTGAAAGAACATGGCATTGTTTCCCAACTAACTCCTCCAGGAACGCCACAGCTGAATAGTGTATCTGAAAGGAGAAATCGTATCCTATTAGATATGGTACATAGTATGATGAGCTATACTGATATGCCAATCTCTTTTTTGGGATTTGCATTAGAATCAGCTTTGCATATTCTGAATAGGATTCTAGCAAAATCAGTTTTTTCCACACCTTATGAGATATGGCATGGAAGAAAAACCAAGTCTTAAGCATGTTAAGATATGGGGTTGTCCAGCTTATATCCAAAGGCTGAACACTGATAAATTAGAAACCAGATCAGAAAAGGGTTGATTTGTTGGATATCCAAAAGAAAGTTTTAGATATTATTTTTATTTGCCTACATTACAAAAGGTTGTGATAAGTAGAGATGCCATATTTCTTGAACAACAGTTTATTCAAAAAGGAGGCAAAGGAAGGCAAATAGAGTTAGAATTGGAGAATTCTGACCAACCAACAGATCAAATGGATATAGATCCATTTAGTCAACTTACACCTATTGATGAAACATCTACAGTAATTCCTCGTAGATCAACCAGAATATCTCACCCACCAGTGAGATATGATTTCCTTCATAAAGATGAACAAGAGTTGTTTACTCATGAAGAAGTAGATCATGGAGATGATCCACTTCCCTATGAAGAAGCTATATCAGATATAGACTCTTTAAAATATATTGAAGCTATGAAATCCGAAATTGATTCCATGTATAAGAATCAAGTTTGGGATCTTGTTGACCCACCTGAAGGTATTGTACCTATAGGAAATAAATGGGTTTTCAAGAAGAAAATTGGTTCTGATGAAAAGGTAGAGACCTATAAAGCAAGGCTAGTAGCGAAAGGGTTTCGCCAAAGGCAAGGAATCAACTATGAGGAGACTTTCTCGCTTGTTGCGACACTTAAATCAATTAGGATTCTATTAGCAATAGCTGCATACTATGATTATGAGATTTGGCAGATGGATGTCAAAACAGCTTTTCTCAATGGATACATTGAAGAAAACATTTTCATAGAACAACCTAGGGGTTTTTGAATCCCAAGATGGTTACAAGGTATGTAAGCTAAAGCAATCATCCGTTTTAATGAAGCCATTAAGTCATTTGATTTTATCAAAAATGTGGATGAGCCATGTGTATATAAGAAGGTTAGTGATAGTGCTATCACTTTCCTTATCTTATATGTGGATGATATTCTGTTGATAGGTAATGACATAGGTATGTTGACAGCTGTAAAGGTATGGTTGTCAAATACATTCTCCATGAAAGACTTAGGAGAGGCAACCTATATTCTTGAAATTCGCATCTATAGAGATAGAGCGAAAAAAAATAATTAGTTTATCCCAACGTCTATACTTGGAAAAGGTGTTAAAGAGGTTTAACATGTTTGATTCCAAAAGAGGATTACTACTAGTGAGACATGGTATCCACCTTTCTAAAGAGTTGTCTCCAAAGATACCTGAAGAAAGAGATAAAATGGCTAGGATTCCATATGCTTCGGCTATTGGAAGTTTGATGTATGCAATGATGTGTACTAGGCCGGATATTGCACATGCTGTTAGTTTGACTAGCAAGTTTCAATTCAATCCAAGTTTGAAACACTGGATAGTTGTTAAGAATATCCTTAAGTACTTGAGAAGAACTAAGGATTTATTCTTGATTTATGGAGGTGGTGACTTACAATTGGATAGTTATAATGATTCTGATTTCCAATCTGATATCGATGATAGAAAGTCTACCTCTGGGTTTGTGTTCATTTGTAATGGAGGTGCAGTTAATTGGAAGAGTTCCAAACAGAGTACGACTGTTGATTCCACTACAGAGACCGAGTACATTGCTGCATTAGATGCTGCAAAAGATGCTATTTGGATATAAGGAACCCTGGTCTCACTAGAAATCTAAACACATAGAAAGGCGCTACCACATTATCAGAGAGATAGTTGGGTAAGGCGATGTAGCCATGCAGAAAATAGCATCAGCTGAAAATCCAGCTGATCCATTCACTAAGCCTATGTCACAAGCTCAGTTAGATCGACATCTTGAGAAGATGGGTCTAAGATATTGTGATGAATGGCTCTAGTGCTAGTGGGAGATTGTTAGTAGTATGCCATAAAGCATACCATTTAGTATATATCTTGTACATATTTTATTAATAAAAGGCAATTTCACTTTCCGTTTACATAATGTATTTATGTGTAATAGAAAAGGTCCATTGATATTTTATTAGAAATTTTATTCTTAAGTTGTTAAGAATATGAGTGATGGTATTTCTAGCACAAAGTATCATAAATTGGTTCACAATCGAGGATACTTCACAATAAGGACATGACTTATCCAGAAAGATTGTAATCATGTTTGTTCCTAAAGTATTTATATGATATATGAATAAGATAGAATGGTGAGTCTCATGCCATATAACAAACATGATAGGCACTTATACATGATAAGTAGGCCGAACCAGTGACACATATGACAAGCACACAGAGTTTATTCTTATCAATGCATTGTCATATATCATATCAGTGCATATAATCTTTAAACCTGAGATAACACAGTTATCCTGTATATAGGTGGTTTGAGTTTGATACTGCTTTCATACTTGTACTGTGTATGGGTATATGGGCATGTGTTGGCTCCTACTAGTTATATATGGAGGTAGGTGTTGATCAAGATGGAATTTATTACCCTAAGTAAATAGGGATAAAGTCCTATGCTCATTTAATTGTTCTTGATGTTTCAAGTTCCT
Source organism: Hevea brasiliensis (assembly GCF_030052815.1). NCBI lineage: Eukaryota > Viridiplantae > Streptophyta > Magnoliopsida > Malpighiales > Euphorbiaceae > Hevea > Hevea brasiliensis. The sequence goes on from NW_026614585.1 coordinate 7,570,240, forward strand.
GGTCAGGATAGACAGATTTAGTTAGAAAAGGGTTTCTGACAAGAAAATCTAATTAATCAAGAACTAGAATTAAAAGAGAACATAATATTCATAGCAAATGGGGTTTGACATAAACCATAACTCCAACTCGAATTGGGATTTTGTAACAGAGAGATTCTAGTGCATGGTAACATATGATTAAAGGTTCATTTAATGTATTCCTTGTTACTGATTGGGTGGCCATGGCACGCTATGCTAGGTGTCAACCATGGTCTATGAGATACCTAAAATGATTTAGAGAAATCATTTATGGTATGAAAGAGTTCTGATGATATTAAGAGTTAATATCATATCTCATTACCAATTAGTGATGAGCCTAGTGAGTCACACACATACACAAGATAATCACCAAGTAAAATGTGATTTAATTGATTAATTAAATAATTTAATTAATTAATTAAATAGGTTTGGTTTGCAATAAGATTGCAAAGTTCCTAGCATGACTTGAAACCAAATCTAAGTTATTGGATGTATAGTATAAGGTAAATTTATATTTAAAGTGTTTAAATATGAATTTAATTGTGAGAAATTAATTAATAGAGATTAATTAATTAATTTATATTTGATATAAGTTGATTTTAAGAGGAGAAATAATGATTTTGGGTTGAGAACTCAAAATTACAACATAAGGGTAATTTGGTCATTTCACATGGTGACATGTGGCACCATAAGATAGTGACACATGGCATCATGAGATGATGATACATGGCACCATATTAGCTTGCTATTTATCTTCCTATCATGTAAGATGATCAAAGTCAAGATTAAGTCTAGCTTTGACACTTGGCTTAATATGATTAGGTCAATTAAAAATAAGATGCAATGTGGAGGTGACATGTGGCATAAGGTTTAAGTGATGTCCTAATTATAAAAGGAAAAAGAAAAGACGAAACACACACTCTTATTCTCTCTTATGTGTGGCAGCACCTCTTCCTCCCTCTCCTCTCTTCATCTTTTCTCATCAATTCAAAGAGAATCACTCCATTCCCTTTGAATTAAAATTGCTAGAAATTATTTCTAGATTCCTATACACATATACAACCTCTCACCTCTCTAAAGGTAAGAACCCAATTTATAATTTGTTGGCAAAGGCTTGAGAAGCAAATTGGGGGCTGCCCATTGGTGATCTTGGTGTGGATAAGCTAGAGGGACAACACTTGGGGTCCTAGGTGCTTCCTAAAGGTATCAATCACATCCATAGTGCATCAAAGAGGTTAGTGCTCTAACTCCTCTTTTAAACTAGAGTTTAAATGAATTAATTTGTTAATTCACAATCTTGAATGGAAAATATAGTTCCTAATACATATTAAAAGTGTTTTAATATACAATTGAGCATTGAAATTAATTATTCACATAACAGATATGGTATGATGCATGTAACCCTAGAAAAAAAATTTTAAAATTCAATGCTCTAATGAACAACTTTCATGCTTCCGCTCCTACACATACATACATACATACATGCGCGCGATCACACACACACACATATATTTAAAATATCTCCATTAAATATTATAAAATAATGATGTACTTCATGACAATTTTATTCTTTTAATAATAATAATAATAATAACAACAACAACAACAACAACCTCAAATCTTAGAACTAAAATTAACAATACTAAGTTAATATACTTTGTTGCTTGATTTAATATAAATCTTTAAAACTAATCATTTAAATAAAAAAAATGAAACTATTAACTAATTCATAAAATATGTTTAGGAATAAAATAATATTAACATAATATATGCAATTTAAAGAATTACAAAATTATAAATTAATTAAATAATATTAAAATAATATTTAAATACTGTAAAAAATTATAAAATTTATATTTTAAAAATTTAGGTTATAACATCTTCAATCCTATCTATCCCTCTGATGAAGACACAGGCATCCTATTGAAGAACAACACTAAAATGGAACTAAAAACAAAAAGAGAAAAAACAATGGTCAATGCTCATAATGATAAAAAAAAAAAAATAACTTGTATAATTTTTGTTGTAAACTACAAAAACATGTAAAATATAAAGAAATAAAGCAAATAAACCACAATAATAATATTTGCGTGCTTTACCCTTTCTATATAGAATTACATTCATGGGCATGTCTTTTCCACTATCATCAAAATAGTCATCAATTACAAGTTCAAAGCTATCTACCCATCATCTCAATTATACTCAAGAGAACCCTAACAAAAATTGTTTATATTAAATAATTCGGTAGTCTCTCTCAGTCTTCTCTAGACATAACTCAATACATTTACTATTTTAACCATTTTATACACTATAAAGGATTTCTTCAACTACAATGGATAATAGTTTCTTCCTTTAAGTGTCTTTCTCCACCTTAAGTTGAAACCTCTCTCAATAGGCAAGAGCTCTCCACAATGGGTGAAAGCTGAATAATCTTTCTACAATATTTCTATTTATAGTGTTAGTTTCTTCAATCCTAATCTAATTAGGAATCTAACTCAAATTAGGAATAACACTATAATAAGAGTTATATTTAGTATAAGAAATAATCCTCCATCTTATTCAAAAATAATTCTTCCACTCTAATTTGTAAAAGGTCTCTCTCTATATTCTAAACCTTACTAGGATTTTTAAGTTACAAATCTAACCATCTCCACTTTTATAAAAATCTATCAATCATTACATACCTCAAAATTCTTAGGTGTCTTCAATTCTCAAATCTCCATGCTTAAGCTTGAGTTTAAACCTTTCAAATCTTCAATGCTTCAATCTTCATCTTGGGTGTAACTTAGTTTGTTTTCTTCTTCAAAAAATCTTACTATCTTTAAATTTCTTGATTTTGCATCAAGAGTTTCATAGTAATTTCAACTCTCCACCACCTTGAGCTTGCATCACCATGTCTCGACGTGAATATGAACTTGTCGCAGTAATTCCACCTTCAACTAAACTCAACAAGATCATCTCCAAGCTTTGATACCAATTATTGTGCACTGCATAAGTGTGTAAATCACAAAGAAATAAAAGCAAACAAATCACAACAACAAACATTTTTGTGGTTCATCATACTTTCCACATAGGGCTACGCCGGCTTGCCTTCTTTCACTATTATCAAAGTAATCATTAATTACAAGTTCAAAGCTATCTACCTATCATCCTAATTACAACCAAAAAACCTTCACAAAAAGTATTCATAGTAAATATATTAATTAATCACTCTCAGTCCCTTCTAGATACAACTTAATATATTTAGAACTTTAAATACCTTATATACCAAAAAGGTATCTTCAACTACAATGGATAATAGTTCCTTTCTCTTATACTATGTCTTTTCTTTACCTTAGGTTGAAACTCCTTTCAAAGGGCAAGAGGGGTGAAAACCATTTTTTTTTCCTTGGGCAAACACCATTCCTTGCATTGGCAAAAGCCTCTCTTTGCAATGGGTGAAAGCCGAATAAACTGTTCGCCACACTCTTATTTATAATGCTAGTTTTTCAATCTTAATCTAATTAGAAATCTAACTCAATATAGGAAAAACACTATAATATGAGTTATAATATAAAAAATAATCTTTCATCCTATTGAGTAATATTTGTCACACTCTAATTTGAAAAATGCCTATCTCCAAATCTCCCTAAGATTTTGAGTCAAAAATATAATAATTTTAATTTTTAAAAATATAATAGCAAAAAATATAAATTTCATTTTGTACAAAACAATTTTATTTTGAATATTCATTTGCAAGATTTCATAAAGTAAATTAATAAGAATATATATAAAAAAAATAAATTTCTTTTTCTAAAAAGACAAAAGATCTATTTTGATCCTAAAAATATTAGTCAATAGTCATATAAGTCATTAAAGTGTTTTGAAGTCCAAATAAGCTCTTCAAATTTCAAAAAGATTAAATGAATCTTCTAAATTTTAAAAATATATTAAATAATCCTTTTCACTAGTTTGGGAATAAATAAGTTATTTAACTTTTAAAAATATATAAAAAAACTAATTTGCCTCTAATATAAATCCAGCACCATGCAAGAAGATCTACTAATGTGTGAGTCTTTATCAGTAATCTTGCGTATTTAATTTGTAATATTTTAGTGGATATCTGCTGCATTCTATAGCATATGATAAGTTGTCATTTACCAAATAATCCAAGAAGTTTCTCTATAAAAATTATGAGAAGATAATGAATCTATAGAAAAATTTCTTAAATCATTTGACAAAGAGCAACTTATCAATATACTCCAGGATGTAACAAATATTCATTGAGATGTTGCAAAATAAATGTGCGGCATTGCTAATCAGGAACACATGCATTAGAAAATTTTCATACACGTCTTTTATTCAATTTATATTAAAAACAAATTATAGTTCAATCTTTTTATATCTATTTTTAAAAGTTAAATATTCTTATTTATCTCTAATGACTTATTTAATATTTTTTAAAAAATTTAAAAAACATAATTATTTGATATTTTAAAAAATTAAAGAATTAAATTGAACTCTAAAAATATTTTAAAAATTAATATAACTATTTAACATAATTTTAAAATTCAAATACGCATTTTCCCTTTTAAAAAAATCCGTGGAGTCCCAACCTCTGGTAAACGATGTAGGATCACTAGATCCACTTTCACGCGAATAACGCGGATCTGGGAAAATAGAATAAAGAAAACAATTTAAAGTATTTTACTATTTTCTTTTCATTTAAGTTAATGATGAAGATTAGAATATTTGTTGTCATAAATAAAGATGATAAAACACTGATGTTAAATCGAATTCAAAACCCACTCATTGTGATCTACTTTCTCTGATCACATGCATTACTATTTACTTGCTTTTTAGCTAGCTGACAAATATGATTTCTATTATTAATGAAAAATAATAATAATAATAATAATAATAATAATAATAAATTTATCGCTTATTTATCAAGCAAGTTAGGAAGTACCAACAATCAAATACCGCGTAATCAAATCTTGAATGTGTCTTCTCTGTATCGTTTTTTTTTTTTTTTTGGGTATTTTGATATATGGAGATTGAATTTTTAGAATTTCATATTACTTCTGAAAAATATATATATATAGGATACATAATTTATAAAATTATCGTAATTTTATTAAAGGGTGTGCGCCGTGCCTGTTATGTGGATTGTTCTCTCAAAAAAAGAGAAGAAAAAGCTTTCAGCCATATCCATAGAATTGGACAAAGCATAAGCAGATTTCACTTGGAAGCCATGTGATATCTCAGGCATTGGAAGCTTAGGAATATAAGTAATATCAATAAATCGCATTTCCTCTGACCTTCCGAGAGCACCCTCTGCTTCTGAACAGAGAAATTTCAACAGCACAAATACAATTCCATGGATCTGCAAGGCAACCATGTCTGAGAAATATGTTGGAGAAACAAGACAGTGCAAAGTTTGGGCTTTGACGCATAACAAGAAGGTGAAAAAGCAAAGCATTCCTTTTATGAAAAATTTTTACTTAAATTAATGTATTATAAATTTAAAATATAAATATTTAGCATCCACATATTTAATAAGTAGATTTCATCATTTATTTTATATTTTATATTCACAGCAAATTAAATTTAAATATGAAAAATCTCTATTTTAAATATTTATAAAGGATAGCTTCTTGCAGTACTCATATTTTGTTGTTTTTTTTATACTATTTTTTTGGCAAATTTTGTTATGTTGCCATTAAATACGTGCTAATTTTTATATATCATTTATTAAAATATATAATATATTTCTATTATTTGTATTAAAACTTTTCCAAATTGAAATTATGATAATTTTAATATATTTCGGTCTAGTTTAGACCCGTAAACTATTAATCAATTCCAATTCTGAATGTAACCGGACCAATTCGATCCCACTGCAGACCCTATCCTGACTGTGCCTATGTTTATTCTAGCATGCTATCACTTTCCATTTGATTTTCAACCTGATTTTGAAAGCCACATTTTCATATCAATATTAATACTTCAAATGTTTTGAAAAAAAGTGAGATGTTGTATGTATAACATTTTTATTATAATATTAATTGTAGTGATTCTATGATCAATTATTATAATTAAATCGTTATATGTATAATAGTTATACAAAATAAAAATAAGCGTATCTAATATAAGTTTGAGCTAATATAAAAAAGAGTTTAACAACCGTTAGATTATATATTTGCATTAATATATATATATATATATATATAATTAATAAATATATATATATATATAATATAAAAATTTATATATAAAAATTTAATTTAATGATTGATATACTCATTTTGGTACCAGTAACAGCTCTTCATAACACCTCCCTTAAAAATTCGTACGTATGGAAAGGGCCATGGGAGAGTTATTAACGCATAAGAGTAACTTGAACTATTAGACAATGACAAATAATTAAGGTTTTTGCTCTTATGTGCTTCAACAACCATAAAGGAAATTGAAAATTTCCCTCATCATTCTTTATAATTTTCAATAAGCTTTTAAGATCAGCATTCCCAAGAACAACAACGAAATCCAACGAAATCTACTGCATGATTACAACCTCTTCTAACACAAGTTCCTTGATTATGAGGATCTGCTGCATTAAGAAAACAAAAATTAATTTACAGCACTAAAGCCTCTATTTCCCATTTAATTTCAGAAGAATCAGAGACAACAGCTTCTTTAAAATCAGTTTTAATAATGGCATTATGTACATTCATACTAATTGCCAAAATGACAGCCTCTTCTTGTTGATATTTTGGACTGTTTTGATACCAAATGTTGAAAATAATATTAAAAATAAGAAACTAAAAGCTGAATTTATTGGATGGAGGTACCAATGAAGCTAATAGAGTGCTCCTCTCAAGCTCTTGAGTTTTGCTGTGTTGTTCTCTCTGTGTTTTTGACTTTGACTGGGGCTTGATTGTTTTAGCTTTTGTTCTAATAAGGACGGTGTCGGCGGTTGTGAATTTGCACCTGTGAGGTGTTTTCGTCATGGTTGCCAGCGGTGCTTTGCGGCATAATTGCAATGGAGATCGTTGGAAGCTCCTTCCCTAAGAAGCTTATGGAATTTTTTCCGAGGAACCACCTAATGGGCCAAGTCTATCTCTAGACTTTAAGTTCAGTTTTTGTTTGTTGTTTGAGATGGGCTTGGGCCCTTGGTAGCCCACCTCTTGTGTTCCCTCTTCTGAAATTAACGAAATTTTATATTTCAGGTAAAAAAAAAAAAAGACTTATTGGTGCCCAAGCCGTGGGCATTGCTTACTTGGCCATGCAGCAATTTAAGTTGTGCTCTAGTACATATATCGCTGTTCAATAATTTAGTAGTTGAATATTTGGTAGTTTAACCGTTCAAATCTTTTCATTCCTTCAAAATTTCTGCAGTACCAAAAAATATCGAAAAGATATATATGCACGTGTGATTATATATATATATATATATATATATATATATATATATATATATATATATATTATCCATTAGATGTCTATGCTTGTATTTTATTTTATTTTATTTTTATATATTTTACCACTACCATTTATTAATTTGGACTACTTTCGGTTCTACAGCCTCAATGATTTGATTTCACGATCAACTTTCTTGCCTTATCCTGGTGAAATATTATATGATATAGACAAAAATAAAACGTTTTCAAAGGAGAGGCATCCCACTAACTTTAAGTGGAGATCATGTAGGTAGCAATTAATCCAGAACCAGAAGGCTGAAGCAGGGCCTGTAAAACTTATATACATCAGTTGATAGATGCAGCTCATACTCAATTGAGCACTACTCTCTTTACCAGATCATATATAGCAATTTACTCTTTTAGTTATTACAGGGATAAAGTAAAATTGCTATTATATTTATTTCAGTGCGAACTTTTATTCAAGGACAACATTTACAAGCCAAAATGAAATAAGAAAACAATAATTAACACACAGAACCTTGCTAGCTAATAACAACTATTAATTCTTTACCTTGAAGGCTTCATTACGCTACTGATAGTTTACACTAGCAGTCTAAGATGCAGAGTGATATCCATCCAACTTATGCCTTGCAACGATACTGCAGAATAACTTAATAAACAGAAGAAATGGTGGCGAAAGAAGTAGTTCTCTAGACTAGGAAACTTGGGAAGTGGAGGGAATGGCTTCTTATTATGAAATGGAGGGATCTTTGGGATGGGAGGGAGAGGCTTATATATAGAAGATTGGTGGTTTAGGTTTCTTGAATATTGGAATATGCGGAGGAAGCAGGTTCTTAACTATTGGAATCGGCGGTGGAAGTGGCTTTTTGAATTTATGTAATGGTGGAAGTGGTTTCCGATATATTGGTATTGGTGTAGGCAAGGTCTTCTTAGATATCTTAGATATTGGAATAAGTGGTGAAGTGTCTTCTTATAAAACAGTATTGGTGGGGGAAGTGGTTTCTTAAAAGTTGGCATTGGGCGGAAGAGTCAGCTTCTTAAACAGTAGAGGGAAAGATTTCGGAGGAAACATCTTTGGTGGTAGTGGGTGGAAAATTTTTGGGCGCGGAGGAGGAAACGCCTTAGTATCAAAAAGCAATGGATTATTAATTACATCCTTTGTTTTATTATCCCTACTATAGCAGAAAGTGGCAGCAAACAGCAAAGAAACATATAAGCACAAAAGTGCTTCTTTAAGAAGAGTGAGAATCCTCATTAGGAACCTATCTTATGGCTTAATTCCTAGCTTGAAGAAAATCAAGAACACCACAAGACTGAGGGAATTGATGGACCCAAATACCTTATTATATAGTAATATGTTTTAAGCAAATAATAGGGGAGGCTCAACTGCAATTAATAAAGGCCTCAAAATTCTGGAAACAAGTGAGAATTTAATCCAAAAGCAAACATAATGTATAACATTTTCCTAATCTGGCGGTTTCTTTGTATATTCATAATGGTTTCATCTGATTTTGGCATTGTAAATACCTTATAGTCAAGGACATAAATGAAGAGGGATGCACTTTGCCCAATTAATAGTTCTTTGGCTGAGCAATGTTTATTTAAGTACAATACGAATAAGAAATAGGACCACATATCTTACATAATTGAATTAATAAAGAACTCATTCTCACTTATGATCAAGTCAAGCCAGAAAATTGAGTTAATGGGTTAATAAATTTACATTTAATTTAATTTAAAAAAATATTATATATAATAATAAATTATTTATTAAAAAAAACAATAATACATGTAAATTTCTGATATTTAATAATAATTAAGTAAAAAAATAATTTTATAAATAATAAATTCTTGCAATAATTTTAAATTTACAATTTTTCTCCATGAATTTTGAAAAGTATTGCTTGATAGCCTCAGAAAATGGAGATGGATTGCAAGACTTTCCTACCCTATGTTTCTAATAAAGCAATTGGAATTGGTATTTTGGAGAAAAACTCATAACACTTCCCCATTAATTTTTATAAATAATTCATTTCTTTAAATTAATTTTTCATGGCGATACGTGAGAATAATTACTCAAGGAATTGGTATACAGCTAAATCCAGCTCAAATAAAGGTTGGATGTGACTGTAGCCCACTCTCGGAGGATACGAGACATCAAGTTTGAATAATGCAAGATTACAATTGGTAGGTGACAATTTATGAAAATTTTCAAATAAAATTAAAATTATGATTTGTCAATTTTTAAATCTGAAACTAAATTATTTTAGTTATAAAATTAAATTAATACGATTTGGTTTCTTTTTTAAAAGGGCATGCACTAAATGTTGAATTTGTCAAAATAGTTAATTTTAAATTTAAATCACTAATTTTTTTATTAGCAATCAAAATTATTTATTATAATATAAAAATAGAAAAAATTGAAATAATCAATAAACCTTTTTAATATATTTTTGCTAAATAGGACAAGAAAAAAAAAATCATTGTGCTCTATGTACACACCCCAATGCCATTTAAACCAGGATTCCCTTGACCTTGATATTCCATTTAACAGAACGTGATGAAGGGTGGGGACCAAATGATACTTGGTCTATCAATTTTGATATTTTTCCAACCTCTTATGGTATCCACCACAATCATAAATTGAAGAACAGTGTACGGGACCAATTTAAATCACTATTTATCCGATAGTTATAAATAAAATAAATAAATACTAGTACAATCATCTGAATTTATTTTTAAATGCTAACGAAATTATATAAGTATTTAATTCACTTGACATAAGGAAAATAAAATAATAAACTCTCCATTAAAAAAGGAAAATTGAAACTTAATTGTTATTTATTTTTAAATATTTTAATTAAATTATTTTTATAAAAGTCAAATTAAATTAAATTATTTAATTTAATTTAATATGATTTTATTTAATTATTTACCATGAAGTTAAATTTTAATAACTATTTCTGAAGTTATATAATTATAACACTATATTTTTTTAATTTAAAAATTATAATATAAAACTTTCTAAATTTTAAAATTTTATATAGTAAAATTATTTTTTATTGATTATATGACTTATATTGATTGGAATTTTTTTTATATTATAATTATAATAGTTGTTTTTTTATTAATTTTATGGCTTATATTAAATAGAATAATTTCTTTTAATTAATATATAAAATGGATTGTAATGTGTTAAGTTTCTAACAAATGTCGATAATGATAAGTTATAAAAAAAGGAATAACAATCTACATTACCTTTAATTTAATAATTATATTAATATCTTGATTTAATTTGTTAATAACTCTGCCTAAGTAGTTTGCACTTAGTCGGTCCCAAGATAAAGGAGAGGAGGAGGGTTGTGGTGTAGAACCACCAAATAAAAAAATTTCCACACACTGATGATATGGATTATAAAGATATAAGGCGTCTAGGCTCTCAACTACGCTCGCGCACGCTAGGTGTATGTGTAATAAAGGTGGGCAAAGGTGTAGCGTTGCCACCGAAGCCGCGCCCGCAGCCGCGCGCAGTGTGTGTGTGTGTGGGAGGGTTCCACTCATGGGTGTGGTGTGGGTAGTGGTGTAGGAAGATAGTAGTAGTATGAGAAAAGTAGAAAAAAAAAAAAAAGATGAAGATATCAAAGAAATAGAAGAATAGAATAAGGAGAGAGGAAGGAGGAGAGGGATTAGGAGGAGGATTAGTGGAGGTGGATGATGATTGGGATCTTTAATGGAAAAATTAATTAAATGGAGAATGGATGGAGAGAATGGAATGGAATTGAAAGCTTGTGCGTGAGAGAAAAAGGGTAGGAGAGAAAAGTAAGGAAGGTAGTAATACTGGGTAGTAAAAGTGGTGAACAAACAAGAACCAGAGAAAGAAGAAATAAACAGACAATATTAAGACGCATAGAAAAGAGTAAAGAGTAAAAAAAAAAAGAGTAGGAATAAGAATTATAATAGTAAGAGAGTAAATAGAAGTAAAAAAAGTATAGTTAGTGAAAAATAAAAAACTAGAAAGAAAGAAAAAACAAAGGAAAAGAAAAGATATGAAGATTGGATGCATTTAATGCAAATACAATTAAAATTTGAATTTTTATTTTTGAAGATTTGAAATGGACATGTAGGAAGTAGGAGAGAGGGTTATATAAGAGAATGTTTGGGAGGGTTTTGTTTTGGAATTGAAATGAGGAGGGCAAAAAAAGCAATTTATGAGGGCATACGAGCATCCTAATACATACAAATACCTACTTAGAAAAAGAAAGTCATTTTTACTTTTTCAAAAAGAAAAAAATAAAAAATAAATTTCAAAATGAGAAATCAACGAGAAACAGAGATAATGGAGAGCAAAAAATAGAAGGGAGGCAGGGTCAGAGAAAAGTAGGCTTGTCATGGTGTTGTGGGTCAGTATAGGAGGAACAATTTAAGAACAATTCAAGAAAGGTAAGTAGCTCGAACAAAAAAATGTGGTTCAAAAAGAAGTCAAAGGAGTAAAAAAAATAGTATGGAAAGTATGGAAGAAGATATGATGAAAAAATATGTGAAGGCCAATGATATGTGGATAAGTAGAGAGTAGAGAAGATTAAGTAAGTAGAGAAGAGAAAAAACCAGGAAAAAAAAGAGACAGGGGAGAATGAGGAAAGAGAAAAGAAGGCAAAAGGATGAAAAAGAAAAAAGAAAAGAAAGAAAAAATTAAATAAATGTAATAATAATGATGAAGATAAGATAGCAAAGAAAGCAAAGAAAAAAAAGTAGAGCAAAGAAAGAAAAGGAGGCAAGAAAGAGAAAGAAAAAAATGGATGAAAAAAAGAAGAGAAGAAAGGGGAGAAAGATTTAAGAAGATAAGAAGAGATGAGAAGAGGAAAAAAGAGAAAGGAAATAAAGAAAGAGAGAATTAAGGAGAAAGAAAGAAAAAGATAAGAAAGAGAAAGATAGAGAAAAGAAGATAGAAGAAAAAAGAAAATATAATAATAATAAATAAAGAAATATAAAATAAATAAAAATAAAATAGAAAAGATAGTAGAAGATAGATAATAGAAAATTAGGAAAGAAGAAGGAGAAGTTAAGAAAAAGAGAAGAAAAAGAAAGTAAAGAGAGATAGAGAATGAAAGACCCCAAATTATGTGGAAGGATTTGGGAGATATGGTGTGGGTAATATTGGGGAGATATTAATAAAACTTTAAAAAAAAAGAAAATGAAAAAATAAGATGGAAAAAAGATGATTTTTAAAAAACTTTTAAAAATTATTTTTTTATTAAATATATTCAAACAACTGAATGGGCCTCAGTATGATACTATGTGGAGAGCAGTCATCATTGTGGTTATGAGAGAGTTGACACTCACTTCGTCATGATTCTACTTCTCCATCTCTTTGCTCTTTCAATTTAGATCGTTTCATATATAGAATAGAATTATCTTAGAAATTTGAAGATGAAATATAGAGATGAAAGATGAGAAGAATGCAATTGATTTATTTTTTTGGAGAAGGGATATTGAAGTTAAGATAGTGTGAGAGGAGAGTGTTGTTGAAAAAAGATAGATGAAATTAGGGTGATATAGTACATACATACAATGTGTGTGAAGATATGAGTGATTGGTGAGACAGTTAGGAGGACACAAAGACACAAGAGATTTTTGATTATCTTCATTAGTTACACCCATGCCCAGCACCCTTTTACTTTTTACATTAGTTTTTGATGATAAACATATACAAGAGAGTATAGTATTAGCTGATGGCATTGATATTTTAAGATGATGAGATAGGAGAGATGAGAGTTTTAGAAGGAGTAGTAAGGAAGCTAGAAGTCAAGTAAGTTAGAAGTTTGGTTAAGTTAGAGAGAGTGCAGGCAGAAGAAGGAAGCAATGCGCAGTTCGGTGAGTGTGAAGGGAGTTAGTTATTTAAGAGTTAGTTTAAATGAAAGGGGACTTTTTTATATCTAGGCTTAGTCCTTCAAGTATGAGGGGATGGAGGATGATGGATGTAAGTGGGATGTATGTAATGTTAGTGAAGGGAGAGTGTTACGGAGAGAGTGTGATACGAGATAAGATTTAAAATAAAAGGAAAAATTTAAAATGAAAATTTTGGAAAAATTGTATGCATGTAAGTATGATGTGAGTGAGAAGTGGTCGGTGTAGTGGGTTGATCATGTTAGTGAGGAGTGAAATGAGAAGGAGTTGAGTGAGAAGTGGAAGAGAGATGAGAAAGAAAGAAGTGGTGAAGAGATAAGAAGAAAGAAGAGAAAAGTGGTAATGAGAGTGAGGAAGAGGAGAAGAGATTAGACAGGAAGAGGTGGTTGAGTAGGTAGGAGAAAGAGTAGAAAAGAGAGGGGAGCCAGGTTAAGTAAGAGGACAGAAGTTAGAAGAGAGAAAGAAAAAGAGAGAGACCTAAAAGAAAGAGAGAAGACTTAATTAAGGATAATATCGAAAATAGATTTAATAGAAAAAATCGAAAATTAAAATAAAAAATTGAGTTGAGTTGAGTTAATGGATTGTATTTAATTTTTTTATATAAATAAGATTTTTTATATTATATTATTAATTAATTATATATTTAACATAAAAAATTTGGAATATATGGAATCATAAAAAATCATATATATTATTTATTGCAAATTTAATATATGGAATCATATGATCATCGAATTATTTTTTTCTTTTTTTAACTTAGATTCATTGCAAGAGTTTATTTGTATTATAATAAAATTATTAAAAATTAAATGCTTTTCTTTTTACTATTAAAACAATAAATCAGTTAGCAATTGATTTTTGTAACTAACTGAAATTAATTGCTATTAGTAATTAATTTTATGATTAATTTATAATTTTAAATTTTTAATAAAATAATTATTTTAAAAAATTTAATAATCAAATTTCAATTAATTATTAAATTGATTATTAATTGATATTAAAAAAATCTTAAAAATACTATTATAATTTATATTGTATATATAAAAAAAGAGAAAAATATATATTAAGTATTAAAAAATTAATAATTAAAAATTAAAAAAATTTATTATATAAAATTTAAAAATTTAAAAATTTAATATTATATTTTAAAATTGAAAAAATGTAATATTATAATTTATCCTTTGCCACGAACAATTAACGCCCTCAACAAAAAAAAAAAAGGTGAAATTGGTGGATGCGGGCATTGTCTGCTGCTAGAAAGTCTACGTGGTTACAGTACGAGCGCACGAATGCCACACTCCGAAACATTTGAACGAATAAAAATATTTTTAATTTAATTATATTATTTTTTATTATTTAAATTAATTAATTTATAAATTTTTATAAATTAAAAATTTTAAATCCTACTTTTTCTTCTTAATTATAAGATTTTGTTGTACTATAGAACTAAATTCTATAATAATTTAAAGTCCTAAATTTATATAGAATAAATGCTATTTTTATTTATAAATTTTATTATTAAAACAACTCCCATCTTAATTGAATTTAAAATTAAATTTAAATAAAAGTCTTTTATTTTAATTGAAAAAGCATATATATATATATATATATATATATATATGAAAAACCAACATTTCAATAAATAAAAATATTTTATCTTTTTATATAACTAATTTTTTTATAACGTACATTGTATGTTATTAATTATTATTCTTATCATATATACTTATTATTTAATTTTTTATTTATAAATTTTCATTAATTTTTATATTTATTATAATATTATCATAATATTATAAATATTATATTAAATTATTTAAATTAAAATATTAATTGTAATGTTTTTTAATTAATTATATAGATAAAAATATTTATTAATATAAAATTATTATATTTTTTATTAGATCATATTTTTATGAAAGTTACAAGTTATATATAAAAATAACTTAAATGTAATTTAACTATATATGTGTGTGTGAATGGAGAAGGCGAAACAATAGAATTTTCAAAAATATCCATAATGAATAAATTTAATTGGTTATGTAATTTAAAATTAATTATAATGATAAATAACTAAATTTAATTGAGTAATAAAAATTAAAATTAATTTTAAAATGAGTAAGATTCTCTTTATATTATTTATAATATTAAATAATTAAAAAAATAAAATCATTTAAAAAAATTCTTTTTCTGCTAAAATTCTATTTTAGGTTTATAAGTATATATAATGTATTTTGAAATAAATAAATATATATATAATAAAAATATTATAGAATTAAAAAATATTTATTTAAAAAATTTTAATAATATAATTTAACATAAATATAAAATTAAATAATCATTTTAAATTCTAAGTAATATATTTATACATTCATTGTAACAACCAGAAAAAAAAAAGATTTGACTTTGGCGTGTGACAGTGGATTTCCACTGTCACTGCCAACTTTTTATAAAAAAAAAAAAAAAAAATTAAAAAACGGGAGGAGGACACCCCCCCAATTTTCCCTTCTCTCTTCTCCTCCCCTCTCTTCTTCTTCTTTCTTTCTCCGGTGACCGGCCGGCGACCTCCCAAGCGGCTCCCCATCCGGCCGCCGACCCTCCGGCGACGGCCAGAACCACCAGAAACGGCGGCAAGAGAGGGAGAAGAGAGAGAAAACGCGCGCACAGTGGGCAGTGGCTTTCCGGCGCGATTTCGGCTTCATCCGACGTCCGATCGAGGCGATTCAGGTGGCGTTGGAAAGCTTGTTCCGAGAGCTTTCTTTTGATACCAATTTTGCAGCAAATGGAGGTCGGATGAGTGAGATATGGAGGAGAGAAGTTTCGGGTTTTTCAAGCTTTTTCATCAGATCTAGGACGATCCGACCGTTGGATCGACGATCCGAGACCACATATGGACTGAGGAAGAGGGGAGGAACATGATGGTATGATCAGATCCGGCAAATGTCACCGGCGGCCGGCCACCGTGCGCGGTGGTTCCGGCGGTGGCTCCGGTGGGCTATGGAGATGATTCAACTTCCAGAGGCTTCCTCATAAATTTTTGGAATTTTTGAGACACAGATAAACTTCAGGTTAGACTATTTTCATTATTTCTCTGTCTGTGGAGCATAAATACAGTGTTTCTTAGACAGGAAAAATTGGAGAAAAATTCTAAGAAAAATATATGATGAAAGTAAAATTATTTGGAGATATTCTATGGTGTTTGTTGAATTTTTGAGTGATTGTAGAATATTTTTGAAAAAATATAGATGGATTTTAGTTAGATTTTTAGCATATGGGCATATAAGATTATTTGAAATTAAGATATTTAAATTTTATATGATTGGTTGAAGCTTGAGGGTGGAGGTTTAAATATGTGAATATTGAATTGGGTTGAATTAAGAATATGTTAGCTGTTGGAAACTTATGGAATTGAGTAAAATTCTTGAATAAAATATTCATGGGTGATTAGAAAATTATAATTTATTTTGCAATAGCCTTATAATATTATTAAGGACCGCGGGGCAAAATTTTAGAATTTTTAGAGCTTGTTTGAGTGGATTTTTACAAAATGTCAATTATAGGGACTAAAACGTAATTTTTAAGGTTTTGAGTATTGCTTGGTTTGAAGGGCCCAGGAGAGGCCATGTAATGATAATGAGATATGGGTTGAATTTAGAAGTATTATTTGAGCCTTTTTGCAGGTTGGGTAGGTCCCAGGTATAGGGGAAACTCTGCCGGATTTTCGGCATGAATTAGGCTGTCTATTGCCTCTTTAGAGTTTTATCTTAACTTAGTACTAATAAATTTATAATTTAATTATTAGGTGATCGAGGTCAGCTATTTTTCTGCATCCAGCAGCCACAATAGTCATCGGTGTACTGTGAGTAAAATATTAATTTTAATTGTAATTTTACTATTATTATATGTTCAAGCATGCCCATGCATCACTTATATGTATGTATCTATGTAGTTAAACTCTAGGCACGTTTTATGTTGCATTCATAACTGTTAAAGCGCCTTGGATGTTGTTGTGGTAATTTGGAGCAGTGTGCGTGCGTTGGCGTGCGTGTGATGTGGTGTGGACTATGGATAGGATGGGTAGATACGGCTTGAGATCTTCGCTGGAACCTGGTCCTTCGGGGTAGACACGGCTTGAGTTCTTTGCGAGACCCTGATTTGGTTATTAAGTGAAAGTCCGAGTTGAGTTCTTCGGCACAGATTGGATTTAAGAGAGCTGTATAGGGGATCAGCTCCCATATATTATGATTGATATTACTGGGTGTGTGAGTGCTCCAAATTACCTTTTTGATATTATGATGTGAAATTATTGCTGGTGTTGCATTTCACTCTACAGGATGCATTAGTTTTAGATAGTTATAGAGATTATGGTTAAAATTGATATTTTACTCTCTGAGTCGAACACTCATTCCTGTTCACCATATTTTTCCAGGCTACAGGAGGAGACATTTTTCAGAATAACCTGTCCCTTTCCTCTCAGGTTATGAAAAGATTACTTGATTGTATTATTATTCTCTAAATTTGTAGTTTAGGACTCCGCATGTACTAGTAGTAGGATTAATCCTGTCAAGGACTGCGTGAATTTAAGCTTTTATATTAATAAATAAAAAAATTTTATGAGTTTTAAATAGTTTATAAATGATGTAACAGGGTTGAGCTGGGCTCCCCTAATTTCAGTTTCTGATAATTACTGGATTAAGTTGGCCCGAAATGAAATTATAACAGTTTGATTTAAATTATTTTATACGCATATTGGGCCTAAATTGTGGGCTTGGTTATGGATTTGAGAACAGTAAGGCTTACTACGGGCCTCGGGGGCTTTATGCCGGCCCAGGTCCTAGTGCCGGTCCGGCCCATAGGTTGGGTCGTGACAAAGTTGGTATCAGAGCCTAGGCTCTAGATTCATGGGAAATAATATAATTGGGAGTGTAAAAGGAGTCTTGTTAGGATGTTACATGCGGAGTATAGGATTCTGTTTCGTCTTTTTTCTGTAATTCTTTGTTTCTAGATTCTGCGTTATACCTCGGGAAATACAAGAGTACCTCAGTTAGTGTCTTGATTTTCGTGGAGTACATAGAAACATGAAATAGATTTAGCAAACTTATTGAGGTCTGCCATGGAAACACATATTCTAATAAATACTATATTTTTGTCAGTATGGGTTTAAATGGTGTGCCCATTTCGTGCAAGGCACGAGTACTTAAAGGTGAGTCTTGAAAGTACAGTTGCCCTAGATAAAGATGAGGATACCACTGTTGGCAGTCATCAGTGGATGACCTAGTCAGAATAAGTTTATGATAATAGAAAATTCAAGAGAGATAAGAGATTAAGAGACCTAGTCTGTCAGGACGTATCGTAGTAACTATACAATGTTCTCAATGTCTGCTCTGTAAGCTGCAGATTACAGTACCGACATGAGATTATTGTGTAGAGCTGCGTGCATCCCCGTGGTGCTTCATAATGAGAGTGTTTGCGGATGGCCTCTGTTTTGGTACAGTAATACCAGAACAGAGTTCTATATCTGCAGAGGAGTTGGGAACTCCTAGTTAGGGATCTAGAGCTAGAATATCGAAAGATCACAGTTGGGTGGTAACTAGAGTCAGTGACTCAGTTACCCTAGCATGAGCTAGAGTTGCATTAAGAGTTGCCATCAGACCAGAGGTTTCGGACTAGTGGCAAAGTAAAGGTGACACCTATAGAGTGAGACTATCTAGTCTTCGGTATGGAATTTTGGATGGTTTTTGTAGTATGACAAACATTTTGCTTAGAGCTTAGTGAGAATAGTATACCTTGTGTGTATCAGTATGGAATAAAGTACAACCCTACTACCTAGAGAAGGTCGAAATTATGAATTGATGATTTACAAAGCTATGATATGATAAAGGAGATATTAATTTGACATGGTTTTGGGCAAGGTGGTAAATGTAGTACCTTTGTTGCAGCAAGTTAGGGTATAGTCCTATCTTTTCAGAAGGGATCGAAAGTTATTACTAATAATGGTGACCAACAAAATAGTGCCCCAGATGGGACTGTAGAGTGTGGTAGAGAGTAGTTGGCTCGGGTATCCTGCAGAGGATACAAGTTTCATTATAGAAATCATATATAATCAGATCACGATGGATGTAAATCCTTTGAATTGGATGACGGGTTTGGGTGCCCGGAATCTTAAGTTTTGGCAATAATAATAATAATAATAATAATAATAATAATAATAATAATAATAATAATAATAATAATAATAATAATAATAATAATAATAATAATAGCAAATAAATAAAATTACTGCAGAATCAGTTCTCGAGGTAGTAAGGGTATTATGTAAACTAAAGGATAAGAATAGAAATCATACGATAAAGGTATGACTGTAATTTCCTGAGTTCCTTTCTAACTTTATATTGTTTAAAACAATAGTATAATCTAATTATAATAGTGTTAAGAGAAATAAATTAGCGAAGATAAGTTATAGAAGGCCAATGGATAGAGAAAGTGCAGGATGAAGGTTTGGACAATTGATTGCAAATGCAATATAATCTAAATGCCAGTGGAAGTACTAGCTAGAGTGGTCAAATGACCAAATTTGAGTAGCACAGATATGTGATAACGCGGTAGAGACTCTGAAAGATATAGTCAGCAAGTACAGCTGTCATGTTAGGAAGAGGAATGGAACCAGGGATATAATAGTCAAGTTCTATTTTGGATAAGACAAAGGAAATAAATGAAAGGACAACCTGAAGGGCGCGTAACAAAAGGAACAAAGTTAAGATATAGGGTAGACTAAGTGTTATTCTTGGCAAGGAGAATGACAAGGATGGAAAACCCAAAATGGGACCACATTAGTGAGAATAGTGATGGAGGTATGGAATACAATAATAATGAGTAAATGCTAGAAGGTGTGCGATGGTATTGCGGACTACCTAATTAGGTAGAGAAAGAGAAGTTAGTAAGCAGTAAGTTGAATAAAAGTCAATCTAAGGGATCAAATAGGTATGATGAGAGGAAAAGAATGATAGATAATGACACAGAGGCTTTAGGTTAGACTTTTGAGATAGTGAAAAGGTAGTTGAGGTTCATTATAAATGTCAGGCAAACATTTTTAGTGTGACAAACAGAATCACTTTGCAGTGAAGCAATAACGACAGAACAACAGTAGCGGTAGAACGAGAAGTGACAAGTCTGGGTGGTTATAAATCACTAGAAAGTTCAAGCATCAAATTAATGACCATAGATAAGGGTGGAATTAGTGTTGGAAGAATCTATTAGTAAGAGAAATCTTTCAGGAATCAACAAAAGTTAAGGGCACAATATAAACGATGATAGATATGAATCATAGGTCGAGTATAAGTAAAGTTAATAAATTATAAAATATTATATCAGGAAGGACAATGGTACGGTAAAGGGTTCATGCAGATGATGCATTATGGGTAGAGCACAATTGTGCTAGGAGATGATGAAATTTGAAGAGAAAGACTAAGAAACATAGGTTAAACGTTATTATATGGACAATCGGGCGTAGTTGAATATAAGAGGATATTTTTCTTTCTTTTCAAGTTTAGTTTGTGCTATTGGTTCTAGAGGGTTATATAAGGAACAGAGACTGAGTCAAGGAGACCAAGTTATTTGAGAGTTTGGTAGGCACCAATTCATACACAATTTCTTGATATGAGAATGACAGTAAGTACATACCTAGTGTTAAGTATAAAAGGACGATCAGAGTAGTGACAGAAGTTAAATTGAGTTAGCTACTAAGGCTTGCAACTGTTTTAAACTATGAGCTGGAGAGAATACTAATTGTGAATGAGTTACAGCGAATGAGATTGTTGCTAATAGGAAAAGTTGAGGCTGAAGTTTGGAAAGCTATGGGCAGTATATGTGATTATATTAAGGAGAATGAACACGTGGAGTATCTTGTTTGGAAGTAAGGCATGACACACATTTCCCACGGCCGTGTTAGTTCAGATGGAACTTATAGTTTCAAGGGCTCCTATCCATCCAGGATGAGCAATTTCCTACTGAGGCTGGTGGGGAATGATAATGTTCTGATAGTTAAGTTGGGAAAGGGGATACAAAAAGAAATTTCTATGGGTAATTATAAGTGTTACATAAGGTGAAGAATGTGCTGGTAGGAGTAAATCGTAAGGTTAGAATTCTCGAAGTAATAGAACTAGTAATCAAGATAAGACTAAGAAATAAAAAGAAAGTTAAAGTTGATGATGGGATAGACATCTTTGAAGGAAAAGGTGTAAGGGTGAGATAGGATTAAAATTAAGAAATAAGTACTGCAGGTTGAAAAGATATCAACAATACCAGAAATAGGAAAAGGGAAGTGGATAAGATATAAAGGACAGGAAGAAAGCTCGATAGAGCCAGTTATAATGATGAGGATAAGAAGGAATAGGTGTGCTAGGAACACACTAAAAGATGTTTAAAACAAGTTATTATGAGATGATAGATTAAAGGAGTAGTAGAGCCTCGATCTAAGTGCCAATGTGTCAGAAGTAGGCCACATACTAAGAAGCTTTAGGAAAAAGTCTAGATATTCTCATTCCAAATGAGGAGTGAGAATTGATAAAGTCGCATGGATTGAGTTGTCAGGGAATATAAACACTTTTGTTACCTAGAAGGAGAGACCCAGTTTACTTTCCAATGTTGATAAATGATACACTTGGCCCTTGGAGGAGACTCTACCTGACTAGTTACATAAGATGGATAGAGGTTGGTCTAAGTACCTTAGTAATGACACAAAAGAGATTAAAAATTTGAAGTAGCATGGGAGTGAGAAGATTTATAGGTGTTGACCACTGAGGTCATAAGAAGAGTGAAGATCTCGAACAAGATGCCTAGATTAGGTGCTACAGGAAAGCTACTCATAGGATACCATGGAATAAGGAACATAAGTTATGTCATTGGGGAAACAGAGATTATTAAAACAAAGGAATGATGACTGAAGTCACCAAGAGACATGTTGGGGCGTAATAAAAGTGAGGTAAGCACCAAAGTTGATTGAAGTTATGAGACATCAAGTCAAGAACAGTGAGGTATAGCGAATACTTGAAATGTCAAAAAAAAAATGGTCAATGAATAGTTACAAGATAAAAGCCCTCTAGAAAGAGATGATGACAAATAGGACACTATAGTAGAATCAAAGAGCGGTAGAATGTCATATATAATATACGAAGAGTTTGAAGAATAAATGTTTTACCAATCTCTGCATAGCTGGAGGAGTAATGATTGCACTTGTTCTAATAATCTTCTTTTCCTTATTTCTTTGTTTATTCGAAAATTCGAGGATGAATTTTTCTTAAGGGGGGAAGAATGTAACAACCAGAAAAAAAAAATGATTTGACTTTGGCGTGTGACAGTGGATTTCCACTGTCACTGCCAACTTTTTATAAAAAAAAAAAAATTCAAAAACGGGAGGAGGACAACCCCCCCCCCCCATTTTCCCTTCTCTCTTCTCCTCCCCTCTCTTCTTCTTCTTTCTTTCTCCAGTGACTGGCCGGCGACCTCCCAAGAGGCTCCCGATCTGGCCGACGACCCTTTGGCGACGGCCAGAACCACTAGAAACGGCGGCAAGAGAGGGATAAGAGAGAGAAAACATGCACACAATGGGCAGCGGCTTTCCGGCACGATTCCGGCTTCATCCGACGTCCGATCGAGGCGATTCAGGTGGCGTTGGAAAGCTTGTTCCGAGAGCTTTCTTTTGATACCAATTTTGTAGCAAATGGAGGTTGGATGAGTGAGATATGGAGGAGAGAAGTTTCGGGTTTTTCAAGCTTTTTCGTCAGATCTAGAACGATCCAACCGTTGGATCGACGATCTGAGACCACATATGGACTGAGGAAGAGGGGAGGAACATGATGGTATGATCAGATCTGGCAAATGTCGCTGGCGATCTGCTGCCGGCCACCGTGCGCGGTGGTTCCGGCGGTTCCGCCGGTGGCTCCGATGGGCCATGGAGATGATTCAACTTCCAGAGGCTTCCTCATAAATTTTTAGAATATTTAAGACACAGATAAACTTCTGGTTAGACTATTTTCATTATTTCTCTGTCTGTGAAGCATAAATACAGTGTTTCTTAGACAGGAAAAATTGGAGAAAAATTCTAAGAAAAATATATGATGAAAGTAAAATTATTTGGAGATATTCTATGTTATTTGTTGAATTTTTGAGTGATTGTAGAATATTTTTGAAAAAATATAGATGGATTTTAGTTAGATTTTTAGCATATGGGCATATAAGATTATTTGAAATTAAGATATTTAAATTTTATATGATTGGTTGAAGTTTGAGGGTGGAGGTTTAAATATGTGAATATTGAATTTGGTTGAATTAAGAATATGTTAGCTGTTGGAAACTTATGGAATTGAGTAAAATTCTTGAATAAAATATTCATGGGTGATTAGAAAATTATAATTTATTTTGCAATAGCCTTATAATATTATTCATGACGTTTAGAATTTTTAGAGCTTGTTTGAGTGGATTTTTACAAAATGTCAATTATAGGGACTAAAACGTAATTTTTAAGGTTTTGAGTATTGCTTGGTTTGGAGGGCCCAGGAGAGGCCATGTAATGATAATGAGATATGGGTTGAATTTAGAAGTATTATTTGAGCCTTTTTGCAGGTTGGGTAGGTCCCAGGTATAGGGGAAACTCTGCCGGATTTTCGGCATGAATTAAGCTGTCTATTGCCTCTTTAGAGTTTTATCTTAACTTAGTACTAATAAATTTATAATTTAATTATTAGGTGATCGAGGTCAGCTATTTTTCTGCATCCAGCAGCCACAATAGTCATCGGTGTACTGTGAGTAAAATATTAATTTTAATTGTAATTTCACTATTATTATATGTTCAAGCATGCCCATGCATCACTTATATGTATGTATCTATGTAGTTAAACTCTAGGCACGTTTTATGTTGCATTCATAACTGTTAAAGTGCCTTGGATGTTGTTGTGGTAATTTGGAGCAGTGTGCGTGTGTTGGCGTGCGTGTGATGTGGTGTGGACTATGGATAGGACGGGTAGACACGGCTTGAGATCTTCGCTGCAACCCGGTCCTTCGGGGTAGACACGGCTTGAGTTCTTCGCTGGGACCTCGATTTGGTTATTAAGTGGAAGTCCGAGCTGAGTTCTTCGCTGGCACAGATTGGATTTAAGAGAGCTGTATAGGGAATCAGCTCCATTTATTATAATTGATATTACTAGGTGTGTGAGTGCTCCAAATTACCTTTTTGATGTTATGATGTGAAATTATTGCTGGTGTTGCATTTCACTCTACAGGGTGCATTAGTTTTAGATAGTTATAGAGATTATGGTTAAAATTGATATTTTACTCTCTGAGTCGAACGCTCACTCCTGTTCACCATATTTTTCCAGGCTACAGGAGGAGACATTTTTCAGAATAACCTGTCCCTTTCCTCTCAGGTTATGAAAAGATTACTTGATTGTATTATTATTCTCTAAATTTGCAGTTTAGGACTCCGCATGTACTAGTAGTAGTATTAATCCTGTCAGGGACTGCGTGAATTTAAGCTTTTATATTAATAAATGAAAAATTTTTATGAGTTTTAAATAGTTTATAAATGATGTAACAGGGTTGAGCTGGGCTCCCCTAATTTCAGTTTCTGATAATTACTGGATTAAGTTGGCCCGAAATGAAATTATAA
This sequence comes from Hevea brasiliensis, assembly GCF_030052815.1. Lineage (NCBI taxonomy): Eukaryota > Viridiplantae > Streptophyta > Magnoliopsida > Malpighiales > Euphorbiaceae > Hevea > Hevea brasiliensis. The sequence goes on from NW_026614585.1 coordinate 7,595,245, forward strand.
CAGTTTGATTTAAATTATTTTATACGCATATTGGGCCTAAATTGTGGGCTTGGTTATGGATTTGAGAACAGTAAGGCTTACTACGGGTCTCGGGGGCTTTATGCCGGCCCAGGTCCTAGTGCCGGTCCGGCCCATAGGTTGGGTCGTGACATTCATACTTTTAAAAATGTAATACAGATTATATCATAATTTTTATATTATTTAATTGTATTAAGTAATTATATCAATATCATATATTAATAATTAGATGAATTATAACATAATTTTTTAAACAATATAATATAATTAAAGATATAATAATTTTAATCTCTTGAGAATAATTGTCAATTAGTATAGACGTTTAATTTTTTTATGTCCAATTGGCTTATAATAATACAAATTAGTTATTAAAAATATTTTAACATTCAAAATAAAGTATTTATAGCATTCTCAAGAAAGTATTTATAGCATTCTCTTACCTTATTATTATTATTATTATTTTTTACATATATACAAGTGAAAAATTATAATAGTTAAAATCATATGCTTTTATAATGATTAAAAATTTTTTATTTTTTCTAATTGATTTTTTGAAAAAATTAACATGATAATTATATTTATCTATTTATTTATTTATAAAAATGATATAAAATCACTTGTGTTGCATACAAAAACTAAATTATATAAATTAAAATAATTATATTTTAAATTAAAATTAAAATTTTATAAATTTTGATTAAAATAATAAAAACAAATATATTAAAAATAATAAGACACATGTGCTAGAAAAATAGTTACACTAAAATATAGCTAGCTATTTGTACAACAAAATAAAAGACGTATAGCCAGTGTATGAATAGGAATTCTTCTTCGAGTAGAGTACTACCCTCATGCAATTTCATAATTTATTTGAGATTTTTAATATATTAAACTGATTAATTCTTGTTATTATATCTAATAATTAATTTTAGAAAGTCAAAATTATATATATTTCTTTTTTTTTTCTTTTTTCTATGGGATTTCTCAAATTTATCTTCAAAATTAATTAAATTTTAGTGTTAATAAAGAAAATGATTAATATTTAATTTGAATTGATTTAATTTTCAATTAAATTAAAAAAATTATTTATAGAATCATATTATAAAATTTTGATAAATAGGAAATCAATCTCACAAATCAAATCAAACCTTAAATTAGCTAAATGCAAGTAATGCAAATTTACATTCAATTTGGCTAAACTTTTTTTTTAATCTCATTTATTTTTATTAATTCTTATTATTTCGAGACAATGCATTAATAAATTTAAAGCTTTTTAACAGATTGTATTTAGTTTTTTTTTTATAAAAATAAGATTTTTTTATATTATACTATTAATTAATTATATATTTAACATAAAAAATTTGTATTGCAAATTTAATATATGGAATCATATGATCATCTAATTATTTTTTTTTTCTTTTGTTTAACTTAGGATTCATTGCAAGAGTTTATTTGTATTATAATAAAATTATTAAAAATTAAATGCTTTTCTTTTTACCACTAAAACAACAAATTGATTAGCAACTGATTTTTGCAATTGACTGAAATCGGTTACTATTAGTAATCGACTTTATAATTAATTTATAAATTTAATTTTTTTAATAAAATAATTATTTTTAAAAAATTTAGCAACCGAATTATAATTGATTATTAAATCAGTTATTAATTGATATTAGAAAAACCTTAAAGATACAATTAGAATTGGTTACTATTAGTAACTGATTAAAAAATTAATTATTAAAATTAATTGCTATTAGCAACTTATTTTTAAATCAGTTGTTAAATTATAGAGTTTTTCCAATTGGCTTCAAAATTTTAGTAACGGATTCGTAATTGATTATAAAAATCAATTACTATTATCAATCAATTTAAGTCGGTTACAAAAATTAGTTGTTTAGCAACAACCGATTGCGAATCGGTTGAAAAATTGAGAGCCTTTTATAGAAGACTTTAAATTTAGCAACTGAATTTTACAATTGATTCGGTTTTCGGTTGCAAAATTTTAGGGGAAAATTCTCACTCAATTTTTTTTTAATTTACAATAGATTTGTGAATCGGTTGCTATTGAAATCAAATGAAATCGATTACTGTTAACAACTAATTGCGAATCAATTGCAAAATCTTTCTCTCAAAAATTCTTGCTTCATTTTTTTTTTGTTTTTTTAATTTACAATTGATTCACGAGGTTGCTAACAGCAATTGATTTTTAGAATTGAATGAAATCGGTTGCTATTAGCAATCGACTTTACAACTGAAAATTAAATCGATTGTAAAATTTTCTCCAAAAAATTTCTTTTAATTTTTTTAAAAAAATTAGAAACTAATTAAATCGATTGCTAAAATTAATTGCTAATTATTTTATATAAACCACTATTCATTTTCTTTTTCTATTTTTTTTCTTTTCTTTCATTTGTTTTATTAATTTTTTATTTTCATCTATTTTATTCATTATCTTCTCTTTTTAATCTATTTTTTATTATTTTTTTCTTATTTATTTTCTTGGTCATCATCTTTTTTTTTTTATCTTTTTTGTTCTTCATATACTTTCTCTTTCACATTTTTCTTCTTTATCTTCTTTTTCTTTCTCATTTATTTTCCTTGTTATCTTCTTTTTCATTTTTATCTTTTTTATTTAATTTTTTTATTATAATTTATTTTTTATACAAATAATTTTTGTTAGTAAATTATTTTTAATACTAATTTTTAGTACTAATTAATTTTTTATTAATTTTTTGTTATAATATATATACGTCAATGTTTTATTAATTTGTCTTATAAATAAATTTTTGACATTTAATTTTTTTTTATTATTTTGATTAATAATTATTATTAGTAATTTGTATAACACTAATTTTATATTAATAAATTATTATTTTACTAATTTTTAGAATTTTTTTTAGAATTTTTTAAATTAACAATAAAAAAATTGGTTCCCAAATCGGTTCCGAATAGCAACCGATTGCAAAATTATTAATTTAAAGGAATCAAATTTTTTGCAACCGATTATGTATGGTGGCTATTAGCAACCGATCTCATTTGATAAATAGGTTGTTACTAGCAATCAATATTTTTTAACCAAAAATTTTATTTTTCAAAAAAACTTGTCTATTTTAGCAATCGATTATGTTTTCGGTTACTAATTGCAACCGATTTATTAGTCGGTTGCAACATGATTTAGCAATTTGCCTCATTCAACTGATAAAATCAATTGTTAAATCAATTAACAATCAATTTTAATAGATTAGCAACAAATTCGATTAGTTGCTAATCCATTTTTTTAGTACCTTTTATGTTAATTTTTTTTATATAATATAATTTTATATTATTATATTTAAAATTTTAATATTGCTCTTAAGTTATAATTGAATTAGAGTTGAAATTTTAACTTTTTTTTAAATATGTTATTTTTTAATTGCCAATTAATTTTAATTTTTTATTAATTTAAATAATAAAAAAATATAATTGTAAATAATGTAAATCATGAAAGATATTGCTGGCAATACTAATATCCCTCCTCATGCATTTATGTATTATTATAGATTTATCGTAACATTAAAAAGAATAATTTCACTTAAATTTTAATATTTTAAAGTTAATAAGTAATTTTAATTTAATAAGTAATCCAAAATTAATTAAAATTTTATTTATAAACCTACTTAGATCTAGAATCTTAAATAAAATAGGTGTGATGATGATTTTTTATATCTTTTATTGATTTACAATTTTATTCTTTATTGATTTAGATTTTTTAAAATTTTTTAACTAGGTCAAATTTATTATAATTTAATTTTGTCCAATCAAATATAAATAAAAATAAAAAATATTTTTATTTATCAAACAAAGTAAAAATAATAAATTATAATCCAATCCAAGTTTACGCTTTGAAAACCTTATCTGGCAAAATTTACTATGGAGTAACCAAATGGTACTTATCTTTGGTGCTACCACATAATGCTTACGACATAAAAATTAGTTGATATTTTTTTTTATATTTCAAAAAGCATTTTTTTTTGCTAAAAATCTGTTTAGTAATTTGTTTTAAAAAAAACAACCTAATAATAAATTTTTTTTTTTATATTTTTTTTTTTAATTAAAATAATATATATTTTTTTTTTAATATAAATTGAAAAAAAAAATTTTTTTTTTTTTTTTTTTAATTTAATAAAGTAATTAATGATAAATTTAAAATATTATTTTTATATATTAAAATTGAAAAATAAATATATAAACTAAAATTATTTATGTACTAAAAAATTACAATGCAAAAGCACGGACAATTACCTGAGACTAAATTCATTATTTTAATAATAAGTATCATTGTTATTAAATTCAGAAAAATAAATTGGAACGATGAATTAAATTTCAAAAAATAATTTAGTGTGACCCGATTATTTTAACGGATAGCATTAATAAAGTTTAAATTATTTTTATGAATAACTTAATTAGACTATATTTTAAATAATATAATTATAGAAACCACCATTTATTTAAAAAAATTATAGAAACTACAACTAATTTATGTATTAAAAAAATAAGTTATCTTTAATTAATTAAGCCACAAATTAATTTAAAAATTACCATTATAATAGAAGAAAAATCATTTAAATGAATTAAGAGAAAATTCTGAATAAAAAATAGTCTATCTATATATATAAAGTAGACTAAACTTTTAAAGAATCTGTCATGTGATATTCAAAAAAGATTATATATGGAGTATTTAAAAGTTTTATCCATCTTTTTCTTTTTATATATTTAATAAATTTTAATTTACTTTACTTTATGTTATATTATTATTTTTATTAAAAATTTTATTTATGTAAAAATGTAATATGTTGATTTATATTTATTTTCATTTGATGAAATATCTTTCTTTTTTTTTTTTATAAAAAATTTAATTATTATAATTTATTTTATATTAATTAAATAATTGTTACCCTTTCAGACATGCCTTGACTTTGAAGAAAATTTTGCAACATTATTACAACATTATCTTCTTAATATCTCATTTATTAAACTTATTTATACATTAAATAATCCTAATTTATTTTACTTGAAAATATTATTTAATTACTTATTTAGTTCTAAAAATTTTTAAAATTAGCTTTAAATATGCAAATCATAAAATAATAAAGTGTATTAATTGATAATATTAGATTTAAATATTTAACTCTTAAAATTTTTACAATCTAACTTTAAATATGAAAATAAAAAAATAGTAAGATGTTTTATTTAATAGTATCATATTTTAAATGAAATGATTTCAATTTTTTAAATGAAAACATATATATTTTTTGTTTTATTTTGGTTTTAATTTATATATTTGTTATAATTATTAGAAATATTAATATAAAATTATGCTAATAATGATTTTTTTAATATATTATATATTCCTTTTAATAATTTATGTAATATCAAATTTATATTTTCTATTATAATTAGTTAATATTAATTTTAAATATAATATATTAAAAACATAAATATTAAAAATTAATAAATTTACCAATATAATAAGGCAATTGTAAGTGTTAGTACGCTACCAAACTTGAAATTATCCAACGAAAATCCTTAGTATTTGTATATTTAAATTTCTACATTAGTTCTAAAATAGGCGAAACACAATTGTATTTAAAATTTAACATGTACATGTAATTAATTTTTTTTTAATGGAAATAGAAATTCATTAACAAAGCTGCTAAATCAGCAGCTTCAGCAACAGTAATATGGGGCGGCAAAGCACCCTCAAAAGCCATGACATCAGTAACACGATGAGCATGGGAAGCAAGAAGATGGGCAACATCATTGCCCTCCCTTTTAACAAAAGAAAGGAACAAACCATCAGAGAGGGCATCATATAAAAAAAAGTTATAAATTTATTATTTACAAATAATTTATTAGCACTGCATTATATTTATTAAATTTATTTTTAAATTTTCCTCTATATTATAAGAAAATATGAAATTATATAAAATATTAATTTCATTATTTCCATTAGCCATTTTAAACCAGAGGTGAAAATTTTATTAAGGTTGAACAAATTTGAAGAAGCACTTAAATAGGAAGTGAGCTAAATATATTTATGTTCTTTGCATATGCCTTCCAGGATTACACAGCCGGTTTGCCTCTCGAACGGCTGACTATTAAGGGTAAGATAGATTGAGAATGAGCCCTACTTAAGCCACCCTTCCAAAACCATGATCCCTGGTTCTGCTCATTTGGGTTTTGAGGTGTTGGTGCCAACAGGGAATTCGGCTCTTGTTGGTGGTTCTTCGAGGCAACGCCAGCACCTCCCTTTTTATAATATTTATATATTATATTTTTCGAGTAAAAATATTTTTTATTATATTTTTTTATAATAATATTTATAAAATTTTTATTTATTTTATTTAAATAAAATAAAATTTAAATATTTTATGAAATTATTAGATTTTAAAATATAAATTATTAATAAAAATAATTATTATGTATATTATTAATAAAAAATATATTAATTTAAAATAATTTAAGTATTTTTTGAGTAATAATAATCGAATCTAGAATGAATTCAAATGGTTAATAATAAATATTAATCGAATTCGGTTCGAGTAAAGTAATTTTTATGGATTCGCTGCCATCCCTATCTATGTGTTTTCTTCCTTGCTGGCAACTTAATTTTAGGAGTGAGCATTCGGTTCAAACTGAACGAACCGAATTAAATTATGAAAATCAAATTATATATTTTAAAAACTGAACCGAACTGAAATAGATGAAAAATCAAATCGAACAGAATCACTCTATTTTGGTTCTGTTCGGTTCAAATCGATCGGTTTTATTTTTGATTAATTTTTTAATTTAGACTTCATTTTCAAGTTATTTGATCTAATTTTGACTTTGGTTTGAACCTAATAACAACTAATCAATAAAATTAAACAATTCATATATATATAATTAAATATAATTCATAAATTCTCCATAAAAATAAATCAATTCAAAATTTGATTCAGTTCGATTTAGTTTGATTTGAATATATAAAATTACTATTTAATTCGGTTTGATTTAATCGATTTTTTTCTCTTTAAAGTCGAACCAAACCGAAATAATCGAAATTTTTATAATATAAAATCGAATTAAACTGATTGAACAGAATTGATTCAGTTCGATTCGTTTTTCAGTTCGAATTGAAATCTGTTCACCTCTATCCAATTCCGATATATATAAACTTTTGAGCAGTATCGTAATGAACGATGACTGTCGCATTCAGAATGAAGAAAAGGTCCACTCCTGCATTTATTGAAACTCAACAAACCTAAGATATTAATGCTAGGCAATTTTCTTTTGTGGTGGTGTTTCTTCTTCCCTTATATTCATCGCCCAAAAGTTTTTTTTTTTCAATTTGAAGGAGGTAGTAGACTAATTAACAATATATTAATAAATTACACATTGATACATAATCATTTTTATTTAATAACTTTTTATTATAAAAATAATAAATTTTGTAATAATAAATGTAAAAAATGATAGTTATAGAGGCCATAAGTTTATTTTTGACAAAGTTATTTTGAAAAAAATTTATGAGTGTACTTTTTAATAAAATTTGTTAAGAAAGATTTTTTTTTCTAAATGTTTTGAGCTCTTCAGACTTTTAACAAAATTATAAATCTAACTCATCTATTATAATTTTTTTTATTTTTTAAAATTAAAAATAAATTTTACGAATAAATTTTAGATAGTGATAAATAATATTTTTCTTAATTAAGAAATTTCAATGAAAATAAATTATTAATTAAAAATAGTGAAAGGCATACAAATTAAAGATGCAACATTTACAAATGTAAAGAAAAGAATTAATTAAAACACATTCTTGGCAATAAATATGCATGAAATTATTAATAACTCAAACTTTCTTCGACTACCTTAAATGTTTTATTTTTGATACTGATAACTTCACACTAAAGGGTCGTAAATATCAACCTTATAGGTGTACTACATTAATAATATATAGAGAGCCTAATGAATAGGAGAAAATGGTGGCATTGTAGGCCATTTTCCAAATATGGGGTGATGGTAGGGCTTTGGAGGAATCTTTGGAAAAGGAGGAAGCTTAGGAAGAGGAGGGTATGGCTTCTTCTTAAATGGAGGGATCTTTGGGATTAGAGGGTGAGGCTTACAAAAGATTGGTGGTTTTGGTTTGTAGATTGGAACAAGAGGAGGTTTAAAAATTGGTGGCTTTGGTTTGTAGATTGGAACAGGAGGAAGCTTAAAGATTGATGGTTTTGGTTTGTAGATTGGAACAGGAGGAAGCTTAAAGATTGGTGGCTTTGGTTTTGGGTTATAGATGGGAATTGGAGGAGGCTTGTAGACTGGTGATTTTGGTTTTGGCTTGTAGATGGGAACTTGAGGAGGCTTATAGACTAGTGGTTTAGATTTTAGTTTTGGCTTATAGATGGGAACAGGAGGAAACTTGTGTTAGTAGTGTGCCCTAGAGCATATCATTTAGTATGTATCTTGTACCTGTTTTTATTAATAAAAAGCATTTTGACTTTTCCGTTTACATAATATATTTATGTGTAATAGAAAATGGCCATTGATATTTTCTTAGAAATTGTATTCTTAAGTTGTTAAGAATATGAGTGACAGTATTTCTAGCACAAAGCATCATAAATAGGTTCACAATCGAGGATACTTCACAATAAGGACATGACTTATCCAAAAAGATTGTAATCATGTTTGTTCCCAAGTTATTTATATGAGATGTAAATAAGATGGAATGGTGAGTCTCATGTCATATAACAAACATGATAGGCACTTATACATGATAAGTAGGTCGAACCAGTGACAATTATGACAAGCACATGGAGTTTACTCTTGTCAATGCATTGTCATAAATCATATCAGTGCATATAATCTTTAGACCTGAGATAGCACAGTTATCTTGTATATAGGTAGTTTGAGTTTGATACTGCTTTCATACTTGTACTGTGTATGGGTATATGGGCATGTGTTGGGTCCTACTAGTTATATATAGAGGTAGGTGTTGATCAAGATGGAATCTGTTCCTCTAAGTAAATAGGGATAAAATCCTATGTTCATTTAATTGTTCTTGATGTTTAAAGTTCCTGGCCACGACAGATAGATTTAATCAGAAAAGAGTTTCTGATGAGAAAATCTTTTTAATCAAGAACTGGAATTAAAAGAGAACATAATATTCAAAGCAAATGGGGTTTGACATAAATCATGACTCCAGCTCGAATTGGAATTTTGTAATAGAGAGATTCTAGTGCATGGTAACATATGATTATAAGTTCATTTAAGGTAAACCTTATTACTAATTGGGTGGCCATGGCATGCTATGCTAGGTGTTAAACATGGTTTATGAGGTGCATAAAATGATTTAGAGAAATCATTTATGGTAAGAAAGAGTTCTGATAATATTAAGAGTTGATATCATGTCTCATTGCCAATTAGTGATGAGCCTAGTAAGTCACACACATACACAAGTAATCACCAAATTAAATATGATTTAATTAATTAATTAAAGAGTTTAATTGATTAATTAAATAGGTTTGGTTTGCAATTAGATTACAAAGTCCCTAGCATGGCTTTAAACCAAATCTAAGTTATTGGATGTATAGTATAAGTTAAATTTATATTTAAAGTGTTTAAATATGAATTTAATTAATGAGAAATTAATTAATAGAGATTAATTAATTAATTTATATTTGATATAAATTGATTAGAAGAAGAGAAATAATTATTTTTGGTTGAGAATTTAAAATTAAGACACATGGGTATTTTGGTCATTTCACAGGGTGACATGTTGCAACATGAGATGGTGACACATGGCATTACACATAAGCTTCCCATATGTCTTTTAATCATGTAAGCTGATTAAAGTCAAGATTAAATATAGGTTTGACACTTGGCACAATGTAATTGGGTCAATTAAACCTAGTGCTAATCAAAAGGTGACATGTGGCAAAGGTTTTAAGTGGTGACCTAGCTATATAAGTGTAAGGATGAAAGAACAAATTACACAAGCTGCTCATTCTCTTTGTGCCGCCACCCTTGGCTGCCATTTCCTTCACTTCTTCTTTATCTCTCATCAATTCAAAGAGATTAGCAAACAATCTCTTGAATTAAAAATACTAGAAATTGCTTCTAGTGTCCTGTTTACATCTGTAATCTCTCAAAAGGAAAAACTTGATTTTCTAATTCATAGAAAAAGCTTTAGAAGCTGTTCAAGGGCTGCCATAGGTGATCTTGGTATGGACAAGCTAGAGGGACAACATCTGGTATCCTAAGACGCATCCCAAAGGTGCCAAATACACTTTAGTGCATCAAAAGGTTAGTGTACTTGTTCTTGATCTAATCTAGGATTCTAATGAATTAATCTGATTAATTCTAAAATCTTAAATAGCAAATCTAGATCCAAAACATATTAAAAGAGTTTTAATATGCTGTTTATCATTGAAATCAAATAGATAAAAATGAATCTTGCATGATGTATGTGACCCTAGGTGAAAAATTTTGAATTCAATGATATAAACTTGTATTTTTCATGCTTCCGCTCCTTCAATTGATATCAGAGCCACTATATTTGCCATTTAGATTTTTGATTATATGATTTAATTGTGTGATTTGATCATGAGATGGTTAATTTATTGCTGTTTGCAAGGTCAAGGTGGCGGCATGGAGATGAACTCCATTCATGCGCATGGTTTGGTGCATCCAACCATGCGCATGGCTTTGGGCTTGTTTGTGGGCTTGGTTTCAAAGGCCCATAATTAGGCCTATGACTAATTAAAGTGTTTAATTAGGTGTTTTAATCACACAATTAAATTTTAATTCAAATCTGAATTTTAAAAATTATTTAAATGTTATTCAAATCTGAATTTTTAAAGTTGTTTGAATATGATTCAAATTTGAATTTTTTAAATTTGTTTGAATGTTATTCAAATCTGAATTTTTAAATTTGTTTGAATATGATTCAAATATGAATTTTTAAATTTGTTTGAATGAGATTCAAATCTGAATTTTTAAATTTGTTTGAATCATATTTAAATCTGGATTTTTAAGTTGAATATGAGATATTCAATTTAATTTAAGTATGTATGTTTTATTTAATTGTTAAATAGTGATATGCATGATGGATGATCATGGACTATAAAAGACCAATGTGATTGGATTTATTTCTTTTATGTTTCTTTGGGTTGTAAATTAATTTATTTTATTTTAATTTATTTTTGGGCATATATTATTAAGGTTATAATAATTTTGGGTTGTAATTTCATTTATTTAGTTCTTATAAATTCGCCTTGGTATGCCAAGGATTACTATGTAATTGGATTGCAAGAAGATCAAGGAGGTCAAGAGCATTAGTAGGACCAGTGGGAGGAATTCAAGATCAAGTGTTGATTATGTACTCCTTCAGCAGCTCTTGTAAAATGAATGAATGAAATGCACCTAGGAATGCCCTGATTCAATTCTTGGTGGCTCAGAATTGAATCCCTTAGAAAGTCCATGATTATACCATATTTATTATTATCCATGAATGCATGAGATGTATGGGAATGTATGCAATTATATGATATATGCATGTTAATTGGATAATGTGCAAAGTGAGACCATAATAGTAATTAAGACGACCACAAAATCTTCCAAACAAATGATTAAGTTGGATATGCTATAATTAAAGTAATTATAACATGGGTCCTCCATTGGGGCAATTATTTTAAGAAATTTTAAATAGTTGCATATGATGCAATTAATTTAAGAGATTTTCTTAAGAATAATTGTTAAGCATGAGATGTTGTAAATATATAAATGGTTTGGTGGCCAATAATGAATGTACTTGAGGACATTAAAATTATTTTCATGTTTACTGGCACAATGGGATCAATTTAACTAATGCAAGATAAGTTAATAATGGATGTGCCTGAGATTTTGAGCATTAGGGGCTAGGTAAAGGATTGAACCTCACATGAGATGTGATGGACAAGGAGTTGCTCACTTATAGTTTATTGTAATTCCAATAATGGATGTGCCTGAGGATGATCAATAGGATTATAAGAGTTTAATCACCCACTAAAAATCTATCCAACTAGGATTTCCATTTTCTACTTTGAAAGTGTAGGATTCGCTAAGTTAGTGGGAGGACCAATTTGATTAAAAGACCATAATCATTTTGGTTAAATACATGATACATTTACTAATTAATCCGGTTATTTTCTACAGTTAATTTTCTGATAATAATGAGCACAGAACAACCACCACCATCCAATATCCTTGCAAGTATACTTGATCGCAATAGGTTGACAGGACCTAATTTATCTGATTGGCTAAGAAATTTGAAACTTGTTCTGAACCTTGAACATATAGGATATGTTCTAGACTCAAATGTTCCTGGTCCCTTACCTCCAGAGGCCATTCAAGAGGAACATAAAACTTTGGACAAATGGAAGGAGCATGATATGAGAGCTAAGTGTTACATGCTTACTTCCATGAGTAATGAGTTACAGAAGCAGCATGAGAACATGCAAAGTGTGAGTGAGATCCTTCTTCACCTACAAGAGTTGTATGGTGAGTACAGCAGGAATGCTAGGTATGAGATATCTAGACAGCTATTCCACATGAGGATGTCTGAGGGACAGAATGTTGGGGATCATGTCCATAAGATGATTCGGCTGATTGAGTAGTTGAAACATCTTGACTTTAACATGGATTTCCAACTGCAAATGCATTTGATCCTTCAGTCCCTTCCTGAGTCATTTGGTAATTTTGTGACAAATTTTCATATGACTAAACAGGAATGCACCTTAGCTGGTTTACTCAATATGCTGGTTATTGTCCAAAAGAATATGCCGGGCAATAAAGGAAAAGAGGTAGCTTTGATTGCATCTTCTTCTGCTAGAAAGTCCAACAAAAAGAAGGACAATAAGAAAAAGAAACCTTAAATTTCTGGTCCTTCCAAGAAAATAGCTAAACAGAAAGGGAAGATTAAAGCTGATGGAGGCAAGGGAAAGTGTTTCCACTGCCAGTAGGATGGGCACTAGAATAGGAACTGCCCAGAGTATAGCCAATAATAGAAGCTTGTAGTAACGAGATATTAGACTCTGGATTGGCAATGGCTCAACTGTTGAAGCCTTAGCCATAAGATCTAAATCTTTTTACATGTTTGGACATGTTTTTGTGTTTGAATAATATTTTATATGTACCTGATGCTTTTAAGAACATCATTTTTATATCTAGTTTGACTAGAAATGGCTATGAATTTCAATTAAGAGATGGTGTTTGCAATATTTATTTTGGAAATAAATATGTTGGTTCGGGTTATATGAATGACGGTCTTTATTATTTGGATAATAATGACAAACACAAAATGAATGCAAGTGATCTAAATGAATGCAATGCCATAGTGAAAATCAACTCAAGTTCAAAATATATTTGGCACTTAAGGTTAGGTCATGTTGTAGAAGATAGGATTACAAAACTGGAGAAAATGGAGATTTTATCTTCATTGGGCTCTGAGCCTACTCCAACTTGTGAATCTTGCCTTCAAGGCAAAATGACTAGATCACCCTTTGTAGGACAAGGGCTAAGAGCTGAAAATATTTTGGAGCTAATACATAGTGATGTATGTGGCCCATTTAAAAAAATGGCTAGAGGTAGTTTTCATTACTTTATTACCTTTACTGATGATAAATACAGGTTTGGGTATTTGTATTTGATGAAATACAAACATAAATCCTTTGAAAAGTTCAAAGAATTTAAATTTGAAGTAGAAAATCAAATAGGAAAGAGTATTAAAGCTCTTCAATCAAATCGTGGAGGTGAATACTTGAGTACTAAATTTGATGAATACTTAAGAGAGCATGGCATTGTTTCCCAGCTGACTCCTCCAGGAACACCACAGCTGAATGGTGTATCTGAAAGGAGAAATCATACCCTATTAGATATGGTACGTAGTATGATGAGCTATACTGATATGCCAATCTCCTTTTGGAGATTTGCATTAGAATCAGCTTTGCCTATTCTGAATAGGATTCCATCAAAATCAGTATCTTCCACACCTTATGAGATATGGCATGGAAGAAAATCAAGTCTTAAGCATGTTAAGATTTGGGGTTGTCCAGCTTATATCAAAAAGCTGAACACTGATAAATTGGAAACCAAATCAGAAAATGGTAGATTTGTTAGATATCCAAAAGATAGTTTTGGATATTATTTTTATTTGCCTACATCACAAAAGCTTGTGGTAAGTAGAGATGCTACATTTCTTGAACAACAGTTTGTTCAAGAAGGAGGCAAAGGAAGGCAAATAGAGTTAGAATTGGAGAATTCTGACCAACCAACAGATCAGATGGATATAGATCCATCTAGTCAACCTACACCTATTAATGAAACATCTACAGCTATTCCTCGTAGAACAACCAAGGTATCTCACCCACCAGTGAGATATGGTTTCCTTCATGAAGAAGAACAAGAGTTGTCTACTCATGAAAAAGTTGAACATGGAGACGATCCACTTACCTATGAAGAAGCTATATCAGATATAGACTCTTCAAAATGAATTGATGCTATGAAATTCGAGATTGATTTCATGTATAAAAATCAAGTTTGGGATCTTATTGACCCACCTGAAGGTATTGTACCTATAGGGAACAAATGGATTTTCAAGAAGAAAATTGGTTTTGATAGAAAGGTAGAGACCTATAAGGCAAGGCTAGTAGTGAAAGGGTTTCGCCAAAGGTAAGAAATCGACTATGAGGAGATTTTCTCGCTTGTTGCCATGCTTAAATCAATTAGGATTCTATTAGCAATAGCTGCATACTATGATTATGAGATTTGGCAGATGGATGTCAAAACATCTTTTCTCAATGTATGCATTGAAGAAAATATTTTCATGGAACAACCTAGGAGTTTTGAATCCCAAGATGGTTCCAAAGTGTGCAAGCTAAAGCGATTCATTTATGAGTTAAAACAAGCTTCGAGGAGTTGGAACATCTGTTTTGATGAAGTCATTAAGTCATTTGGTTTTATAAAAAATGAGGATGAGCCATGTGTATATACGAAGGTTAGTGACAGTGCTATCACTTTCCTTGTCTTATATATGGATGATATTCTGTTGATGGGTAATGGCACAGGTATATTAACAACTGTAAAGGTATGGTTGTCAAATACATTCTCCATGAAAGACTTAGGGGAAGCAACATATATTCTTGGGATTCACATCTATAGAGATTGAGCGAAAAGAATAATTAGTTTATCCCAAAGTCTATACTTGGAAAAGATGTTAAAGAGGTTTAACATGCTTGATTCCAAGAGAGGATTGTTACCAGTGAGACATGGTATCCACCTTTCTAAAGAAATGTCTCCAAAGACACTTGAAAAAAGAGATAAAATGGCTAGGATTCCATATGATTCAGCTATTGGAAGTTTGATGTATGCAATATTGTGTACTAGGCCGGATATCGCATATGCTGTTAGTTTGACTAGCAGGTATCAATCCAATCCAGGTTTGAAACATTGGATAGCTGTCAAGAATATCCTTAAGTACTTGAGAAGAACTAATGATTTATTTTTGATATATGGAGGTGGTGACTTACAATTGGATGGTTATACTGATTCTGATTTCCAATCAGATATAAATGATGGAAAGTCTACCTCTGGATATGTGTTCATTTGTAATGGAGGTGCAGTCAGGTGGAAGAGTTCTAAACAGAGCACGACTGCAGATTCCACTACAGAGGTCGAGAATATTGTTGTATCAGATGCTGCAAAAGAAGCTGTTTGGATATAAGGAACCCCGGTCTCACTAGAAATCCAAACACATAGAAAGGCGCTACCGCATTATCAGAGAGATAGTTAGGCAAGGCGATATAGCCATGCAGAAAATAGCATCAGCTGAAAAATCCAGCTGATCCATTCACCAAGCCTTTGTCACAAGCTCACTTAGACCAATATCTTGAGAAGATGGGTCTAAGGTATTGTAATGAATGGCTCTAGTGCTAGTGGGAGATTGTTAGTAGTATGTCTTATAGCATATCATTTAGTATGTATCTTGTACATGTTTTTATTAATAAAAGGCATTTTCACTTTTCCGTTTACATAATATATTTATGTATAATAAAAAAGGTCCATTGATATTTTGTTAGAAATTCTATTCTTAAGTTGTTAAGAATTTGAGTGACAGTATTTCTAGCACAAAGTATCATAAATAAGTTCACAATCGAGGATACTTCACAATAAGGACATGACTTATCCAAAAAGATTGTAATCATGTTTGTTCCCAAGTTATTTATATGAGATGTAAATAAGATGGAATGGTGAGTCTCATGCCATATAACAAACATGATAGGCACTTACACATGATAAGTAGGTCGAACAAGTGACATTTATGACAAGCACACAGAGTTTACTCTTGTCAATGCATTGTCATAAATCATATTAGCGTATATAATCTTTAGACCTGAGATAGCACAGTTATCTTGTATATAGGTGGTTTGAGTTTGATACTGCTTTCATACTTGTACTGTGCATGGGTATATGGGCATGTGTTGGCTCCTACTAGTTATATATGGAGGTAGGTGTTGATCAAGATGGAATCTGTTCCTCTAAGTAAATAGGGATAAAATCCTATGTTCATTTAATTGTTCTTGATATTTCAAGTTCCTGGCCAGGACAGATAGATTTAATCAGAAAAGAGTTTTTGATAAGAAAATCTTTTTAATCAAGAACTGGAATTAAAAGAGAACATAATATTCATAGTAAATGGTGTTTGACATAAACCATGACTCCAGCTCAAATTGGGATTTTGTAACAGAGAGATTCTAGTGCATGGTAACATATGATTATAGGTTCATTTAAGGTAAACCTTATTACTAATTGGGTGGCTATGGCATGCTATGCTAGGTGTTAACCATGGTCTATGAGGTGCATAAAATGATTTAGAGAAATCATTTATGGTAAGAAAGAGTTCTGATGATATTAAGAGTTGATATCATGTCTCATTGCCAATTAGTGATGAGCCTAGTAAGTCACACACATACACAAGTAATCACCAAATTAAATATGATTTAATTAATTAATTAAAGAGTTTAATTGATTAATTAAATAGGTTTGGTTTGCAATTAGATTACAAAGTCCCTAGCATAACTTTAAACCAAATCTAAGTTATTGGATGTATAGTATAAGTTGAATTTATATTTAAAGTGTTTAAATATGAATTTAATTAATGAGAAATTAATTAATAGAGATTAATTAATTAATTTATATTTGATATAAATTGATTAGAAGAAGAGAAATAATTATTTTTGGTTGAGAATTTAAAATTAAGACACATGGGTATTTTGGTCATTTCACAGGGTGACATGTTGCAACATGAGATGGTGACACATGGCATTACACATAAGCTTCCCATATGTCTTTTAATCATGTAAGCTGATTAAAGTCAAGATTAAATATAGGTTTAACACTTGGCACAATGTGATTGGGTCAATTAAACCTAGAGCTAATCAAAATGTGACATGTGGCAAAGGTTTTAAGTGGTAACCTAGCTATATAAGTGTAAAGATGAAACAACAAATTACACAAGCTGCTCATTCTCTTTGTGCCGCCACCCTTGGCTGCCATTCCCTTCTCTTCTTCTTCACCTCTCATTAATTCAAAGAGATTAGCAAACAATCTCTTGAATTAAAAATACTAAAAATTATTTCTAGTGTCCTATTTATATCTGTAATCTCTCAAAAGGCAAAACTTGATTTTCTAATTCATAGAAAAAGCTTTAGAAGCTGTTCAAGGCCTGCCATAGGTGATCTTGGTGTAGACAAGCTAGAGGGACAACATCTGGTGTCCTAAGACGCATCCCAAAAGTGCCAAACACACTGCAGTGCATCAAAATGTTAGTGCACTTGTTCTTGATCTAATCTAGAGTTCTAATGAATTAATCTGATTAATTCTAAAATATTAAATGGAAAATCTAGATCCAAAACATATTAAAAGATTTTTAATATGCTGTTTATCATTGAAATCAAATAGATAAAAATGAATCTTGCATGATGCATGTGACCCTAGGTGAAAAATTTTTGAATTCAATGATATAAACTTGTGTTTTTCATGCTTCCGCTCCTTCAACTTGAAGACTGGTGGCTTTGTTTTTGGCTTATAGATGGGAACAGGAGGAGGCTTGAAGACAGGTGACTTTGATTTTGGCTTATAGATAGGAACAGAAGGAGGCTTGAAGACCAGTGGCTTTGGTTTTGGCTTATAGATTAGTATAGGAGGAGGCTTGAAGACTAGTGGCTTTGGTTTTAGTTTGTAGATTGGGATAGGAGGAGAAGGCTTGAAAACTAGTGGCTTTGTTTTTGGCTTGTAGATGGGAACAGGAGGAGGCTTGAATACAAGTGGCTTTGGTTTTGGCTTATAGATTGGAACAGGGGGAGGCTTGAAGATAGGTGGCTTTGGTTTTGGCTTATAGATAAGAACAGGAGGAGGCTTGAAGACTGGTGGCTTTGGTTTTGGTTTGTAAATTGGGACAGAAGGAGGAGGCTTGAAGACTGGTGGTTTTGATTTTGATTTGTAGATTGGGACAGGAGGAGGCGGCTTGAAGACTGGTGGCTTTGGTTTTGGCTTATAGATTGTTACAGGAGGAGGCTTGAAGACTGGCAGTTTTGGTTTTGGTTTGTAGATTGGGACAGGAGGAGGAGTTGACTTTGGTTTTGGTTTGTAGATTGGGATAAGAGGAGGAGGTGGCTTTGGTTTTGGTTTGTAGACTGGGACAGGAGGAGGAGGTGGCTTTGGTTTTGGCTTATAGATTGGTACAGGAGGAGGTTTGAAAACTGGTGGCTTTAGTTTTGGTTTGTAGATTGGGATAGGAGGAGGAGGTGGCTTTGGTTTTGGTTTGTAGATTGGGCCAGGAGGAGGAGGGGACTTGAAAACTGGCAGTTTAGGTGGAGGCTTATAGACTGGTATTGGTGGAGGGAAAGGCTTTGGAGGGAAGAACTTTGGTGGGAGTTGAGGAAACACCTTAGGAGGTAATGGAGGAAACACCTTCGGAGGAAATAGATATGGATGGCCATGGCCAAAGCTTTTCAATGGTGGCAATTTGGGTAATGGTGAGTGTTTGAAGTGATGATGCCATAAGAAAGCTGAAGTGCAGGTTACGGGTGAAATTTTCAGTTTCCCTACAAGCCCAAATGTGTGTTTACCATTGCTTTTGGACTTGAAGATAATCTTGGAAGACTCTAGGCCACTGTGGGCAGGGCATGGTGTGGCTAAGGCACTGTGAAGTTGAGCATAGCATTCTTCCTTTAGTTTTCCTTCATTTACCATATCAATAGGAAGGTTGACAATGAACTTTCCTTCTTCGTCCAGCTCGCCAGTTCCTTTTGTTTTGAACTCTCCAATTTCTAGTTTGCAATCTATTGTTACGTGAAGCCTTGCACAAATCGATAGCGCATAAGATTTCATCTTTCAAAATAGTGCAAAACCATGCTAAGAATTATATAATGCTTGGCCAAATAATACTATACCACTTGCCTATCTCCATAATGAAAATGCACGTACCTCAAAGTACCTGGTTGGCCTTAATGTTGCTCTCTACATTATCTGCACATTCTTCGATCCCAACTACCTCAATTGTACTATTATCATCATCACCATAGCAGAAAGTATAGAAAAAAAATAAAAATAGGTAGAAGCACATAAATGCTCCTCGAAAGAGGAGGAGAATCCTCATTGGGAACCACACCCAATGGCTCCTCAAAGTAAGAAAATCAAGAACACCACACACAAAAAAAAAAAAGGCAAACTTGTTAGAAGCTTAGAGCTTCTATTTTGTGTTGATCTAAGGCATGAAAGTGGAGTTTTGTTATATACTGAGCTTAAGGGAAGTGATTTGGCACACACCGACACCCAATTAAGAGGCTCACATGATGATGCTATGGTTATGGACCCTCTGAGATAAGCATTGTTTATACCAGCTTTTGCAAATCAATGGAAGCGTTATCTTTCATTCAATGAGTTTTCAACTGTGCACAGCTAGATCTTCTCTGCTCTCTCCACCTGTTTAAACCTACTTATCATCTCCTTATTAATACTTTGCCTCAACCAAGAAATGCTCATACTTGAGGGCAAGAACAGATGCAAACATCGATCATTCTAATTAACTTTTCTTTTGTACTATATTATGTTGGGATTAGGATTGTAAAAAAAGAAAATTCTTCTGTTGTTGTCTAACCTCAAAGTCAATATATTTGAAGGATCTTGAAGAATAAAGATAAATTATAGTGTTGAGGTGAGGCTCAAAACACTTTCACATGAATCCAACATATATATATATATATATAATCATCAAAGGCAGCTAATTTTGTCATGCATTGAGAGTTGCTACGATAACAAGGACATTTAATTGTGACTTTTATTTATTGTTAAGAAAGTAAAATTTTGAAATTAAAAAAATTAACAGCAGATGTAACTTCTTATATAAATTAAATCTATGCACCTAAAAGTTATTTTTTTAATAATAGTGTTATAATCATTGTTGATTGTGTAATGATATTAAAATTAATGTTAACTTCATTTTTTGTTGCATTGGGTAGGTAGATAAAAGTAGCTGTTCATGTGAGGCAGACCAGCTGAGGTTATTGGTTAATCCATGTCTGCAATCTGCATGCATGATCGATGGGCTTCACAACTTTAGATCTTCCCAGAAATTAATCTCCATACCTGTAAAATTCTGATATTTGGCACTGACGCATGGAAGAATATTGGATTCATTAGCTTTACATTAAAGCAAAATGTTTAGAGGAGCTATTTTTCTTGGTCAAAAATCAAATAATTTGTTGATAAGGAATCAAGATATCCTGATTACAAGTTTAGGGGTACTGAAATTGTGTTTAGGGCAGTAGGACCTACGAATTTAAATTTTAATTAGAGTGAATGGTATCAAAAAATAAGATATATTATAATTCAATTTATGAAATTTGACAAAACTTACCATTTAATTTTTATATTTTTAAAATTGAATTATTTAGTTTCTAAAATTTAACAAAACTTACAACTTAATCTATACTGTTAGAATTTCGGTTAAGTGTGAAATGATTAAAATATTTTTAATTTTATTTTCAATCTAAAAATAATTTAATCATTGAAATTTTATTTTATTGTCAATTTAATTTTTGAGATTTGGTTAAACTTATAATTTAGTCATTGTAGTTTTGAAACCAAGCATCTTAGTCATTAACATCTTAATAAACTTACAAGTTAGTTCTTATGATTAGAATTATGGTTAATTCATCATTAAATTTAGTAAAAATATAAAAGTGTTTTTAATTCTATTTTCAATTTAAATAATTTAGTTCTTAAAATTTTCTTTTAATAATAATTTACGTCCATATTCATAATTTTTTCTTTTTTAATATATAATAATATAATATAATATATCAAAATATTATAGATTGATATATATATATATATATATATATATATATATATATATATATTAAAATAATAGTCATAAATAGAATTTTGCAAATTATAAAAGCTTATGTATAAATAGTTATACTATTAAATAATCCATTTGTAAAATAAATGGACGATTTTGTAACCAACTAAAATTTTTAAGGATCTTAGAGTAATTAATCTATTTTAATAATTTAAATTTAAAATTTTTAATTTAATAGAATCCACATTTTAAAAATATAGAGACTAAATTATTAATAAACCAAAACTTTAAAAACTAAATTACTAAGAAAATAAAATAAAGGCAATTAGGTCATTTTTACTAAAATAATAGTAACTTAATGGAATTTTAATGACAGAGTCAAAGTTGCAGATTTTATCAAATCTCAAAGACTAAATTACTTGATTTTGAAAATATAAAACCTAAATTATAAATTTTATCAAATCTCATAGTTTTACCCTAAAATACATATCCCAATTACAAGAAAGCAACATATGCTGCACGTATGAAAGAACAAAGGGATCGATGGAGCTTGTCATAACTTTCTTGAGAAAATCAAATCAAGATTAAGGATGTTGATTAGTAGAAATAAAGGGGTATTAATAAATGTGTTTCTGTTGTGTGCAGGTTTGCAATAGTCTAAATCTCTAGCTAACTGGCAACATTATATTAATTATGTCTTTTGAAATAATAATAATAATAATAATAATAATAATAATAATAATAATAATAATAATAATAGATGATGATACTGATATTCAGTAAAAAAAAGGATGATAATGATATCATAAATTTGTGACTAATTATATCCGTCTATCTTCAAGCTTTAAATAGTGATAGTTAGAGGTTTGTGGCTTTTGCTTCCAATTTTAATTTAGGGTCTATTTAGGAATTGAAATCGAATTAATTTTAGTACAATTCTAATTTGATTCAGTTCTCAATTTATAAAATAATTTTATATAATTATTTTCATAAAAAATCATACTTAAATTAATGTTTAAATTTTGAAGTGTGTCATTAATATACAATATCTTATATAATAACATAATAGTATAAGTATATTATATAATAAACATTTTAACTATTTATTAATTATATAATATTTAATTATAAGATACAAATATAATTATGAATTATATATATATATATATATATATATATATATATATATATATATATATATATAATTACAATCTAACATGTAAATATATAATTATATTAAAAATATATAATATATATGAAAAAATTATAAAAAAAAAATATGTAAAAATTGATTCTCGACTCTATTTTAATTTAGTTCAATTTTGATACAATTCTGATTTGATTCTTAATAAAAAAAATTAAAATTGAATCAAAATATCAAAATTAGTTTAATATAATTTTTCAATTCAATTCAAAACTCCAAGAAATGTGCACAGCGCTAATGTCACGATCCAAATTATGGGCCAGATTGGCACTAAGACTTGGATCAGTATAAAGCCCCCAAAGCCTGTAGTAAGCCTAACTGTTCTGGCCTAACCATGAAGCCCATACTCTAAGCCCATACTCTAAGCCCAATTTAAGAAACTAACCGGACAGAGTCTGGCCATAACCTGGACTATCCAACGAGGAGTTCTTAACTCACCCGACCTATTATATCCATTTGGGGAGCTCAGCTCACCCTCATAATACTCAACATAGTAATTTAATTAAATGGGAGCTCAGCTCCCTTATCCAAGACAAATGCCCATTCCATATATCCATACACGCATAAATATTAGGTTTACAATTTCAAAAATAAATAAAATATTACAGTCTCAAACCAATTAAAATACTTCTAACATATGCAAAGTTCTAGATTTGTAATCAATACTATATAATACTGATATATGCTGCTAATAAACCTGCAAGGAAGGAAGCAAATTAATCACCGAATGAATTCTCCGGTATCCTAGAAAAAAAGGGGTGAACAAGGGTAAGTGTTAGACTCATAGAGTAAAATATTAATTTTAAATACAATTTATATAATTATCTAGAGCCAATGCATCCCTAAGGATGAAATGTAACATATATCAACACATTCAACCAAGTTCAAACAATATTTGCACTAAGAATAATTTAGAGTACTCACACATTCGTGTGTCACATCAATCAAATATATATATATATATATATATATATATATATATATATATATATATATATATATGGGAGCTGATCCCCTACACAACTCTCTTAATTCCAACCTTTGCCAGTGAGATCAACTCGAGCCAGACTTTCTGTTAATAATCCAAATGTGGGGGTCAGCGAGATCAACTCAAAGCCGTACTCAGCCCGACTTATCACCAAAAGGATTGGGCCCCAAGCGAGACTAGCTCAAGTCGATCTGCCTGTCCTATCCATATCTAGTACCACACCTCATACACGCTAACACACGCACACAACTCCAAATTAGTCTAAGGCGACACCCACATCAATTTCATCAAATAATAATGCAACACAAAGCACACCTATAATAGCTATATACATATAATTATAAGTAAATGTATGAGTATGCCTTGTATGTATAACAATATTAAAATTATAAATAAAATTAATATCTACACACCGTACATTGGAAATCACTGTAGCGGCTGAGTGGAGGAGGATGGCTGACCTTGATCACCTAAACAATTATATTATAAATTTATTAGTACTAACTCAAAATAAGACTTTAAAGAGTCAAAAGATACCCTAATTTATGCTAGAAATTCGACAGAGTTTCTCTTGTACTTGGGACCTACCCAACCTGCAAAGTAGCTCGAATTACACTTCTAAAGTCACAAGTCAACTCAACAATATCACCTGGCTCCTCCTGGGCCCTCCAATTCAATTATAAGGCTTAAAATTGACATTTTACAAAAGTCATTCAAACTAGCTCTAAAAATTTTAAAATTTTTGCTCCGCGATCCTTAATAATGCTATAAGACTATTGCAAAAGGAATCATAGTTTTCTAACCACCCATGAATAATTTATGATTTTTTTTTTCTAGACTCCATATTAGGCAAAAATGAACAACTCGAAGTTTGGGTTTACTTACGCCAATTCTGATGCTTGGAATGTGTCCAGAGTCTGAAAATGGTGGTGAGGACTATAATTTCAAACCATTTTTTGGGCAACTCCGATATCTTGTCTATCTGGCCCGAAAATGCAGATCTGGGCACTTGTGAAATTTCTACGAAATGAACGTATCTACGTGAAGCCCGCAATACCAGAAGTTATGATATGATTTTTATTTAAAAAAATTCGAGATGTTACATTATTTCCTCCTTATAGAAACTTCATTCTTGAATTTTACATAAGGCAGAATAATAACACTAAGTTACATACTAAACAAGTATGGGTACTTATTGTGCATATACAGCTCTGACTCCAAGATGTATTCCTCCACAGAACTTTAACCGTAGGGATTTATTTTAACTGAAGCTATCTCATCTAATAGTCTACTATAGGTACTGGCTGCTCCTCAAAGGTCAAGTTCTCATTCAATTCCACCATGTCTGGTTGTAGCACATGAGAAGGATCGGGAATATATTTCCTAAGCATGGAGATATGAAATACTAGGTGGACATAAGAAAGGTTTAATGGCAACTCCAACCGATATACAACTGCTCTCACTCTATCTGTGATATCAAAAGGTCCTAAGTAATGGGGTTCCAACTTGCCTTTCTTTTCAAATCTCATAACTCCTTTCATGGGAGAAACCTTTAAGAACACATAGTTACCCACTGCAAATTCCACATCTTTCTGCATCAGATCTGTATAACTCTTCTACCTACTGAAACCTATCTTTAAATGTTTTCTGACCCAAGGAATCATCTCTAAAGTGTACTGCACCAGATCTAAATCATGTGCTCTCGCCTTTCCAACTTCTATCCAATGCAGAGGGGTTATACACTTCTTGCCATATAATGCCTCATAGGGTGCCATTCTAATACTGGAATGATAGCTATTGTTATAAGCAAATTCCACCAATGATAACTGATCATTGTACTGACCTCCAAAATCCATGACACATATGCAAAGCTTATCCTCCAAAGTTTGTATTGTCCTCTCAGATTGCCCATCTTTCTGTGGGTGGAAAGCTGTACTAAAATTTAGCTGTGTGCTAAGTGCTTTTTGAAGCTTCCTCCAAAGTTCAGAAGTGAATAGGGGCCCTCTGTCAGATATTATGAAAGCAGGAATCCCATATAATCTGACTATCTCATGGATGTTTAACCTTACATACTGAGCAATAATATAGGTGGTCCGTAAAGGAAAAAAGTGAGTCGACTTGGTTAAATGGTCCATAACCACCCATATGGAATCATACCCTCAGGTAGTATGAGGTAACCCAATCACAAAGTCTATAGCGATCATTTCCCACTTTCACTATGGAATGAGAATCTCCTGCAACTTCCCTTACTGCCTCTGATGCTCAAACTTTACCTTCTGATAAGTTAAGCACTTGGACATAAAATCTGTCATGTCCCTTTTCATGCCATTCCACCAGTATCTATCTTTTACATCATGGTACATCTTCTTAGAGCCTGGGTGGACTCTGTAGGGTGTATAGTGTGCCTCCTACATAATTTCATTTCTAAAGTTGTCCACATTTGGTACACATACCTTAGAGACTTGCATAAGGGTACCATCTACACCAAACCCAAACTCACAATCTTCTCCTTGTTGTACTCTTTCCACAATCTACATTAATTGTGAGTTCCTATACTAGAAAACTCTAATCCTGTCTCACAAGTCTGGCCTTACTTTGAAATGTGCCAAAAGTGCACCCGAATTAGTTATATCCAGGATCAAAACTTGATCCAATAACTCATGCAACTCTTGAATCAATATTTTCGTCTCTGCTGATATATGTGCCAGGCTACCAGAAGACTTCCTGCTTAAAACATTGCCACCACATTTGCTTGCTCTGGGTGGTGCTAAATGGTGCAATCATAGTCATTCAAAAGCTCCATCCATCTCCTTTGCCTCAAGTTTAGATCCCTCTATTGAAAGACATACTTTAAACTTTTATGGTCAGTGTATATCTCACACATTTTACCATACAGATAGTGCCTTCAAATTTTTACTGCAAAGACTACAGCCACTATTTCTAGATAATGAGTGGGATAGTTCTGTTTGTGCTTCTTTAACTGCTTTGAAGCATAAGCCACCACTTTACCATGTTGTATCAAGATACACCCTAACCTAACTCTAGAAGCATTGCAGTGCATCATATATCCTTCTCCACTCATAGGCAAAGTCAACACAGGAGCTGTAGTTAAACAGTCTTTAAGCTTCTAGAAGCTTTCCTCACACTCATCTGACTAGAAAAATGGGACATTTTTTCGAGTCAACAGTGTCAGAGGAGCTGCTATACTAGAGAAGTTCTGTATAAAGCACCTATAATAACTTGCTAGGCTTAGAAAACTTCACACCTCAGTGACTGTAGTAGACCTCTGCCAATCAGTTACTACTTCAATCTTCTTGGGATACACTTGAATACCTTCATTAGAGACCACATGTCCCAAGAATGAAATACTCTCCAAGCAAAACTCACACTTTGAAAACTTAACATACAGTTGATGCTCCCTTAAGGTCTACAATACCATCCTTAAATGCCAAGCATGTTCTTCTTCAGTCTGGGAATATACCAAAATGTCAGCTATGAAAATAATGATAAAGCGACACAGGAATGGTCTAAACACACTATTCATTAGATCCATAAAGACTACTGGTGCATTAGTGAGTCCAAATGATATCACTAAGAACTCATAATGACTATACCTAGTCCTGAATATTGTTTTTAGCACATCCTCACTCCTTATAGCTTTTTCTTATTATTGTTGTATTCCTCACCTAACCTTTTCAATACTGTTAGCAGGTTAAAGGAATCTTGCCCCATTGCTATCCACTTCACCTTAGGAATGGGGAACAAGTAGAGGCTGATCCAATCTTATAACTTCAAGCTCCATATTATGGCTCCTAACACTACCCCAACTATGACCTACTCTGAGTCTTGCAATTTTGGGTTATATATGTTGGCAACTGTTCTCACTGATGTGGTCCTATCCTAGGCTTTTTAATTAATGTTCAATTCACCTCGTTTACCTTGTCCACACTAACACTTTGACTATTGTATTTCTTTGTGTTTTTTTTTTCTTTACTATCTCTGTTGCGTCAACTATGCTTCAATGTTACTTAGAATTGATCCTCTGACCGTGTTGATTAGTACCCCACTAGTAACTTAGCTTTTCACCCTCCAATAACTAAACCTTAAATATCCTGCACCCTTCTTGTAATGACTTTTAACCATTGTCTATTCTGATCCTAAAATTCATACCCTTAACTACCTTGAGGAAGAGATCTACATCGGTTCCATCTTCCATTCTCCTTAATCAGTCAAAACTTAGGGTACTAGGTACCCAATTCCCATCCCTAAGTTCAAAAGAACCACATATGTCATGATTTGGTCACTTATGACCCTATAATTGAACTTGTATCCTCCCCTGGGTAATCAAGCCAACAACTTTCTATCACACTATAGTCCCATTCAAAACGTCATTCTGTAGGTCACTACACTAGTAGTAACCTTTTGTCTCTCTTAAAAAGACATTACCATATTCTGAAGGATAACTGACTGTAAAAGAGGTACTATATTTATCATATTGCCACAATTATGTAAGGCCATCTACTCTCTTATCATACTGCAAACTTTTCTAAAAAGTTATTTTATAGGCTATGAACATTATTCTAACCTTGGGTCTCCTTTAGGGAGTAAAGCCATACTCTACACCTCGCTGTCGCATTAAGGAGATGCTACCTTAATAAACTCTAAGCAAAGCATCCATCATAATGCCAAAATTATCCAAGATCCCATACAAGAAACTAGATGGTCCATTATACTACAACCATACTAAAACTTTCAATCTCGTGGTAACTCAAGCTATAACGTTGTGCTCAAGTTAGGATAACTAAGTCATTAACTCTAGTTGTCGCCTAAAAGCAATATCTGATACTCTATCCTAGGGGTTTTAAACCACAATTAGGAGTTTCCTAACTCCTCTATAAAAACAGAATTCCGTTATGGCGCAACTGTACCAAAAAGAAACTGTTTGCAAAACCTTATCATAAAACACCATGTGGATGTACACAGCTTTACACAATAATCTCATGTCTTTATTGTAATATGTAGCTTACAACATAAACAACGAGAGCACTACATAAGTTACTATGGTACATCCCAACAAACTGTAATCTTTAAACCCTTACACCTCCATAAAAATCATATGGAAAATTATCCTGATAGAACACTCAATTAATATCATAAACTTTCCCTAACTAGGCAGTTCACATTGGTACCCACACCCTCGCTTAAGGCAATTACACTATTATGACTCATTCTATGTACTCGTGCCTTACATTAATTAGACATGTCACATGGCCATATACTGACTAATCACATCATCTCTTAGGGCACTTATCACTATCGCAGATATTGGCACATCCGCTAACTCTAATTATATTACTTTTAGTCCCATGAGAACCGATATATTGGACACACACGAAGAAATACTACCAAGAGAAACGCTAAAATTAGAAGCAAGAAATTACAGAAAAGACAAAACAGGATCCTATTCTCCATATGTGACAAACCTAAGGTAATATTTTCCATGAATCTAGAGCCTAACTCTGATACTAACTTTTTCATAACCCAAATTATATGCCGGACCAGCACTAGGACTCGGGTCAGAATAAAGCCCTCAAAGCTTGCAGTAAGCCTAACTATTCTAGCCCAACCATGAAACCTATACTCTAAGTCCCAATTCAAGAAACTAATCGAACAGAGTCCGGCTATAACCTGGACTCTCCAACAGGGAGTTCTTGACTCACCCGACCTGTAATCACAAAATATATCCATTTGGAGAGCTCAGCTCACCCTTATAATAGTCAACACAATAATTTAATTAAATGGGACCTCAGATCTCTCATCAAAGACAAATGCTCATTTCATATATGCATACACGCATACATATTAGGTTTATAATTTTAAAAATTAAATAAATTATTATAGTCCCAAACTAATTAAAATATTTCTAACACATGTAGAGTTCTAGATTTGTAATCAATACTATATAATACTGATATTTACTACTAATAGACCTGTGAGGAAGGAAGCAGGTTAATCACAAAACAAATTCTCCTGTATCCTGGAAAAAAAAAGGGGTGAACAGGAATGAGCGTTCGACTCATAGAGTAAGATATTGATTTTAAATATAATTTTTATAGCTATTTAGAGCTAATGATCCCTAAAGATGAAATGTAACATATATCAACACATTCAACCAAGTTTAAACAATATTCGCACTAAGAATAATTTGAAGCACTCACACACTCATGTGTCACATCAATCAAATATATATATATATATGGGAGCTAATCCCCTACACAGCTCTCTTAATTCCAACCTTTGCCAGTGAGAACAACTCGAGCCAGACTTTCTGTTAATAATCCAAATGTGGGGGTCAGCGAGATCAACTCAAAGTCGTACTCAGCCCGACTTATCACCAAAAGGATCGGGTCCCAAGCGAGACTAGCTCAAGTCGATCTGCCTGTCCTATCCATATCTTGTACCACACCTCACACATGCCGACACACGCAGACAGCTCTAAATTACCCTAAGGCGACACCCATATCAATTTCATCAAATAATAATGCAACACAAAGCGTGCCTATAATAGCTATATACATATAATTATAAGTGAATGTATGAGCATGCCTTGAATGCATAACAATATTAAAATCATAAATAAAATCAATATCTACTCACAGTAGTACACTGGAAATCACTGTAGCAGCTGAGTAGAGGAGGATGGCTGACCCTGATCACCTAAACAATTATATTATAAATTTATCAGCACTAACTCAAAATAAGACTTTAAAGAGTTAAAAGATACTTTAATTTATGCCAAAAATCTGACAGAGTTTTTCCTGTACTTAGGACCTATCCAACCTGCAAATTAGCTTGAATTACACTTCTAAGGTCACAAGTCAACTTAACAACATCACCTGGCTCCTCCTGAGCCCTCCAATTTAGAAAAATCTCACACAATCCGACAATTCAATTATAAGGCTTAAAATTAACATTTTACAAAAGTCATTCAAATTAGCTCTAAAAATTCTAAAATTTTTGCTCCGCAGTCCTTAACAATGCTATAAGACTATTGTAAAAGGAATTGTAATTTTCTAACCACCCATGAATATTTTATGAATTTTTTTTTCTAAACACCGTATTAGGCAAAAATGAATAACTCGAAGTTCGGGTTTACCTACACCAATTTTGATGCTTGGAATGTGTCCAGAGCATCTGAAAATGGTGGCGAGGACTATAATTTCAAACTTTTTTGGGGCAGCTCTGGTAGCTCGTCTGTCCAGCCCGAAAATGTAGATCTGGGCATTGGTAGAATTTCTACGAAGCAAAGGTACCTACGCAAAGCCCACAATACCAAAAGTTAGGATATAATTTTTATTTAAAAAATTTTGAGATGTTACATTGTTTCCTCCTTATAAAAACTTCATTCTCGAATTTTACATAAGGCAGAATAATAACACTAAGTTACATACTAAACAAGTATGGGTACTTATTGTGTATATACGACTCTAAGTCCCAGATGCATTCCTCCATAGAACTTTAACCATAGGGATTTGTTTTGACCGAAGCTGTCTCATCTGATAGTCTACTTTAGGTACTGGCTACTCCTCAAAGGTCACGTTCTTATTCAATTCCATCGTGTCTGGTTGCAGCACATGAGAATGATCGAGAATATATTTTCTAAGCATGGAGATATGAAACACTAGGTGGACATGAGAAAGTTTTAATGGCAACTCCAATCGATACACAACTGCTCCCACTCTATCTGTGATATCAAAAGGTCCTATGTAATGGGGTTCTAACTTGCCTTTCTTTTTAAATCTCATAACCTCTTTCATGGGAGAAACCTTTAAGAACACATAGTCACGCACTGCAAATTCTACATCTTTCTGCATCAAATCTGTATAACTCTTCTACCTACTGAAACCTGTCTTTAAACGTTTTCTGACCCAAGGAATCATCTCTAAAGTGTACTGCACCATATCTAAATCATGTGCTCTCGCCTCTCCAACTTCTGTCTAACACAGAGGGTTTATAAACTTCCTACCATATTGTTGACACCATATTTTGGCCGATCCCCAAAATCAATAAAACTTTGAAACCAACCCCCAGTACTAAGTCTCCCTGTGACAGCTAATCATATTTCTGATCCCTCTTTGATAGACAGTCACATTTCCGATCTCTCCTCACAAAGAATTGAATCAATGCTAAGTCCTCACATCAGTCAAAGCCTTACCGATCTCTCAAACCCATTGTCGAATCTCCGGACCAATCAAGTATATTCCTGATCTCTGTTGACAAACGAAATGAACTGACACTAGATCTTTTCTTACCAGTTTTATTGCCGATCTCCCTTTCAAAAGTCTAAGAGCTAAGGTTTTGGTCCGGTTTAATGAGGATTCCGGTCTTAAGTGTTCAAGTCAAATTTCCAATTTTAATCAAGTCTCGTTCAGCATTTCTTCCCTACCGATCTCATGCTTATTGTGCTTTTCCGATCTCTTACGCTTAGATTAATAATTGCATTTAGTTCTTGTTTTGCTATGTTCAGACAATCAAATACTTAGGCAATTCAGAGAGATTTTCCAATCACATCCAATCATTGAACAAAGAGCGATTTCATTTCATACCAACATTTGTACAAGTGATCCCCCAGCCTGATCTACATTTTCCTCATTTTCTCTCTCACCCTCGGCCTCCTCTTCGCTCTCCTCCTTGCCTCCGGGAGCCAGGTCGGCCATCCAAGAGAAGTCCTCCTCTGGGTAACGCTTCTGGAGCTCGGCCAAGAGATCCTTGTGAGCGTTCACATAAGCACCGGCTATTCCTGTCACCATCTCTTCATCTTTTGCCTTAAGCTCCTCAGCAAGGTGAGCGACCTGAGCAGCTTCGTTGGCCCGGAGCGCCTGGACTTCTCTAAGAGCATGATCCCTTTCAGCCAAAACATGAGTCTGTTCGGCCAGCTTATCCTCATAGTACTTCATGCGCCCCTCAATTTGAGATATGTAATCCTGAGCAGATGAGAGTTGGGATCGGAGGGATGCCACTTCTTGACTCTTCTTTTCGACCTCCTTACCCAGGCGGTGCGCCTTTTCCCGGACTATGTCTTTGGTTCACGTGCACTCTACATTCGAACTCATGGATCGGGTTAGGATGTCGTCAAGATTGTCCGAGACACCGTCCCGATCCTCCCGAAGGCAGATAGAAGACCCCAAGACTTTGGCAAAATCGGGGTTCTCCCGAACAGTCCGGTTGTTCTCCAGGGAAGCGATCAGCACTTGAGCGCCACGAGAAGGGGGCCTCGCAGGAGGTCGAGAACGACCCCCTTCTGTGCTTGGAACAACTGGAGGAGGTGGAGGCGGCTCTTCTCGTTGAGGAGGAGATCGGACAGCTTCTGCGATCGGCGGTCCCGAAGGTCGGGGCGGGCCTCCTTGCGTCTCCCCAGGTTCATGACCGGGTGTTTGAAGCAGTGCCGAACGCTTCATCTCTTTCACCTTCCGGGAAATCTCTCTTTCTTTCTTCCGCTTCCTGGAACCCTCACCACCCGCCATACCTGCACAAAAAAGAGGTCAGTGAGATCGCTAAGGTCCAAAGATCTGAGAAATAGAAAATACCGATGCCAAGATCAGAGAGCTGAAGCCCGCGATTTTCGCCCGTGATCAACTCCATCGTCCAATGATGCAGCTCGGCAGTCACCGCATCTAAACAGGAGTACTTTTGAGTGGCAGCTTGATTCTTCAGTTCCATCACTATTAGGTCTTCCTCCTTGTTCAGGGTAATACGCCTCGGAATCAAGGGCCCCTGGTGCCACCAGCTACGGGGGAAGTCCTCAAAGCATTTCGGATTTTTGCTCCTCAGAATGAAGAAGCGGTTCTTCCAATTCTTAAGGGAGGAGGGCAGATCGGTAAAGAGCCCACAATGAGGCTTCGCCTGAAAGAACCAGTGCTCGTCGTCCTTTCGGCGAGTTAGCCTGTGCAGTTCGGCGAACACCTTAGCCATAGGTCTGATTCCCTTAGCTCGGCACAGGCCTTGGAAGGCTACCAAGATCCGCCACGAGTTAGGGTGAATTTGGGCAATGCACACTCGGTGATATTTTTAGGACCTCTTTGAAGAAGTCGTCCAGAGGGAACCGAAGACCGGCCTTTAACTGTTCCTCGTATACCATAACCATGTCATTCTCTTCAAAGAAGTGATCGGCTCGGTGATCGCCGTGACACCGGATAAGTTCATATGAATCGGGCTCAATGTTGTACTCCTGGCTAAACGACTGCAGATCGGTTTCTTGCAAGATCGATGGCAGCTCGTCCATAGGAAGATTCTCCCTCCCTGAGGAAGGTACAAGCCTCGATGGTGCGGTTCGCCCCCGAGCTGGAATGGAGACCCTAGAAGGTTCTGGTAGTGCGCTTGGCCCAACCACCTCTACTTCATCAGACGACCATGAAACATGGACGGAAGGTGGGCTTGCCGCTCTCTGACCTTCAGCGCCGCTCATTTTTAAGGAAAACAAAGAACTTAAAGCTAAAAGAAGGATTAAAACCCTTACCGGAGCTTGAACGGAGTCGGAAGAGCTTGAAAATCGGGAGAGTTTTGGAATTGCTTGCGAGAGACAGAAAATGGCATAAGTAAGAAACTGGCTAACCCCTACCCCTATTTATACTCGTCCGAGCATTTAATGCTCACGATGTCCCAGGCAATGCATCGGTTAACGGGATTCGCCAGCTGTTCTGACACGTCTCTCGAACACTCCAAATTCCATAAAGAGAACGGCTAATTAGAGATCGGCATATTAAGATAAATGTTTCGAATTGCGGATCAGTTAAGGGTTGTTCAGTTAGGAACCAGATCGGATAAACACATCAGAGATCGGAAAATAATCAATGCAATAATAATAAGATGATAATCGACTTTTATTTCCAAAAGATCGGATTACATCATTTGGGCGATCTCTAGGGATCGGAATAATAGAGATCGGAAGATGGGAGATCAGCATGAGAGATCGGAATAGGAGCGTGGGAGGGATCGGAAGGCAAAAAGAATAAGACAAATCCCAAATAACCGCCGTCGAATCAGAGCCGAGGTAGTTAAAGCGTGGCAGACGAGATCTCCACCGCACGCCTAAGAATCGCCCGCAATGCTGACAGGTGCCAGGGTATGTCATGACAGTCCTGTACATCCCAATCTCCACCGTTGATCTCACTTGTAAGGACAAACCCGGAACCCTTGGATCAAGAGAAAATACGACAAGACCAGCGTCTTTCG
The DNA here is from genome assembly GCF_030052815.1 of Hevea brasiliensis. NCBI lineage: Eukaryota > Viridiplantae > Streptophyta > Magnoliopsida > Malpighiales > Euphorbiaceae > Hevea > Hevea brasiliensis. The sequence continues at coordinate 7,630,105 of NW_026614585.1, forward strand.
CTCTTAGCCCTCAGATCGCTCCGGACAAGAGGATTTGAGACCGTCAGATTGAAAGAAGAAAAGGACGAATATTCTGAAGAATAATCTCAGCCGTTCATTTTGGTTCTCTTTAATTCTCAAGCATCCGATCATGTCCTTCAAAATCCAGACCCTCCATCTCCCTCAAAATAAATCCTTACCCTTCATGGGGAGCACCCGATTCCTATAAATACCTGCCTGAAAACTGTTCAAAAGGACGAAAAAATATAGACAAGAGGCAGTGGCTATAGTGGAATAACTCTGAAACTTAATTCAGTTTGTTACTCTGCTATTTTTTTTGGAGTTTTCGTAGGAAAAAACTTTTGAAACTAGTTTTCTGAAGTGTTTTCTTGCAAAAGGGATTCTTGAATACTGAAATTTTTCATTTTCAGTTCGTTCATTATCCTGTGGCACTCCCACTTTCTGTCTTTGTTATCCTCTATTTCCATTCATATTGTCTAAGCTCAACTCCACTCAAGCTTGGTTATTTTGACCTGTTTACATTTTAACAAAGAATACTTCATTTCGAGGCAAATCATAGTCCTCCGGCTGCCAACCTGCAATCTTGCTACTTTTGCGATTCTGTAGTTAGTTCAATAGACTCGACTCCCTACAGGTCAGTGTTAATATCGCCATTTTATTAAGTCTAGTTCTCGTTTCACGTATTTCCTTTTGTCCTCTTTCTTATGCCTGTTGTTTTCTTTAAGTTCATGTCACGCTAAAAAAATACAAAGGAAAGATATGCTCTAGTTTACTCCCGTGCTGGCTAACCCACACTTTTGTTAATCTTTATTATTTCTGAACGCAAGTCATCTAGTCCCGAGTTACGTAGAAGTAGTTAGGCAAAATGTAGGTAACTGTGTTTAAAGTGTCTCTTTAAAAAAGAGGGTCTAAATAACACGTCAGGGAAATAGCAAAATTGAATCACTAGGCTGACATGGAAGGCGATCCGGCATAATGCCATAAGGCGGAATAAAAAATCAAAACTCAGATAAGTAAAGGGGTACAGATAGGATACTGGTAAAGTGACCTTAGGGGAGGTCAGCAAAATTCAGTCCGGCGTCCCTTATTTAGTCTCAAAGTACTAACGAGTTAAAAGAAGTCTTATTTCGACCTTTGGCACCTTTAAATACTAGAACTCTTAAACTTAGACTCCTATGATATATGGCTGTGTCCAAATTTCGAAGAGGTCGGAAGAGAGTCTTTATCCGTTCCTCAAACAAAATTTTTAACAAATAGTTTAAAAGAGATCGGAGGAGAGTTCTTATCCGGTTCTCAATCTAAAATTTAAAATAAATACTTAATAGAGATCGGAGGAGAGTTCTTATCCGGTCTCAACCCAAAATTTTAATAAATATTAAATAGAGATCGGAGGAGAGTTCTTATCCGGTCTCAACTCAAAATTTTAATAAATATTAAATAGAGATCGGAGGAGAGTTCTTATCTTATCCGGTCTCAACTCAAAATTTTAATAAATATTGAATAGAGATCGGAGGAGAGTTCTTATCCGGTCTCAACTCAGAATTTTAATAAATATTAAAGAGTTCGGAGAAGAGTTCTTATCCAATTCTTAAATTAAATTTTAATAAAATATTTCTTTCAAATAAAATTAACATACAACAGTAACTCACTAAGGTTGTCTCCTTTACTTATGTATCTGGGTGATCCAAATTTAGTGAAAAATCAAATGTTCCTTTAGTCAAAAGGATTAACATGTCCATTCAAGCCCTCCTAACTAATGCAAAATTAAATCTACTTACCCTTATTAAGGGACGAGGTGGGGTGCCTAACACCTTCCCCACCCGTTTACGGACCCCGAACCTAGAATCTCTGCCAAGAAATGGTTTCATCTCAATTTATCTTCATAAACGGTTTTCTTTAATTTCCCTCAAAATTAAAGTGGCGACTCCTCACTCTTTCCCACTTCGGTGAGGGTTCGTTCAGGCGACCGCAAAATCCCTTGCGACACATATAATGCCTCATAGGGTGCCGTTCTAATACTGGAATGATAGCTATTGTTATAAGAAAATTCCACCAATGATAACTGATCATCATACTGACCTCCAAAATCCATGACACACATGTGAAGCATATCCTCCAAAGTTTGTATTGTCCTCTCAGATTACCCATCTGTCTATGGGTGAAAAGCTGTACTAAAATTCAGCTGTGTGCCAAGTGCTTTCTGAAGTTTCCTGTAGAGTTAAGAAGTGAATTGGGGCCCTCTGTCAGATATTATGAAAGCAGGAACCCCACATAATCTGACTATCTCATGAATGCCTAACCTTACATACAGAGCAATAATATAGGTGGTCCGTACAGGCAAAAAGTGAGTCGACTTAGTCAAATGGTCCATAATCACCCGTATGGAATCATACCCGTAGGTAGTACGAGGTAACCCAGTTACAAAGTCTATAGTGATCATTTCCCACTTTCACTCTAGAATGGGAATCTCCTGTAACTTCCCTGACAGCCTCTGATACTCAAACTTTACCTTCTGACAATTTAAGCACTTGGACATAAAATCTGCTATGTCCCTCTTCATGCCATTCCACTAGTATCTATCTTTTACATCATGGTACATCTTTGTAGAGCCTGAGTGGATACTATAGGGTGTATAGTGCACCTTCTGCATAATTTCATTTTTGAGGTTATCCACATCTGGTACACATACCCTAGAGCCTTGCATAAGGGTAACATCTGCACCAAACCCAAACTCACAATTTTCTCTTTGTTGTACTCTTTCCACAATCCGTATTAATTGTGAGTTCCTATACTAGAAAACTCTACTCCTGTCCCGTAGGTCTAGTCTTACTCTGAAATGTGCCAAAAGTGCACCCAAATCAGTTATTTCTAGGATCAAACCCTGATCCAATAACTCATGCAACTCCTGAATCAATGTTCTCCTCTCTACTAATATATGTGCCAGGCTACCAGAAGACTTTCTGCTTAAAACATCTGCCACCACATTTTCTTTACCTGGGTGGTACTAGATGGTGCAATCATAGTCCTTCAGAAGCTCCATCTATCTCCTTTGCCTCAAATTTAGATCCTTCTATTGAAAGACATACTTTAAACTTTTATGGTCGGTGTATATCTCACACATTTCACCATACAGATAGTGCCTCCAAATTTTTACTTCAAAGACTACGGCCACCATTTCTAGATCATGAATGGGGTAGTTCTATTCGTGCTTCTTTAACTACCTTAAAGCACAAGCCACCACTTTGCCATGCTGTAGCAAGACACACCCCAACCTAACTCTAGAAGCATTGTAGTACACTGTATATCCTTCTCCACTCATAGGCAAAATCAACACAGGAGCTATAGTTAAACAGTCCTTAAGCTTCCAGAAGCTTTCCTCACACTCATCTGACTAGAAAAATGGGATATTCTTTCGAGTCAACCATGTTAGAGGAGCTGTTCTCCTGGAGAAGTTCTGTATAAAGCACCAATAATAACTTGCTAGGCCTAGAAAACTTCGCACCTCGATAACTGTAGTAGGCCTCAGCCAATCAGTTACTACTTCAATCTTCTTGGGATACACATGAATGCCTTCATTAGAGATCACATGTCCCAAAAATGAAATGGTTTAAACACCTTATTCATTAGATCCATAAAGACTGTTGGTGCATTAGTGTGTCCAAATGACATCACCAAGAACTCATAATGACCATACTTAGTCCTGAATGTTGTTTTTAACACATCCTCACTTCTTATCCTTAGCTGATGATAGCTTGATCATAGGTCTATTTTAGAGAAGTATCTTGCTCCTTATAGTTGATCAAATAGGTCATCAATCCGAAGGAACATATACTTATTCTTAATTGTCACCTTGTTCAGTTGTTTATAATTTATACATAACCTCAATGACCCATCTTTTTTCCTTAGAAATAAAACAGGAGCATGTTTGCTGGTTTTACAACCACCGCAAGTGCACAAGGAATAAAGTAGTGAGTAAAGTATCATTCTCATGAGGAATTTAGTTAGCAAACACCAAGCTACACAACAATTCTAACTATTTAGGCTACCGAATATAGATGAAGAGTGAGTTAAATCTGTTTTGCATGCTGAAAGTAAATTTTGAATTAAACTATTTATAAAAGTAATTCCAAAATTAAGATTTCACACTGCAACCTTACTATGGATTTTGATCTTGTCTATTCATCAGATTAAGAATCATTGCTTTGATGGAAATTAATCCTAAGATATCCTAGGTCCTCTCTCAAGGCACCCAAGGTGTATTTTAATTAACCTAAATCCAACTTTCGTGGTGATTAAATTATAAAAACTCTTTAAGATCTATGATTAATTATGAAACTCCACGAAAGATTTTAGCCTATCTCTAGGTCAGATTTCCTAAGTTTAATATTCTGATTTTCCAATACTAACCTTCACCTTTCAGTTCTTCAATTAGTATCTTTTACCATGTCTAAGTGGGTACCAACACATAGCATGCGTTAAGAACACATAATATTAAATCAAAGGGAAGAACTCAGATCCAATAAATAGAAATTTAAAGTGTATCAGCAACATTTCTCTGTCCTTTGATCTTTCTAAGCTTTCTTCTTTACTCCTACACCTTGGAACTTCTTCGAAAAACCTGGAAACATACAGAAAACATAGAATTTAGAGCTTGGCAATGGAATTTATAAAAGTTGATGAAATCAATGATTATGCATGAGATTACTTATCTAAATGCTATGAAATACTATACAATTGTACTTAAAAACATCTATATGATACATGTGTGTCAAATACCCCCAAACTCAAACTTTTGCTTATCCTCAAGCAAATTGAAAAAACTTTTTTAGAACACTTTTTTAGGGGAAAAACTCAGAAACACAACCATAGGTTCAATATGCATATAATTGAACTCCTTCAACCTTCATACCAAATACCCTCTTTCAAGGCATAAAGGTTTCAATAATTACCTGCTTAAAACCTCACCCCCTTTGTGGTGTTTCAACCAATTGCTCCTCTATGCATGGCTATTAATAAGTCACAAATAACCTATTTTACCAGGATAGATTTATAAAATACTCACTCACCTCAAGTTTAGCCTCTATTATGGAAATTGCTGAAATTGATTTAATTCAAACTCCATAGGCATATCTCAATTTCCTATCTCCACTAATGTAGCACATACTTTCAAAGGATCAAAAGGTCTTTAAAAGGGTTGTAATGGGGCTAAAAGGATAATGACTTGGTTGCCAATGAAAGGTTTTTAGGAATGCAAATATGAGGATAGCATGTATGCATAAAATACTAAGTATACTAAGTTTATTCTATTGATTTTGTATGGAGAGGAGGGACTTTTGGTTTTTATAGTGCCAAGCATGCTTCCATGATATTTATCTTGGGACTTCTTCTTCTTTGTCGCACCCTTTTGTTCTCTCCCCAAAACTCATTGCTTCTGCTTGGTTGGAAAGACAAATTTTTCTTTTAATTCAATTGTACACTTGCACTCTTTCTTGAGTTTTACATCCTTTCTCAATTTTTGCACCTAATATACATTTTACTTATGCGTTTAGATTCCACAAAAGGGTAGGGTATGTGTTTAGGCTAGGGGCTAGGTAAACATGTGTGGTTAAACAAGGAAAATCATACAGGTGAAAATATAGGCTCAAGTTGGTTGCAAAGGGTATATTGTAAATAAGGGTGGCTTAAGGCTTAATGGGGCTGAATGAAAGAATGCCTTAATCATTTCTTTTTCAAACATATGCTAGGATTTCACCTCGATAGGTCTAAGAGACATGTTCTAGAGTTGGTGAGGCAATTTTAGGTTTATTTGTATTTCAAAATTTTTCTCCCAATTTTGCAAGTTCAGTGTGATAGATTAATAGCTATGAAGGGGTTTAACTAGTCTAGCTCCGCTAAGGTGATTAAGTCTTTCATAAATGACATATTAAAGCCTTTGTGCCTATCCAGATACATTCATTCCTCAATTCCATAGAGTCCAATTATTAGCTTATTAATATTTGTGGTTAAAATTCTAAGTTAAAAGCCAGTTCAAAATTTCAAGATTTGTAAAATTTTCTAAAATTTTGATACACAAGTATAATATGAATATAATTAAGCAATGCAATGAAATGCAATGATATGCAGTGCATGAAATGCATCTGTACCCCCAAACTCAAATCTGACATTGTCCTCAATGTCAACACAGCATACAAAATTAAGGTATAGCACACAAAATTAGCAAAAAGCATATTATGTATTAAAAATTTAAAGTTTGGACAAAAAGCTAGAATTAGAGACCTATGAGCGTAATGCAGGACTAAGGCATAAAAGTTTTACATGAAGGAACCTATCCTGTAGTCCTAACTCTAAAAAGCCTCTGATAAGGATGATAGTCCCTCTCCATCGAGTCTTTCCATGATCATGTCAAGCTTGTTGTGGGCCTCCTGGAGACTGTCCTCAAGTGCTTGCATCCTGTTGTTTATGGTGGTCTCCATTCGCTGAAGGTATACAAGGCTAGGGCCCATCCATGGTGGAGTGTAGGGAGGACTCATGCTATGGACTCATGGTGGAGTGGCTCTTGGGTTTCCTCCTATGGATGTGAAGGTTCACCAGGGTTTGCTTGTGCTTTGTCTCTCCTGTGGATGACATTCCCTTCGACATCTGTTAGATAGCACGTGTTGCTGACCTTCTTACATATCCCCATGGATATGCAGATGGTCTGGTCAATATTAGAGGTGTCTGGAATGGAGCGCAGCCTATGATGACCTGGAATGAATTCAAAGTGGAGTGCTATAGCTGTAATGAGTCTGCCAAGCACTATGTCGCCTATCGGCTGGTGAGAGATGCCGCGAAGGTGGTTGCACAAGAAGAAACTCTTGCTGCATCACTGCTCGGTGACCATACACCAGAGGAAGAAGAGCTCATTGGCATTTACCACGCTTAGGCTGTCACCGCGGCCCGTGATGGTGTGGGCTGCAAGTCGGTGCATATACCTCAAGGTAGGACTGGTGATGCTGGAAGATTTGGATTTGCTAGAGTTATAAAAGTTGGTGTTTGGTGCGATGGAGCGCCAAAAGTCCATGCTATTGTAGATCATTCGGTTTTGTAGAATCTCTTGGAATTCGATACTGTCAAAACCAAACACCACGTTGAACTCGTCCATGTTCATAACTCGATCAATGCTAAGAAGCGGGAATTCGATCCTCCCCCTGTCTTACCGGTGTGTGGGAAATAGTGTGGCCTTAAAACTACCAAGGAATTCCAAAGTGGTGTCCTTGTAGGCTAGAAACTAAAGTTTGGCGAATCTAGTCTACCCAATGCTGTCAAGTAGCCCATCAATCTCCTCACGCAGGTCGAGTTGCTCCAACAACCCGAAATCCATATAATTCATAGAAATAATCCTTCGATTGTTGAGCCGTGCACACAAGTCTCGGTGGGCATAAGTGCTGAATGTCCACGTAATGGAGAACTCGGGTTGTGGTGGCTGTGGAGGTTACTGTTAAGGTGCTAGTGGTGGTTGGGGTTGTGGTGGATGGGTTTGCCTTGTTTGTAGGTGTTGGGGCGATGGCTGAGGAGGAGAAGGTGAGGAGTCATGTTCTTGCTCGGAGGAGGAGCCCATTTGTCTAGCTGGTCTCTTTGTAGGTGCCATTGGAGATTTTGGAGAAGGAAAGGCTAGGGTTTTGTGAGAGAAAAAGGAGATTTGAGGGGTTTTCGAAGGGAAGGAAGCTTGGAAAGAAAGAGTTTCTGAGTGAGGGGAAGTTAAATGGGAGTTTAGCAGATTTAAAAGGTCATTGTGACCTTTCTTTTTGCGCTTTTCGTGCCCTAGGTATCACGTCTGCGACATGATACACAGGGCGTGTATCACTACACGGGTCCCAACTATCAGACCCGTGTATCTTTCTGTCCTAAATTTTCCTTTTTCTGCTAAGTTACACGGCTCGTGTAAATCTATTACGAGACCCGTGTAACTTCCTGTCTCTAAGTTACTTTGCTAGCCAAGTTACACGGCCCGTGTAAATTGGATTTGGGACCAGTGTAACTTTCTGTCTCCCTTAAACTTAAAATTTTTCTCTCTATTATCGAAGCACGCCCCGTGTAATGTTACACGAGGTCATCCTGTGTAAGTTTTTGGGAGTTGTACAGAATAGAAGGTTACATGGGGCATGTTAAACTTTTACACTACCCGTGTAATTTTCTGGCTCTCTAATTCTCCCTGTGTTAAAATATAATGCTACCACTATGAATGAAATGAATGTAAAAAGTAGCAACAGGTTTACTTCCTCGATTTTATGCAGTCTCTTTTTGTGTGCTTTGATGTCTCCTCTCCTCCTTTGCCTTTGATTCTTTGCTTTTGCAGAGTTATGAATTGGGGTACCTATGGAATAGAACATGAGTAAACAGAAAACAAGAATAAAATAAGAACTAGTATAAAGGAAATTTAGAAATTTTGGGTTGCCTCCCAAAGAGCGCTTGTTTATAGTCATTAGCTCGACTCTGCCTTCATTATTCACGGTCTGTGCCTTCAAAGGCACAGTTGGCTCCCTTCTCTATGGGTTCTCCCTAAAAATATGGCTTCAGCCTTTTCCCGTTCACTTTGAATGCACTTGAGGTTTCACTCCAAATCTCTATGGCTCCATGCAGGAAGACTTGCATAACCTTAAAGGGCCCGGACCATCTTGACTTCAGCTTCCCTGGAAAAAGTTTTAACTTAGAGTTGAAGAGCAGGACAAGGTCTCCTGCTTTTGTTTCTTTTCCTGCTATGCATTTGTCATGCCATCTTTTGATTTTATCTTTGAAGATTTTGGCATTCTCATATGCATCCTGCCTTATTTTATCAAACTCATTGAGCTGTAGGAGTCTTTTTTCACTAGCAGCTTTGAGGTCAAAATTCAGGGTCTGAATTGTCCAGTAGGCTTTATATTCAAGTTCGATAGGGAGGTGGCATGATTTCCCATAAATCAGTCGAAAGGGTGTTGTTCCAATTGGAGTTTTATATGCAGTGTGGTATGCCTACAATGCATCATCTAACTTCACAGACCAATCCTTCCTTGAGCGGTTTACTATTTTCTCTAGGATTCGTTTCAGCTCCTTGTTTGAAATTTCTGCTTGACCACTGGTTTGAGGATGATAAGGTGTGACCACCTTGTGAGTCACTCCATACTTTTTCAATAGTGTTTCAAATTGTTGGTTGCGAAAGTGACTTCCTCCATCGCTGATTATTGCTCGTGGCATGCCAAATCTTGTAAAGATGTTCTTCTTAAGGAACCTTGTGGTCACTCTGGCATCATTAGTTGGCGTGGCTATTACTTCTACCCATTTTTACACATAATCAACACCAACTAAAATATACTTGTTTCCAAAGGAAGAGGAGAATGGGCCCATGAAGTCTATCCCTACACATCAAATAGCTCTACCTCAAGTATACCATGTAATGGCATTTCACTCCTTCTGGAAATGTTACCTGTTCTTTGGCATTGATCACAAGCTAGCACGAATGATCTCACATCTTTAAACAGATTAGGCTAGTAAAATCCTACTTGCAAAATTTTAGCTACTATTTTTGTGGTGCCAAAGTGTCCTCTATATGGTGATGAATGGCAATGCTGGAGAATGCTCTCTATATCCTCCTCCAGTATGCATCGTCTTATTAGCCCGTCTTTGCATCTCTTGTATAGTAGAAGTTCCTCCCATGTGTAGAATCGCACATTGTGTAGAAATTTCTTCCTTTGCTGGTAAGACATGTTGGGTGGTAAAACACTGCATACAAGAAAATTCACAAAATCAACATACAATGGAACTTGGGATAAGGCTAATAGGTAATCATCTGGGAATAAGTCATCTATTGGCAACTCTTCAGCTTCTTCTAAGTCCTCGTGTCTCAGCCTTGAGAGATGATCAGCTACCATGTTCTTGACCCCCTTCTTGTCCTTGATTTCAAGGTCAAATTCCTGAAGTAATAAGATCCATCGAATCAATCTTGGCTTCGCTTCCTTTTTATTCAAAAGGTATCTGATAGCAGCATGGTCTGTGTATACAATGACTTTTGATCCAAGAAGATAGGATCTAAATTTGTCAATTACAAACACTACTATTAGGAATTCCTTTTCTGTGGTAGCATAGTTAATTTGTGCATCTCCAAGTGTCTTACTGGCGTAGTAAATGGCATGGAGTTTTCTATCTTTCCTTTGTCCGAGTACTGCTCCCACAGCATAATCACTTGCATCACACATGATTTCGAATGGTAGCTCCCAATTAGGTAGTTGTATAATAGGTGCTGAGATCAAGGCCTCTTTTATCCTGTTGAAAGAAGCAAGATAATTTTTATCAAAATCAAAGGAAACATCTTGACTTAATAAATTTGTCAATGGTTTAGCTATTTTGGAAAAATCTTTATGAATCTTCTGTAAAAGCCTGCATGTCCCAAAAAACTTTGCACTTCTTTGACTGATGTTGGTGGTGACATTTTTTCGATTTGCTCAACTTTCGCCTTATCAACTTCAATCCCTCTTTCTGATATCAGATGACTAAAGACTATGCCTTCTCTTACCATGAAGTGACATTTGCCCAATTCAGGACTAGGTTCGATTCTTCACATCTTTGTAACACTTTGAATAAGTTAGCTAAGCAAGCATCAAAAGTAGTTTTATAGACAGAAAAATCATCCATAAAGACTTCTATGATATTTTCAATATAATCTGAAAAAATAGCCATCATGCATCTTTGAAAGGTAGCAGGGGCATTACAAAGACCAAAAGGCATTCTTTTATATGCAAAGGTTTTGTAAGGGCATGTGAATATGGTCTTTTCTTGATCTTCTGGGTGAATAGGAATTTGAAAGAATCCCAAATACCTATCTAGATAACAAAAGTAGGAATGTTTTACTAGCCTTTCTAAAGGAAAATGGTCTTTTCTGGTGGCACTATTCCATTTCCTATAGTCTATGCACATGCGCCAACTAGTGACTACCCTAGTAGGGATCAGTTCATTGTTTGCATTCTGGATGACAGTTGTCCCGCCTTTCTTAGGCACTATATGTACTGGACTAATCCATTTACTATCAGAAATTGGGTATATAATACCTACGTCTAATAGTTTTAGAATTTCTTTCTTAACTACTTCTTTCATGTTTAGGTTAAGCCTTCTTTGGTATTCAATAGTGGGTTTACAATTTTTTTCTCCATAGGTATCCTATGCATGCAAATCGAGGGATTAATTCCTTTCAGGTCTTCTATTTTATACCCTATAGCCTTGCTATGGGTCCTGAGTACTCTTAGCAATTTTTTCTCTTTTATATCAGACATGCTAGCATTGATAATAACAGGATATTTACAGTTTGAGTCCAAAAATACGTACCTTAGTGAGGAGGGGAGAGGTTTAAGTTCTACCTATTCAGTGTTGTTCTTTGGCTTGCTTTTAGGTTGTTCCTCCTTTAGCTCCTCCACCTTGAAAGCTTAAGCCAAGGGTAGGGGTGGATGAGCCGCTAAATATTGTACGCAAACTGCAGTGTGAGTGTGCAGTAAGCATGCTTCAAGAGGATATATAGGATACGCTTTACGTGATTCCTTTTCAATTTGTTTACCAACCATATCAATTTTAAAGCATTCATCAGGTTCAAATTTGTGTTTCATCATGTTGAATAAGTTGAATTCCACTTCTTCATCTCCTACCTTGAGAGTTAGCTGCTCATTTTTTACGTCTATGATTTCTGCGATGGTTGCCAAGAAAGGTCTTTCCAAGATGATAGGGATTTGAACATCTTCTTCCATTTCGAGGACAACAAAGTCAACTAGAATGAAGAATTAGCCTACCTTGATAGGGATGTTCTCAAGCATGGCCATGGGATATTTAACAGATCGGTTAGTCAATTGTAGTGAAATTATTGTGGATTTCAGTTCTCCGATCTCTAGCTTTTGACATATTGATAGAGGCATTAGACTCACACTTGCCCCAAGATCACAAAGGGCCTTGTCTATTTTTTATCGCCAATGAGATAAGGTATGGAGAAGTTTCCTAGATCCTTCAGCTTTGTAGGTAGTTTGTTTTGCAGTATGGCACTGCATTCTCTGTTAGAGTAATAGTCTCATAGTCCTCTAACTTTCTTTTCTTTGATAGAATTTTCTTAAGGAATTTGGTATAGGATAGCATATGAGAAAGTGCTTCTGTGAAGGGAATATTGATGTAGAGTTTCTGTAAAACTTCTAAAAACTTTCCAAACTTCTTATCCAATTTGGCTTTTTGGAATATCTAAGAAAAAGGTAGGGGAGGCTAATATGGCTTTGGTAGCTTCTTTTTCTTCCTTGCTTCCTCTTCCTGATCCTTCTTGACTTTTTCCTCTTTCTTCTTTGCTTGGCTTTCAGATTTATCAAAGGTTTCCTCTGTTGGTTTTTCCTCTGGATGTTCTAGAATTCTTCCACTCCTTAATGTAACTGCTTTACAATGCTCCTTTGGGTTCATCTCTGGTTGACTAGGAAGTTTTCCTGCAGTTTTGCTTGAAAAACCTGCTTGCTGAGTAATTTGATTTTCAAATATCTTGTTGTGAGTAGCAAGTTGGTCCATTCTGGAAGTTAGCTGCTTGATCATTTCATTCTATTGTTGTTGAGCTGCCAGGAGGCCTTTCATCATGGATTCCATGGTCATCTTCGTTTCAGGTTGTTGAGGTTGAGGAGGTGGTGGTGGCTGTGTAAAGTTTTGTCCTCTGTTATGAAACCTAGGGGGTGCTGGTGGTCTGTACCCTTGCTGTTTATTCATTAGCTGATTCTGCAAGTTAGTCCATGAGAAATTGGGGTGATTCTTCCATCCAGGGTTGTAAGTATTTGAATATGAGTTGTTGAGTTGCCTCTTGTTGAAGTTTCCTTCATTATTCACATAGTCCATCTATTCTATGGAGGATTTGTTGAAGTTGTTGCATTTCGAAGTCATATATCCTCCTCCGCAGTTGTCGCAGTGTTGGTTGCTTGTTCTAATAGTGTTGGCTTGCATTCTGTCAAGCCTCTTTGTGAGCTAATCAAATTGAGCATTTATCATGCTTAGGGCATCCACTTCCACGACCCCTGCTGCTCTCTTTGTATTTCTCTTTTCATTTGACCACTCGTAGTTGTGATACGCAACCCTCTCCAGAAGTTCAAGTGCTTGTATTACCGTTTTCTCCATTAGGTCACCTTTTACAGCTGAATCTACTGTGCTCCTTGTGGAAGGCAATAACCCATTATAAAAATTCTGAACTAAGAGCCAATCCTCTATGCCATGGTGTGGACATTCCCTCTGCAAGTCTTTATACCTCTCCCATGTGTCATAAAGTGATTCACCTTCCTTTTGTCTGAAGGTATTGAGTTTAACTCTCAACTTTGCAGTCTTTATAGGTGGGAAATACCTTGCTAGAAAATCTTATGGGAGGTTTTCCCAAGTGGTGAATGTTCTAGCTGGTTGAGAAAGTAACCACTTCCTCGCTTTGTCTCGAAGGGAGAATGGAAATGCTCTGAGTCTTATAGCTTAATCAGAGACTCCATTCATCTTGAATGTATCACATAGGGCAAGGAAGCACTGGAGGTGATAATGTGGATCTTCCGTTGGTGAACCCCCAAACTGGGTTTGTTGAATCATCTGAAGACATGTTGGTTTCAGTTCAAAATTATTGGCTTCCACTGCGGGTCTCGTAACATTGGGCTGGAATCCTTGTATAGATGGAGCTCTGTAGTCCCTCAAGAGTCTTGGCCTGTTGTTGTTGTTGGCCATGATTGGAGTTTCTAGATTTTCTTGATCTTGTTTTTTGTGTCTCCTTTCTCTCCTGATGGCTTTTAGAGTTCTATCTATTTCGGGATCCAAGTCCAAAACTTCTTCCTCTGGCTTTGTTCTGGCCATGCACCAAACCAAATACCTGAGAGAAAATAAAAGAATTAATTAAGTAAATTTAAACAATAATAATAAATGCCTAAATCAGCTAAAGTGCCTATTGCCTAATATTGCTAAAAATAAATTCTCTAGTAATGGCACTAAAAACTTTTTTGCTGGTTTTATAACCACTGCAAGTGCACGGATCGCTAACAACTAATAAAGTAATCAGTGAAGTATCATTCCCACGAGGAATTTAGTTAGCAAATACCATGCTACACAGTAATTCTGACTGTTTAGGCTACCGAATATAGATGAAGAGTGAGTTAAATCTGTTTTGGATGCTAAAAGTAAATTTTGAATTAAACTATTTATAAAAGTAATTCCAAAATTAAGATTTCACACTGCAACCTTACTATGAATTTTGATCTTGTCTATTTATTGGATTGAGAATAATTGCTTTGATGGAAATTAATCCTAAGATATCCTAGGTCCTCTCTCAAAGCACCCAAGGTATATTTTAATTAACCTAAACCCTACTTTCGTGGTAATTAAATTAATTAAAACCCTTTAAGATGTATGATTAATTATGGAACTCCACGAATAATTTCAGCCTATCTCTAGGTCAGATTTCCTAAGTTCAATATTCTGATTTTCTAACACTAACCTTTACCTTTTAGTTCTTCAATTAGTATCTTTTATCATGTCTAGGTGGCTACCAACACATAGCATGCGTTAAGTACACAAAATATTAAATCAAAGGGGAGAACTCAGATCCAATAAATAAAAACTTAATATTGATCCATAATAATGATCACAAGTGTAACTCTCCTAATCCCAGAATAAAGGAATTACTCACTCATGGTGAGTTTAACAAACATAATGAAAATAAAATGAAAGAACATAAAAAGTCTGCTTAAAGAAATAGAAGAAAAGAACCGAAAAGAATCTATAGCTTTGATCTTGTGAAACTTCAGCTGATGGTTCCTCCTTGATGCCGATGCACTATTCTTCTAAACGGCTGTGAAAATAGTAAAGGTGATCTTCCCCTTCTTTCTTTGCTTTTTGTTGCTTCTATTTATATACAATGTCTAGGGTCAGATTTTCAGAGTCCTAATAGCATTAGAAGTTTCTTTTTTTTCTGTCAAAAACTAGAACTGGAGCCAAATCTGGAAATTGGCTGTCGTGTGATACATGGCTCGTGTGTCACTACACAGGTCAGGGTCATGTAACTTACTAGTTCTTGAATTGTTGCATCTTGTATCGGGACAGGACTTTACACGGACCTCAGGTAGTTACACGGGCCTGATTACACGACCCGTGTACTTTTGTACTTCGGGTAAATCTTCAATCCTAGCTCGGCAGAGACTTACACGGGTCTTCATGTTTTACACGAGGCATGGTACACGGCTCGTGTACTTTAATTCTTCCTTAGCTCTTTGTTTTTTCCTGGTAGTAAGTTACACGGGTCTTTGGCTTTGATTACATGACCCGTGTAAAGTGTATCAGCAACGCTTCTATGTCCTTTGGTATTTCCAAACTTTCTTCTTTACTCCTATGCCTTGGAACTTCTTCGAAACACCTGGAAACATAAAGAAAACATAGAATTTAGAGCTTAGCAATGTAATTTACAAAAGTTGATGAAATCAATGATTATGCATGAGATTACTTATCTAAATGCTATGAAACACTATACAATTGTACTTAAAAACATCTATATGATACATGTGTATCAGAGCACCCTAAGGTGATTACTTGGCCAGATAAAACCCTTGTCCAAAAGCTCCTACACCTATTCTTTCAGTTCTTTTAACTCCATTGGCACTATCCTATAACTGTTCTTTTAGTTCTTTTAACTCTGTTGGCGCCATCCTGTAGGGTGACATAGAATTGGGGTTTGTACCCAGCACAGTATCTATGCAAAATTTAATCTCCCTATCAGGTGGCAACCTAGGAAGCTCTTTAGGAAATACATCCATAAATTCCCTAACAACTAGTACATTTTCCACACCAACACCACTGTTTAACCTAACATACCATCTTTATCTTATCCCTTGCTTCTATTGTATTTTGGAAGATACCTCATATTAACAGATTCTTCCATAGCTATATTCAATCATACCTACTGTCATTACTCTGATCCTCGTACTTTTCAGTGACTTATAACCACCTATACTTGTATCTTCCCATTCTACCCCCTATACTGTTCTGTCATTATTGCTTTACTGTAAAGTGATTCTGTTGGTAACACTGAAGACATTCGCCTAACATCCATAATGAACCTTTAACTACTTTCTCACTATCTCAAAAGTCTAACCTAAAGCCTATGTGTCATTATCTATCATTCTTTTCTCTCATCACGCCTATTTGATTCATTGGATTGACTTTTATTCAATTTACTACTTACTAACTTCTTTTCTCTGTCTGATAAGATAATTCAAAACACCATCGCACACCTTCTAGCTTTTGCTCATTATTGTTATATTACTCACCTAACCTTCTCGATACTGTTAGCAGGTTAAAGGAATCTTGCCCCATTGCTATCCACTTCACCTTAGGAATGGGGAGCAAGTAGAGGTTGATCCAATCCTATAACTTCAAGCTCCACATTCTGACCACTAACACTGCCCCAACTATGACCTGCTCTGAGTCTTGCAATTTTAGTTTATATATGTTGGCAACTGTTCTCACAGATGTGGTCCTATCCTAGGCTCCTTAATTTTACTTTCAATTCACCTCGTTTACCTTATCCACACTAACACTTTGACTACTGTATTTCTTTGTGTGTTTTTTGTTTTTACTATCTCTGTTGCATCATCTACGCTTCTATGTTACTTAGAATTGATCCTCTGACCATGTTAATTAGTACCCACTAGTAACTTAACTTTTCACCCTTCAATGACTAAACCTTAAATATCCTGCACCCTTCTTGTAATGACTTTTCACCATTTTCTGTTCTGATCCTGAAATTCATACCCTTAATGACATTGAGAAAGGGATCTACATCAGTTCCATCTTCCATTCTACTTAATTAGCCAAAACTTAAGGTATTAGGTACCTAATTCCCAACCCTAAGTTCAAAAGAACCACATCTGTCATGATTTGATCACTTATAACTCCTATAATTGAACTTGTATCCTCCCCAAGATACTCAAGCCAATAACTTTCTATCACACTATAGTCCCATTTGGGACATCATTCTGTAGGTCACTACACTAGTAGTAACCTTTTGTCTCTCTTAAAAAGACACTACCATATTCTGCAGCACAACTGATTGTAAAAAAGGTACTACATTTATCATATTGCCACAATTACGTAAGGCCATCTACTCTCTTATCATACTGCAAACTTTTCTAAAAAGTTATTTCATAGGCTATGAACATTATTCATAACCTTGGGTCTCCTTTAGGGAGTAAAGCCATACTCTACACCTTGCTGCCACACCAAGAAGATGCTACCTCAATAAACTCAAAGCAAAACATCCATCATAATGCCAAAATTATCCAAGATCCCATACAAGAAACTAGATGGTCCATTATACTGCAACCATACTAAAACTTTAAATCTCGTGGTAACTCAAGGTAGCTCAAGCTATAACGTTGTGCTCAAGTTAGAATAACCAAGCCACTAACTATAGTTATCGCCTAAAAGCAACAGCTGATACTCTATCCTAGGGGTTTTAAACCATAATTAGGAGTTTCCTAGCTCCTCTATAAGAATAAAATTTTGTTATGGCGCAACTGTACCAAAAAAAAGCTGTTTGCAAAACCTTATCATAAAAGACCATGGGGATGTACATAGCTCTACACAATAATCTCATGTCCGTATAGTAATCTGTAGCTTACAACACAAACAACAAGAGCACTACATAGGTTACTATGGTACAGCCCAATAAACTGTAATCTCTAAACCCTTGCACCTCCATAAAAATCATATGGAAATTATCTTGATAGAACACTCAATTAATATCATAAACATGCCCTAACTAGGCAGTTCACAGTGGTACCCACACCCTCGCTTAAGGTAACTATACTATCATGACTCATTCTATGTACTCATGCCTTGCATTAATTAGACATGTCATGGCTTGCATTAATTAGACATTTCACATGGCCCTAAACTGACTAATCACATCATCTCTTGGGGCACTTATCACTATCGCAAATATCAGCACATCCGCTAACTCCAATTATATCACTTTTAGTCCCATGAGAACCGATATATTGGACACACACCAAGAAATACTATCGAGAGAAACGCTTAAACTAGAAGGAAAAAATTATAAAAAAGACAAAATAGGATCCTATTCTCCATATGTGACAAACCCAAGACAATATTTCTCCTGAATCTAGAGCCTAAGCTTTGATACTAACTTTGTCACGACCCAAATTATGGGCCAGAATGGTACTAGGACTTGGGTTAGTATAAGGCTCTCAAAACTCGTAGTAAGCCTAACGGTTCTAGCCCAACCATGAAGCCCATACTCTAAGTCCCAAATTAAGAAACTAACCGGACAGAGTCCGGCCATTACCTGGACTATCCAACAGGGAGTTCTTGACTCACTCGACTTGTAATCACAAAATATATCCATTTGGGGAGCTCAGCTCACCCTCATAATACTCAACACCGTAATTTAATTAAATGGGAGCTCAGATCTCTCATCTAAGACAAATACCCATTCCATATATCCATACACACATAAATATTAGGTTTACAATTTTAAAAATAAATAAATTATTACAGTCCCAAACAAATTAAAATGCTTCTAACACATACAAATTTCTAAATTTGTAATCAATACTATATTGAAATTATAAATAAAATCAATATCTTCTCACAGTATACAGAGAATCACTGTGGCAGTTGAGTAGTGGAGGATGGCTGACTTTGATCACCTAAATAATTATATTATAAATTTATCAGCACTAACTCAAAATAAGACTTTAGAGAGTCAAAAGATACTCTAATTTATGCCAAAAATTCGGTAGAGTTTCCTCTATACCTAGGACCTACCCAACTGGCAAAGTAGCTCGAATTACACTTCTAAGGTCATAAGTCAACTCAACAACATCACCTGACCCCTCCTAGGCTCTCCAATTCAGACAAATCTTACATAGTTCGACAATTCAATTATAAGGCTTAAAATTGATATTTTGCAAAAGTCATTCAAATTAGCTCTAAAAATTCTAAAATTTTTGCTCCGCGGTCCTTAACAATGCTACAAGACTATTGCAAAAGGAATTATAATTTTCTAACTACCCACGAATATTTTATGAATTTTTTTTCTAAACTCTATTTTAGGCAAAAATGAACAACTCAAAATTCGGGTTTACCTACGTCAAGTCTGACGCTTGGAATAAGTTTGAAGCATCTAAAAATGGTGACGAGGACTGTAATTTCAACCTGTTTCCAGGGTGGCTCTGGCAGCTCGTCTGTCCGGCTTGAAAATGCAGATTCGGGTACCGGTGAAATTTTCGTGAAATGAAGGTACCTGCGCGAAGTCTACAATACCAGAAGTTATAATATAATTTTTATTTAAAAAAATTCGAGATGTTACATTGTTGGTAGTTATAAATGAGATTATAAATTTTGTGATTATTTGGTAAGGAATAGTGACACAATTTGTATTATGCATTAATTATGTATGCTATTTTTTAATTACCCTTAAAAAGCCTAATTAAGAGATATGGACAGAAGAGGAAGATGAAATAATTAATCAATCTATAACAGCATGGTTTGAGCACTAATGATGGGTCTACTTATTTAGTGTCTTAGTCTGGCGATAAAGCTAAACTTAAGAGACGCTATCATTACCATTATGACACCGATAATACAGCCTCTGATGAACAGTCCAATAATTTATTCATTTTCTCAATCGTTATTGTGTCCGCAGATAGACAAGATTGTGTGGCTCAACACATTTGAGAGGGAAATGCACATGGTGCAGATTCAAGAAACCTCAAATTCCATCTAAAACATATCACATCAGTTTGAGAATGTATGTAGCACAGTTGAAGATGATTTGATTACATACAACATAAAAAAAAAATGTCAGTCTTATAAACTAATAAGAGAAAATGAAAAAAACAAGAAGAGGAGACTTAAAATAACGTGTAGAGGTTGAATATTGATATAGACCTAACATCTAATAAGGTTGAATGGCGAAAAAGATCTACGTAGCAAATATTAGTTTTAAGTAACATCAGCGTGTGTGGAATAATCTCCTCTTCAGCAATGTATATCTCTGTTGTACTTGAGGAACCATGTGCATGCGCGTGTGTTGTCACTAACCAGTAAGAAATCCATGGAGATGGAATACAAGAGAAAATCTGTATCATGATACGAAAATTTGCATGCTAAATTCAAAAAGGTATAAATTCCCTGGCGTGTGCCAGACGAATATCCTTCACACACAGTGTTTAGCTGCTTTCATTCCCACATGAAATCTAAGCTTTTTTATTTTTTTTTTTTTCTGAGCTTCTTTCTTTCATTAGTTATTACCACAAAAGATTTCATTTTCAACCATTATATTAAAAATTTTCATCTACTTTAACGGTTGACGATGAAAAGCAAATCACTTATTTTCTCCTTTCAGAAAAGCAAAATATAAAATGACGATGATCACAACCACAAACTAATTGACATCTTTTTTTATTATTATTTTTTTGCCGTTAAGAAACTTGTGAATCCTTTAAAACCAGTTCCCACCATGTCATCATAGATCTCTTCCACTCCTCGCCCTACCAACATTTGATTCTTCACTACTTTCCCTATTAATTTATCTATACTGAGATATTTGATTCTATCCAAACCATCTTAATTGACCCTCTCAAAATATAAGACATTATAAAAATAAAAAGAAATAAAACCATTTAATGTTCAGTTTCATAGGCCTAGGACCAAAATTATAGTTGGCCTAGCCAGCACCCCAGCACCGCTCAATTGATCCTGTTCCTACGTTTTAGCAAACCATGGAAAACATAACAAAAAAATAAAATAGAAAAGCCAGCATGTGAAATAAAAAATTAATCTGGGTTCAAGAAAATCATATCCTCCTTCCTACCTCAAATGGGAGTTAGTCATCCTCAACAAGGCTCAACTTCCAAAATTGTAGTTTAAAAAAAATTAAAATGTAAGAAAATTTTCATTCACATGCTACAACAGCCAAACATTCCCTGGACTAAATTTCAGTAACTTGATCAACTTATGAGCTCTCTTAGAACCTCCAATTGCCTAAGCGGGAGTTACAAGTCTGTGCAGTGCCTTTGGTGCAGCTAAGTAGGCCACCAACATATCTACTTCTTTTTCTTTGATTTGCTGGATAATGACTGAGTGTATGCAGTTCCCTGAACATATAAATATATATATAAAAAAAAAAAGAGTAGAAAAGCAATTCGTTAACAGTTCCTCCTGGATTCATGTCAATTATTGTTTCAAACCCATGACTCAATGTATTCATTATCAAAATGTAGACACAAACCTGAAGCCATTCATCCATTGAGGCATCCCTAGTTCCAACTTCCACCTTTGGAGCCCTCTTTGTTTTCTGAGCAAATGGAAGTAGTGAGTTAGAAAATATCTATGAAGCAAACAAATGAAAAAATTTAAATAAAATAAATAAATAACATGCAGGTATATATGTAGATGAAGATATCATAACCTAACATCTAGCAAACATATGAAAAATAGATGCAGGCACATACATGTGGATGAAGATGTCACAACCAAACATTTATTAAGCTGCTTGCCTAACCTTTCCACCAGCTTATCCCATCATTTCATCTCTTGCAAGTACACGGGCCAACAAAAAGTGCCCATTTAAATGATACAAGCAATAGCTACATTTTACTATATAGTATATATTAATTTAAACTTCCAAGGAACAATCACTATTCTCATCATAATATCAATCTAAAGTATGACTTAGAATCTTAGATAATCACAATGGCGTCTTAGAATCTTAGATAATCACAATGGCACCTCTGTTCGTTTGTAACTTCTTCCAAATTTTTTCATTTAACATGCAAGTGCTAGGCTTGGGTGTTATGGGTCTGGTCCATTGACCTTGGGAGTCCATATACCTTGGGTTAGTCGGACATGGCATGTTAAATTTTTCCTGGTTCTCTTAGATAATACTATTGATGGCTTATCGAAAAAATGTGGCATCTGGGCAAGTGAGCGTACCTTAGAAAGGTTCTGTATTTGACCATGAATCCAAAGGCCAAGGAGCCCAAGAAGTGCAATTCCAAGCGTAACCAGAAAAACTGACTCAATGCTGAGGAAGCCACCAGACTCGACAACTTCGATGGTATCATTGTAGAAGGTGCTCTGGCATGGATGCTGATCAATCTCATGGTAAATGGTGCCCACGAGGTCACAGCTTCCAGGCTGCACAAACAATGGAACATGTAAGTTCAACTATTTCTCTATAATTCAGTTGTTAATGTAGAAAAAGGATTGAATGTACAGGCAATGCAAATATATTAATAATAATGAATCACAGAACTCTCAGAGTACCGCATGTACCTGCAAGTACTTGCTGACAGCAAAAATGTGAGGGAAAGTTGCCTGTGTTGAGGCAGGAACAGTTGCATTGCTGAAGGCCTGCAGTTAAACAACAGTTAACAAAATAGAAACTGTGAATCACCAGTATCCTATAAAGGCTAGAAAGCAGTGTTTATGCTAATCATTCTGGATAACCAAAAATAAAGAAATACATAAACAACATTCAATTGAGGGGAAAAAAAAAAGATATGTGATGTAAAAAAAAAAAACAAAAAAAAGAAAATTCGGAATACCAGAAAATATAACTTTAATACAATGATTATAAAATAAAGTAACTAGCCCGCGCCGTAATAATAGTTTGCAAAACCTAGGTATTCCATTCATCTCCAAACAGCAATACAAGCAGTCTTCCCAAAATAGCAATCATGAAGACACAAACTCCACATTATTTGCACAAGATAGACATGAAATGGCACCAAAATATTTAGCCTGTGACGTTAATAGCCTCAATTGAACCATGAAATCTCTTGAAGACCATTTTATATTTGTTAAACAAGGCAAATTGAGCCGAATAATATTGAGTTCAAATGGAGCAGAAATCTTTCTTAACTGCATTAAAATCACTAGCTGGATGATCGCTGACGCAAGGCAACGATATCCAAATTGAATTTTCTTGCTACCAAATATGAAATAGAACTTACGTAATACATATTCTGCTGTATTACTCATTTAAACTTCAATATTTACAGTATGTACCTACGACAGAACAATGACATGCATGTAGTTGCAGAGACAACTGGTAAATAAATCACTCTTTCATAATACATCATATTCTTATTTATGGACCACAACTGAACATTTTCAAATGGCCAAAAGATGAAAAACAAATTAATATGACATTGAATGCAGATCCAAGGAAACACATGAGGATAATTCAGTGCATACAACTGAAAGTATCAAACAATTTCACATGAATCCAATATATATATATATATATATATATATAATCATCAAAGGAAGCTAGTTTTGTCATGCATTGAGAGTTGCTACGACAATAAGAACATTTAATTGTGACTTTTATTTATTGTTAAAAAAATAAAATTTTGAAATTAAAAAAATTAACAGCAGATATCACCTCTTATATCAATTAAATCTATGCAACTAAAAATTATTTTTTTAATAATACTGTTATAACCATTGTTGATTGTGTAATGATACTAAATTTAATGTTAACTTCATTTTTCGTTGCATTGGGTAGGTAGATAAAAGTAGCTGTTCATGTGAGGCAGACCAGCTGAGGTTGATTGGTTAATCAGTGTCCGCAATCTGCATGCATGATTGATGGGGCTTCATAACTTTAGATCTTCCCAGAAATTAATCTCCAGACCTGTAAAATTCTGATATTTGGCACTGACACATGGAAGAATATTGGATTCATTAGCTTTACACTAAAGCAAAAAGTTTCGAGGAGCTATTTTCTTGGTCAAAAATCTAATAAATTGTTGATAAGAAATCAAAATATCCTGATTACAAGTTTAGGGGTACTGAAATTGTGTTTAGGGCAGTAGAACCTACAAATTTAAATTTTAATTAGAGTCAATTGTATTAAAAAATAAGATATATTACAATTTAATTTATGAAATTTTATAAAACTTATCATTTAATTTTTATATTTTCACATTTAAATAATTTACTTTCTAAAATTTAACAAAGCTTATAACTTAATCCATACTGTTAAAATTTTAGTTAAATGCAAAAATGACTAAAATATTTTTAACTTTATTTTCAATCTAACAATAATTCAATCCATGAAATTTTATTTTATTGCCAATTTAATTTCTGAGATTTGATTAAACCTATAATTTAGTTACTGTAGTTTTAAAATGAAGCAACTTAGTCCTTAACATCTTAATAAACTTATAAGCCAATTCTTATCATTTGAATTACAGTTAATTTCTCATTAAATTTAGTAAAAATACAAAAGTGTTTCTAATTCTATTTTCAATTTAGAAAAAATTAGTTCTTAAAATTGTATTTTAATAATAATTTGCATCCATATTCATAATTTTTTCTTTTTTAATATATAATAATATAATATAATATGTGAAAATATTTTATATATATATAAAATTAAAATAATAAAGACATAAATAGAATTTTGCAAATTATAAAAGCTTATCTATAAATAGTTATAATACTTAAGAATCCATTTGTAAAATAAATGGACGATTTTGTCACCAACCAAATTTTTAAGGATTTTAAAGTAATTAATCTATATTTTAATAATTTAAATTTAAAATTTTTAATTTAATAGAATCCATATTTTAAAAATATAGAGACTAAATTATTAATAAAACAAAACTTTAAAGACTAAATTACTAAGAAAATAAAATCTTAGCGACTAAATTATTTTCATATTAAAAACAAAAATAATAGTAACTTAACAAAATTTTAATGAGAGGGACTAAGTTATAGATTTTATCAAATCTCAGAAACTAAATTATTTGATTTTGAAAATATAAGAATTAAATTATAAGTTTTATTAAATCTCTGGGCCTAAATTATAGTTTACCCTAAAATATATATCCCAATTACAAGAAAGCAACATACACTGCACGTATGAAAGAACAAAGGGATCGATGGAGCTTGTCATAACTTTCTTGAGAAAATCAAATCAAGATTAAGGATGTTGATTAGTAGAAATAAAGGGGTATTAATAAATGTGTTTCTGTTGTGTGCAGGTTGGAGGGTGCAGTGCAATAGTCTAAATCTCCGGCTAACTGGCAACATTATATTAATTATGTCTTTTGAAATAATAATAATAATAATAATAATAATAATAATAATAATAATAATAATAATAATAATAGATGATGATACTGATATTCAGTCAAAAAAAGGATGATAATGATGTCACGACCCGATCCTATGGGCTGGACCGGCACTAGGACCTGAGCCGGCATAAAGCCCTCAAGACCTGTAGTAAGCTTTATTGTTCCTAAACTCATGACCAGGCCCATAATTTAAGCTCAATATGCATATAAAAATAATTTAAATTAAAATATTATAATTTTATTTCGGGCCAGCTTAACCTAATAATTATCAGAAACTCCAATTAGGAGAGCCTAGCTTAACTCAGTTACATTATTTACAAATTGTTTAAGTATCATACAAATCTTTATTTATTAATCTCAAGAATTTAAATTAACACGATTTCTAACAAGGTCCATACTATTACTAACACATGCGGAGTTCTAGATTTCAAATTTAGAAAAATAATAAAAACAATTAAATAACCGACGTTAAACCTGCAAGGAAGAAAGCAGGTTGCTCTGTAAAAAAACACCTCCTGTAGCCTGGAAAAATAGGTGAATAGGAGTGAGCGTTTGACTCAGAGAGTAAAATACTAATTTTAACCACAATTTCTATAGCTATCTAAAGCTAATGCATCCTAAGGAATGGAATGCAACATCATCATAATTTTTATACAAACCACATCATAGCAGCAAAAAGGCAATTTAGAGTACTCACCCACCCAACACTGTTTAAATAGTACATATATGGGAGCTAATCCCTTATACAGCTCTCTTAATCCAACCTCTGCCAGCGAGTATCTCTCAAGCCGGACTTTCGCTTAATAAACCAAATGTGGGGTCCCAGCAAATGTCTCTCAAGCCGTGTCTTCCCCAACTTATCTATAAAGGATCGAGTCCCAGCGAGTGTCTCTCAAGCCGTGTCCACCCGTCTTGTTGATATCCAATACCATACCACACGCAAGCACACTGCTCCAAATTACTACAAACAACATCCATGGCACTTCATTAATTATGAATGCAATATAAAACGTGCCTAGTATTTAACTACATAGATACATATTTATAAGTGATACATGGGTATGCTTGAATATATAGTAATATTGAAATTGTAATTAAAATTAATATTTTACTCACAGTACACCATAAACGACTGTAGAGATTGGGTGAAGGAAGATGGTTAACCCTGATCACCTACATAATTTTATTGTGAATTTATTAGTGCTAATTCAAATAAAAATAAATTTAAAAAGGCAATCCTAATTTATGCCGAAAATTCGGCAGAGTTTCCCCTATACCTAGGACCTATCAAACTTGCAAAAAGATTCAAATAATACTTTTAAATTCTCAATTTCCACAATCACATCTCATCAATATTATATGACCCCTCCTGGGCCCTCCAAATCAGACGATAGTCATAAACTTGAAAAATTATGTTTTAATCCCTATAATTGATATTTTATAAAAATCCACTCAAACAAGCTCTAAAAATTCTAAAAATTTGCCCCGCAGTCCTTAACAAAGTTATAAAGCTATCGCAAAAGGAATTGTAATTTTCTAATCTCCCATGAATATTTTATTCAAAAATGTTACTCAATTCCATAAGTTTCCAACAGTTAACATATTCTTAATTCAACCCAATTTAATATTCACATATTTAAACCTCCATCCTCAAGCTTCAACCAATTATATAAAATTTAAATACCATAAATCCAGATGATCTTATATGCTCAGATGCTAAAAATCTAACTAAAATCCACATATATTTTTCAAAAATATTCCACAATCACTTAAAAATTCAACAAATACCATAAAACATCTCCAAATAATTTTACTTTCATCATATATTTTTTTTTTGAATTTTTCTCCAATTTTTCCTATTTAAGAAACACTGTATTTAAGCACCTCAGACTGAGAAATAATGAAAACAATCTTACCCAAAGCTTATCTGTGTTTCAAAATTCTAAAAATTTATGAGGAAGCCTCTGGAAGTTGAATCATCCCCAAAACTCGTCGGAGCCACCGCCGGAACCACTGCTCACGGTGGCCGACTGTTGGTCACCGGTGATATTTGGCGAATCTGATTATACCATAATGTTCCTCTCCTCTTCCTCAGTCCGTAGGTGATCTCGGATAGTCGATCCAACGGTCGGATCGTCCTAGATCCAACCAAAAAGCTTGAAAATTCTGAAACTTCTCTCCTCCATATCTCACTCATCCGACCTCCATTTGCTGCAAAATTGGTATCAAAAGAAAGCTCTCGGAACAAGCTTTCCAACGCCACCTGAATCGACTCGATCGGATGTCGGATGAAGCCGGAATCGCGCCTAGAAGTTGGACCACCTACATGCGCGTTTCTCTCTCTTCTCCCTCTCTTGCCTCCGCGTCTGGTGGTGCTGCGCCGATGACGTCCAAGGTGGGGGGACTTCTCGCCGGCCGACCATGGTGGCTGGAGGCTCACCGGTCGAAAGAAAAACGGAGGGGGAGGAAGAGTGACGGTAGAGAGAGATTTTAAGGGGGAGGGGGGTCATTGGTTTTTTTTTTTTTTTTGAATTTCTGGTAATGAACCTGGACAGACATGTTGTCCAGATTCATTACAGGAAAATTTTAATTTTAAATTTTTAATTTAATTAATTTTTTTTAATTTTTAATTTATTTATTCTAATTTTAAAATATTTGGGTTATTACATTCTTCCCCCCTTAAGAAAAATTCATCCTCGAATTTTCAAATAAACAATGGATAAGGAAAGAGAGCTATTGGGATATGTGCGAGCATTTACTCCTCCAGCTAAGCAAAGATGGTTAAAATATCTTATTCTTCAAACCTTCGTATATTATAGATGACATTCTACTGCTCTCTAATTCTACTTTAGTGTCCTATCTATCATCATTTCTTTCTAGAGGGTCCTTATCTTGTAACTATTCATTGGCCATTTTTCTTACATTTCAAGTATTCGCTATACCTCTCTGTACTTGACTTGATGTCTCCTAACTTCAATCAACCTTGGCGCTTACCCCTCAACCTTCTGCTTCCCAAGGACATGGCTTACGTTCCTTCTCCTACAATATTCTATAAGATGTTTTCTGTAGCACCTATCATAGGCATCTTTATTCTAAATCTTTACTTGTCCTTTGACCTTAACGGTTAGTACCAATGCATCTTCTCACTTTCATGATACTTCAAATTTCCAATCTATTTATGTCATTACTAAAGTACTTAGACTAACCTCTGTCCATCTTATGTAACTAGTTAGGTAGAGTTCCCTCCAAGGGCCACGTGTATCATTTATCAACATTGGAAAGTGAACTGGGTCTCTCCTTCTAGGCGACAAAAGTGTTTGTGTTCCTTGGTAACCTAATTAGTGTAACTTTATCGTTTTCCACTCCTTCTTTGGAATGGAAATATCTAGACTTCTTCCTAAAGCTTCTTAGTATGTGGCCTACTTCTGACACATTAGCACTTAGATCAAGGCTCGACTACTCCTTTAATCTATCATCTCATAATAACTTATTTCAAACATCTCTTAGTGTGTTCCTAGCATGCCTATTCCTTTTTATCCTCATTATTATAACTAGCTCTATCGAGCTTTCTTCCTGCCCTTTGGATCTTATCCACTTACTTTTCCTATTTCTGCTATTATTGATATTTTTTCAACCTGCTGTACTTATTCCTTAATCTTAGTCCTGTCTCACCCTTAAACCTTTTCCTTCAAGGATGTCTATCCCATCATCAACTTTAACTTTCTTTTTATTTCTTAGTCTTATCTTGATTACTAGTTCCATTACTTCGAGAATTCTAACCTTACGATTGACTACTACCAGCACATTCTTTACATTATGTAACACTTGGAATTAGCCATAGAAAATTCTTTTTGTATCCCCTTTTCCAACTTTAACTATCAGAATATTATCATTACCTATCAGCCTTAGTAGGAAATTGCTCATCCTGGATGGATAGGAGCCTCAGAAACTATAAGTTCCATCTGAACTAACACGGCTGTGGGAAATGTGTTTCATGCCTTAATTCCAAACAAGATACTTCACGTGTTCATTCTCCTTAATATAATCACATATACTACCCATAGCTTCCCAAACTTTAGCCTCAACTTTTCCCATTAGCAATAATTTCATCTATTGAAACTCATTAGCAAATAGCACTTCCTCTAGCTTATAGTTCAAAAGGGTTGTAAGCCTTAGTAACTAGCTCGATTTAACTCCTGTTACCTCTCTGATCATTCTTTCGTATTTAACATTAGGTACACCATTATCGTCATTTTTGCCTCAAAAGATTGGATATGTGTTAATGTGTGACACCCCTTACTCGTCTACAGTATATCCGAGTAAGATATGTCACATGGTGTACCAGAACACTCTATTTTATCTCAATCATTTTTATTCTTCCTTAATTTATTTTTATCATAGTTTTGAATATAATTTATGAAATATAATTCATTTAAGTCATTTATTGAAATTATAATTTATTTGAGGTTCCGAAAATTTTATAGAAAATCCGGCAGAGTACCGGCTAAAAATGGAGAAAATAGTTCTTCGGAACCTATGAAAAACACTTCCAATAATCATTTCCAATCAATCCCAAACTCCATTTCATCAACAAAATCTCAATATGTTTTTCAACAACTTTTCCATTTCTCAATCATTCATCTCATATGATAATCATGTAAAAGTCATAAATAAATGTTCACTTTTTCATTCATAAACACAATTTCTACTATTTACATTAATACCAAAATACATTACATAAGTTTCAATTACATATGAGAAAATAAAAGTTAATTACAAAATATCAAAATAAAACCTAGTGTCCTACCAATGCACTGATGACGGTGAGGTGACACGGACACTATGCAAAGCTGCAGGAGGTCTCACCCAGTCTGTGGTCTACTGGGCTCTCGGTCAGTATCTCCAGAACCTACGCGTGGCAAAAGCAACGCGCTAAGCAATAATGCTTAGTGGTGCCAATAATAAAATAAAAAGAAATAACAGAAAATAAATATGCAGTGAATGTATCGATGTCTTATTGCAAATAAATTTTCGATGAGTATTTATAGTCTTACTTATTTTGTACTTGTTATATTCATTATTTCATTAAATTTATCCACTTTCATTTTTAGTTGCCCAAGTAACCTATACTGGACGACTGGACTGGATAAACGGGTAAACTGGCACTGGGTATCAAGTACCTCGGGCCGTCACACCATCGGTCACATATGTGTCTCCCGGTGTGCAACAGAACAGCTAATAAGCTGTAATAACATTAGGCACAAGGCCAAGTATCAACATAATGTCAGAATGGCTAAAAGCCATGAAATCACAGAATGGCATAATGCCATGTGCGATCGCAACTGAACCCTATTGGCATGCCAAGCTATCCAAACCAATCTTGTTAGGTATACTAGGGCATTTTACACTTTTGTGTTTTACAATTTTTGAATTTCAAGTTTTGGTGTTACTATTCACTTCATTAGTCAATCAAAAATGTTGACTTTTGCATAGACAATAGGTACATTGGTTTTAATACTCCCAACATACCACATTTTGCATTCAAAATTTGTTGGTATTGGTTGCCAATACCATTTCTAAGCTTAAAGTTAATTGAGCAGAATTTTCAGTTTTCATACCTTATCTTTACTGTTCCATTAGATAGTTTTTCAGTGGGAATTTGGTAAAATGATCAACATGAAAGTTGTTCCTTATTTTGTCTAGTTGAATTTTCTTTTTTAAATCACTCCATTTGGAGTTTTATAGCTCAAGTTATGGTCCAAAAACCACAACTGGCCGGATTGGAATTTTTCTGGACTGACCATATCTACAGTGCAGTGAATAGTGACTGCAACTCCCTTGTTGGATAGGTTCTGCTCATAATTTGGGGTAGGTTTCTTCATGAAAGTTGTTGGTCTATATCTTAGCTTGTTGCTGGTAAAATTTCAGGTCAATTGGGCCATTCTACACTGAGTTATGGCCAAATGAATAATCACTGTTCATTTGGACATTCTGCAGAAACAGGTTGCAGGACACCCGGATTGGAGCAAGTTTTTGGTCCACTTGGTTTGGTCTTATGGGCATGGTTTCTTCACCAAAGTTGTGCCATTATGTGTCTAGTTTGATGTCCAATTGGCCAAACACCAATTGAACCTCTACAATTCAAGTTATGGCTGCCCAAACCTGCTGGACTCATGTCTAATTCTGCAGGTCACCTAGGGCAGCCACACTAAACCTAAATCCTATCACTAAACACACTTCATTTCTTGTTTACCAATAGCCAAATGGTCAGTAATTGACCATTAAAACTTTAGTTTATGTCCATTTTCATCCACCACCAAAATTAAATTTCAAAACCCAACCCTAATTGACCAAGCCTCCAATTCATGCATCTTACTCCTAATTTGCTATACTAATCATATAATTTATAAGAGGGGCAGCTAATATGTCACTTTAAACCAAAGAATTCTCCTAACTCTAACTCATGTCAAGGCTGCCAAAATTTCATAGAATATAACCATGCTTCATTAATTCAATTTTTATCAAATTTTCAACTTAACTTAGCTCAAATTCATGATTAAAAAGATGTAAAAGCAAAGAATATGGCACTAACCTTATTAAAGCTCCCACTTGAGCTTGTCAATCTTTAAGATTTCTCCCTCTAATGGCTGTCTAAATATGATTTAGGGTGTGAGGATAAATTTTAGTGAAGTGAGGATGAGGTTTTATGGTGTAAAGGGTGAGGTTTTAGCAAGAAAAAGAGAAAGTTTTAATGGAGATAGTGAGGGAAAGAGGGCTGTCGGAAATGGAAGAAGATGAGCAGAAAAAATTTTCAATTTTTAATTCCTTTTTGTCCCTTTTTAATTGATTTAAAGGTGCTTGTTAAAAGATGATTGGTGGAGCTCTTTTTAAAGACATCATATGATGTCATAATTAAGTATTTTCTTTCATTTTCTTTTCTTCTTTTCTCAACTCATTTTCAATTCAATTTTTAGCAATATTTATTCATATTTTAGATCATAATAATTATTTACTTAACTGGACAAGTCGGCCAAAAATAGCCTCTGAAGGCGAAATGACCAAAATGCCCTCCGTTTGGCTTAACGGGTCAGAATTGTCTGTACCGATTGAAAAATTTTTCTAAATATTTTCTTGGCATTCTAATGCCATAGGAACCTCAATGACCCTTCTCTAGAGTCCCAAAAATTATTTTATGAATTTTCTCCCGAGTCTAGGGCTCCTAGTTGCGAGAACCGCAACTTCTCACTAGGTTACCCATCGTTAGGGCACCGGCTCATTTAACTTGGTTGTATTTTATTTTTAAAATTTTTCCTAAATTTTTCTTATTAATATTTGAGTTAATTTTGGTTCATCACTTTAGTTTAAATATTTTTCCGGACGTTCTAGCTGTCCGG
The DNA here is from genome assembly GCF_030052815.1 of Hevea brasiliensis. Classification (NCBI taxonomy): domain Eukaryota; kingdom Viridiplantae; phylum Streptophyta; class Magnoliopsida; order Malpighiales; family Euphorbiaceae; genus Hevea; species Hevea brasiliensis. Next base: position 7,662,644 of record NW_026614585.1, read on the forward strand.
ACCGACACTGGTCACCGGAACAGTAAAATGTACGGAGTTGCTACCGGGAGGGTGTTACATAACGCCCATCAAATTTTCAATTAATTGGGTCACTTTGATATGACCTCTCTTCTTAACATAATCTCCTAGAATTGAAACACGACCTAATTTGGAAAGAAGGAGAAATGTTCACCCACCATTTATGATATACCATTTTTTTATAAACAAGATTTAGCTCACACCCCTTAGTCTCCTTTTTTAGATTCATTATTTCTTTGTAATTATTGTGCATTATTACAAGATATCAGTTTTATCTACCATTTGTTATACTGTTTTCATGCCTGACATATCATCTTAGAATTTACTATTTCCTTTTTACTCTCTGTTTATCTTTTATACTTATAATTATTTGTCCAATGCTCCTTATACTTAATTATATTCTAGAAGATAAAGGCACTCATAGATTCTTTCAGATCTACTCAAATCTTACCAACAATCACTCCTCTAATCCATGTACTTCTCAATATCTTATAATTACACCAATATCTATCTTGTCCTATTCTGACCGTTATTAGCGTTCTGCTACATATTATCATACTATTATTTATTTATTTATTATTACTCTTTTTTTTTTACATAATTATCCTATCGATTACACTGAAAATATCTGTCTAACTCCAATTTTAGACTCTAGGTCTCACCACTCTAAATTTTAATATCAAGCCTCTGTGACGTTATCCCTCATCTTGCATATGTATATCCCTTATGTTGACTTTTATCCAACTTACTCCTACTGATCTTGCTTCTTTATCTGACAATACAAATCAAGTTACCACAGCACGCTCAACAGCTACTACCTACTTTGGTCACACACCTCACCTAATTTCCATTATACGTCAACAACCGAAAGGGTTCTTATGTCATTACCCCATTATCCTACCTTGGGGGTAGAAAACAGATAAGGTCTAATCCAGATCCTGTAACTCTAAGCTCTAGATTCAAGCTTCTAACACTACATCAATTATAACCTGCTCTAAGTCTTGTACTTTTGAGTTCCATAACTTGACAATGTTCTTGCTAATGCCATCCTTTTCTACGCTCTCTATCCTTACTTTTTTTTTTTTGTTTATTTCGTTTAACCTTCCTAGAACCACATTCACCTCCTCGGTATCTTAGCTCTATTCTTCCTAATCTTATCCTAATCTGTTTTTTCCAGTTTATTCTTTAGCTAACTTTTTTTTTTATCTTACCCAAATCCGAACATTCACTCTTCCATTCTTTAGCTCTATTTTCTTTTCGATCCTGATTGTCATGTCAGAAACTTATACCTTTTCACTATCCCTACCACGTTATCTATACCTCAATGTTACTCACAATTGATCCTCTAACTACCCTAGCTAGAAAACTACTGGCATTCGAGCTATCTCTCCTATTGCATTTGAACCACACTCCATCTATATATATATATATATATATATATATATATATATATATATATACATATTCTATGATTTATCAATGCTAACTTTTGTCCTTTTTCTTTTACTTTATTTGGAGTATACTTTTGTCTTAAGCATTAAGAAGCTAAGGATGAACTTAGGGAATAGTAGTCATACTTCTCCTTCGTGATCTCTATTCTTACTCTTTTGGACTACATACTACCCCCTTCTACCTTAGGGAGGGGATCTATAGCAACTTTAATTTTTCATATCCATTTAAATAGCTGAAACTTAAAATACTAGGTATCCAAACCCATCATTCAATTTAAAGGCTTACATACATCTTGATCTTACATCTTATGATTCCTACATGGGACTTGTACCCTCTCCAGAACACCTGAGCTAACAACTCTCTATCTCACGCTACAGTCCCATTTGGGAAATTATTCTATAAGTCATCATTATCAGTAATAACCTTCAATCCCTTCTGAAAAGATAGGACTATACCCTAACTTACTGTAACAAAGGTACTACATTTACCACCTTGCCAAGACCATGTCAAATTAATGACTCTCTTATCATATCATAGCTCTGTAAATCATCAATTCATTGTTTCGACCTTCCCCAGGTAGTAGGGTTGTACTTTACATCTTGTTGATACACGTAAGGTATACTATTCTCACTAAGCTCTAAGCAATACGTTTGTCGTATTGCAAAAACCATCCAAAAATTATATACCGAAGACTAGATGGTCTCACTCTATAGATGTCAACTTTACTTTGCAACTAATCTACAACCTCTGGTCTGATGGCAACTCTTGATGCAACTCTAGCTCATGCAAAGGTAACCGAGTCGCTGACTCTAGTTACCACCCAACTGTGACCTTTTGATATTCTAGCTCTAGATCTCTAACTAGGAGTTCCCAACTCCTCTGCAGATATAGAACTCTGTTTTGGCATAATTGTACCAAAACAGAGGCCATTCGCAAACACCCTCATTGTGGAGCACCACGGGGATGCACGTAGCTCTACACAATAATCCAATGTCTGTACTGTAATCTGTAGCTTACAAAGTGGACATTGAGGACATTGTATAGTTACTACAATACATCCTGATTGACTACGTCTCCCAATCTCTTATCTCTCTTGAACCTACTGATATCATAAACTTATTCTGACTGGATCATTCACTGATGACTGCCAGCAGTGATATCCTCATCCTTATCTAGGGCAACTATACTTTCAAGACTCACTTTTATGTACTTGTGCCTTGCACAAAATAGGCACACCACTTAAACCCATACTGACAAAAACATAGTATTTCTTAGAATACGTGTTTCCATGGTAGACCTCAATACGTCTGCTAAATCTATTTTACGTCACCATGTACTTCACAAAATCAAGGTGCTAAACTGAAGCACTCTTATACTAACCGAGGAATAACGCAGAACTAGAAATAAGGATTTACAGAAGAAAACGAAACAGAATCCTATACTCTGCATGTGAACTCCTAATTAGACTCTTCTTAAAGCTTTGACATGTACTTCCTGTGAATCTGGAGCCTAAGCTCTGATACCACATTTGTCACAACCCGATCCCATGGGCTGGACCGGCACTAGGACCTGGGCCGGCATAAAACCCCCAAGGCCCGTAGTAAGCCTTATTGTTCCTAAACCCATGACCAGGCCCATAATTTAGGCCCAATATGCATATAAAAATAATTTAAATTAAAATATTATAATTTTATTTTGGGCCAACTTAACCCCATAATTATCAGAAACTCCAACTAGGGGAGCCCAGCTCAACCCAGTTACATTATTTACAAATTGTATAAGTATCATACAAATCTTTATTTATTAATCTCAAGAATTTAAATAAACACGATTTCTAACAAGGTCCATACTATTACTAACATATGTGGAGTTCTAGATTTCAAATTTAGAAAAATAATAAAAACAATTAAATAACCAATGTTAAACCTGCAAGGAAGAAAGCAGGTTACTATGTAAAAGAACTCCTCTTGTAGCCTAGAAAAATAGGTGAATAGGAGTGAGCGTTCAACTCAAACCCATGGTGGGATATGTTACTAGGCTTCAGGAGCCTGTTTTAACTGTGGGGGTACGGGGCATCTAGCTAAAGACTATACCAGTGCTTGTAGATTTGGGCCACCTCCTACTACAGCAGAAGAATCTATTCAGAGTTCTGCTACTAGAGGTTTACAACCAGTTAGCAGAGGTAGAGGCAGAGGTCCAGGTAGCACCTCAGTCAGCCAAGGTACAGTAAATCAATTAGAACAAGGTAGTGCTCTGGCCAAAGTCTACACGATGAGACAGAGGGAAAAAGCTAAAACTTTTGACATTGTGGCCGGTACATTCTCTATCTTTGATCAAGAAGTATTTGTGTTGTTTGACCCGGGTTCTACCCACTTATATGTTAGTGCTAGCATCGTTAGTTCCCTTGCTGTTCTATGTGTCAAAATGGGTTTTGAGATGCTAGTAACTAGTCCGTTAGGACAAGAGGTCAGGGTCAACAGATTGCATAAAGATTGTCCTTTGGTGATCTAATGACATGTTTTTCTGTCCGATTTGATAGAAATGCCCTTTAGAGATTATGATATCATCTTGAGCATAGATTGGTTAGCCAGGCATCACACTATGATTGACTGTAGACTGAAGACAGTCACTTTTGGTCTCCCTCTATACGGTGATGTGGTAATACATGGGGAGAGGCAGCTGTTACCATCAAATATCATTTTGGCTGCACTGGCCAGAAAAATGATCAGAAAGGGGTGTGAAGCATTCTTGGCACATGTGATAGACACCCAAGTGGGAAGTCCAGCATTGAGGGACATCCCTATAGTATGTGACTTTTCGGATGTGATCCCTGATGAGTTGCCAGGATTATCTCTAGAAAGAGAGGTACAGTTTGAGATTGATGTAATGCCTAGTGTGGATCCAATCTCCATAACCCCTTATAAAATGGCACCTGCTGAATTGAAAGAGTTGAAAGTGCAGTTGCAATAATTGCTTGAAAAGGGCTTTATTCACCCTAGTGTGTTACCTTGGGGAGTGCCAGTGTTGTTTTTTAAGAAGAAAGATGGCACTCACCGCTTGTGTATTGATTATCGACAGCTGAATAAGGTGACAATAAAGAACAGATATCCATTGCCCCGCATTGATGATTTGTTTGATCAGTTGAAGGGTGCAGCTGTATTCTCCAAGATTGACCTGAGATTGGGTTATTATCAGCTAAAGGTACAAGAGCAGAGTATCCCTAAAACTACCTTTAGAACTCGATATGACCACTATGAGTTCCTGGTCATGCCATTCAGGTTAACTAATGCTCCGGCTACTTTTATGAATCTGATGAACACTATCTTCAGACCATACCTCAACCGGTTTGTGGTGGTGTTTATTGATGACATCTTGGTGTATTCGAGGAGTGCTGAGGAGCATCCTAAGGAATGGAATGCAACATCATCATAATTTTCATACAAACCACATCATAGCAGCAAAAAGGCAATTTGGAGCACTCACCCACCCAACACTGTTCAATCAGTACAGATATGGGAGCTAATTTCCTATACAGCTCTCTTAATCCAACCTCTGCTAGCGAGTGCCTCTCAAGCTGGACTTTCGCTTAACAAATCATATGCGGGGTCCCAGCAAGTGTCTCTCAAGCTGTGTCTACCCCAACTTATCTATAAAGGATCGGGTCCTAGCGAGTGTCTCTCAAGCCGTGTCTACCTGTCCTGTCGATATCCAATACTATACCAAACGCACACCAACACACGCACACTACTCCAAATTACCACAAACAACATCCATGGCACTTCATCAATTATGAATGCAATATAAAACGTGCCTAGTGTTTAACTACATAGATACATATTTATAAGTGATGCATGGGCATGCTTGAATATATAATAATATCGAAATTATAATTAAAATTAATATTTTACTTACAGTATACCAGAGACGACTGTAGATGTTGGGTGAAGGAAGATGGTTGACCCTGATCACCTAAATAATTTTATTTTGAATTTATTAGTGCTAATTCAAATAAAAATAAATTTAAAGAGGCAATCATAATTTATGCCAAAAATTCGGCAAAGTTTTCCCTATACCTAGGACCTACCAAACCTACAAAAAGATTCAAATAATACTTCTAAATTCTCAATTTCCACAATCACATCTCATCAATATTATATGACCCCTCCTGGGCCCTTCAAATCAGACAATAGTCATAAACTTGAAAAATTATGTTTTAGTCCCTATAATTGATATTTCGTAAAAATTCACTCAAACAAGCTCTAAAAATTCTAAAATTTTGCCCTGCGGTCCTTAATAAAGTTATAAAACTATCACAAAAGGAATTGTAATTTTCTAATCACCCATGAATATTTTATTCAAAAATATTACTAAATTCCATAAGTTTCCAACAGCTAACATATTCTTAATTCAACCCAATTCAATATTCACATATTTAAACCTCCATCCTCAAGCTTCAACCAATCATATAAAATTTAAATACGATAAATCCAGATGATCTTATATGCTTAGATGCTGAAAATCTAACTAAAATCCACATATATTTTTCAAAAATATTCCACAATCACTTAAAAATTCAACAAATATCATAAAACATCTCCAAATAATTTTACTTTCATCATATATTTTTCTTAGAATTTTTCTCTAATTTCTCCTATTTAATAAACACTGCATTTAAGCACCGCAGACTGAGAAATAATGAAAATGATCTTACCCAAAGCTTATCTGTGTTTCAAAAATTTCAAAAATTTATGAGGAAGCCTCTGAAAGTTGAATCATCCCCAAAGCTCGCCAGAGCGACCACCGGAAACACCGCGTACGGTGGCTGGTCATTGGTCGCCGACGACATCTGCCGGATCTGATCATACCATAATGTTCCTCTCCACTTCCTCAGTCCATAGGTGGTCTCGGATTGTCGATCCAATGGTCGGATCGTCCTAGATCTGACCAAAAAGCTTGAAAAACCCAAAACTTCTCTCCTCCATATCTCACTCATCTGACCTACATTTGCTGCAAAATTGGTATCAAAAGAAAGCTCTCGGAACAAGCTTTCCAACGCCACCTGAATCGCCTCGATCGGACGTCGAATGAAGCCGAAATCGCGCCTGGAAGTTGGACCACCTGCGCGCGTGTTTCTCTCTCTTCTCCCTCTCTTGCCGCCGCGTCTAGTGGTGCTACCAACTGGCTGGTGGTGCGCCAGCATCGTCCAAGGTGGGGAGACCTCTTGCCGGCCAGCCATGGTGGCTGGAGGCTCGCCGGTCGGAAGACAAAGGGAGGGGGAGGGAGAGTGACGGTAGAGAGAGATTTTAAAAGGGAGGCTCCTGGTTCTTTTTTTTTTTTGTAATTTCTGGGAATGAACCTGGACAAACATGTTGTCGAGATTCATTCCTGGAAAATTTTAAATTTTAATTTTTAATTAAATTAAATTTTTTTTATTTTTAATTTATTTATTCTAATTTTAAAAAATTTGGGTTGTTACAGATATCATAAATTTGTGACTAATTATATCTGTCTATCTTCAAGCTTCAAATAGTAATAGTTAGAGGTGTGTGATTTTTGCTTCCAATTTTAATTTAGGGTCTATTTAGGAATTGAAATCGAATTGAAATTTTAGTACAATTCTGATTTGGTTCAGTTTTCAATTTTTAAAATAATTTTATATAATTATTTTCATAAAAAATCTTACTTGAATTAGTATTTAAACTTTGAAATATGTCATTAATACACAATATCTTATATAATAACATAATAGTATAAGTATATTATATAATAAATATTTTAACTATTTATTAATTATATAATCTTTAATTATAAGATATAAATATAATTATGAATTATATATATATATATATATATATATATATATTGAGAGAGAAAGAGAGTGAGTATGGTAGTATACATAAGAATTATACTACCATGATCTCTGGTTCAGCTCATTTGGGTTTTGAGGTGTTGGTGCCAAAAGGGAATTAGGCTCTTGTTGGTGGTTCTTCGAGGCAACGCCAGCTCCTCCCTTTTTATAATATTTATATATTATATTTTTTGTGTAACAATAATTTTTATTATATTTTTTAATAATAATATTTATAAAATTTTTTATTTATTTTATTTAAATAAAATAAAATTTAAATATTTTATGAAATTATTATATTTTAAAATATAAATTATTAATAAAAATAATTATTATATATATTATTAATAAAAATATATTAATTTAAAAAAATTTAAATAATTAATAATAAATATTAACCGAATTTAATTTCCTGCCATCCCTGTCCACGTGTTTTCTTTCTTGCTGGCAACCCAATTCTAACGCATATATATATATATATATATATATATATATATATATATATATATATATAAACTTTGTTAATGTATAGAGCTCCGTGTTAGGACTGGGTCTCTGAGCCTCTTGAGCCCTTATATTGCTGAATGAAAGTCCGGGATTTGTAAAGTTTTAATGGAATTGTACCTTATCTTCGGAAAAAAAAAAAAAATTTTCCATTGAAAGCTCTTGGTTGAAAGTGAGCAGTATTGTAATGAACGATGACTATCGCATTCAGAACGAAGAAAGCCCCTTTCTGAGAAAGGTCCACTCCTGCATTTATTGAAACTCAACAAACCTAAGATATTAATGCTAGGCAATTTTCTTTTGTGGTGGTGTTTCTTCTTCCCTTATATTCATCGCCCAAAAGTTTTTTTTTTCTTTTTTTTTTTTTCAATTTGAAGGAGGTAATAGACTAATTAACAATATATTAATAAATTAAACATTGATACATAATCATTTTTATTTAATAACTTTTTATTATAAAAATAATAAATTTTGTAATAATAAATGTAAAAAATGATAGTTATAGAGGCCATAAGTTTATTTTTGACAAAGTTATTTTGAAAAAAATTTATGAGTGTACTTTTTAATAAAATTTATTAAGAAAGATTTTTTTTCTAAATGTTTTGAGCTCTTCAGACTTTTAACAAAATTATAAATCTAACTCATCTATTATAATTTTTTTTTATTTTTTAAAATTAAAAATAAATTTTACGAATAATTTTAGATAGTGATAAATAACATTTTTCTTAATTAAGAAATTTCAATGAAAATAAATTATTAATTAAAAATAGTGAAAGGCATACAAATTAAAGATGCAACATTTACAAATGTAAAGAAAAGAATTAATTAAAACACATTCTTGGCAATAAATATGCATGAAATTATTAATAACTCAAACTTTCTTCGACTATCTTAAATGTTTTATTTTTGATACTGATAACTTCACACTAGAGGGTCATAAATATCAACCTTATAGGTGTACTACATTAATAATATATAGAGAGCCTAATGAATAGGAGAAAATGGTGGCATTGTAGGCCATTTTCCAAATATGGGGTGATGGTAGGGCTTTGGAGGAATCTTTGGAAAAGGAGGAAGCTTAGGAAGAGGAGGGTATGGCTTCTTCTTAAATGGAGGGATCTTTGGGATTAGAGGGTGAGGCTTACAAAAGATTGGTGGTTTTGGTTTGTAGATTGGAACAAGAGGAGGTTTAAAAATTGGTGGCTTTGGTTTGTAGATTGGAACAGGAGGAAGCTTAAAGATTGGTGGTTTTGGTTTGTAGATTGGAACAAAAGGAAGCTTAAAGATTGGTGGCTTTGGTTTTGGGTTGTAGATGGGAATTGGAGGAGGCTTGTAAATTGGTGGTTTTGGTTTTGGCTTGTAGATGGGAACTGTAGGAGGCTTATAGACTGGTGGTTTAGGTTTTGGTTTTGGCTTATAGATGGGAATAGAAGGAGACTTGAAGATTGGTGGCTTTGGTTTTGGTTTATAGATGGGAACAGGAGGAGGCTTGAAGACAGGTGGCTTTGGTTTTGGCTTATAGATTGGTATAGGAGGAGGCTTGAAGACTGGTGGCTTTGGTTTTGGTTTGTAGATTGGGATAGGAGGAGGAGGCTTGAAAACTGGTGGCTTTGGTTTTGGCTTATAGATGGGCACAGGAGGAGGCTTGAATATAGGTGGCTTTGGTTTTGGCTTATAGATTGGAACAGGGGGAGGCTTGAAGACAGGTGGCTTTGGTTTTGGCTTATAGATAGGAACAGGAGGAGGCTTGAAGAGTGGTGGCTTTGGTTTTGGCTTATACATTGGAACAGGAGGAGGCTTGAAGACTGGTGGCTTTGGTTTTAGTTTGTAGATTGGGACAGGAGGAGGAGGTTTGAAGATTGGTGGTTTTGGTTTTGATTTGTAGATTGGGACAGGAGGAGGCGGCTTAAAGACTGGTGGCTTTGGTTTTGGCTTATAGATTGGTACAGGAGGAGGGTTGAAGACTGGCGGTTTTGGTTTTGGTTTTGGTTTGTAGATTGGGACAGGAGGAGGAGCTGACTTTGGTTTTGGCATATAGATTGGTACAGGAGGAGGCTTGAAGAGTGGTGGCTTTGGTTTTGGTTTGTAGATTGGGATAGGAGGAGGAGGTTTGAAGATTGGTGGTTTTGGTTTTGATTTGTAGATTGGGACAGGAGGAGGCGGCTTAAAGACTAGTGGCTTTGGTTTTGGCTTATAGATTGGTACAGGAGGAGGGTTGAAGACTGGCTGTTTTGGTTTTGGTTTGTAGATTGGGACAGGAGGAGGAGGTGGCTTTGGTTTTGGCTTATAGATTGGTATAGGAGGAGGTTTGAAAACTAGTGGCTTTGGTTTTGGTTTGTAGATTGGGACAGGAGGAGGAGGTGGCTTTGGTTTTGGTTTGTAGATTGGGACAGGAGGAGGAGGCGGCTTTGGTTTTGGCTTATAGATTGGTATAGGAGGAGGTTTGAAAACTGGTGGCTTTGGTTTTGGTTTGTAGATTGGGACAGGAGGAGGAGATGGCTTTGGTTTTGGTTTGTAGATTGGGACAGGAGGAGGAGAAGACTTGAAAACTGGCAATTTAGGTGGAGGCTTATAGACTGGTATTGGTGGAGGGAGAGGCTTTGGAGGGAAGAACTTTGGTGGGAGTGGAGGAAACTCCTTAGGAGGTAATGGAGGAAACACCTTAGGAGGTAATGGAGGAAAAACCTTCGGAGGAAATAGATATGGATGGCCATGGCCAAAGTTTTTCAATGGTGGCAATTTGGGTAATGGTGAGTGTTTGAAGTGATGATACCATAAGAAAGCTGAAGTGCAGGTTATGGGTGAAATTTTCAGTTTCCTACCAGCCCAAATGTGTGTTTACCATTGCTTTTGGACTTGAAGATAATCTTGGAAGACTCTAGGCCACTGTGGGCAGGGCATTGTGAAGTTGAGCATAGCATTCTTCCTTTAGTTTTCCTTCATTTACCATATCATTAGGAAGGTTCACAATGAACTTTCCTTCTTCGTCCAGCTTGCTAGTTCCTCTTGTTTTGAACTCTCCATTTTCTGGTTTACAATCTATTTTTATGCAAAGCCCTGCACAAATCGATAGTGCATAAGATTTCATCTTTCAAAATAGTGCAAAACCATGCTAAGAATTATATAATGCTTGGCCAAAATAATACTATACCACTTGCCTATCTCCAAAATGAAAATGCACGTACCTGAAAGTACCTGGTTGGCCTTAATGTTGCTCTCTGCACAGTCTGCCCATTCTCCGATCTCAACTACCTCAACTGTACTATTGTCATCATCACCATAGCAGAAAGTTACAGAAAACAATAAAAATAGGTCGAAGCACAAAAGTGCTCCTCGAAAGAGGATGAGAATCCTCATTGGGAACCACACCCAATGGCTCCTCAAAGTAAGAAAATCAAGAATACCACAAAAAAAAAAAAAAAGCAAACTTGTTAGAAGCTTAGAGCTTCTATTTTGTGTTGATCTAAGGCATGAAAGTGGAGGTTTATTATGTACTGAGCTTAAGGGAAGTGATTTGGCACATACCGACACCCAATTAAGAGGCTCACATGATGATGCTATGGTTATGGACCCCCTGAGATAAGCATTGTTTATACCAGCTTCTGCAAATCAATGGAAGCATTATCTTTCATTCAACGAGGTTTCAACTGTACACAGTTAGATCTTCTCTACTCTCTCCACCTATTTAAACCTACTTATTAACTTCTTATTAATACTTTGCCTCAACCAAGAAATGCTCATACTTGAGGGCAAGAACAGATGCAAACATCGATCATTCTGATTATCTTTTCTTTTGTACTATATTATGTTGGGATTAGATTTGTAAAAAAAGAAAATTCTTCTATTGCTGTCCGACCTCAAAGTCAATATATTTGAAGGATCTTGAAGAATAAAGATAAATTACAATGTTGAGGTGAGGCTCAAAACAATTTCACATGAATCCAACATATATATATATATATATAATCATCAAAGATAGCTAGTTTTGTCATGCATTGAGAGTTGCTACGATAACAAGGACATTTAATTGTGACTTTTATTTATTGTTAAGAAAGTAAAATTTTGAAATTAAAAAAATTAACGGCAGATGTCACCTCTTATATAAATTAAATCTATGCACCTAAAAATTATTTTTTTAATAATAGTGTTATAATCATTGTTGATTGCGTAATGATATTAAAATTAATGTTAGCTTCATTTTTTGTTGCATTGGGTAGGTAGATAAAAGTAGCTGTTCATGTGAGGCAGACCAGCTGAGGTTGATTGGTTAATCCATGTCTGCAATCTGCATGCATGATTGATGGGCTTCACAACTTTAGATCTTCCGAGAAATTAATCTCCAGACCTGTAAAAGTCTGATATTTGGCACTGACACATGGAAGAATATCATTAGCTTTACATTAAAGCAAAATGTTTAGAGGAGCTATTTTTCTTGGTCAAAAATCAAATAATTTGTTGATAAGGAATCAAGATATCCTGATTACAAGTTTAGGGGTACTGAAATTGTGTTTAGGGCAGTAGGACCTACGAATTTAAATTTTAATTAGAGTGAATGGTATTAAAAAATAAGATATATTATAATTCAATTTATGAAATTTGGCAAAACTTACCATTTAATTTTTATATTTTTAAAATTGAATTATTTAGTTTCTAAAATTTAACAAAACTTACAACTTAATCTATACTGTTAGAATTTCGGTTAAGTGTGAAATGATTAAAATATTTTTAATTTTATTTTCTATCTAAAAATAATTTAATCATTGAAATTTTATTTTATTGTCAATTTAATTTTTGAGATTTGGTTAAACTTATAATTTAGTCATTGTAGTTTTGAAACCGAGCATCTTAGTCCTTAACATCTTAATAAACTTACAAGTTAGTTCTTATCATTAGAATTATGGTTAATTCATCATTAAATTTAGTAAAAATATAAAAGTGTTTTTAATTCTATTTTCAATTTAAATAATTTAGTTCTTAAAATTTTCTTTTAATAATAATTTACGTCCATATTCATAATTTTTTCTTTTTTAATATATAATAATATAATATAATATATCAAAATATTATAGATTTACATATATATATATATATATATATATATATATATATATATATATATATATATATATATTAAAATAATAAAGACATAAATAGAATTTTGCAAATTATAAAAGCTTATGTTTAAATAGTTATAATATTAAAGAATCCATTTGTAAAATAAATAGAAGATTTTGTAACCAACTAAAATTTTTAAGGATCTTAGAGTAATTAATCTATTTTAATAATTTAAATTTAAAATTTTTAATTTAATAGAATCCACATTTTAAAAATATAGAGACTAAATTATTAATAAACCAAAACTTTAAAAACTAAATTACTAAGAAAATAAAATAAAGGCAATTAGGTCATTTTTACTAAAATAATAGTAACTTAATGGAATTTTAAAGACAGAGACAAAGTTGCAGATTTTATCAAATCTCAGAGACTAAATTACTTGATTTTGAAAATATAAAAACTAAATTATAAATTTTATCAAATCTCATAGTCTAAGTTATAGTTTACCCTAAAATATATATCCCAATTACAAGAAAGCAACATATGCTGCACGTATGAAAGAACAAAGGGATCGATGGAGCTTGTCATAACTTTCTTGAGAAAATCAAATCAAGATTAAGGATGTTGATTAGTAGAAATAAAGGGGTATTAATAAATGTGTTTCTGTTGTGTGCAGGTTGGAGGGTGCAGTGCAATAGTCTAAATCTCTAGCTAACTGGCAACATTATATTAATTATGTCTTTTGAAATAATAATAATAATAATAATAATAATAATAATAATAATAATAATAATAATAATAATAATAATAATAATAGATGATACTGATATTCAGTCAAAAAAAGGATGATAATGATATCATAAATTTGTGACTAATTATATATGTCTATCTTCAAGCTTTAAATAGTGATAGTTAGAGGTGTGTGGCTTTTGCTTCCAATTTTAATTTAGGGTCTATTTAGGAATTGAAATCGAATTAATTTTAGTACAATTCTAATTTGATTCAGTTCTCAATTTATAAAATAATTTTATATAATTATTTTCATAAAAAAATCATACTTGAATTAGTATTTAAATTTTGAAGTGTGTCATTAATATATAATATCTTATATAATAACATAATAGTATAAGTATATTATATAATAAACATTTTAACTATTTATTAATTATATAATATTTAATTATAAGATACAAATATAATTATGAATTATATATATATATATATAAAATTACAATCTAACATGTAAATATATAATTATATTAAAAATATATAATATATATGAAAAAATTATAAAAAAAATATATGTAAAAATTGATTCTCGACTCTATTTTAATTTAGTTCAATTTTGATACAATTCTGATTTGATTCTTAACAAAAAAAAATTAAAATTGAATCAAAATATCAAAATAAGTTTAATATAATTTTTCAATTCAATTCAAAACTCCAAGAAATGTGCACAGCGCTAATGTCACAATCCAAATTATGGGTCAAATTGGCACTAAGACTTGGATCAGTATAAAGCCCCCAAAGCCTGTAGTAAGCCTAACTGTTCTGGCCTAACCATGAAGCCCATACTCTAAGCCCAATTTAAGAAACTAACCGGACAGAGTCTGGCCATAACCTGGACTATCAAACGGGGAGTTCTTAACTCACTCGACCTATTATATCCATTTGGGGAGCTCAGCTCACCCTCATAATACTCAACATAGTAATTTAATTAAATGGGAGCTCAGCTCCCTCATCCAAGACAAATGCCCATTCCATATATCCATACACGCATAAATATTAGGTTTACAATTTCAAAAATAAATAAAATATTACAGTCTCAAACCAATTAAAATACTTCTAACATATGCAAAGTTCTAGATTTGTAATCAATACTATATAATACTGATATATGCTGCTAATAAACCTGCAAGGAAGGAAGCAAATTAATCACCAAATGAATTCTCCGGTATCCTAAAAAAAAAGGGGTGAACAAGAGTAAGTGTTAGACTCATAGAGTAAAATATTAATTTTAAATACAATTTATATAATTATCTAGAGCCAATGCATCCCTAAGGATGAAATGTAACATATATCAACACATTCAACCAAGTTCAAACAATATTTGCACTAAGAATAATTTAGAGCACTCACACATTCGTGTGTCACATCAATCAAATATATATATATATATATATATATATGGGAGCTGATCCCCTACACAGCTCTCTTAATTCCAACCTTTGCCAGTGAGATCAACTCGAGCCGGACTTTCTGTTAATAATCCAAATGTGGGGGTCAGCGAGATCAACTCAAAGCCGTACTCAGCCCGACTTATCACCAAAAGGATTGGGCCCCAAGCGAGACTAGCTCAAGTCGATCTGCCTGTCCTATCCATATCTAGTACCACACCTCATACACGCTAACACACGCACACAACTCCAAATTAGTCTAAGGTGACACCCACATCAATTTCATCAAATAATAATGCAACACAAAGCACGCCTATAATAGCTATATACATATAATTATAAGTAAATGTATGAGCATGCCTTGTATGTATAACAATATTAAAATTATAAATAAAATCAATATCTACTCACCGTACACTGAAAATCACTATAGCGGCTGAGTGGAGGAGGATGGCTGACCTTGATCACCTAAACAATTATATTATAAATTTATTAGCACTAACTCAAAATAAGACTTTAAAGAGTCAAAAGATACCATAATTTATGCTAAAAATTCGACAGAGTTTCTCCTGTACCTAGGATCTACCCAACCTGCAAAGTAGCTCGAATTACACTTCTAAAGTCACAAGTCAACTCAACAATATCACCTGGCTCCTCCTGGGCCCTCCAATTCAATTATAAGGCTTAAAATTGACATTTTACAAAAGTCATTCAAACTAGCTCTAAAAATTTTAAAATTTTTGCTTCGCGATCCTTAATAATGCTATAAGACTATTGCAAAAGGAATCATAGTTTTCTAACCACCCATGAATATTTTATGAATTTTTTTTCTGCTAAACTCCGTATTAGGCAAAAATAAATAACTCGAAGTTTGGGTTTACTTACGCCAATTCTGATGCTTGGAACGTGTCCAGAGTCTGAAAATGGTGGTGAGGACTATAATTTCAAACCATTTTTTGGGCAACTCCGATAGCTCGTCTATCCGGCCCGAAAATGCATATCTGGGCACTTGTGAAATTTCTACGAAATGAACGTATCTACGTGAAGCCCGCAATACCAGAAGTTAGGATATGATTTTTATTTAAACAAATTCAAGATGTTACATTCTTTTCTCCTTATAGAAACTTCATTCTTGAATTTTACATAAGGCAGAATAATAACACTAAGTTACATACTAAACAGGTATGGGTACTTATTGTGCATATACAGCTCTGACTCCAAGATGTATTCCTCCACAGAACTTTAACCATAGGGATTTATTTTAACTGAAGCTTTAATAGTGTACTATAGGTACTGGCTGCTCCTCAAAGGTCAAGTTCTCATTCAATTCCACCATGTCTGGTTGCAGCACATGAGAAGGATCGGGAATATATTTCCTAAGCATGGAGATATGAAACACTAGGTGGACAGGAGAAAGGTTTAATGGCAACTCCAACCGATATACAACTGCTCTCACTCTATCTGTGATATCAAAAGGACCTATGTAATGGGGTTCCAATTTGCCTTTCTTTTCAAATCTCATAACTCCTTTCATGGGAGAAACCTTTAAGAACACATAGTTACCCACTGCAAATTCTACATCTTTCTGCATTAGATCTGTATAACTCTTCTACCTACTAAAACCTGTATTTAAATGTTTTCTGACCCAAGGAATCATCTCTAAAGTGTATTGCACCAGATCTAAATCATGTGCTCTCGCCTTTCCAACTTCTATACAATGCAGAGGGGTTATACACTTCCTGCCATATAATGCCTCATAGGGTGCCATTCCAATACTGGAATGATAGCTATTGTTGTAAGCAAATTCCTCCAATGATAACTGATCATTGTACTGACCTCCAAAATCCATGACACATATGCGAAGCATATCCTCCAAAGTTTGTATTGTCCTCTCAGATTGCCCATCTTTCTATGGGTGGAAAGCTATACTAAAATTTAGTTGTGTGCCAAGTGCTTTTTGAAGCTTCCTCCAGAGTTGAGAAGTGAATTGGGGCCCTTTGTTAGATATTATGAAAGCAGGAATCCCATATAATCTGACTATCTCATGGATGTCTAACCTTACATACTGAGCAATAGTATAGGTGGTCCGTACAGGAAAAAAGTGAGTCGACTTGGTTAAGTGGTCCATAACCACCCATATGGAATCATACCCTTAGGTAGTACGAGGTAACCCAATCACAAAGTCTATAGTGATCATTTCCCACTTTCACTCTGGAATGAGAATCTCCTGCAACTTCCCTGACGGCCTCTGATGCTCAAACTTTACCTTCTGATAAGTTAAGCACTTGGACATAAAATCTGTCATGTCCCTCTTCATGCCATTCCACCAGTATCTATCTTTTATATCATGGTACATCTTCGTAGAGCCTGGGTGGACACTGTAGGGTGTATAGTGTGCCTCCTACATAATTTCATTTCTAAAGTTGTCCACATTTGGTACACATACCTTAGAGCCTTGCATAAGGGTACCATCTACACCAAACCCAGACTCACAGTCTTCTCCTTGTTGTACTCTTTCCACAATCTGCATTAATTGTGAGTTCCTATACTAGAAAACTCTAATTCTGTCTCACAGGTCTGGCCTTACTTTGAAATGTGCCAAAAGTGCACCCGAATTAGTTATATCCAGGATCAAAACCTGATCCAATAACTCATGCAACTCTTGAATCAATGTTTTCCTCTCTGCTGATATATGTGCTAGGCTACCAGAAGACTTCCTGTTTAAAACATTGCTACCACATTTGCTTGATCTGGGTGGTGCTAGATGGTGCAATCATAGTCATTCAGAAGCTCCATCCATCTCCTTTGCCTCAAATTTAGATCCCTCTATTGAAAGACATACTTTAAACTTTTATGGTCAGTGTATATCTCACACATTTTACCATACAAATAGTGCCTTCAAATTTTTACTGCAAAGACTACAACCACTATTTCTAGATCATGAGTGGGATAGTTCTGTTCGTGCTTCTTTAACTACCTTGAAGCATAAGCCACCACTTTACCATGCTATATCAAGACACACCCTAACCTAACTCTAGAAGCATCATAGTGCATCATATATCCTTCTCCACTCATAGGCAAAGTCAACACATGAGTTGTAGTTAAATAGTCTTTAAGCTTTTAAAAGCTTTCCTCACACTCATCTGACTAGAAAAATGGGACATTTTTTCGAGTCAATAGTGTTAGAGGAGTTGCTATCCTGGAGAAGTTCTGTATAAAGCACCTATAATAACTTGCTAGGCTTAGAAAACTTCACACCTCAGTAACTGTAGTAGACCTCTGCCAATTAGTTACTACTTTAATCTTCTTAGGATACACTTGAATACCTTCATTAGAGACCACATGTCCCAAGAATGAAATACTCTCTAAGCAAAACTCACACTTTGAAAACTTAACATACAGCTAATGCTCTCTCAAAGTCTACAATACCATCCTTAAATGCCAAGCATGTTCTTCTTCAGTCTGGGAATATACCAAAATGTCAGCTATGAAAATAATGATAAAGCGACATAGGAATGGTCTAAACACCCTATTCATTAGATCCATAAAGACTACTGGTGCATTAGTGAGTCCAAATGATATCACCAAGAACTCATAATGACTATACCTAGTCCTGAATATTGTTTTTAGCACATCCTCACTCCTTATCCTCAGTTGATGATAGCCCGACCATAGGTCTATTTTACAGAAGTATCTTGCTTCTTATAGATGATCAAATAGGTCATCAATTCGAATGAGCGGATACTTATTCTTAACTGTCACCTTGTTCAGTTGTCTATAGTTAATACATAACCTCAATGGCCTATCTTTTTTCCTTACAAATAAAACAGGAGCACCCTAAGGTGATGTACTTGGCCAGATAAAACCCTTGTCCAGAAGCTCCTGCAGCTGTTCTTTCAGTTCTTTTAACTCCATTAGTGCTATCCTGCAGCTGTTCTTTCAGTTCTTTTAACTCCGTTGGCGCCATCCTATAGAGTGGTATAGAATTGAGGTTTGTACCCGGCATAGCATGTATGCAAAATTTAATCTCCTTATTAGGTGGCAACCTAGGAAGCTCCTCAGGAAATACATCCATAAATTCCCTAACAACTGGTACATTTTCCACACCAACCCTCTTTTGCACCACTGTCTAACCCAACATACCATCTTTATCTTGTCCCTTGCTTCTACCGTATTTTGGAAGATACCTCTTATTAACAGATTCTTCCACAGCCAGATTCAATCATACTTACTATCATTACTTTGATCCTCGTACTTATCAGTGACTTATAACCACCTATACCTGTCTTTTCCCATTTTACCCCTTATACTGTTCTGTCATTATTGCTTTACTGCAAAGTGATTAGGCTTGTCACACTGAAGACATTCGCCTAACATTCATAACGAACCTTTAACTCCTTCTCACTATCTCAAAAGTCTAACCTAAAGCTGATGTGTCATTATCTATCATTCTTTTCTCTCACCATGCCTATTTGATTTATTAGATTGACTTTTATTCAACTTACTGCTTACTAACTTTTTTTCTCTATCTGATAAGATAATTCAAAACACCATTGCACACCTTATAGCTTTTGCTTATTATTGTTGTATTCCTCACCTAACCTTCTCAATACTGTTAGCAGGTTAAAGGAATCTTGCCCCATTGCTATCCACTTCACCTTAGGAATGGGAACAAGTAGAGGCTGATCCAATCTTATAACTTCAAGCTCCATATTATGGCCCCTAACACTACCCCAACTATAACCTACTCTGAGTCTTGCAATTTTGGGTTACATATGTTGGCAACTGTTCTCATTGATGTGGTCCTATCCTAGGCTCTTTAATTAATTTTCAATTCACCTCATTTACCTTGTCCACACTAACACTTTGAATATTGTATTTCTTTGTGTTTTTTTTTTTTATTACTATCTCTGTTGCGTCAACTATGCTTCAATGTTACTTAGAATTGATCCTCTGACCGTGTTGATTAGTATCCCACTAGTAACTTAGCTTTTCACCCTCCAATAACTAAAACTTAAATATCCTGCACCCTTCTTGTAATGACTTTTAACCAATTGTCTATTCTGATCCTGAAATTCATACCCTTAACTACCTTGAGGAAGAGATCTACATCAGTTTCATCTTCCATTCTCCTTAATCAGTCAAAACTTAGGGTACTAGGTACCCAATTCCCATCCCTAAGTTCAAAAGAACCACATATGTCACGATTTGGTCACTTATGACCCTATAATTGAACTTGTATCCTCCCCAGGGTAATCAAGCCAATAACTTTCTATCACACTATAGTCCCATTCAAGACGTCATTCTGTAGGTCACTACACTAGTAGTAACCTTTTGTCTCTCTTAAAAAGACACTACCATATTCTGAAGCACAATTGACTGTAAGAGAGGTACTATATTTATCATATTGCCACAATTATGTAAAGCCATCTACTCTCTTATCATACTGTAAACTTTTCTAAAAAGTTATTTTATAGGCTATGAACATTATTCATAACCTTGGGTCTCCTTTAGGGAGTAAAGCCATACTCTACACCTCGCTGCCACACTAAGGAGATGCTACCTTAATAAACTCTAAGCAAAGCATCCATCATAATGCCAAAATTATCCAAGATCCCATAGAAGAAACTAGATGGTCCATTATACTGCAACCATACTAAAACTTTCAATCTCATGGTAACTCAAGCTATAAAGTTGTGCTCAAGTTAGGATAACCAAGTCACTAACTCTTGTTATCACCTAAAAGCAATAACTGATACTCTATCCTAGGGGTTTTAAACCACAATTAGGAGTTTCCTAACTCCTCTATAAAAACAGAATTCCGTTATGGCGCAACTGTACCAAAAAGAAGCTGTTTGCAAAACCTTATCATAAAACACCATGTGGATGTACACAACTTTACACAATAATCTCATGTCTTTATTGTAATATGTAGCTTACAACATAAACAACGAGAGCACTACATAAGTTACTATGGTACATCCCAACAAACTGTAATCTTTAAACCCTTACACCTCCATAAAAATCATATGGAAAATTATCCTGATAGAACACTCAATTAATATCATAAACTTTCCCTAACTAGGTAGTTCACATTGGTACCCAGACCCTCGCTTAAGGCAATTACACTATCATGACTCATTCTATGTATTCGTGCCTTACATTAATTAGACATGTCACATGGCCATATACTGACTAATCACATCATCTCTTAGGGCACTTATCACTATCGCAGATATTTGCACATCCGCTAACTCCAATTATATTACTTTTAGTCCCATGAGAACCGATATATTGGACACACACGAAGAAATACTACTGAGAGAATCATAGCCGCAGGTAATACGAGATAACCCAGTCACAAAGTCCATAGTGATCATTTCCCACTTTCACTCTAGAATGGGAATCTCTTGTAACTTCCCTGACAGCCTCTGATGCTCAAACTTTACCTTCTGACAATTTAAGCACTTGGACATAAAATATGCTATGTCCCTCTTCATGCCATTCCATTAGTATCTATCTTTTACATCATGGTACATCTTTGTAGAGCCTGAGTGGATACTATAGGGTGTATAGTGCACGTTCTGCATAATTTCATTTTTGAGGTTATCCACATCTGGTACACATACCCTGGAGCCTTGCATAAGGGTAACATCTGCACCAAACCCAAACTCACAATTTTCTCTTTGTTGTACTCTTTCCACAATCCGCATTAATTGTGAGTTCCTATACTAAAAAACTCTACTTTTGTCCCGTAGGTCTGGCCTTACTCTGAAATGTGCCAAAAGTGCACCCAAATCAGTTATCTCTAGGATCAAACCCTGATCCAATAACTCATGCAACTCTTGAATCAATGTTCTCCTCTCTACTGATATATGTGCCAGGCTACCAGAAGACTTTCTGCTTAAAACATCTACCACCACATTTTCTTTACATGGGTGGTACTAGATGTTTCAATCATAGTCTTTTAGAAGCTCCATCTATCTCCTTTGCCTCAAATTTAGATCCTTCTATTGAAAGACATACTTTAAACTTTTATGGTCGGTGTATATCTCACACATTTCACCATACAGATAGTGCCTCCAAATTTTTACTTCAAAGACTACGGCCACCATTTCTAGATCATGAATGGGGTAGTTTTATTCGTGCTGTAGCAAGACACACCCCAACCCAACTCTAGAAGCATTGTAGTACACTGTATATCTTTCTCCACTCATAGGCAAAATCAACACAGGAGTTATAGTTAAACAGTCCTTAAGCTTCTAGAAGCTTTCCTCACACTCATCTGACTAGAAAAATGGGATATTCTTTCGAGTTAACCATGTTAGAGGAGCTGCTCTCCTGGAGAAATTCTGTATAAAGCACCAATAATAACTTGCTAAGCCTAGAAAACTTCGCACCTCGATAATTGTTGTAGGCCTCAGCCAATCAGTTACTACTTCAACCTTCTTAGGATACACATGAATGCCTTCATTAGAGATCACATGTCCCAAAAATGAAATGGTTTAAACACCTTATTCATTAGATCCATAAAGACTGTTGGTGCATTAGTGAGTCCAAATGACATCACCAAGAACTCATAATGACCATAATTAGTCATGAATGTTGTTTTTAACACATCCTCACTTCTTATCCTTAGCTGATGATAGCTTGACCATAGGTCTATTTTAGAGAAGTAACTTGCTCCTTATAGTTGATCAAATAGGTCATCAATCCGAAGGAACATATACTTATTCGTAATTGTCACCTTATTCAGTTGTTTATAATTTATACATAACCTCAATGACCGATCTTTTTTCCTTACAAATAAAACAGGAGCATGTTTGCTGGTTTTACAACCACCGCAAATGCACAAGGAATAAAGTAGTGAGTAAAGTATCATTCCCATGAGGAATTTAGTTAGCAAATACCAAGCTACACAACAATTCTGACTGTTTAAGCTACCGAATATAGATGAAGAGTGAGTTAAATCTGTTTTGGATGCTGAAAGTAAATTTTGAATTAAACTATTTATAAAAGTAATTCCAAAATTAAGATTTCACACTGCAACCTTACTATGGATTTTGATCTTGTCTATTCATCAGATTGAGAATCATTGCTTTGATGGAAATTAATCCTAAGATATCCTAGGTCCTCTCTCAAGGCACCCAAAGGTGTATTTTAATTAACCTAAATCCTACTTTTGTGGTGATTAAATTATAAAAACCCTTTAAGATCTATGATTAATTATGAAACTCCATGAAGGATTTCAACCTATCTCTAGGTCAGATTTCCTATGTTTAATATTCTGATTTTCCAACCCTAATCTTCACCTTTCAGTTCTTCAATTAGTATCTTTTATCATGTCAAGGTGGGTACCAACACATAGCATGCGTTAGGAACACATAATATTAAATCAAAGGGGAGAACTCAGATCCAATAAATAGAAACTTAATATTGATCCATAATAATGATCACAAGTGCTACTCTCCTAATCCCAGAATAAAGGAATTACTCACTCATGGTGAGTTTAACAAACATAATAAAAATAATATGAAAGAACATAAAAAATCTACTTAAAGAAATAGAACAAAAAAATCGAAGAAAATCTGTAGCTTTTATCTTGTGAAACTTCAGCTGAGGGTTCCTCCTTAATGCCAATGCACTATTCTTCTAAACGACTATGTGAAAATAGTGAAGGTGATCTTCCCCTTCTTTCCTTGCTTTCTGTTGCTTCTATTTATAGACAATGTCTAGGGTTAGGTTTTTAGAGTCCTAACAGCATTAGAAGTCTCTTTTTTTTATCAAAAACTGGAACTGCAGCTCAATCAGGAAACTGGCTGTCGCGTGTAACTTACTGGAGCTTGAATTGTTGCATCTTGTATCGAGATAGGACTTTACACAGACCTCAGGTAGTTACACAGGCCTGATTACATGGCCCGTGTACTTTTGTACTTCGGGTAAAACTTCAATCTTGGCCTGATAGAGACTTACACGGGTCTTCATGTTTTACAAAGAGCATGGTACATAGCCCGTGTACTTTAATTCTTCCTTAGCTCTTTGTCTTTCTCCTGGCAGTAAGTTACACGGGTCTGTCGCTTTGATTACATGACCCATGTAAAGTGTATCAGCAACATTTCTCTGTCCTTTGGTTTTCCAAGCTTTCTTCTTTACTCCTACATCTTGGAACTTCTTCGAAATACCTAGAAACATACATAAAACATAGAATTTAGAGCTTGGCAATGGAATTTACAAAAGTTGATGAAATCAATGATTATGCATGAGATTACTTATCTAAATGCTATGAAACACTATACAATTGTACTTAAAAACATCTATATGATACATGTGTGTCAAATACCCCCAAACTCAAACTTTTGCTTATCCTCAAGCAAATTGAAAAAACTTTTTTAGAACACTTTTTTAGGGGAAAAACTCAGAAGCACAACCATAGGTTCAATATGCATATAATTGAACTCCTTCAACCTTCATACCAAATACCCTCTTTCAAGGCATAAAGGTTTCAATAATTACCTGCTTAAAACCTCACCCCCTTTGTGGTGTTTCAACCAATTGCTCCTCTATTCATGGCTATTAATAAGTCACAAATAACTTATTTTACCAGGATAGATTTATAAAATACTCACTCACCTCAAGTTTAGCCTCTATTATGGAAATTACTGAAATTGATTTAATTCAAACTCCATAGGCATATCTCAATTTTCTATCTCCACTAATGTAGCACATACTTTTAAAGGATCAAAAGGTCTTTAAAAGGGTTGTAATGGGGCTAAAGGGATAATGACTTGGTTGCCAATGAAAGGTTTTTAGGAATGCAAATATGAGGATAGCATATATGCATAAAATACTAAGTATACTAAGTTTATTCTATTGATTTTGTATGGAGAGGAGGGGCTTTTGGTTTTTATAGTGCCAAGCATGCTTCCATGATATTTATCATGGGACTTCTTCTTCTTTGCCTCACCCTTTTGTCCTCTCCCCAAAACTCATTGCTTTTGCTTGGTTGGAAAGACAAATTTCTCTTTTATTTCAATTGTACACTTGCACTCTTTCTTGAGTTTTACATCCTTTCTCAATTTTTGCACCTAATATACATTTTACTTATGCGTTTAGCTTCCTCAAAAGGGTAGGGTACGTGTTTAGGCTAGGGGCTAGGTAAACATGTGTGGTTAAACAAGGAAAATTATATAGGTGAAAATATAGGCTCAAGTTGGCTGCAAGGGGTATATTGTAAATAAGGGTGGCTTAAGGCTTAATGGGGCTGAATGAAAGAATGCCTTAATCATTTCTTTTTCAAACATATGCTAGGATTTCACCTCGATAGGTCTAAAAGACATGTTCTAGAGTTGGTGAGGCAATTTTAGGTTTATTTGTATTTAAAAATTTTTCTCCCAATTTTGCAAGTTCAGTGTGATAGATTAATAGCTATGAAGGGGTTTAACTAGTCTAGCTCTGCTAAGGTGATTAAGTCTTTCATAAATGACACCTATCCAGATACATTCATTCCTCAATTCCATAGAGTCCAATTATTAGCTTATTAATATTTGTGGTTAAAATTCTAAGTTAAAAGCCAGTTCAAAATTTCAAATTTTGTAAAATTTTTTGAAATTTTGATACACAAGTATAATATGGATATAATTAAGCAATGCAATGAAATGGAATGATATACAGTGCATGAAATGCATCTGTACCCCCAAACTCAAATCTGACATTGTCCTCAATGTCAACAAAGTATACAAAATTAAGGTATAGTACACAAAATTAGCAAAAAGCATATTATGTATTAAAAATTTAAAGTTTGGACAAAAAGCTAGAATTAGAGACCTATGAGCATAAAGTAGGACTAAGGCATAAAAGTTTTACATGAAGGAACCTATCCTATAGTCCTAACTCTAAAATCCTCTAATAAGGATGATAGTCCCTCTCCATCGAGTCTTTCCATGATCATGTCAAGCTTGTTGTGGGCCTCCTGGAGACTGTCCTCATGTGCTTGCATCCTGTTGTTTATGGTGGTCTCCATTCGCTGAAGGTATACAAGGATGGGGTCCATCGGTGGTGGAGTGTAGGGAGGCACTCATGTTAGGGACTCATGGTGGAGTGGCTTTTAGGTTTCCTCCTATGGATGTAAAGGTTCACCAGGGTCTGCTTTTGCTTCGTCTCTCCTGTGGATGACATTCCCTTCGGCATCTATTAGATAGCACGTGTTGCTGACCTTCTTACATATCCCCATGGATATGCAGATGGTCTGGTCAATATTAGAGGTGTCTGGAATGGAGTGCAGCCTATGATGACCTAGAATGAATTCAAAGTGGAGTGCTATGGCCATAATGAGTCTGCTAAGCACTATGTCGCCTATCGGCTAGTGAGAGATGCCGCGAAGGTGGTTGCACAAGAAGAAACTCGTGCTGCATCACTGCTCGGTAACCATACACCAGAGGAAGAAGAGCTCATTGGCATTTACCATGCTTAGGCTGTCACCGCGGCCCGTGATGGTGTGGACTGCAAGTCGGTGCATATACCTCAAGGCAGGACTGGTGATGTCGAAAGATTTGGATTTGCTAGAGTTATAAACGTTGGTGTTTGGTGCGATGGAGTGCCAAAAGTCCATGCTGTTGTAGATCATTCAGTTTTGCAGAATCTCTTGGAATTCGGTACTGTCAAAACCAAACACCATGTTGAACTCGTCCATGTTCATAACTCGATCAATGCTAAGAAGCGGGAATTTGATCCTCCCCCTGTCTTATCGGTCTGTGGGCAATAGTGTGGGCTTAAAACTACCAAGGAATTCCAAAGTGGTGTCCTTGTAGGCCAGAAACTAAAGTTAGGCCAATCTAGTCCACCCAATGCTGTCAAGTAGCCCATCAATCTCCTAACGCAAGTCGAGTTGCTCCAACAACCCGAAATCCATATACTTCATAGAAATAATCCTTCGATTGTTGAGCGGTGCACACAAGTCTCGGTGGGCAGAATCGCTGAATGTCCAGGTAATGGAGAACTCAGGTTGTGGTGGCTGTGGAGGTTACTGTTAAGGTGCTGGTGGTGGTTTGTGTTGTGGTGGGTGGGTTTGCCTTGTTCATGGGTGTTGGGGCGATGGCTGAGGAGGAGAAGGTGAGGAGTCACGTTCTTGCTCGAAGGAGGAGCCCATTTATCTGGCTGGTCTCTTTGCAGGTGCCATTGGAGATTTTGGAGAAGGAAAGGCTAGGGTTTTATGAGAGAAAAAGGAGATTTGAGGGGTTTTTGAAGGGAAGGAAGCTTAGAAAGAAAGAGTTTCTGAGTGAGGGGAAGTTTAATGGGAGTTCAACGGATTTAAAGGGTCATTGTGACCCTTCGTTTCGCGCTTTTTGTGCCCTAGGTATCACGTCTGTGATATGATACACAAGGCGTGTATCACTACACGGGTCCCAACTATCGGACCCGTGTAACTTTCTGTCCTAAATTTTCCTTTTTCTACTAAGTTACATGGCTCGTGTAAATCTATTACAAGACCCGTGTAACTTCCTGTCTCTAAGTTACTTTGCTAGCCAAGTTACACAGCCCGGGTAAATTGGATTTAGGACTAGTGTAACTTTTTGTCTCCCTTAAACTTAAAATTTTTCTCTCCATTGTCGAAGCACGCTCCGTGTAATGTTACACGAGGTCAGCCTGTGTAAGTTTTTAGGAGTTGTGCAGAACAGAAGGTTACATGGGGCGTGTTAAACTTTTACACTACCCGTGTAATTTTTTGGCTCTCTAATTCTCCCTGTGTTAAAATATAATGCTACCACTATGAATGAAATGAATGTAAAAAGTAGCAACAGGTTTACTTCGTTGACTTTGTACAGTCTCTTCTTGTGTGCTTTGATGTCTCCTCTCCTCCTTTGCCTTTGATTCTTTGCTTTTATAGAGTTGTGAGTTGGGGTACCTACAGAATAGAACATGAGTAAATAGAAAACAAGAATAAAATAAGAATTAGTATAAAGGAAATTTAGAAATTTTGGGTTGCCTCCCAAAGAGCGCTTGTTTATAGTCATTAGCTCGACTTTGCCTTCATTATTTACGGTCTGTGCCTTCAAAGGCACAGTTGGCTTCCTTCTCTATGGATTCTCCTTGAAAATATGGCTTTAGCCTTTTCCTATTCACTTTGAATGCACTTGAGGTTTCACTCCAAATCTCTATGGCTGCATGCAGGAAGACTTGCATAACCTTAAAGGGCCCTGACCATCTTGACTTCAGCTTCCCTGGAAAAGGTTTTAACTTAGAGTTGAAGAGCAGGACAAGGTCTCCCGCTTTTGTTTCTTTTCTTGCTATGCGTTTTTCATGCCATCTTTTGATTTTGTCTTTGAAGATTTTGGCATTCTCATATGCATCCTGCCTTATTTTGTCCAACTCATTAAGCTGTAGGAGTCTTTTTTCACTAGCAGCTTTGAGGTCAAAATTCAGGGTTTGAATTGTCTAGTAGGCTTTATGTTCAAGTTCGATAAGGAGGTGGCATGATTTCCCATAAATCAATCGAAAGGGTGTTGTTCCAATTGGAGTTTTATATGCAGTGCGATATGCCTACAATGCATCATCTAACTTCACAGACCAATCCTTCCTTGAGCGGTTTACTGTTTTCTCTAGGATTCGTTTCAGCTCCTTGTTTGAAATTTTTGCTTGACCACTGGTTTGAGGATGATAAGGTGTGGCCACCTTGTAAGCCACTCCATACTTCTTCAATAGTGTTTCAAATTGTTGGTTGCGAAAGTGACTTCCTCCATCGCTGATTATTGCTCGTGGTATGCCAAATCTTGTAAAAATGTTCTTCTTAAGGAACCTTGTGGTCACTCTGGCATCGTTAGTTGGCGTGGCTATTGCTTGTACCCATTTTTACACATAATCAACACCAACTAAAATATACTTGTTTCCAAAGGAAGAGGAGAATGGGCCCATGAAGTCTATCCCCACACATCAAATAGCTCTACCTCAAGTATACCATGCAATGGCATTTCACTCCTTCTGGAAATGTTGCCAGTTATTTGGCATTGATCACAAGCTAGCACGAATGATCTCACATCTTTAAACAGATTAGGCCAGTAAAATCCTACTTGCAAAATTTTAGCTGCTATTTTTGTGGTGCCAAAGTGTCCTCTATATGGTGATGAATGGCAATGCTGGAGAATGCTCTCTATATCCTCCTCCAGTATGCATCGTCTTAGTAGCCCGTCTTTGCATCTCTTGTATAGTAGAAGTTTCTCCCATGTGTAGAATCGCACATTGTGTAGAAATTTCTTCCTTTGCTGGTAAGACATGTTGGGTGGCAAAACACTACATACAAGAAAATTCACAAAATCAACATACCATGAAACTTGGGATAATGCTAATAGGTAATCATCTGGGAATGAGTCATCTATTGGCAACTCTTCAGCTTCTTCTAAGTCCTCGTGTCTCAGCCTTGAGAGATGATCAGCTACCCTGTTCTTGACCCCCTTCTTGTCCTTAATTTCAAGGTCAAATTCCTGAAGTAAAAAGATCCATCGAATCAATCTTGGCTTCGCTTCCTTTTTATTCAAAAGGTATCTGATAGTAGCATGGTCTGTGTATACAATGACTTTTGATCCAAGAAGATAGGATCTAAATTTGTCAATTACAAACACTACTACTAAGAATTCTTTTTCTGTGGTAGCATAGTTAATTGTGCATCGCCAAGTGTCCTGCTAGCGTAGTAAATGGCATGGAGTTTTCTATCTTTTCTTTGTCCGAGTACTGCTCCCACAGCATAATCATTTGCATCGCACATGATTTCGAATGGTAGCTCCCAATTAGGTAGTTGCATAATAGGTGCTGAGATCAAGGCCTCTTTTATCCTGTTGAAAGAAGCAAGATAATTTTTATCAAAATCAAAGGAAAAATCTTGACTTAATAAATTTATCAATGGTTTAGCTATTTTGGAAAAATCTTTGATGAATCTTCTGTAAAAGCCTGCATGTCCCAAAAAACTTCGCACTTCTTTGACTGATGTTAGTGGTGACATTTTTTCTATGTCCTCAACTTTCGCCTTGTCAACTTCAATCCCTCTTTCTGATATCAGATGACCAAAGACTATGCCTTCTCTTACCATGAAGTGACATTCTTCCCAATTCAAGACTAGGTTCGATTCTTCACATCTTTGTAACATTTTGGATAAGTTAGCTAAGCAAGCATCAAAAGTAGTTTTATAGACAAAAAAATCATCCATAAAGACTTCTATGATATTTTCAATATAATTTGAAAAAATAGCCATCATGCATCTTTGAAAGGTAGCTGGGGCATTACAAAGACCAAAAGGCATTCTTTTATATGCAAAGGTTTCGTAAGGGCATGTAAATATGGTCTTTTCTTGATCTTCTGGGTGAATAGGAATTTGAAAGAATCCCGAATACCTATCTAGATAACAAAAGTAGGAATGTTTCACTAGCCTTTCTAGAGGAAAATGGTCTTTTCTGGTGGCACTATTTCATTTCCTATAGTCTATGCATATGCGCCAACCAATGACTACCCTAGTAGGGATCAGTTCATTGTTTGCATTCTGGATGACAGTTGTCCCGCCTTTCTTAGGCACTACATGTACTGTACTAATCCATTTACTATCAGAAATTGGGTATATAATACCTACGTCTAATAGTTTTAGAATTTCTTTCTTAACTACTTCTTTCATGTTTGGGTTAAGCCTTCTTTGGTATTCAATAGTGGGTTTACTATTTTTTTCTCCATGGGTATCCTATGCATGCAAATCGAGGGATTAATCCCTTTCAGGTCTTTTATTTTATACCCTATAGCCTTGCTGTGGGTCCTAAGTACTCTTAGCAATTTTTTCTCTTCTATATCAGACATGCTAGCATTGATAATAACAGGATATTTACAGTTTGAGTCCAAAAATACGTACCTTAGTGAGGCAGGGAGAGGTTTAAGTTCTACCTATTCAGTGTTATTCTTTGGCTTGCTTTTAGGTTGTTCCTCCTTTAGCTCCTCCACCTTGAAAGCTTAAGCCAAGGGTAGGGGTGGATGAGCTGCTAAATATTGTATGCAAATTGCAATTTCTGTGTTTTCATTATCAGCAGTGTGAGTGTGCAGTAAGCATGCTTCAAGAGGATCTTTAGGATACGCTTTACGTGATTCCTTTTCAATTTGTTTGCCAACCGTATCAATTTTAAAGCATTTATCAGGTTCAAATTTGTGTTTCATCATGTTGAACAAGTTGAATTCCACTTCTTCATCTCCTACCTTGAGAGTTAGCCACTCATTTTTGCCATTTATGATTTCTGCGGTGGTTGCCAAGAAAGGTCTTTTAAGATGATAGGGATTTGAACATCTTCTTCCATTTCGAGGACAACAAAGTCAACTGGAATGAAGAATTAGCCTACCTTGATAGGGATGTTCTCAAGTATGGCCATGGGATATTTAATATATAGGTCAGTCAATTGTAGTGAAATTATTATGGGTTTCAGTTCTCCGATCTCCAGCTTTTGACATATTGATAGAGGCATTAGACTCACACTTGCCCCAAGATCACAAAGGGCCTTATCTATTTTCTTATCGCCAATGAGATAAGGTATGGAGAAGCTTCCTAGATTCTTCAGCTTTGTAGGTAGTTTGTTTTGCAGTATGGCACTGCATTCCTCTGTTAGAGCAATAGTCTCATAGTCCTTTGGCTTTCTTTTCTTTGATAGAATTTTCTTAAGGAATTTGGTATAGGATGGCATCTGAGAAAGTGCTTCGGTGAAGGGAATGTTGATGTAGAGTTTCTGTAAAACTTCTAAAAACTTTCCAAACTTTTTGTCCAATTTGGCTTTTTGGAATATCTGATAAAAAGGTAGGGGAGGCTGATATGGCTTTGGTAGCTTCTTTTTCTTCCTTGCTTCCTCTTCCTAATCCTTCTTGACTTTTTCCTCTTTCTTCTTTGCTTGGCTTTCAAATTTATCAAAGGTTTCCTCTGTTGGTTTTTCCTCTGGCTATTCTAGAATTTTTCCACTCCTCAATGTAACTACCTTACAATGCTCCTTTGGGTTCATCTCTGGTTGACTAAGAAGTTTTCCTGCAGTTTTGCCTGAAAAACCTGCTTGCTGAGCAATTTGATTTTCAAGTATCTTGTTGTGAGTAGCAAGTTGGTCCATTCTGGAAGTTAGCTGCTTGATCATTTCATTCTATTGTTGTTGAGCTGCCAGGAGGCCTTCCATCATGGATTCCATGGTCATCATCATTTCAGGTTGTTGAGGTTGAGGAGGTGGTGGTGGCTATGTAAAGTTTTGTCCTCTATTATGAAACCTAGGGGGTGCTGGTGGTCTGTACTCTTGCTGTTTGTTTATTGGCTGATTCTGCAAGTTGGACCATGAGAAATTGGGGTGATTCTTCCATCCAGGGTTGTAAGTATTTGAATATGAGTTGTTGAGTTACCTCTTGTTGAAGTTTCCTTCATTATTCACATAGTTCATCTATTCTATGGAGGATTCATTGAAGTTGTTGCATTTCGAAGTCATATATCCTCCTCCGCAGTTGCCACAGTGTTGGTTACTTGTTCTAACAGTGTTGGCTTGCATCCTGTCAAGCCTCTTTGTGAGCTAATCAAATTGAGCATTTACATGCTTAGGGCATCCACTTCCACGACCCCTGCTGCTCTCCTTGTATTTCTCTTTTCATTTGACCACTCGTAGTTGTGATACGCAACCCTCTCCAGAAGTTCAAGTGCTTGTGCTACCGTTTTCTCCATTAGGTCACCTTCTGCAGCTGAATCTACTGCGCTCCTTGTGGAAGGCAACAACCCATTATAAAAATTCTGAACTAGGAGCCAATCCTCTATGCCATGGTGTGGACATTCCCTCTGCAGGTCTTTATAGCTCTCCCATGTGTCATAAAGTGATTCACCTTCCTTTTGTCTGAAGGTATTGAGTTTAACTCTCAACTTTGCAGTCTTTATAGGTGGGAAATACCTTGCTAGAAAAGCTTATGGGAGGTCTTCCCAAGTGGTGAATGTTCTAGCTGGTTGAGAAAGTAACCACTTCCTCGCTCTGTCTCAAAGGGAGAATGGAAATGCTCTGATTCTTATAACTTAATCAGAGACTCCATTCATCTTGAATGTATCACATAGGGCAAGGAAGCATTGGAGGTGATAATGTGGATCTTCCATTGGTGAACCCCCAAACTGGGTTTGTTGAATCATCTGAAGCCATGTTGGTTTCAGTTCAAAATTATTGGCTTCCACTGCAGGTCTCATAACATTGGGCTGGAATTCTTGTATAGATAGAGCTCTGTAGTCCCTCAAGAGTCTTGGCCTTTTGTTATTGTTGGCCATGATTGGAGTTTCTAGATTTTCTTGATCTTGTTTTTTGTGTCTCCTTTCTCTCCTGATGGCTTTTAGAGTTCTATTTATTTCGGGATCCAAGTCCAAAACTTCTTCCTCTGGCTTTGTTCTGGTCATGCACCAAACCAAATACCTGAGAGAAAATAAAAGAATTAATTAAGTAAATCTAAACAATAATAATAAATGCCTAAATCAGCTAAAGTGCCTATTGCCTAATATTGCTAAAAATAAATTCTCTAGTAACAGCGCAAAAACTTTTTTGCTGGTTTTACAACCACTGCAAGTGCACGGATCGCTAACAAGTAATAAAGTAATGAGTGAAGTATCATTCTCACGAGGAATTTAGTTAGCAAATACCATGCTACATAGCAATTCTGACTGTTTAGGCTACCGAATATAGATGAAAAGTGAGTTAAATCTGTTTTGGATGCTAAAAGTAAATTTTGAATTAAACTATTTATAAAAGTAATTCCAGAATTAAGATTTCACACTGCAATCTTACTATGAATTTTGATCTTGTCTATTTATTGGATTGAGAATCATTGCTTTGATGGAAATTAATCCTAAGATATCATAGGTCCTCTCTCAAGGCACCCAAGGTGTATTTTAATTAACCTAAACCCTACTTTCGTGGTAATTAAATTAATTAAAACCCTTTAAGATCTATGATTAATTATGGAACTCCACGAATAATTTCAGCCTATCTCTAGGTTAGATTTCCTAAGTTCAATATTCTGAATTTCTAACACTAACCTTACCTTTCAGTTCTTCAATTAGTATCTTTTATCATGTCTAGGTGGGTACCAACACATAGCATGCGTTAAGAACACAGAATATTAAATCAAAGGGGAGAACTCAGATCCAATAAATAAAAACTTAATATTGATCCATAATAATGATCACAAGTGCAACTCTCCTAATCCCAGAATAAAGAAATTACTCACTCCTTGTGAGTTTAACAAACATAGTGAAAATAAAATGAAAGAACATAAAAAGTCTGCTTAAAGAAATAGAAGAAAAGAACCGAAAAGAATCTGTAGCTTTGATCTTGTGAAACTTCAGCTGAGGGTTCCTCCTTGATGCAGATGCACTATTCTTCTAAACGACTGTGAAAATAGTGAAGGTGATCTTCCCCTTCTTTCTTTGCTTTTTGCTACTTCTATTTATATACAATGTCTAGGGTTAGATTTTCAGAGTCCTAATAGCATTAGAAGTCTCTTTTTTTCTGTCAAAAATTGGAACTGGAGCCAAATCAGGAAATTGACTGTCGTGTGATACATGGCTCATGTGTCACTACACAGCTCAGGGTCATGTAACTTATTGGTGCTTCAATTGTTGCATCTTGTATCGGGACAAAACTTTACATGAACCTCAGGTAGTTACACGGGCCTGATTACACGGCCCATGTATTTTTGTACTTCGGGTAAATCTTCAATCCTAGCTCGGCAGAGACTTACACGGGTCTTCATGTTTTACACGAGGCATGTTACACGGCCTGTGTACTTTAATTCTTCCTTAGCTCTTTGTTTTTCTCCTAGTAGTAAGCTACACGGGTCTTTGGCTTTGATTACATGACCCGTGTAAAGTGTATCAGCAACGCTTCTCTGTCCTTTGGTCTTTCCAAACTTTCGTCTTTACTCCTATGCCTTGGAAATTCTTCGAAACACCTGGAAACATACAGAAAACATAGAATTTAGAGTTTAGCAATGGAATTTACAAAAGTTGATGAAATCAATGATTATGCATTAGATTACTTATCTAAATGCTATGAAACACTATATAATTGTAGTTAAAAACATCTATATGATACATGTGTATCAGAGCACCCTAAGGTGATGTACTTGGCCAGATAAAACCCTTGTCCAAAAGCTCCTGCAGCTATTCTTTCAATTCTTTTAACTCCATTGGCTCTATCCTATAACTGTTCTTTTAGTTCTTTTAACTCTGTTGGTGCCATCCTGTAGAGTGGCACAGAATTGGAGTTTGTACCCAGCACAGTATCTATGCAAAATTTAATCTCCCTATCAGGTGGCAACCTAGGAAGCTCCTTAGGAAATACATCCATAAATTCCCTAACAACCGGTACATTTTCCACACTAACACCACTGTCTAACCTAACATACCATCTTTATCTTATCCCTTGCTTCTGTTGTATTTTGGAAGATACCTCTTATTAACAGATTCATCCATAGCTAGATTCAATCATACCTACTGCCATTACTCTGATCCTCGTACTTATCAGTGACTTATAACCACCTATACCTGTATCTTCCCATTCTACCCCCTATACTGTTCTGTCATTATTGCTTTACTATAACACTGAAGACATTCGCCTAACATCCATAATGAACCTTTAACTACCTTCTCACTATCTCAAAAGTCTAACCTAAAGCCTATGTGTCATTATCTATCATTCTTTTCTCTCATCACGCCTATTTGATCCATTGGATTGACTTTTATTCAATTTACTACTTACTAACTTCTTTTCTCTGTCTGATAAGATAATTCAAAACACCATCGCACACCTTCTAGCTTTTGCTCATTATTGTTATATTACTCACCTAACCTTCTCGATACTGTTAACAGGTTAAAGGAATCTTGCCCCATTGCTATCCACTTCACCTTAGGAATGGGGAGCAAGTAGAGGCTGATCTAATCCTATAACTTCAAGCTCCATATTCTGACGCCTAACACTGCCCCAACTATGACCTGCTCTGAGTCTTGCAATTTTAGTTTATATATGTTGGCAACTGTTCTCACAGATGTGGTCCTATCCTAGGCTCCTTAATTTTACTTTCAATTCACCTCGTTTACCTTGTCCACACTAACACTTTGACTACTATATTTCTTTGTGTTTTTTTTTTTTTACTATCTCGGTTGCGTCATCTACGCTTCTATGTTACTTAGAATTGATCCTCTGACCATGTTAATTAGTACCCACTAGTAACTTAACTTTTCACCCTTCAATGACTAAACCTTAAATATCCTGCACCCTTGTTGTAATGACTTTTCACCATTGTCTATTCTGATCCTGAAATTCATACCCTTAACGACATTGAGAAAGGGTTCTAGATTAGTTCCATCTTCCATTCTACTTAATCAGCCAAAACTTAAGGTACTAGGTACCCAATTCCCAACTCTAAGTTCAAAAGAACCACATCTGTCATGATTTGATCACTTATAACTCCTATAATTGAACTTGTATCCTCCCCAGGATACTCAAGCCAATAACTTTCTATCACACTATAGTCCCTTTTGGGACGTCATTCTGTAGGTCACTACACTAGTAGTAACCTTTTGTCTCTCTTAAAAAGACACTACCATATTCTGCAGCACAACTGATTGTAAGAGAGGTAGTACATTTATCATATTGCCAGAATTACATAAGGCCTTCTACTCTCTGATCATACTGCAAATTTTTCTAAAAAGTTATTTCATAGGCTATGAACATTATTCATAACCTTGGATCTCCTTTAGGGAGTAAAGCCATACTCTACACCTCGCTGCTACACCAAGAAGATGCTACCTCAATAAACTCAAAGCAAAACATCCATCATAATGCCAAAATTATCCAAGATCCCATACAAGAAACTAGATGGTCCATTATACTGCAACCATACTAAAACTTTAAATCTCGTGGTAACTCAAGGTAACTCAAGCTATAACGTTGTGCTCAAGTTAGGATAACCAAGCCACTAACTCTAGTTATCGCCTAAAAGCAACAGCTGATACTCTATCCTAGGGGTTTTAAACCACAATTAGGAGTTTCCTAACTCCTCTATAAGAACAAAATTTTGTTATAGCGCAACTGTACCAAAAAAAAGCTATTTGCAAAACCTTATCATAAAAGACCATGGGGATGTACATAGCTCTACACAATAATCTCATGTCCGTATAGTAATATGTAGCTTAGAACACAAACAACAAGAGCACTTCATAGGTTACTATGGTACATCCCAATAAACTGTAATCTCTGAACCCTTGCACCTCCATAAAAATCATATGGAAAATTATCTTGATAGAACACTCAATTAATATCATAAACATGCCCTAACTAGGCAGTTCACAGTGGTACCCACACCCTCGCTTAAGGCAACTATACTATCATGACTCATTCTATGTACTCATGCCTTGCATTAATTAGACATGTCATGGCTTGCATTAATTAGACATGTCACATGGCCTTATACTGACTAATCACATCATCTCTTAGGGCACTTATCACTATCGCAAATATCAGCACATCCGCTAACTCCAATTATATCACTTTTAGTCCCATAAGAACCGATATATTGGACACACACTAAGAAATACTATCGAAAGAAACGCTTAAACTAGAAGTACAAAATTACAAAAAAGACAAAATAGGATCCTATTCTCCGTATGTAACAAACCCAAGATAATATTTCTCCTGAATCTAGAGCCTGAGCTTTGATACTAACTTTGTCACGACCCAAATTATGGGCCAAAATGGTACTAGGATTTGGATTAGTATAAGGCTCTCAAAACTCGTAGTAAGCCTAACGGTTCTAGCCCAACCATGAAGCCCATACTCTAAGTCTCAATTTAAGAAACTAACCGGACAGAGTCCGGCTATAACCTGGACTATCCAACAGGGAGTTCTTGACTCACTCAACCTGTAATCACAAAATATATCCATTTGGGGAGCTCAGCTCACCCTCATAATACTCAACACTGTAATTTAATTAAATGGGAGCTCAGATCCCTCATCTAAGATAAATACCCATTCCATATATCCATACACACATAAATATTAGGTTTACAATTTTAAAAATAAATAAATTATTACAGTCCCAAACAAATTAAAATGCTTCTAACACATGCAAAGTTCTAAATTTGTAATCAATACTATATAATACTGATATTTGCTGTTAATAGACCTGCGAGGAAGGAAGCAGGTTAATCACAAAAAAAATTCTTTTATATCCTGAAAAAAAAAAAGGGGTGAATAGGAGTGGGCATTCGACTCATAGAGTAAGATATTGATTTTAAATACAATTTTTATAACTATCTGGAGCTAATGATCCCTAAGGATGAAATGCAACATATATCAACACATTTAATCAAGTTCAAATAATATTCGCACTAAGAATAATTTGGAGTACTCACACACATGTGTGTCACATCAATCAAGTATATATATATATATATATATATATATATATATATATATATATATATATGGGAGCTGATCCCCTACACAATTCTCTTAATTCCAACCTATGCCAGCGAGATCAACTCAAGCCGGACTTTCTGTTAATAATCCAAAGCGGGGGGGGGGGGGGAGGGGGGGGTCAGCGAGATCAACTCAAAGCCATACTCACCCCGACTTATCGCAAAAAGGATCGGGCCTCAAGCAAGACTAGCTTAAGCCGATTTGCCTGTCCTATCCATATCTAGTGCCAAACCTCATGCACGCAGTTCCAAATTACTCTAAGGCGACACCCACATCAATTTCATCAAATAATAATGTAACACAAAGCGTGCCTATAATAGCCATATACATATAATTATAAGTGAACGCATGTGCATATTTTGTATGTATAATAATATTGAAATTATAAATAAAATCAATATCTACTCATAGTATACAGAGAATCACTGTGGCAGTTGAGTGGTGGAGGATGGCTGACCCTGATCACCTAAATAATTATATTATAAATTTATCAGCACTAACTCAAAATAAGACTTCAGAGAGTCAAAAGATATCCTAATTTATGCCGAAAATTTGATAGAGTTTCCCCTATACCTAGGACCTACCCAACTGGCAAAGTAGCTCGAATTACACTTCTAAAGTCATAAGTCAACTCAACAACATCACCTGGCCCCTCCTGGGCTCTCCAATTCAGACAAGTCTTACATAGTTCGACAATTCAATTATAAGGCTTAAAATTGATATTTTGCAAAAGTCATTCAAATTAGCTCTAAAAATTTTAAAATTTTTGCTCTGCGATCCTTAACAATGCTACAAGACTATTGCAAAAGGAATCATAATTTTCTAACTACCCACGAATATTTTATGAATTTTTTTTCTAAACTCTATAAAATTCGAGTTTACCTACGTCAAGTCTGACGCTTGGAACACGTTTGAAGCATCTAAAAATGGTGATGAGGACTGTAATTTCAACCTGTTTCCAGGGTGGCTCTGGCAGCTCGTCTGTCCGGCCTGAAAATGCAGATTCGAGTACCGGTGAAATTTTCGTGAAATGAAGGTACCTGCGCAAAGTCCACAATACTAAAAGTTAGAATATAATTTTTATTTAAAAAAATTCGAGATGTTACATTATTGGTAGTTATAAATGAGATTATAAATTTTGTGATTATTTGGTAAGGAATAGTGACACAATTTGTATTATGCATTAATTATGTATGCTATTTTTTAATTACCCTTAAAAAGCCTAATTAAGAGATATGGACAGAAGAGGAAGATGAAATAATTAATCAATCTATAACAGCATGGTTTGAGCACTAATGATGGGTCTACTTATTTAGTGTCTTAGTCTGGCGATAAAGCTAAACTTAAGAGACGCTATCATTACCATTATGACACCGATAATACAGCCTCTGATGAACAGTCCAATAATTAATTCATTTTCTCAATCGTTATTGTGTCCGGAGATAGACAAGATTGTGTGGCTCAACACATTTGAGAGGGAAATGCACATGGTGCAGATTCAAGAAACCTCAAATTCCATCTAAAACATATCACATCAGTTTGAGAATGTATGTAGCACAGTTGAAGATGATTTGATTACGTACAACATAAAAAAAAAAAATTGTCATAGTCTTATAAACTAATAGGAGAAAATGAAAAAAACAAGAAGAGGAGACTTAAAATAACGTGTAGAGGTTGAATATTGATATAGACCTAACATCTAATAAGGTTAAATGGCGAAAAAGATCTACGTAGCAAATATTAGTTTTAAGTAACATCAGCGTGTGTGGAATAATCTCCTCCTCAGCAATGTATATCTCTGTTGTACTTGAGGAACCATGTGCATGTGCGTGTGTTGTCACTAATTTTCTGGTGTTAGTAAATGGATTGCCATTGCCAGTAAGAAATCCATGGAGATGGAATACAAGAGAAAATCTGTATCATGATACGCAAATTTGCATGCTAAATTCAAAAAGGTATAAATTCCCTGGCGTGTGCCAGACGAATATCCTTCACACACAGTGTTTAGCTGCTTTCATTCCCACATGAAATCTAAGCTTTTTTTTTTTTTTCTAAGCTTCTTTCTTTCATTAGTTATTACCACAAAAGATTTCATTTTCAACCATTATATTAAAATTTTTCATCTACTTTAACGGTTGACGATGAAAAGCAAATCACTTATTTTCTCCTTTCAGAAAAGCAAAATATAAAATGACGATGATCACAACCACAAACTAATTGACATCTTTTTTTATTATTATTTTTTTGCCGTTAAGAAACTTGTAAATCCTTTAAAACCAGTTCCCACCATGTCATCATAGATCTCTTCCACTCGTCGCCCTACCAACATTTGATTCTTCACTACTTTCCCTATTAATTTATCTATACTGAGATATTTGATTCTATCCAAACCATCTTAATTGACCCTCTCAAAATATAAGACATTATAAAAATAAAAAGAAATAAAACCATTTAATGTTCAGTTTCATAGGCCTAGGACCAAAATTATAGTTGGCCTAGCCAGCACCCCAGCACCGCTCAATTGATCCTGTTCCTACGTTGTAGCAAACCATGGAAAACATAACAAAAAAATAAAATAGAAAAGCCAGCATGTGAAATAAAAAATTAATCTGGGTTCAAGAAAATCATATCCTCCTTCCTACCTCAAATGGGAGTTAGTCATCCTCAACAAGGCTCAACTTCCAAAATTCTCGTTTAAAAAAAAATTAAAATGTAAGAAAATTTTCATTCACATGCTACAACAGCCAAACATTCCCTGGACTAAATTTCAGTAACTTGATCAACTTATGAGCTCTCTTAGAACCTCCAATTGCCTAAGCGGGAGTTACAAGTCTGTGCAGTGCCTTTGGTGCAGCTAAGCAGGCCACCAACATATCTACTTCTTTTTCTTTGATTTGCTGGATAATGACTGTGTGTATGCAGTTCCCTGAACATATAAATATATATATATATATATATATATATATATATATATATATATATATATATATATATATACAAAGTAGAAAAGCAATTCGTTAACAGTTCCTCCTGGATTCATGTAAATTATTGTTTCAAACCCATGACTCAATGTATTCATTATCAAAATGTAGACCCAAACCTGAAGCCATTCACCCATTGAGGCATCCCTAGTTCCAACTTCCACCTTTGGAGCCCTCTTTGTTTTCTGAGCAAATGGAAGTAGTGAGTTAGAAAATATCTATGAATCAAACAAATGAAAAAATTTAAATAAAATAAATAAATAACATGCAGGTATATATGTTGATGAAGATATCATAACCTAACATCTAGCAAACATATGAAAAATAGATGCAGGCACATACATGTGGATGAAGATGTCACAACCAAACATTTATTAAGCTGCTTGCCTAACCTTTCCACCAGCTTATCCCATCATTTCATCTCTTGCAAGTACACTGGCCAACCAAAAGTGCCCATTTAAATGATACAAGCAATAGCTACATTTTACTATATAGTATATATTAATTTAAACTTCCAAGATACAATCACTATTCTCATCATAATATCAATCTAAAATATGACTTAGAATCTTAGATAATCACAATGGCATCTTAGAATCTTAGATAATCACAATGGCATCTCTGTTCGTTTGTATCTTCTTCAAAATTTTTTCATTTAACATGCAAGTGCTAGGTTTGGGTGTTATGGGTCTGGTCCATTGACCTTGGGTTAGTCGGACATGGCATGTTAAATTTTTCCTGGTTTTCTTAGATAATACTATTGATGGCTTATCGAAAAAATGTGGCATCTGGGCAAGTGAGCGTACCTTAGAAAGGTTCTGTATTTGACCATGAATCCAAAGACCAAGGAGCCCAAGAAGTGCAATTCCAAGCGTAACCAGAAAAACTGACTCAATGCTGAGGAAGCCACCAGACTCGACAACTTCGATGGTACCATTGTAGAAGGTGCTCTGGTATGGATGCTGATCAATCTCATGGTAAATGGTGCCCACGAGGTCAAAGCTTCCAGGCTGCACAAACAATGGAACATGTAAGTTCAACTATTTCTCTATAATTCAGTTGTTAATGTAGAAAAAGGATTGAATGTACAGGCAATGCAAATATATTAATAATAATGAATCACAGAACTCTCAGAGTACCGCATGTACCTGCAAGTACTTGCTGACAGCAAAAATGTGAGGGAAAGTTGCCTGTGTTGAGGCAGGAACAGTTGCATTGCTGAAGGCCTGCAGTTAAACAACAGTTAACAAAATAGAAACTGTGAACCACCAGTATCCTATAAAGGCTAGAAAGCAGTGTTTATGCTAATCATTCTGGATAACCAAAAATAAGGAAATACATAAACAACATTCAATTGAGGGGGGAAAAAAAAAACAAAAAAAAGAAAATTCGGAATACCAGAAAATATAACTTTAATACAATGATTATAAAATAAAGTAACTAGCCCGCGCCGTAATAATAGTTTGCAAAACCTAGGTATTCCATTCATCTCCAAACAGCAATACAAGCAGTCTTCCCAAAATAGCAATCATGAAGACACAAACTCCACATTATTTGCACAAGATAGACATGAAATGGCACCAAAATATTTAGCCTGTGACGTTAATAGCCTCAATTGAACCATGAAATCTCTTGAAGACCATTTTATATTTGTTAAACAAGCCAAATTGAGCCGAATAATATTGAGTTCAAATGGAGCAGAAATCTTTCTTAACTGTATTAAAATCACTAGCTGGATGATCGCTGACGCAAGGCAACGACATCCAAATTGAATTTTCTTGCTTCCAAATATGAAATAGAACTTACGTAATACATATTCTGCTGTATTACTCATTTAAACTTCAATATTTGCAGTATGTACCTACGACAGAACAATGACATGCATGTAGTTGTAGAGACAACTGGTAAATAAATCACTCTTTCATAATACATCATATTCTTATTTATGGACCACAACTGAACATTTTCAAATGGCCAAAAGATGCAAAAACAAATTAATATGACATTGAATGCAGATCCAAGGAAACACATGAGGATAATTCAGTGCATACAAACTGAACGTATCAAACAATTTCACATGAATCCAATATATATATATATATATATAATCATCAAAGTTAGCTAGTTTTGTCATGCATTGAGAGTTGCTACGACAATAAGAACATTTAATTGTGACTTTTGTTTATTGTTAAAAAAATAAAATTTTGAAATTAAAAAGAATTAACAGCAGATATCACCTCTTATATAAATTAAATCTATGCAACTAAAAATTATTTTTTTAATAATACTGTCATAATCATTGTTGATTGTGTAATGATACTAAATTTAATGTTAACTTCATTTTTCGTTGCATTGGGTAGGTAGATAAAAGTAGCTGTTCATGTGAGGCAGACCAGCTGAGGTTGATTGGTTAATCCATGTCTGCAATCTGCATGCATGATTGATGGGCTTCACAACTTTAGATCTTCCCAGAAATTAATCTCCAGACCTGTAAAATTCTGATATTTGGCACTGACACATGGAAGAATATTGGATTCATTAGCTTTACATTAAAGCAAAATGTTTAGAGGAGCTATTTTTCTTGGTCAAAAATCAAATAATTTGTTGATAAGGAATCAAGATATCCTAATTACAAGTTTGGGTTGCTGAAATTGTGTTTAGGGCAGTAGAACCTACGAATTTAAATTTTAATTAGAGTGAATTGTATTAAAAAATAAGATATATTATAATTCAATTTATGAAATTTGACAAAACTTACTATTTAATTTTTATATTTTTAAAATTAAATAATTTAATTTCTAAAATTTAACAAAACTTACAACTTAGTCTATACTATTAGAATTTCAGCTAAGTGCAAAAATAACTAAAATATTTTTAACTTTATTTTCAATCTAACAATAATTCAATAAATGAAATTTAATTTTA
Organism: Hevea brasiliensis; assembly: GCF_030052815.1. Lineage (NCBI taxonomy): Eukaryota > Viridiplantae > Streptophyta > Magnoliopsida > Malpighiales > Euphorbiaceae > Hevea > Hevea brasiliensis. The sequence goes on from NW_026614585.1 coordinate 7,707,093, forward strand.
TTACCAATTTAATTTCTGAGATTTGATTAAACCTATAATTTAGTCACTACAGTTTTAAAATCAAGCAACTTAGTCCTCAATATCTTAATAAACTTATAAGCCAGTTCCTATCATTTGAATTACGGTTAATTTCTCATTAAATTTAGTAAAAAATACAAAAGTGTTTCTAATTCTATTTTCAAATTAGAAAAAATTTAGTTCTTAAAATTATATTTTAATAATAATTTGCGTCCATATTCATAATTTTTTCTTTTTTAATATATAATAATATAATATAATATGTGAAAATATATTTTATATATATATAATTAAAATAATAAAGACATAAATAGAATTTTGCAAATTATAAAAGCTTATCTATAAATAGTTATAATACTTAAGAATCCATTTGTAAAATAAATGGACGATTTTTTAACCAACCAAAATTTTTAAGGATCTTAAAGTAATTAATCTATATTTTAATAATTTAAATTTAAAATTTTTAATTTAATAGAATCCATATTTTAAAAATATAGAGACTAAATTATTAATAAAACAAAACTTTAAAGACTAAATTACTAAGAAAATAAAATCTTAGCGACTAAATTATTTTCATATTAAAAACAAAAATAACTGTAACTTAACAAAATTTTAATGAGAGGGACTAAATTATAGATTTTATCAAATCTCAGGGACTAAATTATTTAGTTTTGAAAATATAGAAATTAAATTATAAGTTTTATTAAATTTCAGGGCCTAAATTATAGTTTACCCTAAAATATATATCCCAATTACAAGAAAGCAACATATGCTGCACGTATGAAAGAACAAAGGGATCGACGGAGCTTGTCATAACTTTCTTGAGAAAATCAAATCAAGATTAAGGATTTTGATAAGAACAAAGGGATCGATGGAGCTTGTCATAACTTTCTTGAGAAAATCAAACCAAGATTAAGGATGTTGATTAGTAGAAATAAAGGGGTATTAATAAATGTGTTTCTGTTGTGTGCAGGTTGGAGGGTGCAGTGCAATAGTCTAAATCTCCAGCTAACTGGCAACATTATATTAATTATGTCTTTTGAAATAATAATAATAATAATAATAATAATAATAATAATAATAGATGATGATACTGATATTAAGTCAAAAAAAGGATGATAATGATATCATAAATTTGTGACTAATTATATCCGTCTATCTTCAAGCTTCAAATAGTGATAGTTAGAGGTGAGTGGCTTTTGCTTCCAATTTTAATTTAGGGTCTATTTAGGAATTGAAATCGAACTAAAATTTTAGTACAATTCTAATTTGATTCAATTCTCGATTTTTAAAATAATTTTATATAATTATTTTTATAAAAAATCTTACTTGAATTAGTATTTAAATTTTGAAGTATGTCATTAATATACAATATCTTATATAATAACATAATAGCATAAGTATATTATATAATAAACATTTTAACTATTTATTAATTATGTAATATTTAATTATAAGATACAAATATAATTATGAATTATATATATATATATATATATATATATATATATATATATATATATATATATATATAATTACAATCTTACATGTAAATATATAATTATATTAAAAATATATAATATATATGAAAAAATTATAAAAAAATATATGTAAAAATTGATTCTCGACTCTATTTTAATTTAGTTCAATTTTAATACAATTCTGATTTGATTCTTAATAAAAAAAAATAAAATTGAATAAAAATATCAAAATAAGTTTAATATAATTTTTCGATTCAATTCAAAACTCCAAGAAATGTGCACAGCGCTAATGTCACAATCCAAATTATGGGCCGGATCGACACTAAGACTTGGATCAGTATAAAGCCCCCAAAGCCCATAGTAAGCTTAATTATTCTGGCCTAAACATGAAGCCCATACTCTAAGTCCCAATTTAAGAAATTAACCGGACAAAGTCTGGCCATAACCTGGACTATCCAACGGGGAGTTCTTGACTCACCTGACCTATTATATCCATTTGGGGAGCTCAGCTCATCCTCATAATACTCAACATAGTAATTTAATTAAATGGGAGCTCAGCTCTCTCATCCAAGACAAATGCCCATTCCATATATCCATACACGCATAAATATTAGGTTTACAATTTCAAAAATAAATAAAATATTACAGTCTCAAACCAAGTAAAATACTTCTAACATATGCAAATTTCTAGATTTGTAATCAATACTATATAATGCTGATATATGCTGCTAATAAACATGCAAGGAAGGAAGCAAATTAATCACAAAATGAATTCTCTGGTATCCTAGAAAAAAAGGGGTGAACAGGAGTAAGTGTTAGACTCATAGAGTAAAATATTAATTTTAAATACAATTTATATAATTATCTAGAGCCAATGCATCCCTAAGGATGAAATGTAACATATATCAACACATTCAACCAAGTTCAAACAATATTTGCACTAAGAATAATTTAGAGCAGTCACACATTCGTGTGTCACATCAATCAAATATATATATATATATATATATATATATATGGGAGCTGATCCCCTACACAGCTCTCTTAATTCTAATCTCTGCCAGCGAGATCAACTCGAGCCAGACTTTCTCTTAATAATCCAAATGCGAATGTCAGTGAAATTAACTCAAAGTCGTACTCACCCCAACTTATCACAAAAAGGATCGGGCCCCAAGCGAGGCTAGCTCAAGTCGATCTACCCGTCCTATCCATATCTAGTACCACACCTCATACACGCTAACACACGTACACAACTCTAAATTAGTCTAAGGCGACACCCACATCAATTTCATCAAAAAATAATACAACACAAAGCGCGCCTATAATAGCTATATACATATAATTATAAGTAAATGTATGAGCATGCCTTGTATGTATAACAATATTAAAATTATAAATAAAATCAATATCTACTCACCATACACCGGAAATCACTGTAGCGGCTGAGTGGAGGAGGATGGCTGACCCTGATCACCTAAATAATTATATTATAAATTTATTAGCACTAACTCAAAATAAGACTTTAAAGAGTTAAAAGATACCCTAATTTATGCTAGAAATTCGACAGAGTTTCTCTTGTACCTAGGATATACCCAACCTGAAATAGAAATAATAATAACAATAATAATAATAATAATAATAATAATAATAATAATAATAATAATAATAATAATAATAATAATAATAATAATAATAATAATAGATGATGATACTGATATTCAGTCAAAAAAAGGATGATAATGATGTCACGACCCAATCCTATGGGCCGGATCGGCACTAGAACCTGAGCCGACATAAAGCCCCCAAGACCTGTAGTAAACTTTATTGTTCCTAAACCCATGACCAGGCCCATAATTTAAGCCCAATATGCATATAAAAATAATTTAAATTAAAATATTATAATTTTATTTCGGGTCAGCTTAACCTAATAATTATCAGAAACTCTAATTAGGAAGCCCAGCTCAACTCAATTACACTACTTACAAATTATTTAAGTATCATACAAATCTTTATTTATTAATCTCAAGAATTTAAATTAACACGATTTCTAACAAGGTGCATACTATTACTAACACATGCGGAGTTCTAGATTTCAAATTTAGAAAAATAATAAAAACAATTAAATAACCGACGTTAAACCTGCAAGGAAGAAAGCAGGTTGCTATGTAAAAAAACTCCTCCTGTAGCCTAGAAAAATAGGTGAATAGGAGTGAGCGTTCGACTTAGAGAGTAAAATACTAATTTTAACCATAATTTTTATAGCTATCTAAAGCTAATGCATCCTAAGGAATGGAATGAAACATCATTATAATTTTCATATAAATCACATCATAGCAGCAAAAATGCAATTTAGAGCACTCACCCACCCAACACTGTTCAAACAGTACATATATGGGAGCTAATCCCTTATACAGCTCTCTTAATCTAACATCTACCAGTGAGTATCTCTCAAGCCGGACTTTCGCTTAATAAACCAAATGCGGGGTCTCAGTAAATGTCTCTCAAGCCGTGTCTACCCCGACTTATCTATAAAGGATCGGGTCCTAGCAAGTATCTCTTAAGTCATGTCTACCCGTCCTGTCGATATCCAATACCATACCACACGCAAGCACACTTACCACAAATAACATCCATGGCACTTCATTAATTATGAATGCAATATAAAACGTGCCTAGTATTTAACTACATAGATACATATTTATAAGTGATACATGGGCATGCTTGAATATATAGTAATATCGAAATTGTAATTAAAATTAATATTTTACTCACAGTACACCAAAAATGACTGTGGAGATTGGGTGAAGGAAGATGGTTGACCCTGATCACCTACATAATTTTATTGTGAATTTATTAGTGCTAATTCAAATAAAAATAAATTTAAAGAGGCAATCCTAATTTATACCGAAAATTCAGCAGAGTTTCCCCTATACCTATGACCTAGCATGTAATGGCCCGACCCACTAGTAATATTGTCCGCTCTGAGCCGAAGCCCTCATGGTTTTAAAATGCATCAATAGGGGTTACGAACCGCCAACTTATAAACCCAGATTGTCCGCTCTGGGCCGAAGCCCTCACGGTTTTAAAACGCGTCACTAGGAGTTACGAACCACCAACTTTTAAACCCAGCATCTCTCCCGTGTTTTGCCGATGTGGGATTTGCCTAGGGTGTTACAATCTACCCCCCTTATGGGACTCAGCGTCCTCGCTGAGGTTTGCCCCACCATCGCTCAAGGTTGCACGCGGAGCGGCTCTGATACCACAAATGTAAGGGCCTAGCCCACTAGTGATATTGTCCGCTCTGAGTCGAAGCCCTCACGGTTTTAAAACGCGTCAATAGGAGTTACGAACCACTTTTTAAACCCAGCATCTCTCCCGTGTTTTGCCAATGTGGGATTTGCCTAGGGTGTTACATATCAAACCTGCAAAAAGATTCAAATAATACTTCTAAATTCTCAATTTCTACAATCACATCTCATCAACATTATATGACCCCTCCTGAGCCCTCCAAATCAAACAATAGTCATAAACTTGAAAAATTACGTTTTAATCTCTATAATTGATATTTTATAAAAATCCACTCAAACAAGCTCTAAAAATTCTAAAATTTTGCCCTGCGGTCCTTAATAAAGTTGTAAAGCTATCACAAAAGGAATTGTAATTTTCTAATAACCCATGAATATTTTATTCAAAAATATTACTCCATTTCATAAGTTTCCAATAGCTAACATATTCTTAATTCAACCCAATTCAATATTCACATATTTAAACCTCCATCCTCAAGCTTCAACCAATCATATAAAATTTAAATACCATAAATCCAGATAATCTTATATGCTCAGATGCTAAAAATCTAACTAAAACCCACATATATTTTTCAAAAATATTCCACAATCACTTAAAAATTCAACAAATACCATAAAACATCTCCAAATAATTTTACTTTCATCATATATTTTTTTTTGAATTTTTCTCTAATTTTTCCTATTTAAGAAACACTGTATTTAAGCACCTCAGACTGAGAAATAATGAAAATAATCTTACCCAAAGCTTATCTGTGTTTTAAAAATTCTAAAAATTTATGAGAAAGCCTCTGGAAGTTGAATCATCCCCAAAACTCGTCGGAGCCACCGCCGGAACCACTGCTCACGGTGGCCGGCTGTCGGTCGCCAGTGACATCTGGCGAATCTGATCATACCATAATGTTCCTCTCCTCTTCCTCAATCCATAGGTGATCTCGAATAGTCGATCCAACGGTCGGATCGTCCTAGATCTAACCAAAAAGCTTGAAAAATATGAAACTTCTCTCCTCCATATCTCACTCATCCGACCTCCATTTACTGCAAAATTGGTATCAAAAGAAAGCTCTCGGAACAAGCTTTCCAACGCCACCTAAATTGACTCAATCGGATGTCGGATGAAGTCGGAATTGAGCCTGGAAGTTGGACCACCTGCACGCGCATTTCTCTCTCTTCTCCCTCTCTTGCCTCCACGTCTGGTGGTGCTGCCGGCTGGCTGGTGGTGCGCCAGCGATGTCCAAGGTGGGGGGACCTCTTGCCGGTCCGCCATGGTGGTTGGAGGCTCGCCGGTCGGAAGAAAAACGGAGGGGGAGGAAGAGTGACGGTAGAGAGAGATTTTAAGGGGGAGGGGGGTTGTTGGTTTTTTTTTTTTTTTGAATTTCTGGTAATGAACCTGGACAGACATGTTGTCCAGATTCATTCTTGGAAAATTTTAATTTCAAATTTTTAATTTAATTAATTTTTTTTTAATTTTTAATTTATTTATTCTAATTTTAAAAAATTTGGGTTGTTACATTCTTCCCCCCTTAAGAAAAACTCATCCTCGAATTTTCAAATAAACAAGGGATAAGGAAAGAGGGCTATTGGGATAGGTGCGAGCATTTACTCCTCCAGCTAAGCAAAGATGGTTAAAATATCTTATTCTTCAAACCTTCGTATATTATAGATGACATTCTACTGCTCTCTGATTCTACTCTAATGTCCTATCTATCATCATCTCTTTCTAGAGGGCTCTTATCTTGTAACTATTCATTGGCTATTTTTCTGACATTTCAAGTATTCGCTATACCTCTCTGTACTTGACTTGATCTCTCTTAACTTCAATCAACCTTGGCGCTTACCCCTTAACCTTCTGCTTCCCATGGACATGGCTTATGTTCCTTATCCTACAATATTCTATAAGATGTTTTCTGTAGCACCTATCATAGGCATCTTTATTCTAAATCTTTACTTGTCCTTTGACCTTAACGGTTAGTACCAGTGCATCTTCTCACTTTCATGATACTTCAAATATCCAATCTCTTTATGTCATTACTAAAGTACTTAGACTAACCTCTGTCCATCTTATGTAACTAGTCAGGTAGAGTTCCCTCCAAGGGCCACGTGTATCATTTATCAACATTGGAAAGTGAACTGGGTCTCTCCTTCTAGGCGACAAAAGTGTTTGTGTTCCCTGACAACCTAATTAGTGTAACTTTATCGTTTCCCACTCCTTCTCTGGAATGGAAATATCTAGACTTCTTCCTAAAGCTTCTTAATATGTGGCCTATTTCTGACACATTGGCACTTAGATCAAGGCTCGACTACTCCTTTAATCTATCATCTCATAATAACTTGTTTCAAACATCTCTTAGTGTGTTCCTAGCATGCCTATTCCTTTTTATCCTCATTATTATAACTAGCTCTACTTAGCTTTCTTCCTGCCCTTTGGATCTTATCCACTTCCTTTTCCTATTTCTGTTATTATTAATATTTTTTCAACCTGCTGTACTTATTCCTTAATCTTAGTCTTGTCTCACCCTTACACCTTTTCCTTTAAGGATGTTTATCCCATCATCAACTTTAACTTTCTTTTTATTTCTTAGTCTTATCTTGATTACTAGTTCCATTACTTTGAGAATTCTAACCTTACGATTGACTACTACCAGCACATTCTTCACATTATGTAACACTTGGAATTAGCCATAGAAAATTCTTTTTGTATCCCCTTTCCCAACTTTAACTATCAGAACATTATCATTCCCTACCAACCTTAGTAGGAAATTGCTCATCCTGGATGGATAGGAGCCCCAGAAACTATAAGTTCCATCTGAACTAACACGGCTGTGGGAAATGTGTGTTATGCCTTAATTCCAAACAAGATACTTCATGTGTTCATTCTCCTTAATATAATCACATATACTACCCATAACTTCCCAAACTTCAGCCTCAACTTTTCCCATTAGCAACAATTTCATCTATTGAAACTCATTAGCAAATAACACTTCCTCCAGCTTATAGTTCAAAAAGGTTGTAAGCCCTAGTAACTAGCTCGATTTAACTCCTGTCACCTCTCTGATCATTCTTTCGTATTTAACATTAGGTACACCATTATCGTCATTTTCGCCTCAAAAGATTGGATATGTGCTAACGCCCATCAAATTTTCAATTAATTGGGTCACTTTGATATGACCTCTCTTCTTAACATAATCTCCTAGAATTGAAACACGAGCTAATTTGGAAAGAAGGAGAAATGTTCTCCCACCATTTATGATATAACATTTTTTGATAAACAAGATTTAGCTCACACCCCTTAATCTCCTTTTTTAGTTTCATTATTTCTTTGTAATTATTGTGCGTTATTACAAGATATCAGTTGTATATACCATTTGTTATACTATTGTCAAGCCTGACATATCATCTTAGAATTTACTATTTTCTTTTTACTCTCAATTTATCTTTCATACTTCTAATTATTTGTCCAATGCTCCTTATACTTAGTTATATTCTAGAAGATAAAGGCACTCATAGATTCTTTCAGATCTACTCAAATCTTATCAACAATCACTCCTCTAATCCATGCACTTCTCAATATCTTATAATTACACCAATATCTATCTTGTCCTATTCTGACCGTTATTAGCGTTCTGCTACATATTATCATACTATTATTTATTTATTTATTATTGCTCTTTTTTTTTACATAATTATCCTATCGATCATACTGAAAATATCTGTCTAATTCCAATTTTAGACTCTAGGTCTCACTACTCTAAATTTTAATATCAAGCCTCTGTGTCGTTATCCCTCATCTTGCATATGTATATCCCTTATATTGACTTTTATCCAACTTACTCCTACTGATCTTTCTTCTTTATCTGACAATAGAAATCAAGTTACCATAGCACGCTCAACAGCTACTACCTACTTTGATCGCACACCTCACCTAATTTCCATTATACTGTCAACAACCAAAAGGGTTCTTATGTCATTACCCCATTATCCTACCTTGGGGGTAGAAAACAGATAAGGTCTAATCCAGATCCTGTAACTCTAAGCTCTAGATTCAGGCTCCTAACACTACATCAATTATGACCTGCTCTAAGTCTTGTACTTCTGGGTTCCATAACTTGACAATGTTCTTTCTAATGCCATCCTTTTCTACGCTCTCTATCCTTACTTTTTTTTTTTTGTTTATTTCGTTTACCCTTCCTAGAACCACATTCACCTCCTCAGTATCTTGGCTCTATTCTTCCTAATCTTATCCTAATCTGTTTTTCCAGTTTATTCTTTAGCCAACTTTTTTTTTTTTATCTTACCCAAATCTGAACATTCACTCTTCCATTCTTTAGCTCTATTTTCTTTTCGATCCTAATTGTCATGTCATAAAATTATACCTTTTCACTATCCCTACCACGTCAACTATACCTCAATATTACTCAGAATTGATCCTCTAACTACCCTAGCTAGAAAACTACTGGCATTCGAGCTATCTCTCCTATTGCATTTGAAACACACTCCATCTATCTATCTATCTATATAAATATATATATATATATATATATACATATTCTATGATTTATCGATGCTAACTTTTGTCCTTTTTCTTTTACTTTATTTGGAGTATACTTTTGTCTTAAGCATTAAGAAGCTAAGGATGAACTTAGGGAATAATAGTCATACTTATCCTTCATGATCTCTATTCTTACTCTTTTGGACTACATACTACCCCCTACTACCTTAGGGAGGGGTTCTATAGCAACTCTAATTTTTCATATCCATTTAAATAGCTGAAACTTAAAATACTAGGTATCTAAACCCGTCATTCAATTTAAAGGCTTACATACATCTTGATCTTACATCTTATGATTCCTACATAGAACTTGTACCCTCTCTGGAACACCTGAGCTAACAACTCTCTATCTCATGCTACAGTCCCATTTGGGACATTTATTCCATAAGTCATCATTATCAGTAATGACCTTCGATCTCTTCTGAAAAGATAGGACTATACCCTAACTTCTACAATAAAGGTACTACATTTACCACCTTGCCAAGACCATGTCAAATTAATGACTCTCTTATCATATCATAGCTCTGTAAATCATCAATTTATTGTTCTGACCTTCCCCAGGTAGTAGGGTTATACTTTACATCTTGTTGATACACGTAAGGTATACTATTCTCACTAAGCTCTAAGCGAAATGTTTGTCATATTGCAAAAACCATCCAAAAATTCTATACCGAAGACTAGATGGTCTTACTCTATAGATGTCAACTTTATTTTGCAACTAATCTACAACCTCTAGTCTGATGGTAACTCTTGATGTAACTCTAGCTCATGCTAAGGTAACCGAGTCGCTGACTCTAGTTACCACCCAACTGTGACCTTTTGATATTCTAGCTCTAGATCTCTAACTAGGAGTTCCCAACTCCTCTGCAGATATAGAACTCTGTTTTGGCATAATTGTACCAAAACAGAGGCCATTCGTAAACACCCTCATTGTGGAGCACCACGGGGATACACGTAGCCCTACACAATAATCCAATGTCTGTACTGTAATCTGCAGCTTACAGAGCGGACATTGAGGACATTGTATAGTTACTACAATACATCCTGACAGACTAAGTCTCCCAATCTCTTATCTCTCTTGAACCTACTGATATCATAAACTTATTCTGACTGGATCATTCACTAATGACTGCCAGCAGTGATATCCTCATCCTTATCTAGGGCAACTGTACTTTCAAGACTCACCTTTATGTACTTGTGCCTTGCACGAAACAGGCACACCACTTAAACCCATACTGATAAAAACATAGTATTTCTTGGAGTACGTGTTTCCATGGTAGACCTCAATACGTCTACTAAATCTATTTTACGTCACCATGTACTTCACAAAATCGAGGTGCTAAACTGAAGCACTCTTATACTAATCGAGGAATAACGCAGAACTAGAAACAAGGATTTACAGAAGAAAATGAAACAGAATCCTATACTCCGCATGTGAACTCCTAATTAGACTCTTCTTAAAGCTTTGACATGTACTTCCCATGAATCTGGAGCCTAAGCTCTAATACCACATTTGTCACAACCCGATCCCATGGGCTGGACCAGTACCAGGACCTGGGCCAGCATAAAGCCCCCAAGGCCCTTAGTAAGCCTTATTGTTCCTAAACCCATGACCAGGCCCATAATTTAGGCCCAATATGCATATAAAAATAATTTAAATTAAAATATTATAATTTTATTTCGGTCCAACTTAACCCAATAATTATCAGAAACTCCAATTAAGGGAGCCCAGCTCAACCCAGTTACATTATTTACAAATTGTTTAAGTATCAGACAAATTTTTATTTATTAATCTCAAGAATTTAAATTAACACGATTTCTAACAAGGTCCATACTATTACTAACACATGCGGAGTTTTAGATTTTAAATTTAGAAAAATAATAAAAATAATTAAATAACCGATGTTAAACCTACAAGGAAGAAAGCAGGTTGCTCTATAAAAGAACTCCTCTTGTAGCCTGAAAAAATAGGTGAACAGGAGTGAGCGTTCAACTCAAACCCATGGTGGGATATGTTACTAGACTTCAGGAGCCTATTTTAACTGTGGGGGTACGGGGCATCTAGCTAAATACTATACCAATACCTGTAGATTTGGGCCACCTCCTACTACAGTAGAAGGATCTATTCAGAGTTCTGCTATCAGAGGTTTACAACCAGTTAGCAGAGGTAGAGGTAGAGGTCGAGGCAGCACCTCAGTCAACCAGGGTACAGTAAATCAATCAGAACAAGGTAGTGCTCTGGCCAAAGTCTACATGATGAGACAGAGGGAAAAAGCTGAAACTTCTGACATTGTGGCCGGTACATTCTCTATCTCTGATCAAGAAGTATTTGTATTGTTTGACCCGGGTTCTACCCACTTATTTGTTAGTGCTAGCATCGTTAGTTTCCTTGCTGTTCCATGTGTCAAAATGGGTTTTGAGGTGCCAGTAACTAGTCCATTAGGGTAAGAGATCAGGGTCAACAGAATGCATAAAGAGGTCAGGGTCAACAGAATGCATAAAGATTGTCCTTTGGTGATCCAATGATATGTTTTTCTGTCCGATTTGATAGAAATGCCCTTTAGAGATTATGATATCATCTTGAGCATAGATTGGTTAGCCAGGCATCACACTATGATTGACTATAGAATGAAGACAATCACTTTTGATCTCCCTCTATACGGTGATGTGATAATACATGGGGAGAGGCAGCTGTTACCATGAAACATCATTTTGGCTGCACTGGCCAAAAAAATGATCAGAAAGGGGTGTGAAGCATTCTTAGCACATGTGATAGACACCCAAGTGGGGAGTCCAGCATTGAGGGACATCCCTACAGTATGTGACTTTTCGGATGTGTTCCCTGATGAGTTGCCAGGATTACCTCTAAAAAGAGAGGTGCAGTTTGAGATTGATGTAATGCCTGGTGTGGACCCAATCTCCATAACCCCTTATAAAATGGCACCTGCTAAATTGAAAGAGTTGAAGGTGCAGTTGCAATAATTGCTTAACAAGGGCTTTATTCACCCTAGTGTGTTACCTTGGGGAGCTTCAGTGTTGTTTGTTAAGAAGAAAGATGGCACTCTCCGCTTGTGTATTGATTATCGACATCTGAATAAGGTGACAATAAAGAACAGATATCCATTGCCCCGCATTGATGATTTGTTTGATCAGTTGAAGGGTGCAGCTGTATTCTCCAAGATTGACCTGAGATCGGGTTATTATTAGCTGAAGGTGCAAGAGCAGAGTATCCCTAAAACTACTTTTAGAACTCGATATGACTACTATGAGTTCCTGGTCATGTCATTCAGGTTAACTAATGCTCCGGCTACTTTTATGAATCTGATGAATACTATCTTCAGACCATACCTCGACCAGTTTATGGTGGTGTTTATTGATGACATCTTGGTGTATTCGAGGAGTGCAGAGGAGCATCCTAAGGAATGGAATGCAACATCATCATAATTTTCATACAAACCACATCATAGCAGCAAAAAGGCAATTTGGAGCACTCACCCACCCAACACTGTTCAATCACTACATATATGGGAGCTGATTCTTTATACTCTTAATCCAACCTCTGTCAGCGAGTGTCTCTCAAGCCGGAATTTCGCTTAATAAATCATATGCGGGGTCCCAGCGAGTATCTCTCAAGCCATGTCTACTCAGACTTATCCATAAATGACTGGGTCCTAGCGAGTGTCTCTCAAGCCGTGTCTACCCGTCCTGTCGATAACCAATACCATACCAAATGCACGCCAACGCACGCACACTGCTCCAAATTACCACAAACAACATTCATGGCACTTCATCAATTATGAATGCAATATAAAACGTGCCTAGTGTTTAACTACATAGATACATATTTATAAGTGATGCATGGGCATGCTTGAACATATAATAATATCAAAATTATAATTAAAATTAATATTTTACTTACAGTACACTAGAGACGACTGTAGATGTTGGGTGAAGGAAGATGGTTGACCCTGATCACCTACATAATTTTATTTTGAATTTATTAGTGCTAATTCAAATAAAAATAAATTTAAAGAGGCAATCCTAATTTATGCCGAAAATTCGACAGAGTTTTCCCTATACATAGGACCTACTAAACCTACAAAAAGATTCAAATAATACTTCTAAATTCTCAATTTCCACAATCACATCTCATTAATATTATATGACCCCTTCTAGGCCCTCCAAATCAGACAATAGTCATAAACTTAAAAAATTATGTTTTAGTCCCTATAATTGATATTTTGTAAAAATCCACTCAAACAAGCTCTAAAAATTCTAAAATTTTGCCCCGCGGTCCTTAATAAAGTTATAAAGCTATCGCAAAAGGAATTGTAATTTTCTAATCACCCATGAATATTTTATTCAAAAATATTACTCAATTTCATAAGTTTTCAACAATTAACATATTCTTAATTCAACCCAATTCAATATTCACATATTTAAACCTCCATCCTCAAGCTTCAACCAATCATATAAAATTTAAATACGATAAATCCAGATGATCTTATATGCTCAGATGCTAAAAATCTAACTAAAATCCACATATGTTTTTCAAAAATATTCCACAATCACTTAAAAATTCAACAAATATGATAAAACATCTCCAAATAATTTTACTTTCATCATATATTTTTCTTAGAATTTTCCTCCAATTTCTCCTATTTAATAAACACTACATTTAAGCACTGCAGACTGAGAAATAATGAAAATAATCTTACCCAAAGCTTATCTGTGTTTCAAAAATTCTAAAAATTTATGAGGAAGCCTCTGAAAGTTGAATCATCCCTAAAGCTCGCCAGAGCCACCACCGGAAACACCGCGTACGGTGACCGGTCATCGGTCACCGGTGACATCTTCTGGATCTGATCATACCATAATGTTCCTTCCACTTCCTCAGTCCATAGGTGGTCTCGGATCGTCGATCTAACGGTCGGATCATCCTAGATCTGATCAAAAAGCTTAAAAAACTCAAAATTTCTCCTCCATATCTCACTCATCCGACCTCCATTTGCTGCAAAATTGATATAAAAAAAAAGCTCTCGGAACAAGCTTTCCAACGCCACCTGAATCTCCTCGATCGTACGTCGGATGAAGCCGGAATCGCGGCTGGAAGTTGGACCACCTGCGCGCGCGTTAGTCTCTCTTCTCCCTCTCTTGTCGCCGCATTTGGTGGTGCTGTCGGCTGGCTGGTGGTGCGCTAGCAACATCCAAGGTGGGGGGACCTTTTGCCGGCCGGCCATGGTGGCTGGAGGCTCGCCAGTCGGAAGAAAAAGGGAGGGGGAGGGAGAGTGACGGTAGAGAGAGATTTTAAAGGGGGGGCTGTTGGTTCTTTTTTTTTATTTAATTTCTGGGAATGAACTTGGACAGACATATTGTCTAGATTCATTCCTGGAAAATTTTAATTTTTAATTTTTAATTTAATTAATTTTTTTTATTTTTAATTTATTTATTCTAATTTTAAAAAATTTGAGTTGTTACAGATATCATAAATTTGTGACTAATTATATCTGTCTATCTTCAAGCTTCAAATAGTGATAGTTAGAGGTGTGTGATTTTTGCTTCCAATTTTAATTTAGGGTCTATTTAGGAATTGAAATTTTAATATAATTCTGATTTGGTTCAGTTCTCGATTTTTAAAATAATTTTATATAATTATTTTCATAAAAAATCTTACTTGAATTAGTATTTAAACTTTGAAATATGTCATTAATACACAATATCTTATATAATAACATAATAGTATAAGTATATTATATAATAAGCATTTTAACTATTTATTAATTATGTAATCTTTAATTATAAGATATAAATATAATTATGAATTATATATATATATATATTGAGAGAGAGAGTGTGTGAGTATGGTAGTATAAATGCATAAGAATTATACTACCATTATCTCGGGTTCAGCTCATTTGTGTTTTGAGGTGTTGGTGCCAACAGGGAATTAGGCTCTTGTTGGTGGTTCTTCGAGGCAACGCCAGCTCCTCCCTTTTTATAATATTTATTTATTATATTTTTTCAGTAATAAGAATTTTTATTATATTTTTTGATAATAATATTTATAAAATTTTTATTTATTTTATTTAAATAAAATAAAATTTAAATATTTTATAAAATTATTATATTTTAAAATAATAATTATTAATAAAAATAATTATTATGTATATTATTAATAAAAATATATTAATTTAAAAAAATTTAAATATTTTTTAAATAATAATGATTGAATTTAAAAAAAAATTTAAATAATTAATAATAAATATTAATAGAATACGATTTAAGTAAAGTGATTTTTATGGATTTCCTGCCATCCCTATCCATGCGTGTTTTCTTTCTTGTTGGCAACCCAATTCTTACATATATATATATACACACATATATATATATAAACTTTGATAATGTATAGAGCTCCGTGTTAGGACTGGGTCTCTGAGCCTCTTGAGTCCTTATATTGCTGAATGAAAGTCCAGGATTTGTAAAGTTTTAATGGAATTGTACCTTATCTTCGGAAAAAAAAAAAAATCCATTCAAAGCTCTTGGTTGAAAGTGAGCAGTATCGTAATGAACGATGACTATCGCATTCAGAACGAAGAAAGCCCCTTTCTGAGAAAGGTCCACTCCTGCATTTATTGAAACTCAACAAACCTATGATATTAATGCTAGGCAGTTTTCTTTTGTGGTGGTGTTTCTTCTTCCCTTATATTCATCGCCCAAAAGTTTTTTTTTTCTTTTTTTTTTTTTCAATTTGAAGGAGGTAATAGACTAATTAATAATATATTAATAAATTACACATTGATACCTAATCATTTTTATTTAATAACTTTTATTATAAAAATAATAAATTTTGTATTTTGTATAATAAATGTAAAAAATGATAGTTATAGAGGCCATAAGTTTATTTTTGAAAAAGTTATTTTGAAAAAAATTTATAAGTGTACTTTTTAATAAAATTTATTAAGAAATATTTTTTTAAAAAACTTTTTGAGCTCTTCAGATTATTAATAAATTTATAAATCTAACTCATCTATTATAATTTTTTTATTTTGTAAAATTAAAAATAAATTTTAGATAGTGATAAATAACATTTTTCTTAATTAAGAAATTTCAATGAAAATAAATTATTAATTAAAAATAGTGATAGGCATACAAATTAAAGATGCAACGTTTACAAATATAAAGAAAACCATTAATTAAAACACATTCTTGAGGCAATAAATGTGCATGAAATTATTCGACTACCTTCAAGGTTTTATTTTTGGTACTGATAACTTCACACTAGAGAGTCATAAATATCAACCTTGTAGGTGTACTACATTAATAATATATAGAGAGCCTAATGAATAGGAGAAAATGGTGGCAATGGAGGCCATTTTCCAAATATGGGGTGATGGTAGGGCTTTGGAGGAATCTTTGGAAAAGGAGGAAGTTTAGGAAGAGGAGGGTATGGCTTCTTCTTAAATGGAGGTATCTTTGGGATTAGAGGGTGAGGCTTATAAAAGATTGGTGGTTTTGGTTTATAGATTGGAACAAGAGGAGGTTTAAAGATTGGTGGCTTTGGTTTGTAGATTGGAATAGGAGGAAGCTTAAAGATTGGTGGTTTTGGTTTGTATACTGGAACAGGAGGAAGCTTAAAGATTGGTGGCTTTGGTTTTGGCTTGTAGATGGGAATTGGAGGAGGCTTGTAAAATGGTGGTTTTGGTTTTGGCTTGTAGATGGGAACTGGAGGAGGCTTATAGACTGGTGGTTTAGGTTTTGGTTTTGGCTTATAGATGGGAACAGGAGGAGACTTGAAGACTGGTGGCTTTGGTTTTGGCTTATAGATGGGAACAGGAGGAGGCTTGAAGACTGGTGGCTTTGGTTTTGGCTTATAGATAGGAACAGGAGGAGGCTTGAAGACTGGTGGCTTTGGTTTTGGCTTATAGATTGGTATAGGGGGAGGCTTGAAGACCGGTGGCTTTGGTTTTGGTTTGTAGATTGGGATAGGAGGAGGCTTGAAAAGTGGTGGCTTTGGTTTTGGCTTATAGATGGGAACAGGAGGAGGCTTGAATACAGGTGGCTTTGGTTTTGGCTTATAGATTGGAACAGGGGGAGGCTTGAAGACAGGTGGCTTTGGTTTTGGCTTATAGATAGGAACAGGAGGAGGCTTGAATACTGGTGGCTTTGGTTTTGGCTTATACATTGGTACAGGAGGAGGCTTGAAGACTGGTGGCTTTGGTTTTGGTTTATAGATTGGGACAGGAGGAGGAGGCTTGAAGACTGGTGGTTTTGGTTTTGATTTGTAGATTGGGACAGGAGGTGGCGGCTTGAAGACTGGTGGCTTTGGTTTTGGCTTATAGATTGGTACAGGAGGAGGCTTGAAGACTGGCGGTTTTGGTTTTGGTTTGTAGATTGGGACAGGAGGAGGAGCTGACTTTGGTTTTGGCTTATAGATTGGTACAGAAGGAGGCTTGAAGACTGGTGGCTTTGGTTTTGGTTTGTAGATTGGGATAGGAGGAGGAGGTGGCTTTGGTTTTGGTTTGTAGATTGGGACAGGAGGAGGAGGTGGCTTTGGTTTTGGCTTATAGATTGGCACAGGAGGAGGTTTAAAAACTGGTGGCTTTGGTTTTGGTTTGTAGATTGGGACAGGAGGAAGAGGTGGCTTTGGTTTTGGTTTGTAGATTGGGACAGGAGGAGGAGGAGACTTGAAAACTGGCAATTTAGGTGGAGGCTTATAGACTGGTATTGGTGGAGGGAGAGGCTTTGGAGGGAAGAACTTTGGTGGGAATGGAGGAAACTCCTTAGGAGGTAATGGAGGAAACACCTTAGGAGGTAATGGAGGAAACACCTTCGGAGGAAATAGATATGGATGGCCATGGCCAAAGCTTTTCAATGGTGGCAACTTGGGTAATGGTGAGTGTTTGAAGTGATGATGCCATAAGAAAGCTGAAGTACAGGTTACGGGTGAAATTTTCAGTTTCCCTACAAGGCCAAATGTGTGTTTACCATTGCTTTTGGACTTGAAGATAATCTTGGAAGACTCTAGGCCACTATGGGCAGGACATGGTGTGGCTAAGGCACTGTGAAGTTGAGCATAGCATTCTTCCTTTAGTTTTCCTTCATTTACCATATCATTAGGAAGGTTCACAATGAACTTTCCTTCTTCGTCCAACTCGCCAGTTCCTCTTGTTTTGAACTCTCCATTTTCTGGTTTGCAATCTATTGTTACGTGAAGCCCTGCAAAAATCGATAGTGCATAAGATTTCATCTTTCAAAATAGTGCAAAACCATGCTAAGAATTATATAATGCTTGGCCAAAATAATACTATACCACTTGCCTATCTCTAAAATGAAATTACACATACCTGAAAGTACCTGGTTGGCCTTAATGTTGCTCTCTGCACAGTCTGCACATTCTCCGATCCCAACTACCTCAACTGTACTATTATCATCGTCACCATAGCAGAAAGTTACAGAAAATAATAAAAATAGGTCGAAGCACAGAAGTGCTCCTCGAAAGAGGATGAGAATCCTCATTGGGAACCACACCCAATGGCTCCTCAAAGTAAGAAAATCAAGAACACCACACACAAAAAAAAAAAAAGCAAACTTGTTAGAAGCTTAGAGCTTCTATTTTGTGTTGATCTAAGGCATGAAAGTGGAGTTTTATTATATACTGAGCTTAAGGGAAGTGATTTGGCACACACTGACACCCAATTAAGAGGCTCACATGATGATGCTATGGTTATGGACCCCCTGAGATAAGTATTGTTTACACCAGCTTCTGCAAATCAATGGAAGCATTATCTTTCATTCAATGAGGTTTCAACTGTACAAAGCTAGATCTTCTCTGCTCTCTCCACCTATTTAAACCTACTTATTAGCTCCTCATTAATACTTTGCCTCAACCAAGAAATGCTCATACTTGAGGGCAAGAACAAATGCAAACATCGATCATTCTGATTACCTTTTCTTTTGTACTATATTATGTTGGGATTAGGATTTTAAAAAAAGAAAATTCTTCTATTGCTGTCTGACCTCAAAGTCAATATATTTGAAGGATCTTGAAGAATAAAGATAAATTACAATGTTGAGGTGAGGTTCAAAACAATTTCACATGAATGCAACATATATATATATATATAATCATCAAAGGTAGCTAGTTTTGTCATGCATTGAGAGTTGCTACGACAACAAGGACATTTAATTGTGACTTTTATTTATTGTTAAGTAAAATTTTGAGATTAAAAAAATTAACAGCAGATGTCACCTCTTATATAAATTAAATCTATGCACCTAAAAATTATTTTTTTAATAATAGTGTTATAATCATTGTTGATTGCGTAATGATATTAAAATTAATGTTAGCTTCATTTTTTGTTGCATTGGGTAGGTAGATAAAAGTAGCTGTTCATGTGAGGCAGACCAGCTGAGGTTGATTGGTTAATCCATGTCTGCAATCTGCATGCATGATTGATGGGCTTCACAACTTTAGATCTTCCCAGAAATTAATCTCCAGACCTGTAAAATTCTGATATTTGGCACTGACACATGGAAGAATATTGGATTCATTAGCTTTACATTAAAGCAAAATGTTTAGAGGAGCTATTTTTCTTGGTCAAAAATCAAATAATTTGTTGATAAGGAATCAAGATATCCTAATTACAAGTTTAGGGGTGCTGAAATTGTGTTTAGGGCAGTATAACCTACGAATTTAAATTTTAATTAGAGTGAATTGTATTAAAAAATAAGATATATTATAATTCAATTTATGAAATTTGACAAAACTTACCATTTAATTTTTATATTTTTAAAATTAAATAATTTAGCTTCTAAAATTTAACAAAACTTACAACTTAGTCTATACTATTAGAATTTCAGTAAGTGCAAAATGACTAAAATATTTTTAACTCTATTTTCAATCTAAAAGTAATTTAATCTCTGAAATTTTATTTTATTACCAATTTAATTTCTGAAATTTGGTTAAACCTATAATTTAGTCATTGTAGTTTTGAAACCAAGCATCTTAGTCCTTAACATCTTAATAAACTTACAAGCTAGTTCTTATCATTAGAATTATGGTTAATTCCTCATTAAATTTAGCAAAAATACAAAAGTGTTTTTAATTCTATTTTCAATTTAAATAATTTAGTTCTTAAAATTTTCTTTTAATAATAATTTGCGTCCATATTCATAATTTTTTCTTTTTTAATATATAATAATATAATATAATATATCAAAATATTATATACATATATATATATATTAAAATAATAAAGACATAAATAGAATTTTGCAAATTATAAAAGCTTATGTATAAATAGTTATAATATTTAAGAATCCATTTGTAAAATAAATGGATGATTTTGTAACCAACTAAAATTTTTAAGGATTTTAAAGTAATTAATCTATTTTAATAATTTAAATTTAAAATTTTTAATTTAATAGAATCCATATTTTAAAAATATAGAAACTAAATTATTAATAAACCAAAATTTTAAAGACTAAATTACTAAGAAAATAAAATCTTAGCGATTAAATTATTTACATATCAAAAACAAAGATAAAGATAGTTAGGTTATTTTTACTAAAATAACAGTAACTTAATGAAATTTTAATGACGGGATAAAGTTACAAATTTTATTAAATCTCATAGACTAAATTACGTAATTTTAAATATATAAAAATTAAATTATAAATTTTATCAAATCTCATAATCTAAATTCTTGTTTACCCTAAAATATATATCCCAGTTACAAGAAAGCAACATATGCTGCACGTATAAAATAACAAAGGGATCGATGGAGCTTGTCATAACTTTCTTGAGAAAATCAAATCAAGATTAAGGATGTTGATTAGTAGAAACAAAGGGGTATTAATAAATGTGTTTCTGTTGTGTGCAGGTTGGAGGTTGCAGTGCAATAGTCTAAATCTCCAGCTAGCTGGCAACATTATATTAATTATGTCTTTTGAAATAATAATAATAATAATAATAATAATAATAATAATAATAATAATAATAATAATAATAATAATAGATGATGATAATGATATTTCAGTAAAAAAAGAATGATAATGATACTATAAATTTGTGACTAATTATATTTGTTTATCTTCAAGCTTCAAATAGTGATAGTTAGATGTGTATGGTTTCTTTTTCCAATTTTAATTTAGGGTCTATTTAGAAATTAAAATCGAGCTAAAATTTCAGTATAATTTTGATTTGGTTCAATTCTTGATTTTTAAAATAATTTTACATAATTATTTTAATACAAAATCTTACTTGAATTAACATTTAATTTTAAAGTATATCATTAATATACAATATCTTATATAATAATATAATAATATAAGTATATTATATAATATACATTTTAACTATTTATTAATTATATAATCTTTAATTATAAGATACAAATGTAATTATAAATTATATATATATATATAATTATATTAAAAATATATAACATATCTAAAAAAAATTATAGAAAAATATATGTATAAATTGATTCTTGACTCTATTCTAATTTGATTCAATTTTGATACAATTCTGATTTGATTATTAATAAAAAAAATTAAATCAAAATATCAAAATAAGTTCAATATAATTTTTTTGATTCAATTCAAAACTCTAAAAAATGTGCACAGTGAAAATTGGCAATTATAAATGAGATTATAAATGTTGTGATTATTTGGTAAGAAATAGTGACACAATTTGTATTATGCATTAATTATATGTGCTAATTTTTCATTACCCTTAAAAAGCTCAATTAAGAGATATGGACAGAAGAGGAAGATGAAATAATTAATCAATCTATAACAGCATGGTTTGAGTCCTAATGATGGGTCTACTTATTTAGTGTCCTAGTCTGGCGATAAAGCTAAACTTAAGAGACGCTATCATTACCATTATGACACCGATAATACAGCCTCTCATGAACAGTCAATTAAGTCATTTCACAATCGTTATTGTGTCCGGAGATAGACAAGATTGTGTGGCTCAACACATTTGAGAGGGAAATGCATATGGTGCAGATTCAAGAAACCTAAAATTCCACCCAAAACATATCCCATAAAAAAAATAAATGTCATAAAATGAAAAAAAAAAAAAACAAGAAGAGGAGACTTAAAATGATGTGTAGAATATCTGGTAAGGTTAAATGGCGAAAAAGATCTATGGAGAAATATTAGTTTTAAGTAACATCACTGTGTGTGGGATAATCTCTTCTTCAGGAATGTATGTCTCTGTTGTACTTGAGGAACCACGTGCATGTGCATGTGCGTGTGTTGGCACTAATTTTCTAGTGTTAGTAAATGGCTTGCCATTGCCGTTAAGAAATCCATGGAGATGGAATACAAGAGAAAAATCCGTAACATGATACGAAAATTTGCATACTAAATTTTGAAAGTTATAAATTCCCCGGCGCGTACCAGACGAATATCCTTCACACACAGCGCTTAGCCGCTTTCATTCCCACATGAAAATCTAAGCTTCTTTTTTTTCTCTTTTTTTTTTTTTTTTAAGCTTCTTTCATTAGTTATCCTGTCCGATCACAAAAGATTTTATCGTCAACCCATTATATTAAAATTTTTCATCTACTTTAACTGTTAAGAAGCACTACAAACCAAATCACTTATTTTTTGTTTTCAGAAAAGCAAAATATAAAATGACGATGACCACAACCACAAAAACATCTTTTTTTTTTTTTTGCCATTAAGAAACTTGTAAATCCTTAAAAACCAGTTCCCACAATGTCATCATAAATCTCTTCCGCTCCCTGCCCTACCAACATTTGATCTTCGCTACTTTCCCTAGTAATTTATCTATACTGAAATATTTGATTCTATCCAAACCATCTTAATTGACCCTCTCAAAATACATGACATTATAAAAAAGAAAAAAAAACCATCTCATGTTCAGTTTCATAGGCCTGGGACCAAAATTATAGTTGGCCTAGCCAGCGGCCCAACACCACGCATTTGATACTATTCCTACGTTGTAGCAAACCATGGAAAACATAACAAAAAAAATAAAATAGAAAAGCCAGCACGTGAAATAAAAAATTAATCTGAGTTCAAGAAAATCATATCCTTCTTCCTACCTCAAATGGGAGTTAGTCATCCTCAACAAGGCTCAACTTCCAAAATTCTCGTTTAAAAAAAATTTAAAATGTAAGAAAATTTTCATTCACATGCTACAACAGCCAAACATTCCCTGGACTAAATTTCAGTAACTAGATCAAACTTATGAGCTCTCTTAGAACCTCCAATTGCCTAAGCGGGAGTTACAAGTCTGTGCAGTGCCCTTTGTGCAGCTAAGTAGGCCACCAACATATCTACTTCTTTTTCTTTGATTTGCTGGATAATGACTGAGTGTATGCAGTTCCCTGAACATTAAAACAGAAAAAAAGTAGAAAAGCAATTCGTTAACAGTTCCTCCTGGATTCATGTCAATTATTGTTTCATTCCCATGACTCGATGTATGCATTATCAAAATGCAGACACACAAACCTGAAGCCATTCATCCATTGAGGCATCCCTAGTACCAGTTCCAACTTCCACCTTTGGAGCCCTCTTTGTTTTCTAAGCAAATGGAAGTAGTGAGTTAGAAAATATCTATGAAGCAAGAAAATGAAAAATTTTAAATAAATAAATAAATAAGATGCAGGTATATATGTGGATGAAGATATCATAACCTAGCATCTAGCAAACATATGAAAAATAGATGCAGGCATACATGTGGATGAAGATGAGTACACAGACCAACCAAAAGTGCCCATTTAAATGATACAGCAATAGCTACATTTTACTATATAGTATATATTAATTTAAACTTCCAAGATACAATCACTATTCTCATCATAATGTCAATCTAAAGTATGACTTAAAATCTTAGATAATCACAATGGCATCACCGTTCGTTTGTATCTTCTTCCAAATTTTTTCATTTAACATGCAAGTGCTAGGATTGGGTGTTATGGGTCTGGTCCATTGACCTTGGCTTAGTTGGACATCGCATGTTAAATTTTTCCTGGTTCTCTTAGATTTGCTGGCTTACCAAAAAAATGTGGCATCTGGGCAAGTGAGTGTACCTTAGAAAGGTTCTGTATTTGACCATGAATCCAAAGACCAAGAAGCACAAGAAGTGCAATTCCAAGCGTAACCAGAAAAACTGACTCAATGCTGAGGAAGCCACCAGACTCGACAACTTCAATGGTACCATTGTAGAAGGTGCTCTGGTATGGATGCTGATCAATCTCATAGTATATGGTGCCCACGATATCAAAGCTTCCAGGCTGCACAAACAATGGAACATGTAAGTACAACTATTTCTCTATGATTCAGTTGTTAATGTAGAAAAAGGATTGAATGCACAGGCAATAAAAATATATTGATAATAATGAATCATAGAACTCTCAGAGTAGCGCATGTACCTGCAAGTACTTGCTGACAGCAAAGATGTACGGGAAAGATGCCTGTGTTGAGGCAGGAACAGTTGCATTGCTGAAGGCCTGCAGTTAAACAACAGTTAACAAAATAGAAACTGTGAATCACCAGTATCCTATAAAGGCTAGAAAGCAGTGTTTATGCTAATCATTCTGGATAACCAAAAATAAAGAAATACATAAACAACATTCAATTAAGGGGGGGGGGGGAAGGGGGGGAAGAAGATATTTGATCGAAAAAAACCAAGAAAAAGAAAAATCGGAATATCAGAAAATATAACTTTAATACAATGATTATAAATAAAGTAACTAGCCCATAATAATAGTTTGCAAAACCTAGGTATTGCATTCATCTCCAAACAGCAATACAAGCAGTCTTCCCAACATAGCAATCATGAAGACACAAACTCCACATTATTTGCACAAGAGACATGAAATGGCACCAGAATATTTAGCCTGTGACATTGACAGCCTCAATTGAACCATGAAATCTCTTGAAGATCATTTTATATTTGTTAAACAAGCCAAATTGAGCCCAATAATATTGAGTTCAAATGGAGCAGAAATCTTTCTTAACTGCATTAAAATCGCTAGCTGGATGATCGCTGACGCAAGCCAACGACATCCAAATTGAATTTTCTTCCTACCAAAAATGAAATAGAACATACGTAATACACATTCTGCTGTATTACGCATTTAAACTTCAATATTTGCAGTATGTACCTACGACAGAACAATGACATGCATGTAGTTGTAGAGACAACTGGTAAATAAATCACTCTTTTCATAATGCATCATATTCTCATTTATGGACCACAATTGAACATTTTCAAATTGCCAAAAGATGAAAAACAAATTAATATGATATTGTATGCAGATCCAAGGAAACAAATGAGGATAATTCAGTGCATACAACTGAAATTATAAATCAGGGTATGATCAACTCAACCATGTCTCAGTCCCAAACTACAGAGAGTCCATGAAACAAACCCTTTTTATTTACCGAGGAACATTTTCAAGAGCCATTCTACAGACATTCAACACCTACAATTACAACCAACAGCATGATAGATGTTTCTCTGGCTCCTTGTGCATGTAGCGACCACACAAAAAGTAAAGTATGGAGAAAGCAAATAGGTGCAAATTTGATGTAGAAGCACTTGCACAACAAACAGTGTTATCAAGGCAAGAGGCGGCACCAAGGCAATAGAGTACCCTATGGCCTTAGATTAGAGGCGAGGCGAGAGTCTTTTTGAAGGGAGGCGCCATAGCTTAAATTGCCTAAATTATATATATACGTATATACTTTTAACAAAAATATGTCATACTTTTGACTAGTTTAATAAATAAAAAAACATATTACACAAGACTTTTACAACATTTGGTAATGTTGAAAAGGAAGTTGTATACCACTATTGTATTTTCATTCAACATTTCACATCTATGATCTTTGTAGCAAAAGAAATAAAAATAGAGACATTATAAAACATGCCACAATACTCATTTCAAAATGAAAAAATAATTTGCAAATACACATCAATTCTTTCTCAAGCACATCATATCACAATACCCATTTAACAAAATATACATCACAATACCCATCTAACCAATAATGAAACAATAAATTAAAAAGAAGCAAATCTAATAAAAAAAATTAAAATGCAACAAAAATTAAAAAAAAATTACAAGTTCTGCTGTAAAAGATGGCATGATGAGAGAATAAGAGAAGAAGAGAAAAAAAAAGTGGAGGAGGAGAGGAGAAGGAAAAAAGTTAAAAAAAAAAAAAGGCGTTGAGCTGCTGTGGCATGAATGAGAGAAATAGAAGAGAAGAAGGGGAAGAAATGAGATGAATATAAGCAGAGGAGAGGAGAGAGAGAGGAAAGAAGAAGAAGAGGACAAAAAGAGAGGAAGAAATCGAGAAATATCTTATTATGGTATCAAGTCTTCTTCAATGTTATTGCTGGCGTCGTGAGGGAGAGAACAAGCTAAGGGTTTTAACTATTTGTTGTTTTAAAACAAAAACTAAAGAAAAAAAATTGAAAAGTTTTCGTTATTTCTCAAAGGCGTCGCCTTTAACGCCTCAATCGCTCACCTTGGCATATCGACTCGCCTCAGCCAGGCAAGGCACTAAGGGGTTGCCTCACCTCGCCCACTACCTTTCCTTGCATTAAATAACAATGACAACAAAGTAACGAAAATTTATGGTCATCATGGGCACATAAAGGGAGGCAAATGATAAAATATTAGGCATTCCTACAAATTCAATAGCTACCTCCACATAATCTATGATAATTTCAAAGAAATTAGACCTTAGCTCACTATTCACTCCTGTGTTATTAAAGTCAAGGAAAGGTGCCAGCCGAGGCGAGGCGCCGCGCCAGGGCTAAGGCGAGGCGCCGCGCCAGGGCTAAGGGGAGTTGTCATCCCACGAGGCAAGCGCCTAAGGCTCCAAGGCGAGGCATGAGGTGTTAAAGGCAACGCCTTTGGGAAGTACGACAAGTTTTCTTTTTCCTTTTTTATTTTTTGTTTTAAAACAGTATAAAGTTAAAAGCCCTAACCTATTCTCTCTCTTATGATGCCAGCAACAACATTGGAGAAGACTTGAGACCGCAATAGGGTATTTCTTGATTTCTTCCTCTCTTTCTCCCCTCTCCTTCTTTCCTCTCTCTCTCTCTCTCTCTCTCTCTCCCCCCCCTCTTGTCTTCTTCTATTTCTCTTAGTCACGCCACAACAACACTTTTTTTTTCCAATTTTTTCCTTCTCTTCTCTCCTCTTTTTTCTCCTCTTATTCTCTCATCATGCTATCTTTTACAGATGCACTTGTAATTTTTTTTCATTTTAATTTTTTTTATTAGAATTGTTTCTTTTTAATTTATTTTTTCATTATTGGTTAAATGAGTATTGGGATATGCATATTGTCAGATGAATATTGTGATTTTGATATGCTTTTTGTTAAATAGGTATTGTGATATGATGTGCTTGAGAAAGAATTGAAGTGTATTTGCAAGTAGTTTTTTCATTTTGAAATGGGTATTATGGCTTGTTTTATAATGTCTCTATTAATATTTCTTATGCAATAAAGATCATAGATATTTAAGATGTGAAATGTTGAATGTAAAGACAATGGTGGTATACAACTTCCTTTTGGGCATACCAAATTTTGCAAGTCTTGTGCAATATGCTTTTTTACTTATTAAACTAGTTAAAAGTATGATATTTTTATGATAAAATTATGTGTATATATATATAATTTAAGCAAGTTAGGCTATGGCATCTCGCTTCAAAAAAGGCCTCGTCTTGCCTTGCCTCGCCTCTTGCAAAAGGCCATAGGATACCCTGTAGCCTTTTGACTTAATAACACTGGTTCACTCTGTATAGAAAACTAAATGATTTTGTGATAAAGTGAAGAATTCTTAGCACATATTCATGTCTAGTGTGCATGTGATTGTGTGTGTGAGACGGTAAGAGGAGGAGAGGAGGAAAGGGGTGAGATTTCCCCCATCTTCATTCTCCACCCACATTGGGTCAGACTCAGAGAAGGGCAAACAACCATACCTACACATATAACAAATAGAAGTAGAACATGATATCGAGATCATGTAATTTGAACTATGCTTGCAAACATCCACAACTCTGCCTTACCTGAGCAGTGAGATTTTGAACCAGCAGACGATGATCAAAAGGAAGATGAACACTAGCCTTAATAGCAATGACATTTATGCTTGACTCCCCTGCATCCCACCCAATGGAGTATGTGAGCAGATTTCCAAGCATAGAATGAAATAACAACAAAACAAAAGCATAAAGTAGTATTTTTCACCCAGATAAGAACTAGCATCAACACAATAAAGGTAGACAGAAATCATAACCTACTATTTCACTTTCATCGCAAAAGTAATCTGATAACAAGTTCAACATACCGTCATTCTTGAGTCCAACAAGTAGTTCAGCATCTTCACCAGCTGGCACCACTGCAACCAAAAAAAAAATCAAATTAAACACAAAATACACACCCATCATGCAGAATATTCATTCTTAAAATCATAATGGAAAAAATAAATGTCAACGAGTAATTAGACGAAATTCCTACACCGTGCACTGTTTTTGGGGAAAACACAGACTGTATCAACTCCAGGAGCAGGGCTAAAACTCCCATCACCAAAATATTGGGCATCCTCGCCAACAATCCCAAGGTCACTGACTTCTTCAGCAGCCTCTGTGACTTCCTCTTCAGAATCTGACTGACACCTAGTCACTGTAAAAGGAAAGAACTACCAAATTAGATGAACTTGCTTAGTTCCATAATAAAACCTCTTCTAGTGGCAGTTTCCATTAGAAAAGGACATACTAAACACAAAACATGCATGGATTAGGGCAAAATAAAAAAAAAAACAACAAGCCAACACAATTCCAAGACTATCCACATCCATAACCCATAAAGCTGCCAGCTCCCATTACATAAATGATGTTAAATTAGTTGCATAATAATTCTAGTAATTGTAAAATTGCTTTTCTTTCACTCAGCAAAAATCAAGATCAATTTTCCTTCCAAAAAGGGAAACAAAATTACAAATACAACCATATATGATAAATCACTTCCCTTGTCCCCTTTCCACAGACAAAGAGAATATCAAGTTAAAATTTCGCTTTCAAAAAGTAACCAAAAGCACCAGCTAAATCCCACAAACCCAAAACCCAAACAAATGACACGGTGTTCGCTTGTTCGAACACTCCAATACTTGCAAAACTGCAATTCAAAGCCCAAACTTCACAACAAACATCAATATATATCGAATCAGGTCCCATTTCCAAAGATCAATTCGATCGTTAATATAGCCACATAAACATCCATCTAGAGTCTAGCATACATCAAGGTAGGTGAAAGCACAGATCTAGGTCTAAAATTAGAAACAAAGAACCTTCAAGGAGAGGAGAAGCGAGCAGGAGGAGAGCGAAGAAGAAAACCCTAAGATTGTTCATTGTCGCTATGAGTAAGGCAGCTTTGTTGCAGCTTTGTTGTTGGTGGTAGAGATCAACAAGACGCCGAGTACGGAGATGAGGCTCTCGAGCCAAATGTAAGAGAGAATAATAACAAGGCTATTAATTTCGGGCTCTTAGATTGGAAATGACGTTAAAACGGTAACGTTTTCATTTATAACTCTTCTCCTTTTTGTGAGAGTTTATCCCATAATTTTATTACTATTTATTGTTATATAAATTCATAAATTTTAATTTAATAATATAAAAAATAAAATAGAGAAAATTGTTGCATTGTGAATTTGTATAAATTTTTTTAACTGAAATTGAAATTTCATTAAATTTTAAGAGAGTAAAACCGGGGCTAAAAAAGCTAAACTCAAAAATAAAAAGACACAATCTAGAAACTCAAAACTCATAGTAATGAGTTCAGTCCCCTTAAAGATAGTACAACTAAAAACAAAATACAAAAACCAAGACATGACAAATCAAAGAATATTAACACTAGGAAACCCATAATCACACATAGCATGTTTAAGAGTCGAATCATTTTCTCCTTTGTTGAAGGAAAAAACAAGCCCTTCAATGATCTAAGCTTCCAATATTGAGTCACTTGGCGAGGATAGTAGATCTGGCCTCAATTGAGACGCTGGACAACAAAAGAGCCTGCCACTATCAGCATTTTTAATCCTACTGGTTACTATTCTCAGATAAATAGGCTACCGCTTCTCAAATCTAGCAATGCAAACCCCCAACATAGATCGTTTCTTCCAAATCTTCTACATGCAATGCAGACTCTAAGATCTAGCAACACAAAACAAACAAAGCCAAAACTATCAACAATCAAATTGAAAAATGGGAGGGAGACCTTCACCAAGTTGGACAAAACACTATCGGGTAAGGGGAGGCCACTAGAA
Source organism: Hevea brasiliensis (assembly GCF_030052815.1). Lineage (NCBI taxonomy): Eukaryota > Viridiplantae > Streptophyta > Magnoliopsida > Malpighiales > Euphorbiaceae > Hevea > Hevea brasiliensis. The sequence goes on from NW_026614585.1 coordinate 7,737,762, forward strand.
AGAGAACTCGACTGACCCAAGACCGAAGAAAAAATCACAAAACTTTCAAAAGATTTTCTCTCTAGAAAGACTAGAGAGAAGTGTATCCTAAGAAGTTAAATTTGTACAAATTTAAAAAAAAAAAAAATTGATGTTGAGAAGCTTTTAATTATTGAATAGGAATTTTTTTTAGATTCAGTTTATATTAACAACAAAAATTGACATGTGAAATATATTGTTTAAAAGAAAAATTTTTAAAACGTAATGCCGAAAAAATTAAAATTTTAGGCTTATCGTATGTTTAGGCTTTTTGTATAGAAATTATAAACTTAAAGAAAAGTTTTTTTAGGTAAGGATGGAGAGGGTGCTGTCGAGAGAAGCACATTTTGGTCCTAAATAATACGACGACGTTGGGAGCCTTTTAGATGGAGACCTTCAACCATTTCATTTTTTTTTTTTTTAAAAAACAATGTTTATATCGCCATTTGAACTCTCGGTCAGGATTAATGAAATAAATTTAAATTTAATTTTTTATTCAATCAGTATATTGCTCTTCTGTGCAGGTGTATGGGCAAATACTTCCAGATCATGAACCAGTGTGCAGAGAAGTTAGTTCCACCGCATCAGCGTCTGAATATGGTGCCAAATACGCAAGAATTCTTGCATTTTAATAAAGTTCACCTAAATAGTTGGTATGTAAAAGAAGTTGATGAAACTTGTGGATAGTGTAAGAAGAAGCAGAAGGATTGACATAACTTGTCCTCAAAGTGAATGGGAAAAAAGGAAAGAGAAATTAGTAACTCGGGTAAGTTAGAGTATAATCGAAATGGTTTATGAGTCACGGTAGAAAGAACTGTAGTCAAGTGCGCAAATACAGGGTACAATAGTGCCCATACAGCTGATGAAATGAACTTCCCAGGTCTTGGTGAACAAAATAACAACTAATTTTAAACAAATCCAGCTGCTAGCTCAATCTCCATGGATGGTGTAACGCTCCCACTTCTTTGATGGGTCATATATCTACCACAATGGAAAGGGAAAACATTAATTTGATGAATTATCCTCAAGCCTCAACCAATCTAGCCAAACTACACAACCCAGATTGCCATAACTAATACTAAGATTTCTGTTTTTGAGAAATACAAAGCATTCTTGTAGCTAAGAATGCAATCTAGATTTTAAGAATGTTAACAAGGTGAGATGGATGACCAATTAGGACTGAGATAACAAATAATGCACATAGAACATGCATGCACATGCCTAGAGGGAGAGAGAGAGAGAGAACCTCCTATCTTGAAGGAGAGAAAATGTGTTTGTTCTTCTCATACCAGTGCCTCTCAACAACTTTACCAGCATGAGACTGTCGAAAATAAATAGGAAAATATTTAACACATTTGCTCGAGCATAGATGTCCCAAAACATTGGGCATGATGTCTGGAAAATCCCTTAATTGATGGTCACAACTAGTAAAATTGAATACTGTAAGAAGAATACCTCATCCTTCTCTATTGTAGCATCAGCTATAGGCCGCACATCCTCCTGCACATCAAAGTGAAAAAGCTGAGATAGAGAGGGGGAAAAGCTTCATATTTCAAGAAGCAATTGGGAGGAAAAAAACAAGTGTTTGGGTGGTGTGGGAATTAGCAAATAGAGAGAGAAAATGAGCATAAGAATTTTAAGTGGTTCAACAAGTGTGCCAACATCCACAAACAGCCAAGTTTTTTTTTTTTTTTTTTACCAATAGGAGAAATATTACAGCCCTATTTATAATAACCTAATTCTTGTACTCTTAACATTCATAATGGTTTTCTTTAGAATAAATCATTTACAAGAAAAAAATTTAATTGAATTATAATAAAATCATAGTTGATTTCTATTTCTTTTAAAATAAAAAATTTTTTAAATTAAAATTTTTTTTTAAATTAAAAATAATTGAATTTTTTTAATTTCAAACAGAAAAATTAATAAAAAAAATTAAATTGAATTCTCATAAAATTTTATATTCCAAATAAGCGAAAAACAAATGCAATTTACATAATCATCCCCAGTGATTAAAAAAAAAAGGCTATCAATACTGCACCGTACATTCTGTCCCTCCCTGGAGCTTCTCCCCTTTATCAAGGGCCTTTAGTGAATAATAAATCTTCTTTTAATAAATATGAGCTCTAACAATAGGCAGTTAAACATGGAAGGCTGCAGTGATACGAGTTAGATAAGATCTACAGACAACATAACTTACATCAACATTTGTTTTGCCTTCATTTTCCTATTTCTTTCAGTCACTAAGGGGTTACTTGGTTGAGTTGTTGGATACAGCTGATAGCTGATAAGTATTCAAACAGCTGAACCAAAGTATTTGTTAAAACTCTAAAAGATTAGTTGATAACTGAAAGGCAGCTGATATCAATTGCAAATTCTGTCAACTCTAAAATAGGAGCTGTTTAGAATTACTATATATATATATATATATATATATATATATATATATATATATATATATTGACTAAAATATCCCTACTCTAATGTTTACGCAGTCTTTCACTCTATTATCTTCTTGCTCCTATTTGAACCGAAATACTGATTTCTTTTCAATCTATCATCTTCCTTATTTTACTTTCTTGCTCTTATTTCGATTGAAGCTGTGATTTCTTTTCAATTTCTATGCCATCACTGTGTCTCCTTCTTGAGCTTATCAATTGAAATTCTAATTTCTTCTAAAGGTAGAATTGATTTGTGACATTAAAGTGCATTAGATTATCCCTTGTTGAGTCAAGAAGATATGATTTTCTGATTTCTAATTCTATTTATACTACTATTGTGTCTCCTTTTTTGGTTTTGAATTTAATTTGATTCTAATGATGCGTGATCGCACTGCTTATGAACAAAGAGTAAAAGGTAGCAACTCTAAACTCAAATTATGAACTCACAAATTATGAATTCAGTTTTATATATATATATATATATATATATATATAGAGAGAGAGAGAGAGAGAGAGAGAGAGAGAGAGAGTAGAATACTTATGTTCTTAACTGCAATTTCTTTTTCCCCTGATGCTATCCACGTCACAATGAAAAAAATCAATGGTGTCCGTGAATGTAAGAGCTGGACTTAGAAATTATGTTTTGTGCCTAGTACAGCAATAATTATGTTCCATTTATGATTATAGACATCTTTAGAGGTCTTAATGCTTTGCGTGGAAAAGAAACTTATAATTTCAACTTTGAACTAAGTGAATAGTTAAAAGTAATTCAAGTCTCAATTTCTTAGCATTTTTGCATTCAAACTAGGTATCTATATTTGCTCAATACAGTGCTGGTGAGAAGTAACTTATTAATTGTTTTCTGATTTCTAGAGCTATTAGGTTGCTATCATCATTTTGTTGCCCCTGCATCTTTGAAGTTGTTTGTCATCTAATAGGGTATTCAGGCATTCCTAGCACACCATGAATTATTTCAATTGCCCCTTTGTTTCCATTGTATCATACAGAATCAAACCTTTTTCCAATGGGGTTTTGGTTATTGGCATTTAGAATAGTCATCACACCATGAATTATTTCAATTACTCCTTTGCTTCCATTATATCATATGGAATCAAACCTGTTTCCAATGGAGTTTTGGTTGTTGGCATTTAGAATAGGTCTAACACATTTGAGATCAAGTAGAAAAATTAAAACACATGAGACATCAAACTGTACCTTGAGTTCCTTTTGTGGGCCGTCACAAGGCATGGTTAGATGCCTTGAAAGTGTGTGGATCTTTACTATGATTTTCTAGAACCTTGAAGGTTTGCTGAAACTATTACTTAAATTAAATGAAAATTTTCTTCAGTGTGATTCTGCTATAGATGTTAATTAAAAGGTTAACTGTAATGAATAGAAAGCTATGCTAATAGAAAGAAGAATAAGTAATTACTTTCATTTGGCGCATGATTGCCTAAAAACATGGGGAGCAATAACTATATGTGTTATTATTAAGCACCTTTGGTCAAATATTATTGAATTGAGCATCAAATATAGTGCTTCAAACACAATGTTTATTTCTACCAGAACTTTCTTAGGGAAAAAGTTATGCTATATTTATGTAGCATGAGAGCTGATGACAAGTTATTATTCATTGCCCTTTGAATTAGTCTAAAAGGTTCAATCTAATTCCAGTATGTTCAATGATCGAGGTATGAGATAATAATTTAGTTGAGGACAATATTAATTTTGCCAGATATGGGAATCACACCTTGGAAATAACCAAGGACCTGGAAGCAGTATGGCTCAAATTTCTTGATCAGTCCTTCAAATTCTCATTGCTACTAATGGTTTTGGTTGAACATTTTTCTTAATCCAAGATAGAACGAACTCTAAAATTAAAAAAATTAATATGAAAAAAAAGAAGAATTGTTAATTATGTTAGATATATAAAGTCTGGAATATGGTGGTCTCATGTTTCTCGGTATTTTTTCAAAAGGTCAATTTGTAATAGAAGTTGGTTGTATAGCTCTTTTATTAAATAAACAAGTCAATTTCCAATTCTCATGATTAATTTTAATGTTGGAATTAGTTATAGTACTAGGAATTATTTGATGTTTATCATTAGAATTTGGAGATTATGGAAAGATAACTATTAGTTATCTCATGATAAATTCATGTAATACTGAAGGTCTAGATTATTATTTTTAGTTTTATTTGCCTTTCAAAAGCTTGAATTCTTACAAATATAGCAAACTTACTTTCATGCTTTTTTTTTTCTTGAATTAATCTCAAAATGGGAGTTTATGTTTAATACTCTGGCATACTTTTTATTTACTTGAATGTTATTTTTATTTGTAGTTTATAGCATTCATCTTTATAGGTTGATATGGCTACAAAAAATAAGGGTACATGGAGTAGTGAACAATTTAATTTGTTTATTAAAAATTGTGTTTGAGGCACTAATTTGAGCAAGAGAAATGGTGGTGGATGTGGTGACAAAGGATGTACATGGTTACAAAATGAATTGAAGCAAGTTGGTGTAGAGTATACTAAAGAGCAATTAAGGCACAAGTGGGATTGGATAAAAGATCAATGGAAAATGTGGAAAGCATTAAAAGGGAATAAAACAGGATTATGATGGGATCCCATAAAAGGCACAGTTGTTGTTCTTGATGAGTGGTGGAACGAAAAAATTAAGGTAAGTTAAATAAAGAAAGAACTAGCTTTTAAGGCTTCATTAAACAAATAGGCATTTAATTATTTATTAACACTAGTGTTTTGATTTTTATATATATTAGGAAAATTCAAATTTTGCAAGATTTCAAGAGAAAGGAATTGGATAAGAGCTTTATGAAAAATATTAAGAATTAGTTCTATGAACTGTGGCTACTGGAGAATTTGCATATGCATCATCATTTGGAGTTTTACCTAATGAAACTCAGGAGACGCAACAATTTAATACCGTAGATCATGTTAAGGAGAATATTAATGCATAATCTAATTTTGATAATGATTTAGATGAAATGATGAATGCTGGTTTTGGATCTAGAGGTTCATTCAATCAAGTAGTAGGTGAAAATGTGGGTTTAGAGAATAGAAAAAATAATAATAGTCAACATAACGTACAAAAACAAAGAGGAAAGAGTTGTCTAATGACCCTACTACAAAGAAAAAAGAAGATAATAAGGGCAAAAAGGTTTGAGGTGCTACACAGATAACTAATACAATTAAAGAGCTAAAAGAAACTATAAAAGAGACCATGGAATCTAAGACTGCAACTATGTGTAGTCTTTTGGGAGATCGCCCAATTTGTTCTATTGAAGAAGTTATGAAAGATGTGTTAACTTTGCCACTTATAAAGAAAGGAAGCAATATTAATTTTTTCTGCACACTGGTACTTGATCAAAAGTCAAAAAGAGAGTTGTATAATACTCTCAAAGATGTAGAAACAAAGTGAAAATGGCTGCAATTCCATTTCTCATTATGGACTAATGGTGTGTGGAAGCCTTCTACTTAGTAAATGCTATTACTTGTATTTGCTATTTTTCTTATTTTTCATTACTTGTTTGAACTCTTAATTATCAAGTTTGGCATTGCAATAAAGTTTTAGTGTAATCATGAACTTTTAAAGTTAAAATATTTAGTACTTAATATTAATTTATATTTGAGGTTTATTTGTTTTTATTTTTTCTTGATAGAAATGGATGTTGTTCAGCGAATGATTTGTGATGACAATGATGATGAAGTTTGGCAGACAACCACATATGCAGTTGATATTATATGTAGCTATTACTTGTCTTATATTAATAAAGAACCTTATATGGATTCATTCCATACAGGACTTGCATGGTTACATGAAATAATAGAGGTAATGAGAGAAGATGTGTTAATTTATTCAGAATAGATAAAGACACATTAATAAAACTTTGTCTAGACTTAGAGCATCATTACAAATTAAAATGTTCTTAAAAATGGCTATTTTAGAAAAAGTTGGCATGTTTTTATATGTTATCGCTTTGAGAGCTTAAAATAGGCAAGTTCAAGAAAGGTTTCAGCATTCAAGAGAAACTGTCAGTAGGAACTTTCATGAAGTATTAAAAGCAATGTTGTGCTTATCAATTTGATATGAAAAAATCGACAGACCCCCACATTTAGTAATATTCCTCCTGAGATACTGAATGATGACAGATATATGCCTCATTTCAAGGTATATTTTTCAAATTTTTTTTCTTATCTTTATATGTAGTACTATATTACAAATACCATTAAAAATCATTAAGTATTTTAATTTTAAAAACTAAACATTTGAAAAATAGGACTACATTGGAGCAATTGATGGAACTCATGTGTCTACTTGTGTTCAAGAAGAAAATTTGATTCGATTTATTGGTAGAAAAGGGGTACCTACCCAGAATATCATGGCTGGTTATAGCTTTGATATAGAATTTACATTCATAATGGCAGGATGGGAAGGTACAGCTCATGATGGATGCCTTTTCCAGTATGCTATCAATAAAAAAAAAAAATTTAAACTTCCCCAAACCACCACCAGGTAAATGTGTATCTTATTTCATTTTTCTCATTTCTTTTTTCAATTGGTCATCAAAATGCAAGTACACAGATGTACACAAATATATACTCACAAATCTTATACTATTATACATTAGTGATTCATTTTTTTAATAAAATATATTTCATATGTAGGAAAATATCATGCAGTAGATGTTGGATATCAACAGATGGAAGGATATCTTGCACCTTATAAAGGAGCTAGATATCATTTACCTAATTTTCAATGCAGTGGAAGACCAAGGGGACTCAAAGAAATTTTTAATCAATGACATTTATCTCTAAGATGTTGCATTGAACAAACTTTTGGAGTTTGGAAAGTAAGATGGAAGATATTGCGAACAATGTCTCCTTATTCATTTCATGTACAAAGAGATATAGTAGTTATGTCCATGGCATTACATAATAACATTCGAAGAAAAGCATTGGTTGATTCAGTATTTGAGCGATTGGATAAAAGTCTAAATTTAATATCACCAGATATAATTGGTGATGCAGATGACATTCAAGTGGAAGAAAGTAGTCAAGAAAGTGAAGCACTTAAAATGAATGCATTACATGATCAAATCGCCCGTAGTTTAATGTTGGCAAGCAATGATTATTAATTTTTTTAAATAAATATTATTTACTATAGTTTCAAATATATTTTACTTTAAAATATTTAATTTTTATTTATATATTTCAATAATAAAATAAATTTGTTGAAATAATAAATTAATAATTATTTATTTACTTTAATAATAAAATAATTAGTAATATATAATAAATTAATCATTATATAATTATTTTAATAATAAAATAAATTACATGATACAGGGTTAGTAAACTCACTCGTGCCATAGCTTTTGGAGCTTCTCTTTTTCTTCTTCCTCTTCAATTTTATTCTGAATACTAACCCTCTAACATTTGCACGCACATACACAACAACATTGAATAAGTACCTCATACTTCCATTATTAGCAAAGAGATGAAAAAATAAATAAATATATAAATAAACAAACCTGCTCAACTTATTGCACTCTTGTAACCAAACCCCCAGTCTCCTTCTTAAATGCAGTTTCAAGAACCTGTTAAACCACGTAAACATCAGAATAAATATAAAATAAATGGAGAAAACGACAATTAAAGCACAAATATAATATTAAACGAAAACTCTGTATATTGTGCTCACCAAAAGAAAAGAAATCTTTTTGACAATAACTGTTTGTTTATTGAGAAAATGAACTAAAAATAAGATTCTATTATCTAAACATGGGGAGGAATTTATTGTAAAATGCAAAACCTAGCTAGAAAAGACATGAAACTTCTAATAAAAACCAGGAAGGTGGTTTTGAATACGGACCTCGGAGGTGCTTGACCCGAACTGGAGGAGGCCAGGCTGGCCCTTAGCAAAGGCGGATTGATCTTGAGCTCTTGGATTTCTATCTCTAACTCATTGGCTAGCTAGAGAGTGGCTACTCTAGAATCATAAATAGTTTTCAACAAGTACTCTGGTTTCAGATTTCCATGGTTTCAGGCAAGTAATCAATCAAGTGGAAATGCATTTCATCTTCATACTCTATTTCCAAATTTATGAATTTCAAATTCAATATTTAAAATCCAAGTCCATGAAATCCAATTGAAGCCTAAAATTAATGTTGGTTAAGCTATTTTTTAGCTTAGATCTCAATTCATAAACAGTAATGCTACGTGACCAGCCTTAAACACTTACCACATATCCCGCTTGACAATTTTCTTTTTGGAAATTAACATTTTCTTATATATTATATAATCTAACCTAAAAATTTAAACCAACTAAACCCTTAAAATCTAAACTCTAAGGTTGTGCTCGTTAGAAAGTTAAAAAAATTAAGAGTTAAATATTATTTTTATAAGTTTAATTTTTAATGAGAGTAATTATTAACTTAAACTCCTAAAGTTAACGTTCCTAATAAGGTATAAATATTAATGAGGTGAAAAATTAACTTATTCTCTTTTAAGTATCTAAATAATATTAATTGGGTAACAATTACCTCTTCGTATCAAACACCTCCTAAACCCTAAAAATCTAAACCTTAAACCTTGAACCTTAAAATTCTCAATTCAAAACCCTAAAATTCTAAATCTTAAACATTGAATACCTAAATTATTAAAATCAAAACGCTAAATTCTAAATTCTAAACCCTTAAATCTAACGGTTAAATCTAAACCTAATTTTTTTTTTTTTAAAAAAAAGGGGGGAAAATGTGGCGGGATAAAGGCGGGGCAGCCTCATGGCAGGCCATTTAGCATTTTTCATTCATAAAAGGTTAAATTTGGATCTTTCTTTTTTTTTTTTTCTGGAGATTAAATGTGGATACTTTCTATATTTGTTTAATTTGCATAAAATTATATAGGAATCTTTTTATTTGCAAGATATAATTGCCTAACACAAGCCCCCTTTCCCCCTCAAACTAGACTCTGTATAAATTACCTAAACTAAAATTTTGCATTCATTAAAATTCTTTACAAACTATGGGAAAGTCCAGGTTCTTGAATTTCTAGATAAGCTTCTTGAATTTTATGTTTTTCAATTTTTTAAATCTTATTTATTCACTTTATTGTATTTAATTAATTATAAGGTGGATTAGAATTGAAGTTCTTCATTTGAAAATGAACAAGAAAGTACATCATGTTAGTTTCTTTTTCACTCATTTATTTTTTAAACTATGAATTTTAATATTGGTATTTTAAATAAATCATAGTTCTAAACCAACTCAAATTAAATAATCATTACAAAATTTAAAAAAAAAACTCTAATTAATTATCACAACAGCCACACAGTAACCATCAAAATAATGTTTTGCAAGTAAAAGGACAGTTAAAAAAAAAAAAAAAATCATATCAAATGAAACCCAAGGAATTCGACCTGGGACAAAGCTACAATCCTACATTCATATTAAAACTTCTATCCATGTCAAAGCACGAACTTGCAATGCGATATATTAGAAGAATTTAATAAAGAAAGGAAAACAAAACTGACCTTTCGAGGTGAGCTCCAGTGTCGATGCTAATGGCAAAGAAATATCGCAGGCGGTAAGAAACAGTCAACTTTTGGAGATACTATAATGAGTAGAAGTTTAAGAATTTCATGATTATTAAAAGATTATAGTGAAAAGAATTTTAAATAACTATTAATAGTTTTGTATGAGATAAGATTTTAATAATTTGAAATTTAAATATTTTTAGGTTAAAAGTTAATATTTAATATAATAAATTAATTTTTATATAAAAAATAAAAATAAAAATAAAAATAAATAAGGTTATGCCATATGATGTTTTTCTAGGCATCCTTTTAAAATTAGATGGCACATCTTTGTTAAGTCATTTTTAAGGCTTATCTTAAATATAGATACATAGATATTCCTTAATTTAATTAAATTGTTATTTATTTCACCCAATTAAGAGAGATAAAAGAGGTGTTAAGATGAATTTTAGGTTATTGTATAAATGTTGAATGTATTTAGCAGAAATAAGGATAAACTTAAAAAAAATAATTAATAGTCAGGATAAATAATTATGAATAAAATAATTTAAAAAAATAAATAAAAGTAGAATGGGTAATTTATTAATTTTTTTATTACTTGACTTCATTTAAAAGTCTTAAAAATTTAAATTATAAATTCAATCAAAATACAGTAGACACAGTCATGAATCACATGAATAAAGAATTTTTTTTTCTTTATATAGATAAAAGTGTAAATAAGATCCTAAACTTTTCATTGAAGTTCAAATAAGCTCATTTTTAACTTTTTGATCAAATAAACTAAAACTTTGCCCTTAAGTCTAAATAAGTCCATTTTTTACATAAAAATTGAAATAATTTTTTTTTCTAATTTTTATTAATAAAATAATAAATTTATATATTTAAATACTAAAATATTTATTATTTTTATTAAAATAATTAAAAAAAAAAAGAATCTAACGCTACAAAACCCAATGGCGAGATTGATGGGCAAAAACATTGCAATCATGCAGAAGCAAGAGGTTCTTCTATGCAATGGCGAGATTAAGTAGCAAAGACATTGCAATCATGCAAAAGCAAGACGTTCTTCTATGCAATGGCGAGATTGAGGGGCAAAGACATTGCCATCATGCGGAAGCAAAACCTAAGGGTGATAGAACAGCTAGGGGGCTAAGGGAGAGGAACGGATGTTGATTGGCATTGTGTGAATCAAGGAACTATGAGAATGAATAGCGGGAGACTAGCTACAATTTGTAGAATGGAGAGAGAGAGAGACTATCGTTACAAGAAAATATCGAAATAAAAATTGCATTTAGAAACGGATTTATGTTGATTTCTAATTTGAAAGTATTGTGTGAATCAAGGAACTATGAGAATGAATAGCGGGAGGCTAGCTACAGTTTGTAGAATGGAAAGAGAGAGAGAGTATCACTACAAGAAAATATCAAAACAAAAAATTGAATTTAGAAATGAACTTATGTTGGTTTGTAATTTGAAACAGCTATTGAAACGAAAATTGAGTAGAATAGGTTAAACATATGAGAAACTGATTAGAAACGGCTTTAAAATCAAAATTTAAAATGGAAACCATAGATTTCTAAATTACGGGCCAAAATTTGGAGGCAAATTTAACATCAGTTTAGAAACCAATTACAAACCGACTTCTAAAACTGAATCATATTCCGTTTCTAATTTAAAGGCTCAAAACTAGTTCTATTATATTTAAATCATATTAGAAATCGATTCTCATCGATTTCTAATTCGTTTTAGTTTAATTTAAAAATCGATTGTTTTCGGTTTCAAAATAAAGGTATTTTTTATTTATATTTAGAAACTAACTTATATTGGTTTCAAAATTAATATAATTTTTATTTATTAAATTTTAAAGTTAAAATAGAAACCGATGCTTGTCGGTTTCTAATTTCTTTATTTATACTTAGAAACTGATAGCTTTCGATTTCAAAATTTATCTATTGTATATTTTATTTCATTAATTTTAAAATCAACTTAGAAACTAATTTCTGTTAGTTTTAATTTCCCTTAGCCATATTAGAAATTGATTCTCGTCGATCTCTAATTCCTTTTAGTTTAATTTAGAAATTGATAATTTTTTTGTTTCAAAATAAAAGTATTTTCTATTTATATTTAAAAACTTATTTATATTAGTTTTAAAATTAATATAATTTTTATTTTATTTATTAAATTTTAAAGTCAAAATAAAAACTGATATTTATCAATTTCTAATTTCTTCATTTACACTTAAAAATTGATAACTTTCGATTTCAAAATTTATGTATTGTATATTTTATTTCATAAATTTTAAAATCAACTTAGAAACTGATTTATATCGATTTTTAATTTCTTTAGTTATTTTTAGAAATCAATTACTTTCTACTTAAAAAGTTAAGGCGTTATCTAACTTTATTTAGAAATCAATTACTTTCAATTTCAAGATTAAACTGATTTTTTATTTTATAAATTATAAATTTAAATTAAAAATTAATTTTAATCAATTTTTAATTTTTTTAATTATATTTAAAAATTAATTACTTTTAATTTTAAAAATTTAAACATAATTTTATTTAGAAACGGATTACTTTATTATGTTTCAAACTTAATCTGATTATCTAGTAATCAATTTTACTAAAATTTATCAAATTTACTTCAAACTACGTTTGTTTAGCAAGGCTCCCCATTCTAAATGCTCGGAATCAGACTTCATCCCTTTCGTTGCTTGCTGTCGCCCCCCTCTCTCCCGATTCCCTCAGACATTTCCTCTCTGAGCCTCTCTCTCAATCTCGCTTATGCACCACAGTCTACCTCTCACTCAGCCTCTCTCTCAGTCGCACAAAACTCACAAGCGAGTATCTCTCTGTCACTCAGCCTCTCTCTCAGTCGCATAGTACCCACAAGCCTCTCTCTCCGTCACTCAGCCTCGCTCTCAGTTGCATAGAATCCACAAGGCTCTCTCTTCTTCGAAGCACAGCTTTCTTTCCACGGCCTTGATTTAAACATTACCATTTTGCTCTCCTGCGTCTCTCCCGTTGCTCGCGTACTCGAAATAACGCTCGAGCTCAAAAGGTGTTCAGGCTAGCCACATTCGTCCCTGTCTCTTGCATCTTACATGCTAATTCAAGAATAAACTGCCAATTGATTAGACTATATTTGAAAGCATTTACATATTGAGATCTTCCACACTCATATCTTTCTTGGGTAATCTAGATTTCTCTGCAAAACCTCACTCCCAGTTTCTCTACAAAGATCCTCTGTTTCAGGTCACTGTTCTTGCTCTGCTCTTCTATTCTTTAGTTTCTTTCTGGCATTTCAATTTCTTGATGTTTCTTTTACCTTATTTTATAGATGTCCATATTTATCTGTCCACGTATGTATGCTTAAGGTCTTGAATATCAATATTATGTTTCTGTCATGCAGGTGATTACATGAATTTTTCTGATGATGATGTATAATATGCATTTAGATTGATTCAAGTCTTTTTTTGGTTAAATAGAAAATTTGTTTTGGAATGCCAATTACATGAAGCTATGAATTCTTCTTCTTCTTCTTCTCTCTCTCTCTCTCTGGGGTTAGCTTTGGGAGATTGGGTTATGTGAGAATATCTACCCAGATTATTATATAATAGTATTGATATAAAGCTGTGAAATTTTTGAAACTGGAGTTCAGCATTTTTTGGGTGTTATATGATAGGAATCATAAATAACATCTATAGATGTTACTATAGGTTTTAGTGTGGTAACTGTTTGTAACTCTTTACTGATGATAAGACTGTTTGGGTCATTAATGTAGGGGGTGGAGGGGAGGGGTGGTCTGTGCTAAATGAGAATTGAGAAAATTGATTGCATAGTTCTTTGGTCTTCTTGCAATTTAGCTAGTGGGAAAACTGATTAGTGCATAAAGGCAAACATGACTTCAATTAATCTAAATGCAACTGGACTAAATTTGCTTATGGTCTATCTAGTGCAGGAAAGATGTTTGAGGGAGAGTTTCTGGAGAATGGATTCGATCAAGAGGACACTAGGACAGAGAACCTTCTGATTCTTTGGTGGATAAGGTATGATGTAGGCACCGTTTCTATTTTACCATGAAATCAGGCCATCCCTCTATCTGTCAGAAGATTTTAATTTGTTCACAGTAGGCTTTAAAAAGGTTCATTTGTTTTTTCGTTAGTTTTTGGCTATTTAATCAAACTTTTGGTACTTCATGTAATATGTCATGTTCATCGACTTCCATTCAGTCCCTTAGTTTAGACTGAAGTTGACATGGGCATGTGATAGGGTGATCCTAGCTTGAACATAGGCTAAAGCTGCCATTGGAGTGGCCATAATTTCATCACCTCATTGATTGCTCATTTTACCTTAGCAATGGATGTTAATTCTTATTTTATTAATGTGCTGATAAAGTGATTATGGTTTTTGGGACTCTTGTAGATAGTTGTAGCATTAACTGTTATGCTGGTGTATCATTTTCTTTTTCCACAGTTTGGGCTCTATGTTTGCTTCCTTTTGTGTATTATGCTAATAAATAATGAAACTTCCTGGAGAGTAGTTCATGTCACTATAGCTTTTGTTATTGTGAATATAAGATTGGCTTTTTTATTTATAATGAATGACTTCAACTGGCATTTTTTTCTTTCCTTTAAATGCTTGTCTTGTATCTAATTTCTTTTGTATCTATGGATTAAGGTTGACCCCCGGAAGCCTGCATCACTGACCTGGCAGCGTAAGTTAAATAGTGAGGAAGTTGCCCTTTCACTATTCACTTTAAGTTTTCAAGAGAATTTTCAATTGGTATATATATATATATATATATATATATATATATTCTTTTCATATCCTTAAATTCATATCCTTGTTATTTTATATAATGCATGAAGGAGCCTAAACCATTTTCATGAAGAGGGGTCTTGGAGTGCAAGGAAACTTTATTCAAGATATGTGAAAGATATATTAAGTGCTGCAAATGAAGATGAACAAATGAATGTTAGTAATTTTTTTTTTTGGGGGTGGGGATGACAAAAGTGTTAGATATGCCACCTTGTGACAAATTAACCTGGAGTTGACTGTTCTATAGAATTGAATAACTGTACCTGGTAGATTCACCTTTCTCTTTTGGCATTACTGGATGATTTTCAAAACTCTTTGTCATCTGTGTTCTCTATGACATGAATGAATAGTATATGTGTGTCCTCTTTATGTCATAAATCTGTGGCAAATCTATGTTCTTCTCTTTGTTATCTATGTCCACAAGGCGGTTTTCTTCGTTCTCTGCAGGCTCCTGTAGGTATTCGATTATGGCATTATCTCCAAGAAGAAGCTGGCAAAGGAAAGGTAATGTTCATTTATCTTAATTGCTCATTGTAACTTGGTTTTGTTAACAAATTACAGAGATCAGTTTGATCTCCATGTTCTTTTTGGCAATTTCAGGGTGGTGTTATCAATCCATTTTTTAAGCGCTTTGTAACATCTTGTCAAGGCATTCCACTAGGTGGCATTGGGTAGGTCTTTATCGTTGTGGTTCATTGAAAAATCTTACTTTTCATATTTATTGCATTTGCTTGCCTCAGAAAATCAATATATGAACCTTTATTGGCTTAACATCTAATTTCTTAGAAAATATAGTCTTGTAATATGGATGTATAACTTTTAGCTTATATTTAAAACTAGGTTATAAATAGCTTATAGTCAAAGTTACCAATTTATAAATAAACTAAACTAAATTAATTTATCAATCTAAGATTTTTTGTGTATTTATGATGCAAGTTTTGCATGGTAGGCCATGTATCATAGATTGCAAGTCTTCATATTAAGAAGTGTAACATTAATTGCTCAATTTGTATTGAAATTATGTTGGCATATGGCTGGCTAGGTAAGTTTAGATAACCAATTGTTCATGAATATGTGAAATGGAATCTTTTTTAGCAAATCAATTTTCTGTAAGTTTAGATAACCAATTGTTCACGAATGAAATTTCATGTTGCTAATCTTAAGGAGCTGTTGTTAAATTAATTCATTTACCCGTGTAAAAAAAAAAAAAAAAAAAAAGGCACGCCAGGCAGCGTACACTTTAAGACATGACATGCTTATAGAAAGGTGGTTATTGTTCTATGTTTTGGAACTTATGGGAAGTAATGTCTTGTTTGCTGTTCGGTGCATGTTCTCTGCTAGAAGTTATAAATAGATATTGGCTTCGCATAATCGATTCTCTATAGCTGTCTCATGACACTGTGGTCATCTTTGTATTTGCATATCATATTCAAGAAAAATACACTGTTATTATGTTAGTGGATGCTAATGCTAATATGCTTTTATATCTTTCTGTCATTTGCAAGCTCTTTCAACAAATTTATAGGCCGTTTGAGTAATTTCATTAATTAAATCACTTATTGTTTTTTCTTGAATTTGACTTATTCCAATGGGTTGTGTGAATGTGCTTCAAAAGATTTGAATTTTCAAACTTGGTCTTCAGAAGCACGAATTAATGATTGGCTATATATATCATTAGTTAAATTTCGGTTACATTAAATTATACGAAGGATGAATTATGCCGATATATGGATTATTACAGTTACAGTGATTGAAAATTCTGGTGCTGCTGAAATAGGTTATTGGAATAGTTACTATGGAGTGTTGAGTAGTTGATCTCAACCTTTTATGTGAGAGTACCAAGAATTCATTGGTGACGAATGATTAGAACATTCATTAATGGTGAAAAATGATTAGAACATTCATTAAAGAAATTAATCAGAAATTCTTTTAATGTTTGTTTGGAAAGAAATTACCTAAATGTGATAATAATGAGGCATATGAATAGTACATGATAGCAAAGAAAGAGGCAAAAAAGTCAGTTAGTCAAGCAAGAGCACAGGCCTTTGAAAAGTTATATGAGAAACTTGGAACTAAAGAAGGGGAGAAAGATATTTATAGATTAGCAAGGAGGAGAGAAATGAAATGTCAAGATCTCAAAAGTATTGGTGAAAGATGAGGACATTAAAGAAAGATGGAGAAATTATTTTAATGATCTCTTTAATAATAGTCAAAATGGTAATAGCGTGAATATACACTATAGAATGATAAAAAAGAATGTGAATTATACTAGAAGGATTAGATATTTAGAAGTAAATGAAGCACTGAAGAGAATGAAAGTGAATAAAGCCTGTGGACTCAATGTAATACCAATTGAAGTGTGGAAGTGTTTGGGAGATATGGGAGTGGCATGATTAACTAAATTATTTAATAAGATTCTAAACTCAAAGAAAATGCCTGATGAATGGAAGATGAGTATTTTAGTACGTATTTTTAAAAATAAGAGAGACATACAGAGTTGCTCGAACTATAGGGGAATTAAACTCATGAGCCATACTATTAAGTTGTGGGAGAGAGTTGCGAAGCGTCGACTATGTCATGATACTTCTATCTCTCTCAATCAATTTGGCTTCATGTCCGGTCGTTCAACTATGAAAGCGATCTTTCTCATTAGAAGCTTGATGGAGAAATATAGAGATGTGAAGAAAGATCTACACATGGTTTTTATTGATTTGGAGAAGGCTTATGATAGTGTTCCAAGAGATGTCTTATGGAGTGTGTTAGAACAAAAGAGGGTATCTATTAGGCATATGAAGGAGCAACTACTATTGTGCGCACAGTGGGAGGGGACACAAGATTTTCCGATCTTAATTGGATTACACCAAGGATCGCTATAAGCCCTTATCTTTTTACATTAGTTTTAGATGAATTGACGAAACATATACAAGAGAGTATTCCTTAGTGCATGATGTTTGCGGATGATATTGTTCTGATAGATGAGACGCGATAAGGAGTCAATAGAAAGCTAGAGCTTTGGAAAAGTACTCTAGAGTCAAAGGGCTTTAAGTTAAGTAGAAAGAAGACAGAATACATGCATTGCAAGTTCAGTGAAGGCCAAACTGATGATAGGGAAGGAGTTAGTTTGGATGGAGTAGTACAACATGACCTAGAAGCATTACAAATTTCTGAGGATTTAACCCAAAATCGTTTAGAGTGGAGAAAGCGAATCCATATAGCCGACCTCAAATTTTTGGGATAAAGGCTTAGTTGAGTTGAGTTGAGTTGAGTTGAGTTTGTTTGGAAAGAAATTTGTAATTTCTTAATGTGAATGCCAACAATTCATGTAGGTTTTCGTTTCACACTCAAATGGTGCAAAGTACTCTAGTGTTATGTGCCCAAGGAACCCAGAGGTGCTCAAGTAAGAGAATTTATCATTATCCACTTAAATGTATAATTAATAAATAAAGGTTGCTCCTAATTCAATGAGAGTATTAGCTAAGATACATTTTTTCAAATAAACCAGTTTATGACTAACTTAACAAAAGCCATGTGCATACTCAGAGTACCTGCAATTTCTGGAATTGGATCCTTGGACTGGAATATGAAGGGAGACAATTCTACATATCATGCTTTATATCTAAATTCTAAGGTCATGGACCATATTTGAAGGTAATCTGCATTATCTGGTCTTATACAAGTTAAATTGTTGAGGCTATCATTTTGGAAAATTTTTTCTCATATCTGGTCATTCAACTCACTAAATACAGGTGAACCTGATCCAGAACTTAGAATTGTTTGTCGTCAAATTTGAACTTAGAATTGTTTGTTGTCAAATTTCACCTGTTATTCCTCATAATTTTAAGGAGAGTAGCTTCCCTGTGGCAGTTTTCACTTTTACGGTAGAAAAGTATCTCTATGAAGTTTGATTGTTGGACATATGTATAGCTTACCATGGTATTAAGTATCATTTATTTTCTTCAGCTCTATAACTCTGGGAAGACTGCTGCAGATGTCTCCTTGCTTTTTACATGGGCGGTAAGTCAATTTTTACCTTGCATTCATCTCTTTTCATGAATGTTTCTATGTTGTATCTCTGCTAGTTATTACTTATTTGTTTAGGTGAGTAAGACATGCTCAATATGGAATGAATTTTTACATAGATTTATATTTTAGAAGCCATCAAATCTCATGCAATTCATTGTTGTATATGCATCCCATTGCGCTCAATCAAAGGCAATGGAGGAAGAGATTCAATAATTGCATCAGACTGTCACAATGCTAAAGGATAGTCTGGTTGTAATGGAGGAGAGAGACTGACACGCAAGCTGATGTTAGAGGAGAGATACTGATAATGCAAGCAGACGCTGGAGGTGCGCATGCAACAAATGATGCAAAATATAATAGCGCAAATGATGTAGGATACGCAGTTTACAGCCCCTGCTCCAGGTGCAATGCAATTCATCAGGAAGATGGTAGAGAGGCCGATAGTGGTGATGAGTGATGATATTGTTGATGACAAGTAGCTTGTTTTTTTGTTATTATGATGTTTTATTTTTCCATACAATACATTATTGTCATAACTCTTCATTGTCATATTTATATATAATATTGACTGATATTTGATAGCCAGATCTTGTAAATATTGTGATATTGAGCATTTAAAATTAATATTATATTATATGCTTCAATGCAAGAAATAATATATTAAATAAAAAAATAAAATTTTTTTTAGTAATTTGAAACGGATTTCCGTTTCTAATCCAACACAGCAAAATTTTTGATTTCATAATAAGAATAATTTTAGAAACGGATTTGAAACGGAATTTCCATTTCTATTTAAAAATCGATTGCATTTTGGTTTTAAAAAGTATTTTTATTTGTTTTTATAATTTAGAAACCGATTAAAAATAGAAATTCATTTTAGAAAAATTAAAACAAAAAATATCAGTTTTTAAATTGAAAAGGATTTTGAAACCGAATCAATGTGGTTTCTAATTTTGAAATGGAATAGCGGTTTTAAAACTATTTCAGAATTTGAAACGGACATCATTTTTCGTTTCCAATTTATTTAGAAACATGTGAATTTTAAACCGAATATTTTGGTTTCAAATCGGTTTCTAAATGTATTTAGAAATTGATTTTTACTGATTTGAAATTGAATGTTCAGTTTTAAATCTCATTTTTTCTTGTAGTGGTAGATTAGGGATGTTGCTGATCAGGTTGATGACTCGATGATGGTCCTTGAAGGCATTCCTACAACAGGGTCATGGGTGTGAAAATTCTGAATTTGTCAAATTGAGATAAAATGGAAGAATTTTGGGTTTGATAATTGTAAATTTTTTGGTTTGATAATTGTAAATTTTTTGGACTAATACTTGTGAATTTTTGAGTTTGAATTTTGAATTTCTGAATTGTATTTTTGAATTGTTGAATTGTATTGTTATTTTTTTAAAAAAATTTTTATGTTCTCTATGTTCTTAATTTTTTTTCAATTTTAATTAAATTTAATAAATAATATTAAAATTAGAGAAAATAATATTTTAATATTAAAAATAATATTTTATTTTCTGAGGACTAATTTGAACTTAAACAGAAATTTTAAGTTTATTTGGCCAAAAAATTGAAAATGGACTTATTTGAACTTCAATAGAAAATGGACTTATTTGGATTTTTTTTAATTATTATGCAAAACAACATCATTATATATATATGATTATTATTAGTTAGTAACACAACAATATTTTATAAGGTAAAAGTTTAATATATCTCTATTATTCTAAAAAGTAACTTGAATTGAATTGAAATGAAAAACCAGAATATATATTTTTTTATAATATAAATGAATTGAATTTAAAATCCTAATCAAATCGAATCGAACCAAAATATATTAGTTTAGTTCAATTTGGTCCATCAATTCCAATTTTAGCCACCAAACTACGAACAAAACTTAGCAAAATCCAAACAAAACAAATTCATCCCAAAGCAAAATCTTTAACAATAACCAATTATCATAAAAAATTCAACCAATAGTCAACAAAAACTCATCCAAACAAAACTTAGTTGTTAAATCAAAATCTTCAACAGTTAACCAAGACATTTCAACACTCAAAATCTGAAATTTATCCTTACCAAGTAGAAAAGCAACAATATGTTTAAAAAAAAAAAAAAGAAAAAAGCAATGGTAGACAAAGAAGTGAGGCTTTGAAATGAACTTAAGAGGCATTGTCTCATCTCTGTATTCTTGACTCTGCAACTACGTGTGCGTGACTAAAGTGAGGCTTTAAGATTGTAGATACCTATTTTTTTACCCCCTTGAATACATGCTGTGTAGAGACAGTGATGAGTCCTATGATGATGAATTAAAGGATTCAGAGGCATTACGGGACATTTTAAGGACATTTAGAATGGTTGAAAATTATTTAAAAATTAGTAGAGTGGAAAATAGAGTTGGAGTGCTTTAAAAAAGGAAAAATTAACTTGGACCAAGACTTAAAGCCTGAGCTATTTAATTAGGCCATCGACCAAAGTCTCTAAGGTCCCTAAAGGAACAAGGAAGCAATGGACTAGATTTAATTAATGACCAAGCATATGCCTAACTTCCAAGCTCAATTCAGATAGGATAATTAAAAAAAGAAATGGGTTTTGATTAAATTGGGCTTTATTATCCTCAAAACTAATTAAAAATTAATTAAAAAGATAAATAAAATAATTTTGGTCCATCATTACCTTAGTCTAATTTAAATTTAGAGATAAGGATAAGGAGAGAGTAATTTAATTTTCAATTAAACATGATCAATATAATCTTATCACACTAACCTTAGGTTTTCCTATAAATATCCATCCTAAGATACTTTTAATAACTCTCAATTTGCTGGAGCACTTTGGAGAAAATTCTAAATTAATTAGTACACTCCCTAAAGTCCCATTGTAGCCATCATTTGGCTATCACCCTTTACCAAAAGCTAACCCTAGCCAATCAGTGTATTAGGTTCCCTTTTAACCTCCAATTGCATATCTATTGCTCTAGTTATAATTTTCATCAATTTAAGGTCTCTTTGGGTGTCTTAGAAGGTCTCTGATCCAAAAATTGAAATACCAAAACAAGGTAAATCTGATTGTGCACCGAAATCACTCCATATGCATGCATATGACATTTTTTTTTGCTTTCGTTCTATTTTTACCTTTTAAAAATGACTTATTTTGCCTCTGATATTATTTTTAATGAATTATTTATGTTGTTTAAATATGATTTTGCTTTTTGAATCACTTAAAAATGATTTTTCTAGAATTAGTTATGATTTTTTAAAATTTGCACCTAAGTAGGCACACTACTGTACAAACCTAATTTTGAAAAGATCATAACTTGATCTATATTTGGTTTTTTGAGTGATTCTTGAGCCTAAATTACATGTTGGGATATTAGTTTTCTTTCCATATTTTTAGATTTTCTATTGCCTCTGTGGTTTAGTATGAAAGCACCATTTTATGTCTATAGGTCAAAGTAGGTAATAAAATTGCATATGCCAATTTCATTGCTTGTTGCATACATGATTTTGCATGGTTATTTTTGAAAGAAAAGCCCACAACTTAGTCTATATTTGGTTTTTTTTGAGTGATTCTTGAGCCTAAATTGCATGTGAGGATGTCAATTTTCTTTCCATACTTTCAGATTTTCTATTGCCTCTCTAGTTTTGTATGAAGGTGCCATTTTGTGTCCATACGTTAGATTAGGTAATAAAATGGCACATGCCAATTTCATTGCTTATTATATACACGATTTTGGATGTTTTTGCATGGTTATTTTTTTTTTGAGTTTTAGTATGATATGTTAGGCATATCATACAATTTTATAATTTTTCTAGATGTTTTGCTATTTTTAATTATTATTGCAAGTTTGCTACCCTGTATAGTGAAATTTGGTTTTTTTATGTTAATTTTATGTTTAATTTAATTTTATTTGTTTAGATCTGATATTAACTTTTATTTTTCTATTTTACATGAGTTTAATGACCCTTTTATTGTGGTGTAATAATAGCTGAATAGAGCAGGATGTCTAGGCTTACTCCCTTGGCCAAATTTCACCCTATTTAGGGGTCCTAGTTTAAATTGTATTATATATTTTACTTTGATTTAAATTCTATTATTTAATTTTATCTTATCTTTATTTTTTTAATCATCCTAATTAATTAGCTAATTATTTTAAATTTTTTAAATAAATAAAATAAACCTAAGTCTATAAAAAGCACAATGCCCACACATGGAGCAAGTAAAAGCCCATGAATGACGTAATCTATACAAATGGTGGATCAAGGCCCACTTTGGAGATTCAAGGCATCTTGCATGAGGTTAATTGGCTAAAAGCCTTGTAATCAAGTAGTCTTTCATTTTATTTTATCTTGCAAAGGGCCTTCATAATTAATTTTGAGATTTTAATTCTTTTATCCTCCCTCATTTCTTTGGAATAGGTTTAATTATGTTTACTGATTGCTTTGTGAATATTTTAATCAATTTTATGCATGGAACATGACTTAGTAAAAAGGAATATAGAGAAATTTGATAATTAAAAGACCTAAATATGCATGATTAGAAACGATGGTATCCTTAGGGTCTCTTATATGAGAATGATAAATAGAATAGCTTTATTATACTTTGTTCTTTGTATAAACATGTCTTATTTATCTTTTAACGTGTAAATTGACTTAGTATGAAATTAACTTAGGAATATGCTAATTAGGGAAAGAAGGTAAAAAATGGTAAATCTAACTCTTAAATGTATAAACATGGCATGTTAGGATTTTCAATGCGTATGAAACATGGTTGATTGTCTAAATTATTTGTGTGTAACTTAGACTTGCATTAATTGTATGAATAAGAAATTTAATAAAAGAAATAATAAGACAAACTTTAGGAATCATTAGTAAAGGCTGATTCTTGTTCTAAGGTAAGTCTAGGCAGAGAAGGTGCCTAACACCTTTCCTCTTTTGTATTCACTATCCCAAACCTACGCTATTAGGCTCATGGTAAAAGAATGATAATGGAACTCTGCAAGGGATAAGTTGCCACCCAGATCTCTTCTTACGAATTTTTCTTGGTTATTATCCGAGTAGCGACTCCTTTCTCTGCCTTTATACTATTAATATCCACGTATCATGGTAGTCTTATGGGAAAATGATGCTAAACTAGGTTTGAGAATCTCTCAAAGATAAACTCAAAAGATGATTGTAACACCCCTTGCCCGATCTACAGTGTAGCCAAGCAAGGAATGTCACATTCTGTGCCGGAGCACCTTACTTATCTTTACTTTGTTCATTATTAATTTCAATCACATTAATCAATTAAATCATAATATTCGAATGGAGAAACTGCCAGAGTTTCCCATGTTTTATTAGCATTTGACCTGTTAAAATCAATCACCTATTTAAATAATTTCATATCAAATCTCAATTTTTATCATATATAATTTCAAACCATAATCTCATTTCAATCCATATAATTTCCATAACAATTGAAAGTGTACATATATGATTTCATAACTGTACAAATTATTATGCAATTTAGAATTTACATTACAAATTTGATATTTAATTACAATATATAATTACAAAATACTATGGCTTGGTGGACCCTACCAAAAGTGCAATGCTGAGGTGACACAACTTTACTGTAGATCAGATCTCCAAATCCCAGTCTGACATCTACTGGGCTTTATCTATAGTACCTACGCGAGGAAAAATCCATCACGCTAAGCATATTGCTTAGTGGTGCATAAATAAAAAAAAAATAAAACGAACTAAACAATTAAAGGTATATGTTTCATGTTGTAGTATCATGAGAGAGATGCATTTTCAATTTACTATGAGTCATACACATTTTGTTAACCTTTAGGAGCAATGTAGTTCGTTGGGATCTTTTCCATTCATTTGTTTAATATCAATTCTTCTTAACACTTTTCATTGTCCAAGTAACCTATAACAATCTGACTGGAATGGATACGCAGGTTTTACTAGCACTGTGTACTACGTATCTCGGCAGTCATACCATCGGATACATAATGTCTACCAGGTTTGCAACAAAATGGCTCAAAAGTTATATATAACAGAATGGCATCAAAAGCCATAGGCAGTACTACTAAACTTGTCCCTTCTTGGCATGCAAATCTATCCAACCTATACACTAATGTCTAGGCATACATGGGCAACTTAGCATCATTAAGTGTTCACAATTCCCATTCATTCATCACATGTAATATTTATTTCTCATAGCATCATCATTCCACTCATGTTGGGAACATGAGTCCCAATTAAATATTCACATGACTTATGTATTCATCAAACCATTTATGTTAAATACAAATTACAATTCAAGTCATCTTATGGATAATTCATAGGTTCCAGAATTTGCACTTTGACTTCCCTCTTATATTTGGCCAAGTTGCAGGGATAATTTAGCCATACTTTCTTCATGAAAGTTGTAGATTTATGTCTTATGTTTAATTTGGTTTTAGAATCACGCAATTTGCATATTTGTAACTTAAGTTATGGCCATTTTTTCAAAACTGGTCCAGTGACCAATTCTGGGTTCAGATTAGTCTAGAATAGGGCAGGTTTCTGGACTCACATTGTTCAAGGAATTTGGTTAAGTTAGGATCATAATTAGACCTCATAGTCTTCATATGAACTGTTTCCCTGTGTCTCATGGTTACACCGGTTCAAGAATCACTCAATTTGAAGTTGTATAGAATGAATTATGCTCAATTTGGTATGTACTGTTCATTTGGTCATTTTCAGAATTTCCAGCTTTGCATTGCCAAATTTTGGCCATAGTTTAAGAAATTTCTAGTCATCTTTAGGTCGTGTTCTTCATGGAAATTGTAGTATAGTGCTTTATCTTTCATTTGCCTTTGACGTCACATCAATTGAAATCAAATGACCAAGGTTATAGCTATTTTTCCAATCCTAGTTCACGGATGCAAAATCCTGTGATTCTAGGTTTCCAGGTAAATTTTGTATTCCACATTTAGGTGTCTTGCATCTAGAATTTGTGTTAAGTCTCTGAATCAAAGTTGTAGTTCTATTTCTTAGGTTTATAGATCATCTTGATTCATCTCAATTGGAGTTATATAATGAGAGTTATGCTCTTTTTAGTACTCGGAGGTCACAAGGTAATTTCTGAAACTTCAGGAAATTCCAGATTTAGCAATTTTAACTTTCCCTAACAATTTGGCCTAGTTACACTAGGAATTTGGCATGGGCTAAAATAAAAAAGTTGTAGATATGTGTCTTAGCTTTAATTTGGTTTAAATTTCACAATAATTGAACTTGTATAACTCAAGTTATGGCCAATTAAGCACTCTGGACTCAAACTGTCCAGATTCAGGTTTCATACACACCTTCACAATCAATCCCCAATTTCATCAATTCATCAACATTTTCCCAACATACATACATCCAATAGTCATAATACATACTTAATTACATTAAATAGAACATAAACAAGAAAACCCTAATTGTGTCCAAATCCTAAACAATTTGGCAAAAGTTCCAAAATTGGAGGGTTTCTATAGCACTAACTTTACTCCTTAGCTTCAAACAACCTTCAGTCACCCTTCACTTCAATCAAAATTCAATTCCCCTTGTTATCCCACTTCTGGCAAGATTTCTTGCTTGCAATTTTGGTGTGTTTTCTTCACTTTAAGGCTGGCTATGAAGGTTTCTTTAGGTTTCCACTAAATTTGATGAAGAAAGGTAGGTGTTTGTAAGCTTAGTAATGGTGTATCAATGGTGGAAGAAAGAAATGGAGAGGGGGGGTGGGATGACAGATATTGAGCTAAAGATGAAGACAATTTAAATTAAAAATAAAATGGGGAGAAGTTGTCTAATTTTTATTTGATGATAGCTTTTTTTTATTGTGTCATTCTTAGGTCATGTTTACGTCATAATGGTAATTAGAATTTGAATTTCCTTTCCTTTTCTTTTCTTTTCTTTACACATTGCTACTTGAATTCTCATCAAAATTTATTCATATTTCAATACCTTAATTTCACTTAATTTAATTGCCATTTTAGTCAAAAGTCAACTCTTCAAGTGAAATGACCAAAATGCCCTTCATTGAGTTCATCAAGTTATAATTTGCCTTTACTAATTGGCATTAGTTTTCTTCCATTTCCTTGACATATTTATTTTCATTAATCCCTCAATTAAGTCTCAAATAATTATCTCACAAGGTTCCTCATGAGTTTGGGGTGGCAACTAAATCCACAGTCGCTTCCCAGTAGGGTTACCCATTGTTGAAACCTTGTGCTCATTTAACAAATTATACTCTGCTTTTTTTTTTTTCAACTTTACTTGATCTTTATTTAATTAATTTATGGCTTCTCACTCTAGTTTAAGTGTGGTTCCAAACATCCTGGCTATCCGAACAGACGTTAGTCACTGGAACAGTAGAATGTATGGAACTACCTAAAGTGAGGGCGCTACAATGATGGCTTGGCTTCCAACAAGGGAGGGAGGACTCTGGTCTTTGAGGGTTTAGTTAATTCGTTGACTCTTGAAGGGACTGAAGCATAGAAGAGATCGCTATCAATTCTTGGCCGCTCCTGTGCACTCCATTGATTTGTTGAATCATTGTGGAATTGAGTAGCAGATCTTTTATGTTAGTTCGCTTGGAGGAAGGTTTGGAAAAGCAATTATTATAGCCATAATCGCTTGAACTTTGAGGAAGGGATAAAACATTGTTTTCTAAGTGGATGATAAGGGAAAGAAGAGGGATTGGGATAGAAAAGGGACAGTGAGGCACTGTGTTATGTATAAAGTAAGAAGGGTTACCAGATTAGGGTTGTTTAATCTTTATATACGTGGCAAAAATGGTGCAGATTTAATGATTTTGTTGGTTCAACTTTTCCCATTAATTTTGATTAATTAATCAAACTAAAATTGAAATTCTTAGAAAATTAGTAATTGAATCGAATATACCATTTAACCGAACTGAAATAACTGAATTGGTTTGATTCATTCAGTTTTTGAGTTTCTTGCTCCTACTATAGATAGCAATTGGTCGAGTATTTGCAAATATCTGACCCAACAAAACCCTAATATGATGGGTTTAATTAGTATATATTCAGGTTTAAAAAATAATATCCGTAACAGGTTTGAGATGGGTATATATTCTCCAAAACTATTTGTAGACCCTTAATTTGTGATGAGTATGTGCATTGAGGCCGTGGGAAACCCGATGATGAAAAATTATATGACTGTAAGATGTAATTGGAGGCATGGAGCTGAATTATTAATTTTGTGGCATGATCTTGAAATAATAATAATAATAATAATAAAGTTTTGGGGAAATTAATTTAATTAAATTTAAATAAAATTTTATTTTGTTTAAATTTAATATGGGCAGTTCTTAAATGAATCTAACTAAGTTTAATTGGGCTCCATGGGCCTAAGAAAGCCTAGTTAGGAATTTTAAATGGGACCCATTTTATTATTTTCTAAAAATTAAAATAACAAAATATCTCTCTCTTCCTTAGCCCCACTCTCTTCCTCACTCCCTATTGGTGCCTTCCATTTTTTCCTGTCTTCCTATTGGTTGAAACACCTCACCCATATCCCAGTCTTATTCGAATTCTGCAATCGTAGTTGTTTTAGTCATCTAAACTTTATCACTCTAAGACTCCAAACCCTATCACACCTCTCTCCCAAAACCCTATAAATACCCTACTAGAGAAGGGAAGAGAGGAGATGGGAGGAAAGAGGAAGAGAAAATTCAGAGCTATAAGAAATTTAGAGATATTCAAGACTCTTTGAGTTCTTCCTTATTTTTTTCTTTTCTTCAAGAAGATTTTCATACAAGATTTCTGGAAGTTTCTTTATTTTTTATTACAAACAAAATTGGTAAGTAGCCCTAAGGTAAGTACCGAAGAGGGCATTTGCGTGGAGCTTATATGGAGCTAAACGAGAGTAAGCCAGGGATATCATTACCATACTAGAAGAGAAGACCCTTTTTTAAGGGTAGCTTACCCCAATGGCAACTGCATTTACCAACAGGTAAGTAGCTCTAGACTTCTCGAATAACCATTGGCATGAAATTGTAGCAATAATAAAACTTTTATTTGATAAATTAAAATTAACTTTGTTTTTAATTTAACTGACTTTTGCATGTAATTAATTTAAATAAATACTTTGTAAATTAAAATTAATTTTGTTTGTAAATTAAACTAACATTGGCATGTAAAATAAATTTAATTTAATACTTGGTAATTGTAAAATAAATTTACATGTTAGAAATCTTTATTAGGTTGTGATTGTTTGGGCCTTATGTGATATTAGAATAAATTACACATGTACATAATTAACTTAGTTCAATTATCCTTAGGGTAACTTGGTGAAAATTAATTAATTAGGTTAAATAGAAACGTAGAGTTATTTGAAATTGAATTTGTTTGTAAATTAAATTCTCAATAATAAATTAATTTTAGTTATCTGGTAAATATCATTTAAATAATTAGCAACCCCATAGATAGAAATTACTTGTGCATGAAAATTGTGTGTAAATAACAATCATTTTGTGAATTATTTGCGTGTGTAGGATTAGAATTACATTTTTTAGGATGAAGTTTAATAAAGGAATGATAAACAAAGCTTTTAGAAACATTAGTAGAGGACTGACACTCGAATTAACGAGGTTAGACCAGGCGTAAGGGGTGCCTAACACCTTCCCCTTACGTACCCACTATCCCGAACCTAGACATTGGGCTATGGTAATGACGGTTGTGAAAACTCTACAAGGAGTAAGTTGCCATCCATGACCCTCAAAAGAAACACTGAATATGTCCCAGTTATTACCTGGGTGGCGACTCCTGTCTATCTATGCCTTCGTGGCATAAATCCTTAGTACCGTGGTAGTGTTATGGGAAGACGGTACTTACCAGTGGTTTGATTTTATTAGGATTGTATGAAGTGCATGTCTAGGACATGCTGTCGAAGGAGATGGTACTTAAGTGAGACCATTGTGACTCCACCATCTTTTCTGGGCATTACCTGGTGTATTTTATATAATTCTAATGGATGATATTTCGCCTCACGCCCCGCTCCTAAAGTTTGGCGACTCCACTGGGAACTAAATGGATAGTTACTCCAATATGTTTCGATTAGTCTAACATTATTCCTTTGTTAAACTTTTTGCATTGCACTACACTATCACACGGATCACCCTTACCCTTTTAGCCTCGTTACTACTAGCCAAGGAGACCATGGTTCTACTTGAGCTATGACGAATTGGTGAATGCTAGCACCCCATGCCCGTACCTTCGAGTGTATAAAAGAGCCACAGCTCCGGCCGTTGTGCTTAATGGAGAAGCTCTCGCATGGGTGACCCTTTTCCTACCCAATAAAGCCCATGAGCCATAGATTTCAACCCTAGGTACCCCTTAGATTTTTGTTGTGCTGGATTCGTATCCTTACTGTTCAAACCATAAGTTCTAGTGGTAGTTGAGATGAACCTAGGCCTATGCATAAACCCAATGTGTGTATAGGCCCAAGTCCATTTCAAAACCTATGTTAAGCAAGAGGATGCTTACTTATGGTTAAACTTTAAGGATATGAATCCTTTGTTTGTAAGGGAAGGATCGTTCTGGACCACCCCCTGTTGGTGTGTCCAGTGTACCATAGCCTAGGATAGAATTTTTTTTTACCCTGCACGTGAGAGTTGAAGGTATAAGGGGGCAAAGATTCAGTTCTGGAGATTTTTTTTTTTTTCGGTTTTGATTCAGTCTTTGGTCCTATTTTAGTTCATCTTATATGGTCTGGTTTTGGTTCAGTTTTGGGTCTATTGGTATGGTTCGATTTTGGTTTTATAAAAGTAAAGCAAAAAAAAAAAAAAGAAAAAAAAGAAAAAAATGGTCCATTCATGCATTGCATTCATGTACATAGCATGCTTAGGTTAACCCTTAAATCCTTTTTTTTTTTGAGCAAACATAGCCTTAAAACACACCAAAGAGACTTCCAATCTGGTCACTTAGGTTAGGGAAGGGAAGAGACTAGTAAGGATTTTACCTGCACTACTTAAGATGAAAGAAATTATGGCTGTGCTTGATGAAATATTGAACACCATGATGTTTGAGCTAGAAGAGAAAATTGTGGTCAACTTTAGAAAGAGACCCCAAGGTAGGCCAATTAAGTGGCATTAAAGTTATTGAGGTTCAAATTGTGTCTCACACCCCAAGGAGATTTTTTTCCAATTCAGCCAACCCTTATCCGAAGTTTTGGAGCGTCTCAAAGTTCAAGACCTCCTATAGCTCTTAGCACCTAGACCACTACTAAATCCACTCCCACCTAGCTATGATATCAACCAATATTGCCAGTTCTACCAAGCCCATAATCATAACACCGACTGATGCTTTTAACTTAAGCATGATATTTAAGACCTAATTGATGCCAAAAGGATAATTGACCCAGAAAATCAACTCAAAAGCCCTATGCCTAGCCAAAATTTCCACCTACACCAGGTCTCTACATGATCTCCATCAACCCAAATAACCCTAACAGAATTATTGACTTTATCCAACCCATCCAAAAGCCCAATGAACCTCAGTCTATAATGGTTGTTGACATTTGTGATAATTCTAGCTATGATGAGGGTCCTTTGAATGTCTGGACTGATTATGATGAGGAGATAGTTGCATTATAACTAGATGGTTCAGTTCCACTAGTGTCTGATTTTCAAGTTGTTGGGATCTATGAAAACTTGATGGATCCAAAAGTGGCTACTGTGAAGAAAGGGATGAAGTTTTTTTTTTTGACATGGGCCTAGGAAAAAGAATAGATGGCCTGGTGACTTTTCTTGAGATAAAGGGGCAGATCACGAGTTATGGTTTGGGCTATGAGCTAACTGAAGAGAAAGAAGAGCCAAAGCTTCCTAAGTTCTTGAAAGAGGGGGCAATTACCTTGACATATGATTAGGGGTTACCACATATGAAAAAATTAGAGTAGAAAATCAACACCACTAATCTAAAGACTACATGAAAGCCAAGCACCTAAAGCTACACTCCTAAGTTTGAGTTTATCTTTTGTAATGCTCACAGTAGTGATACTGATGTTTTCAATTTTGATATACTTGATAAAGATTTTGAGGCAAAGATCAATAACATGACCAGTCCTTTTGCTTACTTGTTTGATGTTTATTCTAATGGGCATATGCATAGCATTTATAATCATTTAGAATCAGTTTCTATTAATGCATCAAAATCAATCTCTATTAATTTGGGTACACCAAATAATCCTAAAGACATTATGTTAGCTGAAGATTTAACCCAAAAAGAAAGAGATAAATTTATAGCCTTGTTAACAAAGTACCAAGAAGCACATGCCTCGAGCTTAAAATCAGATAGCCAATTCCCAAGCCACGCTGATGTCCCCATATGATCAAAAGTTGACTTAGCTAGTTATCCTAATGAAGAGTAAAATTTCATGCTATGAAGGATTAGTAGTAGCACATGTGAACCTAGAAAGAGAAGGAAAATGGTATGAAAACATAAGGAGGTCTCTAGAAGTAAGAGAATACTAGTAATCAGCCAACAAAAGAAATAGAGCAATAATTCATAGATTAGCCACTCAACTTACTTTAACTGGGGGGCAATTCTACAAACTCTTATGTGTGATAGAAAAATAGACTAAGCAAATAATGAAAGAAGTACATGCAGGAATGTGTGGTCCCCATATGAATGGAAAGGTTCTAGTTGGAAAAAAAAATATTCAAAACATATAAGGATTGGCTTGAAAAACTCCTTTATGTTCTTTAAGGTTATCATAATACTACTAGGACATCCACGAGGGCAATCCTATTCTCTTTAGTGTATGGGACTAAAGCAATGCTATCCATTAAGTAAGAGGTCAGATCCTTAAGAGTGATGCTAAAAGCTAAGATCCTAGAAAATGAGTGGGGCCTAGAAGAGATATGAAGAACTAGCTTTGATTGATGAAAAGAGGATGTGAGCCTTGTATCATATGCAGACTTATTAGAGGAAGGTGAAGCAAAGAAAGATCAAAGAGGGAGACATGGTTTTGAAACAAGCTCGGCCCGTCCTTTTTGATTTAAGAGGAAAGTTTAACCCAAGCTAGGATGGTCCATACATAGTCAAAAAGATCTTGCTACGGTAAGAATATCAGACTTGGATGGGAATGAATTTCAAGAACAAGTCAATTTAGACAGGCTCAAATGGTACTTTGTGTGAGATAGGCTCGCTAGGCTGAAAACCTACAAAAGGCGGTCTAGGCAAAAGTAAGGGCCAAACAAAAATTAAAAAAAAAAAAGCTAAAAAATGCTAGATTGAAAATCTGCAAAAGGTGGTTTAGGCAAAAGGAGAGATGAGAGAAGATCTGGATAGAAAACCTGAAAAGGCCATTCAGCAGGTTATAAAGCTTATTTCTAACTTTGGAAAGTTGAAAATTTGGTACAACTAAATGTAAGAGGGAGTAATGGTGTACCTGAATAAATAAAGAAGTTTTTATTGCATTAACCAGGAATATGTTTTATTTAATTATGATTGTGAATATTTTGTGTCTTGAGGGATACATCAAAAGATTAAGTAATTGAACTGCATTATTTTGATTTAACCTATTATCTTGTGAGCATGATAGAATAGATGCTTGATGTGAATATCCTGGTGATTGTCTAATTTCAAAAAAAAAAAAAAGAGAGAGAAAAAGAACAAGAAAAAGAAAAGAAAAAAAGAGAGCTCGCTAAGTGGAAAACCTGAAAGGGCCGCTTAGGCAAAAGTTAGAGCAAGCCCGCTGAGATGAAAACCCAAAAAGGCATTTTAGGCAAAAGTTATGGCACAGAGAATGGAGTTCATGGAAGAGAAATGAGTCAAGGCAGAAATCATAGGGGGAGAGAAAAAAAAGAAAAATAAGAGGGAAATAGTATTGTGACCTTAAGGAAGTCTTTTTTTTTTTTTTTGTGAACAGTTCTTCTCAAAAATTTTGAGGTTATAAGAAAGTTTTCGTAAAAAGAGGTTCCCTAGAGAACTAAGTTTTTTTAGAATCTCTAGTAAAATCAGCATGCTCATGAGAGGAAGTAGCATACAGGAAACATAAAAATCAGAGAGAATTTTGAGACCCAGTCATTCCAATTTTTTCAAATCATGAATTAGATATTTTTTGGTAAGTCCTTAGACGTTATTTAGGGCACATGACATAGTTGTGTAAGGCATAGAAGAACATGCATCAACATGTCACCTAAGGCGTAGCATAACATGCATCACCACAGTTTCAATTGTCGAACTACGAGGGGGTCTGATTCTTCCTCAGGATAGCGAGGGGGATACATAGGTAGTTTAGGACCGTGGTCCTAAATACGAACCCACAATATTTCATGAGATATATTTTTTGGTAAGTCCTTAGACGTTGTTTAGGGCAAATGGCATAGTTGTGTAAGGCGTAGAAGAACACGCATCAACATGTCACCTGTAGGTGTGTAAGGCGTAGAAGAACATGCATCACCATAGTTTCAAGTATTGAACTACGAGTGGGTCTGATTCTTCCTCAGGATAATGAGGGGAATACGTAGGTAGTTTAGGACTGCAGTCCTAAATACGAATCCACAACATTTCAAATCACACAGTTGCCATTGTTATGAGACCGTAGCTAGTCTCATGACACAGAGTGTATCGACAGAGCAAGATGCACTGAATTTTCACATGACACAGTTATCACTATTATGAGAC
This sequence comes from Hevea brasiliensis, assembly GCF_030052815.1. Classification (NCBI taxonomy): domain Eukaryota; kingdom Viridiplantae; phylum Streptophyta; class Magnoliopsida; order Malpighiales; family Euphorbiaceae; genus Hevea; species Hevea brasiliensis. The sequence continues at coordinate 7,772,295 of NW_026614585.1, forward strand.
CGTAGCTAGTCTCATGACGCAGAGTGTATCGACAGAGCAAGATACACTCATTTTTTACATGACACAGTTATCACTGTTATGGGACTGTAGCTAGTCTCATAACATAGAGTATGTCGACCGAGCAAGATATACTTGATCCTCATAGTCAATGTTTCATAGTTATTAGAAATTTGAGTTTCACTTTGACGAAACTTGAGCAATGCTTTCGCATTAATTTCAACTTTTGCCAAAGTGGAGGGCAAACTGTAGACCCTTAATTTGTGATGAGTATGTGCATTTAGGCCGTGGGAAACCCAATGATGAAAAATTATATGACTGTAAGATGTAATTGGAGGCATGGAGCTGAATTATTAATTTCGTGGCATGATCTTAAAATAATAATAATAATAATAATAAAGTTTTGGGGAAATTAATTTAATTAAATTTAAATAAAATTTTATTTTGTTTAAATTTAATATGGGTAGTTCTTAAATGAATCTAACTAAGTTTAATTGGGCTCCATGGGCCTAATAGAGCCTAGTTAGGAATTTTAAATGGGACCCATTTAATTATTTTCTAAAAATTAAAATAACAAAATATCTCTCTCCACCTTGGCCCCACTCTCTTCCTCCCTATTGGTGCCTTTCATTTTTTCCTGTCTTCCTATTGGTTGAAACACCTCACCCATATCCCAGTCTTATTCGAATTCTACAATCGTAATTGTTTAAGTCATCTAAACTTTATCACCTTAAGACTCCAAACCCTACCACATTTCTTCCTCACTCCCTATTGGTGCCTTCCATTTTTTCATGTCTTCCTATTGGTAGAAACACCTCACCCATATCCCAGTCTTATTCGAATTCTGCAATCGTAGTTATTTAAGTCATCTAAACTTTATCACCCTAAGACTCCAAACCCTATCACACCTCTCTCCCAAAACCCTATAAATACCCTATTAGAGAAGGGAAGAGGGGAGATGGGAGGAAAGAGGAAGAGAAAATTCAAAGCTATAAGAAATTTAGAGATATTCAAGACTCTTTGAGTTCTTCCTTATTTTTTTCTTTTCTTCAAGAAGATTTTCATACAAGATTTCTGGAAGTTTCTTTATTTTTTATTACAAACAAAATTGGTAAGTAGCCCTAAGGTAAGTACCGAAGAGGGCATTTGCGTGGAGCTTATATGGAGTTAAACAAGAGTAAGCCAAGGATATTATTGCCATACTAGAAGAGAAAACCCTTTTTTAAGGGTAGCTTACCCCAATGACAACTGTATTTACCAACAGGTAAGTAGCTCTAGACTTCTTGAATAACCATTAGCATGAAATTGTAGCAATAATAAAACTTTTATTTGGTAAATTAAAATTAACTTTGTTTTTAATTTAACTGACTTTTGCATGTAATTAATTTAAATAAATATTTTGTAAATTAAAATTAATTTTGTTTATAAATTAAACTAACATTGGCATGTAAAATAAATTTAATTTAATACTTGGTAATTGTAAAATAAATTTGCATATTAGAAATCTTTATTAGGTTGTGATTATTTGTGCCTTATGTGATATTAGAATAAATTACACATGTACATAATTAACTTAATTCAATTATCCTTAGGGTAACTTGGTGAAAATTAATTAATTAGGTTAAATAGAAACGTAGAATTATTTAAAATTAAATTTGTTTGTAAATTAAATTCTCAATAATAAATTAATTTTAGTCATCTGGTAAATATCATTTAAATAATTAGCAACCCCATAGATAAGAATTACTTGTGTATGAAAATTGTGTGTAAATAAAAACCCTTTTGTGAATTACTTGCGTGTGTAGGATTAGAATTGCATTTTTTAGAATGAAGTTTAATAAAGGAATGATAAACAAGGCTTTTAGAAACATTAGTAGAGGACTGGCACTCGAATTAACGAGGTTAGACCAAGCGTAAGGGGTGCCTAACACCTTCCTCTTACGTACCCACTATCCCGAACTTAGACATTGGGTTATGGTAATGACGGTTGTGGAAACTCTACAAGGAGTAAGTTGCCATCCATGACCCTCGAAAGAAACACTGAATATGTCTCGGTTATTACCCGGGTGACGACTCCTGTCTATCTATGCCTTCGTGGCATAAATCCTTAGTACCATGGTAGTGTTATGGAAAGATGGTACTTAACAGTGGTTTGATTCTATGAGGATTGTATGAAGTGCATGTCTAGAAAATGCTGTCTAAGGAGGTGGTACTTAAGTGAGACCATTGTGACTCCACCATCTTTCTTGGGCATTACCTGGTGTATTTTATATAATTTTAATGGATGATATTTCGCCTCACGCCCGCTCCTACACTGTTTACATAAATAATTAACTAAATATAAAGAGTATATATTTTTATAATAATATTCATAAATTTTTATATATTATGTTTTAAATAAATAGAATATAAATATTTTATATAATTACTAAATTTTTAAAAGATAAATAATTAATAAAACTTTTATGTAAATTATTAATTAAAATATATAAAATTAAATGGGTTCAAGTGTTTTTTGAATAGTAATAATCAAGTTTGGAGCAATCAAGTTTGGAGCAAGGTTTAGGTTGTTCAAAATAAATTTTAATTGGATTTAGTATAAATTTGGATATTAAAAAAATTAAACAAGCTCAGATTTGGACAGAGTAATTTTTACAGACATCTTACCCATTGTTATCCTAATCTTACATTAAGTTATCTATTTATTAATTGTACTATATATATACTTACGTTTAATTGTAGTGCAATAAGATTAATTATCTCTTATATCAATTTTTTTTCCCTTTAAGATCTTGAAAAATTATATTGAAAAAAGATAAAAAAATCCAACAATGAAAATAAAAGTCATAAGATTTAGCAGAATTTTTTTAATGAATTCAGACCCAACTTATTATTCTCCATTCCACTACAATATTAAAAATTATGGACTATCAAATGCGTTAACATATCATAAAATAAAAACTTTAGAATAATGTAATCAAATGAAATAAAAAAAATGGTAAATAACTCAAAGCCAATTTCCCATTTATTATAATGAAAATAAACTAAAAACATCATTCAATCTCTGAATTTTGTATGAAAAGTTAGAGAGTGTTTGAATTAATTTATAAAAATTAATTTATAAGCTAATTGAAACTTATAATTATTTAAAATTTTAAGTAGTTATATACTTATTAGTTAGAGTTGATGTGTTTGATAAAAAATAATTTATATGAATATTTATTATTAAAATAATAAAAAATATTAAATAAAATTTCTAATAAAATTTTAAAAATTAAATAAAAATAATATAATAAAATAATTTATCAAATTAATTTATAAGGATCATAATAAAAAATTAATCCCTTAAATTTATTTTTTTAATTTATAAATTTAAAAATTATTAATAATAAATAAATCAATATATTTTTAAAACTGTCAATCAATAATAATATAATAAAATAATTTATTAAATTAATTTATAAGTATTAAAATAAAAAATTAATTCTTTAAATTTATTTTTTTTAATTTATAAATTTAAAATTATTAATAATAAATAAATCAATATATTTTTAAAACTCGTCAACCAATCGGTAACACAAATACATTCTTATTTAACACTCTCATTTTTAATTATATCTGATTATATATCAAAATCTCATAATAAAAAATAAAACTGCGAGCACGCGTTCACTAATCGCGTAGTTACAATTGATTCACTTTTTCATATAAAAGTTAGGTGACATCTGCCATTCATAAACAGGGTTAAGCTAAACCAGTAAAATTTTACGACATAAAATAAAAAGGAAAAAGAAAAAGCAAGTGGATGATGGGAAATCATCATCTATTCCTCTTGGATCGTTCAAATGACGCGCATGTGACTCGCGTGCGCCCACCTTGAATCCTTCGATTAACCCATCACACACCAACTGTATAAAACCGCAGCTTCAAACTTGAAGGCTTTCGGAGGTTCTCTCTCAATTCCAGTCTCCGACAGACAATAGCAAAAGTGAAAAGCCATAGTCAATAAAACCATGGCGATGCTGTCTGCATCCCTCTCCGGCCCCAAATCCGCCGCCTCATATTCCTCTCCTCATTTTTCAGGCCTCCGCCGATTATGCTCTAAGCTCGACAGCAACACTTCTCACTCGTTTCTCCGCCATTTCAATTCTCAACTCCGCGTTTCATCTCTTCGCAAACCTTCCAGGAACGTCGTTGCGATGGCTGGCACTGGAACGGTGCGTTTCTTCTCCTGGATCTTGTTTCAATGCTGTCAAATACTGTTTAGTCTTTAGTTTTTTGCTTTCTTTCTGTATAGCTAAAAATCTTTGTTCTTTCGCTTATTCGATGGAGACATTTTGAGGAAACTGTTATTAAATATCACAGAACTGCTGACATTGGAACTTCACCACGCTTTATTTGTTTATTTCATGTTTGCTTGGAAAGTGTGAGTAATTTGCTTAAAAATGTGGCTTAGAAGAAACAAGATCTTTTCAACATTGTTTTATTACTTCTCTGACTGTGTTGATTTTTTGTATTGTTTTATTACTTCTCTGACTCTGTTGATTTTTGGTTTTCCTGATAAAGCATTACGGTATCTTCTTTCTGGCCACTTATTAATTGATATTTCTCTTTGTTCACCTTGCAGTTCTTTGTTGGGGGGAACTGGAAGTGTGTAAGTAGCACTTTTTCTCACTGATTTAGTCATTTAATTCTTTTTTTCCTGACATGGGTTTTCTATTTCGCCCCTGTTACTGTTTATGTTAATTCTATTGTATTGTTTCCTTATTGATTTATGTACTTTTTGACATAATTTGATCTCGAACAAAAGTTTATAATTTGATCTCGAACAAAAGTTTTGTTGCACTATATATGCGTTTCAGTTGCTTTAAACGTTTCAATTTTACTTGACACAATGGAAAGACAATAACTTTGTATTAAATCTCGAAAATAGAAAGATATAGTTAGCTTTCTAGAACACATTTTAAGTCAGAAAGTGTATGTTCCATTTTTTTTATGACCTATTTTTGGAATGTTTCTTTTATACTTTGTAAATGAATCCTTTTGCATTCATTGTTATTTACCTCTTTTCCTGAGGCAACTTGCGACCTTTCTTATAATGTTTTCTTAACTTTGCCAGATTTAATGAATTAATTGTTTTTTTATTGGGTTGACATCGTCTCCATACCACTTAAGTTATTATTGGAAATTTCAATCCAGTGCTGTTACTCAGTTGTGTTCTTTTTTCTTCTTATTGTTATTGCTGCGAGTGTATTTCTTCTTTTTAAAGGTTTAAGTATACTTTTTATCTGTGTTATTGCATTAATTGGCATTAATTTTTTTCCTTGCTCTTTCTTGTTATCAACAATTTATTCTCAGGACACTGTTTCAACATTTTCACAAGTTTTTCTGTTTCTGTTTTATGTTATGGTATTTAAATTGTAGTTTAGTTTATTTTACATGCAGTTCTCAACTTTGGTTTTTCATGGTTACTGTGAAGGTCTTTTAGGCTTTTTCTTTTTTCTATTAGTTAGGATCTTGTGTTGGATAGTGGTTACTGCAGATGCATAGCCATTGCATTTGTATCCTTTCATCTCTTTCACTTTAGTTTCTTCTAATGACTTTCATCTTTACTTTTTCCAGAATGGGACAAAAGAATCTATCACTAAGCTCGTTTCTGACTTAAATGATGCAAAATTGGAGGCTGATGTTGGTGAGATAATTATTTTCTTAATTTGTGATGTTTCATTTGCTGATTGCTATAAAGTTTGCTACCATAATGTCATGTTATACAGGCTAAGTTTGCTAACAGATATGTATTTCAAGTTTACTGTGTAATTTTCAAACTAATGTTGGACATGGTTTTATCCTGCTCTGTATCCATAGAGAAAAGAGATCTTTCTATCTGGAACTTTATTCCTATTTATATTGTTTTTATGAAAAAAAATAACCCAAATGATAGATGGTTCTTACATTTTCATTTTCACTGTGAGTTGGGCAGATGTTGTTGTAGCACCTCCCTTTCCTTACATCGATCAGGTGAAGGCTTCATTAACAGATAGAATTGAGATATCTGCTCAAAACTCTTGGGTTGGTAAAGGTGGGGCATTCACAGGAGAAATCAGGTTGGATTTCACTTCTTTTTCTTTTTCTTTTTTGTCATAGCAATCATGGTTGGTATCGATTTTCAAATCCTTCACATAATTGTTTTTGTAACCATGACAACAACAATAACAACTACAAAGTCTTAATTCCAAATTTGTTGGGTTGACTATATGGATCATTTTTGGCCATTCAGCTTTGTTAGACACTAAGTTCGCATCAATATCTAACATTTGTAATTTTTTAGATATCATTTCCTTCCATGTCATATTAGGTATCCCTTTTTCTCTTTTTATTCCCTCCCCTACTAACTCATCACATTTACATATTGGGGCATTTGATGCTCTATGTTAGATATGAGTAAACCATCTTAATTGACCCTCTTTTCATTTTATCTACAATATATTCTATATGCATTATCCGTAGATGTGGTCATTTCTAATCTTATTCATTATCGTGTTACTAAATATCATTATTAACATCTGCATTTCTATCATACTCATCTTGTGAGTCTATTATACCCTAGTGCCATTTCTTTGCTGCAAAATGCCACTCTTTTGCTGTTGTTTCCATGGTCTTCTTCAAGTGTAGCCTTATTGAGACACTTTTTGTTTAAGAAACTCTAATTTATTGTACTTAGACTACAAGCAGTGGGTTATCTAATTTCAAGTGCAATCACACCAATAATCCACTTGTGCTTTTGCTTTAGTGCTATACACAAATGAACTAGGATATAAAACTCTACTCAACTCAACTAAGCTTTTATCTCAAGAATTTGGGGTCGGCTATATGGATTCTCTTTCTCCATTCTAAACGATTTTGGGTTAAATCCTCAGAAATGTGTAATGCTTCTAGGTCATGTTGTACTACTCTTCTTCAAGTCAGTTTAGGTCTATCCCTTCTTTTCTTTCTATCCTCTAACCTAATGTGCTTTACTTGTCTATCTGGAGCCTCCGTATGTCTACGCTTTACATGACAAAACCACCTCAATCTTCTTTCTCTCAACTTATTCTCAATTGGCACCACTCTTACCTTTTCTCTAATACTCTCATTACGGACTTTATCTAGTCTAGTATGACCACTCATCTACCTTAACATTCTCATCTCCGCAACTCTTATCTTAGACACATACGACTCCTTCAGTGTCCAACACTCACTACCATATAATATAGCCGGTCGTATGGCTGTACGGTAAAATTTTCCTTTCAACTTATTGGGAATTTTGCGATTACATAAAACTCCCATGACACTTCTCCACTTCAACCATCTAGCTTTAATCCTATGACTAACATCCTCCTCACATTCCCCATCTACTTGAAGGATTGAGCTGAGATATTTAAAGTGATTACTTAGGAGCAGTACCACTCCATCCAAACTAACTCCTTCCCTGTCACCAATTCGGCCTTCTATGTTAATAAATTATGGTTTGTCTCTTGTAAATTAATTCATGTATGAGACTTCTCCATTGTTGCTTTTCTCCTGGTATTTTTCATATAATTCTTTTACTGTGTTTTGCAGTGTGGAACAACTGAAAGATATTGGCTGCAAATGGGTAATTCTTGGGCATTCTGAGCGAAGGCATATAATTGGTGAAAACAATGAGGTGAAAATTCAAAAGAAAAAAATGTGTTTTTGAGAGGTTTCAAGGAGTACATTGTTTTTTTAACCTAATTTCATTTGTGGTCAGTAACACTATCACTGAATATCAGTGTAGTCACTAAATTCAATTTGTTACTGCAATATCATTCAACTTTGTTCAACACTATCACTGTTGCTTGATTTTGGTATAATTTCTACAATATTTTGAGACCACAACCTGGTAAACTTTTGCTGATTTAGTTGTACGATTAGAAATAGGCGATAGAATTTTGTTAGTTGAAACATAAAAAATTTAGCTAAAATGTTTACAAGAATTTGGCAAAAATGACCTTATTAAAACTAAATCAAAGTGATTTATGTATTATAAATTGAGGTTTAGTGATTGTGCTTAAATTCAGTGATATGTCAAGACCTTGAGTCAGATAGATGCAAGAAGGTATAGGAGAAATTCAATGGCAGAAATTCAATGAACAAGAACTGGATAGAGAAGAGAGAACCAAAAGAGAGAGAACTGTTATTAATCTTCATCACCTGAACAATACAATCTGCTAGCTTAAGTAGATCAGCTAGTCTGTTACGGATTACATCCCACAATTATTTCAATTTCTGGATTTCTTCCTTAAATCATTATCAACTAGTATGTTATGGACAACATCATTTTCAGGTTTCTTTAACATCTACAGCGATCTACTGATGGTTTAATTACTTAGTCTAACTGCCTATAACAACTAACTACCTTTCTTGCTATTGTTTGAAATTCTTTTAGTTATTCAGCATGAAAGAGTTTAAGCATTGTTTTTGCTAATTGTTTGGATTTATTTTGAACTTGAACTGAAGCGGCGCACCACCCCCCCCCCCCCCTCCCCCTCCTTTTATTTATTTTTATTTGTTTTTTATTTTTATACAGTTTATAGGAAAGAAGGCAGCTTATGCCTTGAGCCAGGGTCTTGGGGTGATAGCTTGTATTGGTGAACTTTTAGAAGAAAGAGAGGCAGGAAAAACCTTTGATGTTTGTTTTGAGCAATTGAAGGCATTTGCAGGTAATTGATGATTTTTATTTCTCCTGAAATACAAATTAGGAGGTCAATAGTACATTACATTGTCGAAGAGAAGAACTATGTCCTTACACCAATAGTATCATTATTTGTAGATGCTGTGCCCAGTTGGGAAAATATAGTTATTGCATATGAGCCTGTATGGGCTATTGGGACTGGAAAAGTGGCCACACCTTTGCAAGCTCAGGAAGTGCATGTAGCTGTCCGTGATTGGCTTAAAAAGAATGTCTCAGAAGAAGTTGCGTCCAAAACACGAATTATTTATGGAGGTACCTATACATCCATGTTGAGAATGTGGTATTACATCTGTGATGTTAACTAGACAAAAGGAAAATACTCACTTTTCTTTCTGGAGAAAAAAGACAACAGGTAGTATGGCACCCTGCAGAGTTGCGTCTGTTCTACCAAGGTTTTTGGATTATTATGGTGCTCTATATCTTGTTTCCTGCTGCTCCTGCTTATAATCTGATACATCTGAGTTGCCTTTTCAGGATCTGTAAATGGAGGCAATTGTGCTGAACTTGCAAAGCAAGAGGATATCGATGGTTTTCTTGTTGGTGGTGCATCCTTAAAGGTATACAATCTTGTCATTAATGTTTGCTTTAAGATTTCAAGATTGTTGAAATATCTATGCCCTGGTTGTGAAAGGCCTAGGCATAATGTCTATCTCTAATGGATTGGGGATGCATAGATGATTAAAATATGAGATATTTTGTGATGCAGGGCCCTGAATTTGCAACCATTATCAATTCTGCAACATCCAAGAAAGTTGCTGCTTGATTATGTATACTGGCCTTGCAACTAAAACAAATAAAGGGAAGATAGAGAATACTTCAGTTTGAAGTGTACCATAATCAACATATGAGCTAGTCTTCTAGATAGAGTTTTGATTATTAATCATTTCTTTTAAAACTTTCCGGAAGAAATAATCCTTTCACCTTCTGTGTGTATTACAAAAATGGAACTACTATGACTACGAATCTAGTTAATGCCATATCTCAGTGAAGTCCTGTCTTTTTTGTGACAACTTTTCATATTAGCATTTGAAGGCATGCATGGATTGGTTTCATTCTGTCTTTCGCTTGAACAAGTGCTTACTGCTTATTTATAGTATTTGATCTTTCTAGGGAAAATTAAACGAAAAGGAAGATTAGTTTGATAGGCATGATTACAAAATGGATTCCTAATTTTAGTTCTCAAGACCTAAATATGATGTTTTCTTTTCCCATATGCAAAGAAAAGAATTTTCCTTTGATCTCATGGGCTAAAAGCTTATACTTATTGTTATTGGAAAGGTCAAGAGGTCAAGTTAGTTGCATAGTTGAATCAAGGATTGCTTACTCTAAGAAAGGAACCCAAGGAAAAATATGACTAGTTCGTTGTGATATCAACTTGATTTACTGTACCAAGTTGGTGGGGAATGTGCATGATAATGTCTAAAGGTTAGATTGTCTTTGCCTCAGGAAGAAGGTTCGGACAATTTTCAAATGGGAGAAAGTTCAATTTTTTCCTTAAATTTTTAACCACATTTTCTGAAATTTTAGCCCATATCTAAATAAGTTCATTTTTAATTTAATCAACACAAATTTTTTAAATAAAATATTAATTTTATATTTTTCAATATTAAAAATTATTTATTATTTTTAATTAAAATAAAAAAGTTAAGAACAAAAACCCAAGAACACCAAAAACAAAAATTCAACAATTACAAGATTAGTTATGATTGTCGCTCGTATTCGAGCCTTACAGTTTCAAAAATGAAAAAGATAATTTATGTACTTTTTAAATAATTATGTTTTTACATCTTTGTATATGTCAAAATTATATTAAAAAAATAGTCAAAACAAAAATTAGAGTGAGACTACACAAATTAGCCTAAACCCTAGCAATAATCATTCACTAGTCCACTTGCTATCTTTGGCTAAACAAGATTTTTTTTTTTGTCATAAAAAAAAAAGGCAGGCCCTCCGGGTATGACGGTCATAATCTCTTAGACCCGAGGCTCAAGGTTATCGGTTGACATCCTCTATTTAACCCAACCTCCTAGGAAAACACCTACCACCAAACCCAAGGTGGCATCTAATGAGATGAATCATTGGATAACCCATTGCCTTTTTCTATTGCACTCATAAGTAGAGACAATATTTAGTCATTATCCTGGTGCAGAGGGTCGAACTAGGGTGGGATGAGGCCATTTCACCAAGTTAACTACTAGGCTACCGAACTCGGTAGTAGGAGTGCGCATTATTCGGTTATAACAGAATAACTGAAGAGAACCTATGAAATTCAGTTATTTCGGTAAGAGTAAATTTGGTTTGGTTTGGTTTTTGATTAGTAATAATAAAAATTTTCGATTTTCGTTTATCAGTTCAGTTACCTTTGATTTAGTAACCAAACTAACTGAATTTCAATTAATTAATATATTAATTATAATTTTATTAATATTATATTATTTATAATTATTATTTTTATGATTTTATAATAATATTTAACTTATAATTATTGTCTTATTAAAATTAAATTATATTTATTATTTTTTATAAATAAAAAGAATATAAATATATTTTTATTAAATAATTAATAATATATATATATATATTTTTTTTTTCTGTTAGTTCGGTTATAACCGATAACCGAACGAATATTTTTTGTTTTGGTTAATTTCGATTTTCTCTCAATTTTGGTTTAATTCGGTTAATATTCTTAAAATCGATTAATAATTCGATTAATTGAAAATTCGGTTTTGTTCGATTAACCGAATGCTCACCCTTACTTGATGGTGCTAAACAGAAATTTATCCCTGGGTTTAGTAAGGATATGAATTTATCATTAGAACAGAGTAAAATTTATCATGCCCTTTAGAATTGCATTGAAGAAAAAAAAATTAAAAAGAAAAGGAACAAGAAAAACATAATTGGAATTGCAAATATAAATTCCTTTCTCTAAAATTTAAAGAAAAAAAAGGAGGAAACATTTAAGAACAAAATTTTTTAATATCACTCTTATGTCATTGCATAGAAAAATTAAAGTGGGTATCAATACTTGAGTGGGTGCATTAGCCAAACAAAAAGTTCACCAAGGAGATTTATGCACTCAAAGCATATATTCTGTAATAAACCAAATATTAAAGCAACCCAACCCAATCATCTCTTAAACTCATTCTTGAATGAATTTAGAAAGAAAATTAAAATGGAATGGTTCCATCCGAGGAGAAGGGGTCCTGAGTGGAAACATGGGTGGGCAGGCCAGACTCTGGCTTCCATCTCTACACCACCATCTCCATTGCTCACCATTTTTGGCATAGTTATTCTCCTACTATGGCTCTCTCAGTACACAGATTACAAGTCTCAATTACGCCACACAGCAATCAACTTTCAGCTTTTCCTTTTCTTGCTACCCATTCTGCTTATTTTCTTGGTGGCTTCATATTCTACAAACTGGATGCTTTATTCTCGGCTCCAACAACCGCAGCATGATTCGGTTAGTCCAGCTGCTGCTGCTGGGGGATCTTCGCCTTGGGGTATTGCCATCTTTGTGGTGCTGCTGCTTGTTTTGCTTTCTTACCAATCTACATTTCATTCCAAATGGTTTGGACCTCTTGGGAGGTCAGATTAACTATAGTTTACATAAATTAGGCATGAAATATGGAAGACAACTACAGTACTTGTGTGTGATTATAAACTTTGTATTTTCTTTGTATTTTTTTTTTATTTTACAATTGGAGTCAAGATCTCACAATCTCTCAAAGATATCAAAATATCACTGAATTAAAAATTCATTATATTTTCTTTGTGAATTAAACTTTATATTTTCTTTTTAAATTAAATATTATCTTTTTCTTTTTTTAGTTTAACATTAAATGAAATTTAAATTTAAATTTAATATTATATTTTTTCTTAATATAATTTATTTTATTAAAATTCAAATTTAAAACTTCAAAGTTTAAAAATACTTCAAACTCACAGTATTACTTTTGTGCAAGATTTTTATAGAACTTGATAGCTAAATTCATGGATAAGTTCTTCTTCATTGTAAACGGAGGATGCGTCATTTGTGCATGTATTGGATTTTGTTTTTAGTAGATTAGTTTCAAAAAGTTATAATTTATTCGTCTTAGACATGACTATGATATTATTGAGTCAAAATCCAATAAATGCAATATACAATTTTTCCTTACCACAAACTCAACTTATATAGTATCTTTAGGGGGAAAAAAAAAAAAAGACTTATATGGATCAAGATTATTTTTGAAAAAAAAATATAAAAAAATATTGCATTTTGTCCATTCTACCTACATATATTTGAAGCGACTCTAATAACCATTATATTAATGTTAATATTAGGAAAAATTATTATTATTTTTAATCTTTGTATTATATTATAATTAATATTTAAGTCTTTATTTTTTTTCATTATTATTAACACTTTAATCCTTCATTTATCACCTTTTAATCCCTTATTTACGCCTAGCAATCTCTTGATTAATGGCTAAATTGATAAAAATAGACAAAAGGTCATAAGTGTATGATAGAACCAAAATTAGAGAACTTTTTTTTTTTTAATTTTTTAAAACACAAGGATCCAAATATTACTTATGATATAATACATAAATGAAAAATAATTTATTCTCTTTTTAATAGAAAATTGAGTGAGTGTATACTCAAACTTAACTTGTCAGGCAAATAATTTACCTATAGCTACTGGATCAAACGTGCTAGGCAAAGAAATTTATTTTTAATATTTGTGAAGTTATTATGAATTCTAGTTAGAGCTTAATTAATAAACTAAAAATATATTACATTTATATATTATATAACATTCATATATTTATATATGATTTATTATTACATTCGTAAATAAAATTCTAATTCTATACCCTTTAATTAAAAAAAAAAAAAAACATCACATTAAAGAATCAACCCATTTAGAAGCATAGTCATATGAGAGAGTCATTTCTAGTACATGTATATAGATTATACTTTTGATTATCAATTGTCCATTTGAGTTGGTGTATGGTGCACTTAACAATCTTTAGTGTGTGTAGGATATCAGATTTTTCTTAGGTTTATCCCCACAAGCAACCAAATTGACAAGGCCAAATGTAATGAGCGATCATTATAGTTGACCCCACGAGCTCTTTTAATGGTTCAAGGCTTGATTAACATTGGACCACGAGGCATGTGGTAGGTTAGGATGATTGAATAATGAGCTAATGGTTATTTTCGCCATTAAAGGACTCTTCTACTATGACAACATTGTGTAAGACAATTGCTAGACATATTATTTAACACTAGAGATAAAGAGAAGAATTTGCCACCACCACCATCATCTTTCCTCTATACTCTATAGCTTACAGAAGTCTTCCATGCTTTTAATTGGCCAATGAAGTTTAGACAGTGACATCAAGAAGTCTTGCTCTGAGTTCATAGAAGATTTAAGTTTTTCTCTAGATACCTAATTAGATGAATTAAAGTATAGAAGTCCTAATTTTTCATTTAAGCAAGGATTAGTGCTCAGATACAGTAAAACAAACCAAGAAAATCAGCAGCAGCTTCTTCAAAATCAATATAAAACTTTCTAATGTTGCTCAGTCTTTAATTAATTTTCAAGTTTCTGGCAGTAATCATGAGAAGATACACAGAACAAGAAGAGAAATTGCAGAATTGTGAACATTATTTGTCTTTATTAGAGATAACGAGAGAAGAAAACAATAATACTAATATTGGACTAAAAATTAACCACATCCACATGATTTCTTCACATTACCTTAATTTTCTCAGCATCCAAACAGGGGTAAAGTTTTGTCAGCAATGAATAAATTTAACTTTAGATGCATGATTTGAATCAAGACTTCAACTTAGCCCAACAAGAACTAGGAACAATTAGACGTAGATAGCCCACAACAAGATAAAGGCATCTTCATTAAAATCTCACAAAAAACCATATCAAACAAGGCATCAAACCTCCCAGTCATACAGCTTAATGCATCATCCTCTACTGTACATATGCAACAATAACTACCAAAACCAACTCTCTATAACCTTTGCTCTTGATTAACAGTTACATATATAATTAACTCTATATTTAACCTGTCTATCTTATGAACACAAGACCCAAAACCCAACTTCATGAAATCAGATAATAGTATAATACCAAACCAGCAAAAAGTATCAAAACACAAAACCCATGTTGAAATCAGATATCACGTGATACCAAACCAACTAAAAGTATCTTGAGCATATATAGTGTCAAAACCAGCTATCAAGAAAGGCAGACTGGAATTGCGCCAAAACAAGCAGCAACACAATCAAAGCAGCCACACCCCAGGGCGAGCTCCCCTCCGGTGGACGGTGGTGGGTCCGCCGTTTCCATTCCCACGGTGATTTAGCAAACATGTCAGGATTTTCCATAAATGACAACCAACGGACGAGGAAGAGCAACACTAGTGGTGTGGCCAAAAGCAACCAATTCATTTGCATCTCTGCAGTCTCTGCAATTTCTTCATAGCTGAAGTACCATGATATGCCGAGAAAGATTGATATGACTGCTAACATTAAAAGAACTGGGTATGGTAGGGGATTGAGAGTGAAGACATCAAAGATTGAGTTGCTTCTTCTGCCATAGTAGTAGGTCATTTTTTTTTTCCTTGGAGTGGGAGGCTTATTATTTACAAAATTATCAAGGTTCAAGAGGTCTTTAAGAATTGCAGGCCTAGTATATTTATAGCAATCATTCTGTATGAGGTATGGTGCCGCTATTGAATTAAGTTGCTTTTTTCTTGTGCCTCAACGGTTGACTTATTGACTTTGTTGTTTAGCCCATTGGTCAAATAATTGGAAAATTATATCGTAAAACCTCTCTACATTTATTGATTTTATCATATATAAATTAATTATAGTAAGTTTTATGTGAGTCTTACTATAATAGATAGTTATAATAAAAGCATTATATACATTAGTTTTACTAAATAAAAAGTGATTACTTGAGATTTCTTTGATCTAATTTAAAAAAAGAAAAATTTTAGGCCTAATAAGCATTTTTAGCTTTGTGCTGTAGCAGTGTTATTAAATCTGGTTCAAAGATTGACTCAACAAAGGATCAAGTTGATGAATTAGTAGTTCAATTAGTGAATTATTAAAAATTAATTAAATACATATAAATTAATTAAAAAATTAATTAATTATAACACTTATTAATATAAATAAATATAATTAATTAAATTTTAATTATTAAAATAATTTTTAATATTTATTAAGTTATATTTACATATATTTTAATAGTTCTTTTAAATTTTATATAAAAGTATTCGAACGTGTAACTAATCTATGTTAAAAAATAGATATTATTTTATAAATTTTATTATATTGTTGTAGAATAATAGATATATTTTGAAAAAAAATAAACATGTAACTTCTAAACTAGCTTAATTAGTTTTTATTTTAAAATTTTTTTATGAGGTTTTGAATTTAATTTTTTAGTCAATACTGAGAAATATATATATATATATCCTATTGATTAGTTGAATTAGTCAGGTCAATCAGGTCACACTGATTCATCAGTCCAATTGTCAAGTCAACGATTCACATTAGGTCATTTTCTTGTCTGGTTTAATTATAAATCCACACCGATTTGGAGTCTGATTCACCTGACCAGCTAGTTCAATCCAAATTTAATAATTATGGGTTATAAGAAAAGAAAATCATATTTCACATATTTATTTATATTTAAATAAAGATTTCAAAAAAATTTAGAAACTATTTAATTCAATAAAGTGTGAATTATCTTGAAATTTTTGGTGTTTGCTATTATTCTATATTTCATTTTTGAATTTTGACAAATGCATTAATAATTACTAACTTTTGATTTTGTCTATTAAGTAGTCCCTTCTCCACCCATTTTTTAAAGCTTTTTACTATTAGTGAATGCTATAAAAGTTAGTTTAATGAGAGAGAATTTTTTTTTTTAATTTCTATATTACCTCCCCTTTCTCTCATATGTATCTCTCTTCTTCTTTATCTTGTATTTTTCTCACTCTCTCTTCCTCTCTCCATTTTTGTTTCTCTCCTCTTCTCTCTCTTCCATTATAAAACCCCAAATCCCTTACCATTTATTTAGATTGAGAGAAATGGAGAGAAGAGAAGAGAAAAGAAATGTGATTTCTCACATTTCCTTTATTTGGATAACAAATAGAGGAAAAAAATGAGAAGAAATAAAGAAAAAAATAAAGGGAAATGGAAGGAAATGAAGAAAATTGGACGCTGTTTATATTATAATTACTTATACACCCTTCACATCATATAATAGCCAAATCATAAATTCATAGCAATTAAGTGATTTTATTAGGAGGAAATTTTATTTCTCCTCTATTTTCACAAAGTATCTAAATAATAAAAGTGAAATTTAATTTCTCTTCTTTTCTTTTCTCTTCATTTCTCCTTTTTAATTTCTCCATCAAACAAAGGGTTAAAAAATTTCCTTTGTCTTTGACAGGCATATTCACCTCCTCACCAATTCCTCCTACATTGACCTCTCTCTCAAGTTCCTCTCTTACTTCCTACCTAAAGGGTACAAGTCTCTCTCATCTTCATTTAATTCCATTATTTCATTTCTTTGCTTATGCTTAAATTGTGAAATTGCAATCAATACATTCCAACAAAAAATATTGATTTCTCAATAAATTACATAACATCAATCAACAAATTGCAATATTTCAATAAAAATTACAAAAATTTCAACACAAAAATTTCAATTTTCCAATCATCTACTTTAAACATGAATTTCACGCTTACCGTTCATAGTGCTCTATACATTGAATTAATGGATTGATTAAAAAAAAGAAATTTACTAAAATCACCATCAGCCAATAGAACTTGCTCACTACCCATTAGAGACAGAAAAGAAGAAAAAGGAAAGAGTAAGTGATATAGCTCCCAAATATATATATATATATATATATATATATATATATATATATATATATATATATATATATATATAACCAGTAATTTGTGTTTTCAAATAGCCATGGGCCTAATCGTATTTAATGGTTTAGCTACAAAATTTGTTCAAATTGATTCAACTACTATAAGACTTATCCAACAAAAGGAAAAAATCTCAATCAAATATAGCAATCTCTATCTAGGTGAGAATGCCAAATATAACAATGCCTATAATTATGCACTATAAATAGAAATATAATCTATAATTATACTAGCTAATAATACCTATATAATTACATAGTTGAATTACTATAACCAACCATAGTCTATATCCTCTATAAAGAGATCAAATCATCTATGGAGGTACATTCTTCTCCTTAATTAATCTGATACATTATTCTCTCATGTTAGCTCTAACTTAAGCGTCGGAGGGTTCTTACCAGGAACACCTTGGTGGATCTCTGACTATTTGTTATTTGTTTTGCAGGTCCATATCTGCAAGGAATTTCCATGGAACTTCAAAGACATTATACATTTTATAATCTTTTGATAAACTCCATTACTGATTTGAGCATTAGAGTGGCTACTAGAGAGCGGTTGGACCTCACCTTTCTTCTTGTTTTCAAGTCACCCAAGGTTCAACCATCAGAGACCAACTAAGTATCCAAAAATTCAAGATAACATCAGTAAGGAAATTTCAAGAAGATGATGGGAACATTAAATAACAAAATGTTCTTGACAAGGGTAGAAGAAGAATTAGAGCAAAAAATCCAATGCAACCATAGAACAAAACACTTTTGAAATTGAAGCAATGCGGGGGAGTTTCTGCTTGAGATAATTTCATAATAGCTGCATTCACTTGTAGAAAACCCAATAACTCGTTAACATGCCCCAATTGACAAAGTGCATGAATTTAATTTTTCCTTGATATAATTGTCAGCCATGGAAAGAGCCATCAGACCTTCATTGTTAGAGTTCATTTAGAAGATGTAATTTCGGTGTTGTCGCAATTCCGAGTATTTTAAGGTTGGTTTTGATGAAAATAATGGTTAGGAAAAGATTTGGGAAGAATAGAAAAGTTTGGTGTTTTTGGACTAAGTTGGTCAAATGGAATGATTAAGAAAGAACAATGAAATTTGATGGAAACAAAGGTAGAATAAATAGAAAAATAACTTGAAGTCTCCTTGGATAAGTATGCACGCCACCAAGAACACAACAAAAAATTTAATCTCTAGTCTTTGATAAGCAAAGCCACCATAATAGAAGGTGACAAGCCTTAATTACATGCCACTCTATGAAGAGATAAGGGTAGAAGAAAACAAGTTTAAAGCTTAATTGTATCAGTCTCTCAAAATCTCTATGTAATAGAAAACATTACATGTGAAAGCCTATTCATAGGCATAAGAAGAAAACAAGTTGAACAAAATAGAAAATTTTAGTAGCCTCTAAAATAAGAAATAACAAAGATTAAACTAAAAAAAAGTATCATAAATGATGTGCCTTAAGGAAGCACAAAAGATAAAGGTCTATTTTGAAAGCAAACAATCAATGAAGGATGAACTGATCTATGGTTAATTGGGATTATTTGACAATTAAATAATGATATTAAACATTAAACTAAGGGTTTGGAAAGATTTGACAAAACTTCAAATAGATTTGATGCTAGAGTTTCAATTAGGATAACTTGAGGTGAGATTTTATATCACTAGGAAAACGATAGAATTTTAATCTAAAATTTAATATGGAGTCTATATGGGATATATCTGAGCTGATTCTAACATTAGAACAAATTCTAGGTAGGTTTGATTAAGATTCACTGAAACAACACCTAAAACCTATTTTGAGGAAAACTAGGGATTGGATTTGAAGGTCACATTTCCAAAAGTTGAAACAAGTTATTTGGAGTATTTTAAGATTGGTTTTGATGAAAATAATGGTTAGGAAAAGATCTTGGTAGAATGAAAAAGTTTGGTGTTTTTGGACTAAGTTGGTCAAATTGAATGGTTAAGAAAGAACTATGAAATCTAATGAAAAGAAAGGTAGAATAAACAGAAAAATAACTTGAAGTCTCCTTAGATAAGTAAGCATGCCACCAAGAAATACAACAAAGATTTTGACCTCTAGTCTTTGATAAGCAAAGTACCACAAAGAGAGAAGAACAAAGCAAGTCACCATACTAGAAGGTGATAAGACTCAATCACATGCCACTCTATGAAAAGATAAGAGTAGAAGAAAACAATTTCAAAGCTCAATTGTATTAATCTCTCAAAGTCTCTCTATAATAGAAAACATTATATGTGAAAGCCTATTCATAGGCATAGTAAGAAAACAAGTTGAATTAACTAGGAAATTATCAAAAGTAATGGTTAGGAAAAGACCTGGGTAAAATGGAAAAGTTTGGTGTTTTTAGACTAAGTTGTTCATATGGAATGGTTAAGAAAGAACTATGAAATCTAATTAAAAGAAAGGTAGAATAAATAGAAAAATAACTTGAAGTCTCCTTGGATAAGTATGCACACCACCAAGAACACAACAAAGATCTTGATATTAAGTCTTTGATAAGCAAAGCACCATAAAGAAAGAAGAACAATGTAAGTTGCCACACCAGAAGGTGATAAGACTCAATTACATACCACTCTATAAAGAGATTAGAGTGGAAGAAAACAAGTTCAAAGCTCAATTTTGTTAATCTCTTAAAATCTGTTTGTAATAGAAAGCATTATGTGTGAAAGCCTATTCATAGACATAGGAAGAAAACAAGTTGAACTTTGCATATTCAACCAAAGATACCCCTAATTGGGAAATGATTCCAAGTAGTTATTTTAAATATATGTGATGTTGTTCTTGAATTTTTCCTACGGTTATGGACTTGCAAGACAAGAGAGAACGCTGGGTGGATTGGATTGGGAAACCTCTGTAATGCCCTCACTTTAGGTAGTCCATACATTCTACTGTTCCGGTGACTAACGTCTATCCGGATAGTCAGAATGACTGAAACTACACTCCAACTAGAGTGAGGAGGCATAAATTGACTGAATCAAGACCAAATAAAATTAAGGTAAAATAAAAGAAATGAATTGCAAATGAGTTAAACAAGCCAGAGTCATAGCGAAGGGTGACCTCACGGGGAAGCGACTGCGAAGACAGTTGCCGACCCCAGACCCACGAGGAACCCTGTGAAATAATTTTTGGGACTCCAGTGAATAGTTATTGAGGTTTAAAAGACATTAAAAATGTCAAAGAAAATTTAGAAAAATTTATTTATCGGTACAAATAAAAAATAACCCGATGAGCCTAATGAAGGGCATTTTGGTAATTTTAACCCCAGAGTTGAATTTTGACCTAAATATCAATTAAATTGAGAGGGGTTAAAACACATAAAATAAATTAGAATTATGAAATTATAATATGGAAAATGAGAAAAGAGAAGAAAAGAAAAATTATTATGATATAAGCTTTTATAATGTCATAATGATATCATTAAAAGAAAAAGTAACCAATAGGAAATTGACAAACTAATGGTAAGGGATAAGAAAGAAATTAAAGTGAGATAAATTGATTAAAAACTCACCTTCTTCCTCTCACTTCTTCCATGGCCGGCACCCTTCAAAGCCCTTTCCTCTATTATTTTTCCTTTCTCAAGCTTGTGTTCCTCCCTTTTCTCCCCATAAAACCCTAAACACCCTTCACTAAAATTAATCCCCACACCAAGAGGAAGCTTTTGATTAGTATAAAGTGAAGAAATTCCAAGGTTTGCATAAGTCAAGAATTGAATTACAAGAGGTTAGTGCCTAATCTCATTATCTCTTTTGTTTAATGCTTAATTTAAACTTAAGAAGAGTTGAAATTACTTGAAATAAAAAGAAAATAACAACTTTGTGAGGAATTAAATTTTTGGCATCCATGAGAATTGATGGGATTTTGATAATATGAAGGTTATACTTATGGTTACAAGTGTTGATTAACAAGTAAATGTGATTAACATGTTGATTTACATGTGGTGTGCATAAATTGAGACCTTGAGTTAGGGTTTTGACCTAACCATTTGGGGATTTAGTGAAATTGTTTGAAATTGCCCAATTTGAGATTGTTTGATGATGTTTAGAAGTGCTATAAATGATAAATTATAGTTTGGGAGTAAGGAGGAATGAATATTGGGAGTATAAGTTCTTTGTAGGAAATTTGGACCTATGAGTCTAGTGTACTATTTGAGTCATAACTGAAGTTGTGTGACTCCAATTAGTATGAGGCTAATTGGAGGTGAAACTAGACTCAAAATACCCCATTTTTCATGAAGAAACCCTACCCAAATTCTATCAAAATCTTGGTCAATTTACTATCCCAATCTGGATATCCACACACTGAACCCAGAAAAATGACCAAATGAACACATTTGGCCATAACTTCCTCTAAACAAGTCCAAATGACCTAAATTTTATACCATTGGAAAGCTTAGACATAGGACTACAACTTTCATTCAGAACACCAAGCCCAGAAATGCCTCTAACCAAATGAACTTGTTGACTCAAGTTAGGATACCAAACTGACCTGCACCATTCGGCCCAGAATTTTCTGGACATAGACTACCCGACCAGTTTTGGAAAAATGACAATAACTTGGTCTACAAAAACCCAAATTCAATGAAACTAATGGCAAAATTTTTATAATACGTAGATCTAAAAAATTGGTCTTTTGACCAAAACCCAGAAACCAATGGAAATAGGTCAATTGACTAGGTCAAATTAACATATAAATTCTGGAAATTTTCTAAAGGACCATTTGACCTCAGAACACTCATTTAGCCATATCTCTCACTAGAAAACTCCAATTAGGATGAGCCATACTGATTTGGAACCCTAAGAAATAGGGCTCCAACTTTGTTTTAGATATGGTCCTCAAATTATGAACATAAGAACCCTAAAATGGGAGTCAAAATTTCTGACCTAAACATGAATCTTGGTACAATAGGATACATGAGTCCAGGCCAGTGATTTGGCCATAATTAATTCTAAAAAATTTGAAAAATTGTAATTAAAATTTTTGAGTGACTATAAGACATAGGTTAATAACTTCTATGAAGAACTTTAGGCCTAAAAATGACTATAACATGTTCAAATAATTAGACAAATATGGACTCTAGAATCTACCAAATTCTGGACCTAGAAAGAGATAGTGAACCAGTTATGGTTATTTGACCATAACTTGAGTTCTAAAACTTCAAATTCAAATGACATGATTTAAAAACGAAAACAAAGACAAGACATATTAGAACAATTTCATGAAGGGAGTGTAGCCAAACAATGGCCACATCATGGCCAATTTGCTAGTTGAATCTAAGATACCAAACCTGGACCTTGAGAAAGGTCCATAGTATAACTAGGCATATAAGAGGATATGAATTATAATGACTGGTTAAGCATAAAAATAACATGAATTAATGAAATTATAAATACTTAATAATATTATTTTGCCCAAAGTACACCTAGACTCATTTATATAGCTTGGATCGATTGGTATACCAATTAGAGACTACAGATTGCAGTACTGCCCACATGAATAATCATTAACAGACAACATATGTTTGAAATGGTTGTTCCACTGGCTTTATGCCTGTCCGTTGGCTACAGAGCCTATCATTCTTACTGGCTTATGCTTACCCGCTGGCCTAATGCCTGATATGACCGTTGTATACTGGGTAGACATACGGATGTCTAACTAGTATACTCCCATGTATCCAGTCTTTATAGTCTGTCATAGGTTACTTGGGCACCGATATGAGTAATAAATCTTTTAAATTTAAATAAGTACATGAGAGAACCATTAATATAAATTATAGAAGACTAAATATGAATTACATCAATAAAAAGATCCCGATTAATTTAATTGTTTCCAAAGTTTATATAAACATGTAAATGACTGTAAATTCATAATATTTTATATTTTAATATAAGGTTATATGTAGAATAATTATTTTAATTGTTTAGTTATTTTTCTTTATTTATGCGCCACTAAGCGTTATGCTTAGCGCTTTGGTTTTTCCATTGCGTAGGTACAGGAGACCCACAGCAGCAGTAGTAGAGCCTAGACAGGACTTGAGCAGATATGCTACAGTGTAGATTGTTACCTCATCAGTTATTTTGGCAGGGCTCATGTATAGTTTTGCATTTTGGTATTGTATGTAATTAAATAATGTAAATTATTGTTGTGATTGTAAATAAAATTGTAAATATTGTACTTGACTTTATATGAATGAAATGAAGTATTTTATTTTCTTGAGAAATAATATGACGATATGATGAATGAATAGATGAAATAAATTGTTTTAACAGGTAACAGTAGAACTCGCCATGCACTAATAAAACAGAGGAGACTCCGTCTGGGTCTCCATAAAAATGAAACGAGATAAAAAAAAAATTTTTTTTACACGTAAAATAATATATTTAAATGGACATCAAAATATAATATTGTACACGATAAGATAGGATAGGGTGCTCTGGCACCGAATGTAGCACACCTTGCTCGGCTACACTATAGACGGGTGAGGGGTGTTATAACCTCTCTAATGCTTAAATCAGTATGGATACTGAGTAGAATATAAAATTAACTAAAAAGAACAATGTACCTGAATGTGGGGGCTTGAGCTCCTTATATAGGCATCGAAAACTCCTATTTGGAGTAAAATTTAGTATTTGAGATGAGATTCCTATTTTGGAGGAAGTTTAATTATAATGGGATTCATAATCCCTAATATGATAAGATACTTATCCTTAGTGGATAATATTTATATTGGATTAGGACTTGGGTATTTTGGGTTGGTACTGTATCATTAGTCCCCCCTCGAGCACAAATCTTTAGTTTTATTGTCTAGTAATGCGAATAAAGTTCTGACCATGTCATAAAGCCTTTTGAGATTTTTAGGAAAACCATTACTCTAAAATTTTGAGCGAACCTTAAATATTTTTGTTGGCATACTGTTGTCTTAATGGGTGGTTGATTATTATCTTTAAAATATTAGAGTGGTGGACTATTGCCTTTAAGGTAGGGCATTCTAACGCCTTGAAATGTTAGATTTTTGCCATTGTTAAGTGGCTTGTCTAATGCCTTGATGGCAAACTTAGGCCTTAGGTGGCTTTTTGACACCTCTTTGGATGGATTTATTCCTTAGATGGCTTGTCAATGTCTCTTTGGGTGGGCTTGTGCTTAGGTAGGCTATCTATGACACTTGGAGAACTTATGCCTTAGATGGCTTTATCTACACCTGTTGGGCAGACTTGTGCCTTAGGTAGGCTGTCAATACCACTTGGCAGATTTATACCTTTGGGTGGCTTGTTAATGCCTCTTTAAGTAGACTTGTCCTTTGGATGGCTTGTCAATGCCTCTTTGGGCAGATTCATGCCTTGGATGGTTTGTCGATGCCTTCATGGCATACTTATACCTTAGATGGCTTGTTAACACCTCTTTGGGTGGACTTATGCCTTGGATGGCTTATTGATGCCTTTATAGTGGACTTATGGCTTTTGGGTGGCTTGTCAATGCCCTTATGGAGGACTTATGCCTTGAATGGCTTAGCCTCTTTGGGTAGACTTATGCTTTGGATGGCTTATTGATGCCTTCATGGCAGACTTATGTCTTGAATGGCTTATCAATGCCTCTTTGAGTGAATTTATGTCTTAGATGGATTGTCGATGTCTTCATGGCGGACTTATGCCTTTTGGGTGGCTTGTCAATGCCTTTAAGATGAACTTATGCCTTGAATGGCTTGTTAATGCCTCTTTGGGCAGACTTATGCTTGGATGGCTTATCGACACCTTCTTGGCGTGGACTTATGCCTTAGATGGCTTGTCGACACCTCTTTAGGTAGACTTATGCCTTGAATGGCTTCTCAATGCTTTTTTGGGTAGACTTATATCTTGGATGGCTTGTCGATGCTTTCATGGGCAGATGTGTGCCATTGGTGGCTTTGTCAATGCCTTATGGGTAGACGTGTGCTGTTAATGGCTTTATCAATGCCTTATGGGCGAACTTGTGCCATTGATGTCTTTATCGATGCCTCATGGGTAGACGTGTGCCTTTGATGACTTTGTCGATGCCTTATGGGTGGACGTGTGTTGTTGATGGCTTTGTTAATGCCTAGAGTGGATATGTGCCATTGATGGTTTTGTCGATGCCTCATGTGTGGATGTGTGCCATTGATGGCTTTGTCGATGCTTTATGGGTGGATGTGTGCCTTTAATGGCTTTGTCAATGTCTCATAAGCAGACATGTGCTGTTAGTGGCTTTTTGGTGGGCATTATGGCCTTTAGAGATTTTTCTGCAAAAATAATGCTAGTGCAAACTTTGTTATAAATAATAAATAATGTAATACATCAAGTGTGTCATATTTCAAGTATGTCTAAGTATTGATTTTAACCAACAATAAAAGGCCTTCATATTTGGAACTAACACATTATACTTGTATTAAAATATTTATGCATGTATGTGCATATAAATTTATTTAATTTCAATTAAAAGCATGTATCTTTATTTAAGATCTAGGGTGATACTGAAATAGAGAAATTTAGAGCAATAAACTTTAAAGGAGTGTATATATCCCCACAATTAATTAATTATCATTGATGATAATATTGAATTAAGTAATTTAATCCAATTAAATATGTATAATTACCTTTTTTTAAATTCTTACAATTACATCCGTAAATAATTAAAGGGGAGAATGACACCTTATAATCTTTAGAACATGGGAGCTCTTTTTTGAACAGAAGGCCAATTTTAGCAATATGACATTTTTATAAATTGTCAAAACCAAGAGCAATTTTCTAATCATGAATACAGTGGCATACTTGTGATATTATCTAAAAAAATGTGCATGGATGATGATGGCATGCTTACAAATAAAGAAACTACCATGGGAGCTAAAGAAGAAAAATGTGACATATCGAAGGTAATTTTAATAACAAGAAATTATGAGAGGCATAAAACAGTTATTTTATGTTATTCCATGTACTAAATAAAGTCTCTTATAATGGAATATTTCATTTTCTTTCACTGCATATACTTCATGCATATATCATACTATAAAACTAAAAATCTATAGTAATAAATTAGAGAAGTTGAAATAGCAAGGTATGCCAATCTTGTCAGACAACTTGAGAGCAAGCTTATTTTTTGTGAGTTATTTCAAACTTGATTTTCATGCAATATTTTTACGTATCAAATATTATAAACTCTTTAATATCTATGGGCTATTATTGCTCAAGACTCAAATGTTTTCTTATTATGTAATTAAACATATTATCATAGAATCTATCTTCATGTAGTCGAACCATCACATAGATATTGCTTTACAAGATCACTATATTATATGTTAGGTATTAAAATTAAATATCTTAATACTTTAAATATTTGGTGTTTTATCCATCAATCAAGTTGGACGAAAACTGAATGAGCCTTATGTAAGGTGGAAGGGTAAAGATAAGCTAACCTTGAAAGTATAAGAGATTTAGGTTTCGAAAAGTTGGTTTGGAGTCAAAGTTTCGAAAGCTTGGCTTGGGGATAAAAGTTTTCTTACTTCTTGATATTTAAGCATAACTAATCCAAATTCTAGTCAACCATTATATGGTGGCATGTAACTCTAAATAAAAAATAGGGGGTTTTCTTACTAGCCAATTAATGGTAGCATAATTGTAAAAATGGATGAGGAATGTAGCCCTCTCTTTCAATTAAAAAAAATGTGGCACTTTTGTGTAATAAAGAAAAAAATGGCCACTTTGAATCATTAAAATTTAGTGGCATAACTGTACCATTGCTATTGGAACCTTGTCTAGTAAAGGACCATTTTGGGCATTTATTTATGAGCTCAAATCTTCAACAAATACCAGTCGATGAATACTTTTAAGACTTAAATTCAGGACAACCTTGTGATTTTCCTTAAAAACTATATTTTCCTTCCGTTATATACACATATTTATAACCATAAAATCAAAAACCAAATTTAACTCGGCTAAAACTTTTTTTTTTTTTTTAAATCTTGTTTGGGCTAAAGCTAGTGGAGGGAGATTAACATTAAAGGTTGAAAACACATATAGAATAAAAATATTTGAATTTAATTACCTCATAACTCTTTTAAGAAATTATTTGGGTAAGATAATAAATTTTTCGATTGGGTTGTTGCAAACCGCAAACTATCTACTTATTTGATTAATATAAAAAATATGAGAAATAGACAGCTTCTTGTGTCTTGTTTCCCATAAACGGTGTCGCTAATGTTGTTTATGGATTTTTCCTGTAGGTATGGACCTACTTGACAAGTGAGAACATTGGGTGGGTTGGATTAGGCAATTCTCTCCGATACTTAAGTCAGTGAGGATACTTAGTAGAATATAAAATTGACTAAAGAGAACAGCGTACCTGAATGTGGAGGCTTAAGCTCCTTATATAGGCATCGGAAAGACTCCTATTTGAAGTAGGATTTAGTATTGGAGATAGGATTCCTATTTTGGAAGAAGTCAAACTAGAATGGGATTCATAATCCCTAATAAGCTGGGATACTTATTCTTAGTGGATAATATTTATATTGGATTAGGACTTAGGTATTTTAGGGTAGTACTGTATCAATATGATAATTAAAGTGTTTTTCCATTCAAGTGTTGAATGAATACTTATGCATGATGGATGATCATGGACTTAATGAAGACCAATGTGATTGTTTCCTTCCTTTTATTCTTTTATGAGAATGTAATAATTAATTTTATTATGTATAAGGGTTGTATAATTTCCTTAATGGTTGTATATTCATTTATTTGGGCTTATGAGCTATTTTCATTATATTTTTTGCCTTGGTATGCCAAGGATAAATGTTGTGATTAGCATTGGTGGAATTTACATTAAGAAAGGAGGCCAAATCATTGATGGAGATCAGTGGGAGTATGGGACTTCAATAGTCGAAGACTTTATGTTTATTTGTAAATAGATGGATGATAACCTAGGATTCCCTAAACTCTAATAATTGTGACTATGGTTAGAGTCCCATAGAATAGTCCATGATCATGCCTTTTACATTATCATTTTATGTATGAATGAATGTTTATGAAATGTATGTTTTTTGAATGTATATAACATATGCATGAAAACAACTAATGTGCAAAGTGAGACCTAATAGTAATTAAGTCAACTAAGAAATCTTCCAAAAAAATTTTTAAGTTGAAAATGGTGTAATTTTGGAAATTGCATCACGGCTCCCCACTAAGGCAATCACCTAAGAAGTTTTAAACATTTACATTGTCAGTTATGGATAAATAGGGATGGTGTTTATGGTTTAAGAGATCTTCTTGAAGTGATTGTTAACCATATGATATTGGGATTATGCAAACACTTTAGGGGCAAAAAATGGATGTACCTGGGGTCATTAAGTTTCAAATTTGTATTTTTGTTGACTTAGTGGGTACAACTTAACTAGTGCAAGATAGGCCAAGAATGGATGTACTTGAAGCTTTGAGCATTAGGAGCTAGATAATTGATCGAGCCTCACATAAGATATGATGGGCAAAGAGTTGCTCACTTGTAGATTGTTATGAATCCAATAATATATACTTGAGGATGATTAATAGTTTATAAGAATTCAATTATCCATTAAAAATCTGTCCTAACTAGGATTTCTATTTTCTAGTTTGAAAGTGTAGGATTTGCCAAGTTAGTGGGAGGACCAATTTGATCAAAAGATCATGATTATTTTGGTAAGTTATAGAACTCAACATACTAATTGAATCTTGTTATTCCCTATGGTAAGTTCTGATAAAATGATAATAACACCATTACTTATCGTTGTTCTTGTTGGCATGCTATATACCAATAGGCTCACTGACCTAACTTCAAAGATTGACGTTGGAATTTAAAATAGTTTTAATTCTAAACATATAGGATATGTCTTGGACTCAAAACCTCCAGATCCCTCATTTGAAGGAGCATCAAAAGAGGAACATGACACTTTCAAAAATTGGCATGATGACGACTTATAAGCTAGGTCTTACATGTTTGCTACATTGAGCAAAGAGTTGTAAAGGAAGCATAGGAATACATAAACAATTTCAAAAATCCTAGTTTGCCAACAAAGGTATATGGTGAACAAAACATGACTAAAGACATGAGATGTCAAAGCAGTTGTTCATGATTAAGAAGTTAGAAGGAATGAATGTGGGAATTGACTTGCATAATTTGATTGTGCTAGGTCATGAATTCTTGAAAGATTTCACCCCACAACTAGATTTGATTGTGCAATCTCTTCCTAATTCTTTCTTTAAGTCTATTGTAGACTTTCACATGAACAAACTAGAGTGCACACTTGTAGAGTTATTGAAGTTGCTTGTCACAACCCAAAAAGCAATGCTTAGCAATAAGAGAAAGGGAACAGTCTTAGTTGCTTCTACTTCATGTAGGACTAAAAGGAAGAATAACAAGAAAAAGAATGCTTCAATCCTTACTTTCAAGGAAAGTCTAAGAGCCAATTCAAGGATAAGAAGGTTGGGGCTGTAGGCAGAGGAAAATGTTTCCATTGCTGAAAGGCAGGGCACTAGAAAAGGAATTGCCTAGTGCACTTGGAGTATAGGAAGAACAAGAATGACAAGCCTTATGAACATATGCCTATATCTTGTTACCAATATTCTAAAGTACTCATAGTTCATCATTTAAAATTGCTGGAGCCAATTATCATAAATGTTATGACATGCAGGAACCAATAGTTAATAAAAGCTTGGAAAAGATATGAAGATGTACTGGATATTGGCAATGGAACAAGGTTGCTACCAAGTCCATGGATTTTGTCTTTGTATTAAAATTGAATTTTGTTTTGGACAATGTTTAGATATGCCTAATGTTTTGAAGGCATCATTTCTATGTTAAGTTTGAGATGTAATGTATATGAATTTATATTCATGAATGATGTTTACATTTATTTTGGAAATGAAATGTTGGCAATGAAATGTTGGCATCGATTATTTGAATAATGGTTTCTATTATGTTGATAATGTTAAAAAAAAACAATTCCAAGTAATTAAACTTAGATTAATATAACCATCAAAACCAAATCTAATTTAAAATGAATTTGGCTTTTGCGACTATGTTAAATTGTAGAGGATATGTCCTTATTAGCCTCATTTGTAAGTCTTGTTCTCAAGGCAAGATGACTAAATCAAAAGATCTGAAGGAGTTTTAGAACCAATACATGGAGATTTATGTGGTTTGTCATAAGGGTTTTGCGATCGCTGGATGATCCTCACCAAAGCAAAAAAAGTGAGGAGTCACCACTTTAATTTAAAGGGAAATTAAAGAAAACCTTTTGTAAAATTTATGAAAACCACTTCTAAAACAGAGATCCTAGGTTCGGGGTCCGTGTACAGGAGGGGAAGGTGTTAGACACCCCACCTCATCCCTCAACGAGGGCAAGCAGATTTAATGATGTGCTATTTATAATTTAAAATTGATAATTTTAGGGTTAGAATCATGATGTTAGTCCCTGTCATTGATAAAAAGGACATTCAATGTTTCACTATTTTGGGTTACCCCAAGAACATGAGTTAGTGGGATGACCCCGAAGTGAATTGATATCATGTTTATTTTATTTGTTATGTATTTGTTAAGTTCCTCCCTCCTCGAATTAGGACTTTAATTCCGAAGAGGTGTTATTTGGTCCCTAAAGATTCATAACGAGTGAGGAGGACTCTCGACTTATCCATTATGTACCTTATCATTGGCATTCAAATAACTGAGGGTGTAGTGTGTGTGATGGGTGTATAAGAACTGATATGAGTATAGACCTTCTTCCCTCTTAATTAGAACTCTAATAAAGGGGATGCGTTAATTGAAACCTAGAGAGTTCCCTTCCTTAATGAGGACACTAAGTTAATGGAGGTAGATCTCATCATCGACAATAATGATCCATAAAATCTCTACTTATATTATTTCCTATTAATTTTTTTTGATATTTTATTTAACTAAGAAGAACTAACGGGAGGGTTCCCTTTTAATAATGTAAGCATGAGGACCTCGAGAAGGACTCTCCACCGAGCCTTAATATAAGATTCAGGGTTCTTGGAGAGGCTCTCCTGTGAACCATTTATTAAAATATGTAAAAAATTTACCGGGGCTGATGAGGAAAGGACTCTCTCCCTATCTCCCCAACCTTATACAAAAATGATTTTATTAGAATTCTAGATTATGGGGTTTAGGGAAATGACTCTTTCATCCTTTTACTTTGATATCAAAATATTAAAAAAAAAAAAACATAGGAGACTTCAGGAAAGAACTCCCTCCCGATCTCCCATTTAAACACTTCATAAGATATAAAACAATAGGAATTATAAGAAAGGACCCTCTCCCGATTCCCTAATTTGACATCGAATACTTCATAAAATATAAAACTATAGGGGTTTCAGGAAAGGACTCTCTCCTGATCCCCCATAACTTGACACAGAATAATTTTTGGCAAGATAAAAAGTATTAGAACCCGAGGAAAAGATTCTCTTTTGATCCCCTGACTTCATACCGCTGATCTGAGAATTACAGGGATCTCAGGAAAGGACTCTCTCCCGATCTCTCTATTTAAAAGAGTGAATTTTGAACATTGTGTATTTTGAGCTGCACTCCTTCTCAATCTCCTTTTAAGGGAACCGAAGTAGTATATTACGCACGTAATTTTCTTGGTCTTTTTACTATCCAAACTCTTTTAATTTCTGACCTCAAAACTTATGATTCGAGCTTATATCGGCTTCTAACATCGTAATTTATGTATTCGTTTCGATTTCTGATCTCGTAACTTATTTGTGTGACCTCATATCAATTTCTGACCTCCCACTAATTACCCGAACCCTTTTCACATATGTCGAAACTACCTTTACTTACCCTAATTATTTTCCCCTTTAACCGAATCGGGACTCTCATTGTCAACACTCCCACTCATACTTCTTACAATACTTATGAAATCTTAGTAACTTTTATGTCACCCAAACTTTATTCAAGTACTAAAAAATAAGGATGAAAATAAAAATTCTTTGAGATGACACAGACGTTACAATAGAAAGCTAATGGTGACATTTATGAAACAAATTAAACTAATGCTATCCTATCTTGAAGGTTCAGTATGACATGGTATCCTAAAAGTTCTTACATCATAAACACAAGCTATTTATATTTGGAGGATAAAGGGTTAAAATGCTTACCTGTGGAGAGCTGAAGTGATGGGAGATTCAGTACTAATGCTCCGCAAAGCTAGAACTGCTAGAACTGGCATGACTTGAGCTACTGGAGATGATGAGAGCAGGGTCTTGGCGACGACCTGAGATTGGGCCTTCAAGTTGGCATGTGAATACTGAATGTATGAGATTGCTATATTTTATAGCTCTGGTGATAAGATCCTTTAGAAAACTTGTTTCTAAAGTCTCTAAAAAACTTAAGGGCTCACCCAAAATGAAAGCAATAGTAATATTTAAATTCAGAGTTTTCTCTCGGTCTTCTGGTCCCCCTCAACAGTATTGCATGTAAATATTTATAGGGAATGGGTACTCAAAATAGAGGGTCAAGATTTCAGCGGGAAGAGATGGAGGGTCCGAATTTAAATGGACAGGATCTGACATCTTAGAATTAAAGAGAATCAAAATTGAAGGTTATGATTTAGTTCAGAATTTCTGTCCCTTCATTCTTTCATCCAATGGTTGGGAGTCCTATCTTACAGAACCGATCCAAGGGCTGGGAATGAAAAGTGCTGAATATGTTATTTACTTTTGATCTAAGGGTCTCAAATCCCTCCTTACAAGAATGATCAATGGTGTAAACTAAGATGTACTGGGCTGCTTTAACCATTTGAGATCTGACGGCGAGGAGTGTGTCCTTACAAATGAGATGGGTGGTGGGGATTACACTGTACCCCAAAAGCTTTAACTAACTTGGATTTGACGGTAGGGAATGGGCTAAGGGTCACGATCAACAGTGATTTGATTCCTAAGCCTCCTGATCTCTATAGGTTTACTCTTCGGTCCACCCGATCTCTCATTATATTTCTAAGATTCCTCATTCCAATCTCTATTTTTATGTTCAATCTCCTCTCACTTCCGATCTCTTTTCATCTCTTCTTTGTATTAGACCCGTATCGATAAACTCTTAATAATGAAGCATTAAATTTTTTAATTACCGATGAGCCACTTTGAGTTTTGTACGCAATAAATGCCAAGGCCCTATATATTTGAGGCGAAATTTCATCCTTCTCACACTCACACTTCCTTCTTCGATGAATTTCTAATGTTTTCCCTTTCTGTTCCTTACTTTTCTGGCGAAAATCCTTATCATGACAACCGCCTTGATCTTTTCCTGATCATCTTCCTTGTCCATTGCCTAAAAATGGATGGTGCCAGTGACCAGAGAATTATGAGGGCGTTATTTGATGACGGCGAGAGAACTGGGCTAATTTACCAATCAGGGTCCAAAATGACTACCATGCCTATCTCCAATTGGTTTACCGGTATGCTCTGCGAACCGATCTCGGACAAGGAGACCTCTAATTTCAATCTTGATGTCGGTTACTGTCTCTTGAAGTTCATTTAGCTCCTAACCATGTCAGGGGTCCCGATAGTGGCTCAGTTCTGCTTGATGACATCGACGATGACACCGAGCTTTCTGTAGTCTTTGCCATAGTTGATGATAGCTACCCTCTCGATCTCCACATATCTTTTAAACGGCTTCTTGAGATCAGGAGTGATCCGAACTATAAGACCAAGATGGGTAGAATGTAGTGTAGGGACATTTGTAATCACTGATCTTGAGAGATCACCCAAATGATGTAATCTGATCCTTTGAAAATAAAATGAAGTCTTATTTGTTCAAAATTGATTCAGTTTATTCCTTTTTATTATTGCATTGATTATTTTTCCAATCTCTAATAACTATGTTCGATCTGATCCCTCATCGAATCCCAATTCTATCGATCCCTTTAGTTCAAAACCTTATTCTATCTGATATATGGTCGATCTCCGTTAGCCGATCTTACTTGTCTGATCTCCTTGTTATTCTTTTGGAATTTTCCTTTGTTGTGTCATTGAAACGATCAGATCCTGCTAACCGATGAGTCACTTAGGACCTCGTGAGCATTTAACGCTCGAACGAGTATAAATAGGAAGGGGGGGGGGGGTAGCCATTTACATACTTATGTTGTTTTCTGATTCTCTGAACAACATCAAAGCTCTCTCTCAGTTCTTGTATTTTTTTGGCGATGACTTATACTTTGGTAAGGGTTTTGATCTTTTTCCAGTCAGATTTATCTTTGTTGTTTGAAAATGAGCAGCGTCGAAGGTCAGAGAGTTTCTAGCCCTCTTTCCATCCACATTTCATGGACATTAGACAAAGGCGATGCGGCCAGGCCAAGTGGGCTGCCTGTACTCACCACATCCATTATTCCAGTCTCTGGTCAATCGGCTAAATCAAAACAGGCTCGGACTTCGGCCCTAAGAAAAGAAAATTTACTTGTGGATGAACTGCCATCGATTTTGGAGGAAGCCAATCTCCAATCAATTAGCCAAGAATACAACCTCCGGATCGACTCTTACGAGCTAATAAAATGCCATGCAAGTCTGTGAGCTAATCACTTCTTTGATGAGACTGACCAGATCATGGTGTTTGAAGAACAATTAAAAGCTAGGCTCTGATTTCCCCTGGATGAATTTTACAAAGCTATTCTAAAGTTTCACCATGTCTGTATAGCCTAAGTGCATCTGAACTCTTGGAAAACTATGGTGGCCTTCAAAGGTCTTTGCCGAGCTAAGGGACTTGATCCTATGGCGAAGGTTTTTGCTGAATTACATAGGCTTACTTGGTAAAAGGACGACGAATACTAGTTTTTCCAAGCCAAACCGAACTGCGGGCTCTTCATCGATCTCCCTCCCTCGCTGAAGAACTGGAAAGATTGATTCTTTACACTTAGGAATAAGGATCCGAATGGTTTCGAGGGCATTCCACGTAGCTAGAATTATTTGGTCCCCAAAGTGCCAAAGAAGCTCAATTTAAACAAAGACGAGGATGCCGTGGTGGAAGAATTAAAGAATCAAGAGACCTTTTTGTAAATACTTATGTTCAGATGTAGCTATGGCTGAGCTAAAATGGTGGATGATGCGATTGATCACCCACAATCGCCTGCGAGGACTATGAGCTGCAACTCTCTGATCTGGGTCCTGGGAGGGTAAAACCCAAATCTTTAATCTCTTAGTCCCTATCGATCTCACTAATCTTGTTTTTCTGTGCAGGTATGGCTGGAAATAAGGTAGTGAAGGAAGCTCGGTAGCCGAATAAAGAGCTCAGTAGGAAGGTATTAGAAATGAAGAGATTTGAAGCTCAAAAGAGAGCCTGAACTGAAGAGACGAGCTCGGAAGTTCTAATCCAAGATCAACCTATCCTAGAGGTGCAAATCCTTGCCGTGGAACCTCCCGCCCAATCTGAAATTCCTCCCCAACCTTCGATCACTTCGACTTCAGAGGGCGGATCCTCAGGGCAAGGAGCTTCGTCTGGACGACCTCTTTAATAAGCCGCTAGAATATTACTCCAATAATTTGAGAAGAACAAATCAGTATGGGGCAATCTTAATTTGGCAAAAGTAGTGAGCGCCACGATCTGTTTTCCTGAGGATCAGACCAGAATGGGTCCTGAAAATATTGATGATCTTCTCAGCCTTTCATTGAGCTTGAACTCGGAAGCAATGGTGACCCAGCACGTGGTCAGAGAGAA
This sequence comes from Hevea brasiliensis, assembly GCF_030052815.1. NCBI lineage: Eukaryota > Viridiplantae > Streptophyta > Magnoliopsida > Malpighiales > Euphorbiaceae > Hevea > Hevea brasiliensis. The sequence continues at coordinate 7,808,722 of NW_026614585.1, forward strand.
GGTTTATCTTATGAAGAGGGAGATGTTGAGGCTGTCTCAAGACATGGCGTCAATGCAGAACCAACTTTCTGTCATGAATGCCCGAATCGTTGAGCTGGAAGAACAAACGAAGTCTTACGAAGAGAAGTTAGCTCGGCTAGAAAAGGAGCTTGACGATGTCCGAGTTAAATCCACTAAAGAGATTCAAGCAAAGGATGAGGAGGCTCTAATGAAAGAAGCTGGGGCTTATGTGAAAGCTCATAGTGATCTTCTTGTCGAGGTTGTCAAACGTTATCCCGACGAGGACTTCACCTGGCTTGAGGAACTTGCTCCGAGTGCTGAAGCTAAGAGTGAGGGCGAACAAGAGAGAGAGGAGGGAGTAAATGTTGAAGATGTAACTGAAGAGCAGGCTAGGGAAGATCCTCCTACTGAATGACTTGTGTTTTTTATTTCCTGGGATGAATTTTAAAGTTCTTTTTTTTTTATTTGTGATTAAATCTTTGTAAGATCAGAAAATATCAAATTAAGTATGGTTACGTATTGAATCAACTCCCACTTGATCGGATAAGCTCAGACACAGAACTTAAGATCGGTTATTAATCATGAAACAAATGTTTAAAGGGATCGGATAAATTTAATCGCAAGTGTGAGATCGAAAAGCCTTGTGACCTAGAACTGATTAAAACTTGGACGCATATATAAAAATGATTTGAGAACAGGTCTTAGTCTAAATTTGATGAGTTTAGGATTGCTTATTAAAGATTAATTAAAACATTAACTTGGTTAAATACTTGAACAATTCGGGGGAGGTAACTGATCATAAGACATCCCGGAATTTGGAATTTTGAACGTGAGGAGATCGGAAAACAAAATACAAAATCAGATGGTCTGAAAATTAATCAAAACAAGTCAAGGAGATCGGAAAATACTTGGTTTGAGCGCACTTTGAAGTTTATTATTTATCTGGGAGGTTACTAGCTCAAAGAAAATGACTTGGGGTCGGATAACTAGTTAAGATCGGTCAAATGCCTACTAGGGGGATCGACATAATTGCAATTATTCGAACTATGATTTTGAAGATTGACCAAAATATGGTGTCTACATGGTCAATCTAGAAAATGGTTAGAAAAGGGCTTTTTCGCAATGCTTTACTGACGTTTACACTAGAGAAATGAAAACTTGAAATCTTTGAAGAGTTTGAAGAGTTCAGACCTAAAGTAGAGAAATATATGAGAAAATTTATTGAAGTTTATGATCTGATCAAGACTTAGAATGCTCAAGTACTAAATTTGATGAGTTTCTAAAGGAACAAGATATTATATCTCAATTGAATCCTCTTAGAACACTATAGATGTATGGAGGGTCTAAAAGGAGGAATCGTGCTATGTTGGACACATTACGAAATATGATGAACTATAAGAAATTATTAACAACTTCAAATTTTCAAAGTAGATTATGATCTATATTAGTTTCCAACATATCATAATGGGTATGTTGTGGATAAACACTAAGACTTAAGTTTGTTAAGATTTAAGCTATTAAAAGAGAAATTTTATAAAGGATAAAATTGTTGGGTATCCTAAAAGTAGTTTAGGATATTATTTCATTTTCATGCTAAATAAAAAGTTGTTATAAGCAGGGCTATTGTTCTTGAGAAAAGAGTTTCTATAAGAAAATGACAAAGAAAGGAAGATGAAATTAGATGAAGAGTCATCAAACAACAAATTAAATAGATGTAAATCCTTCTAATAATGAGCTTATACCTATTAGTTAAGTCACCGTAATAGTACCTCAAAGTTAATTACTATGTCTTATCCTTTAGAGAGATATAGAATTCTACATGAGAATGCACAAAAGTTGTTCATTCATGTAGAAATTAGTCATAAAGATGATCATACAATTAATGAGGAAATTATATTAGATATATATTTCTCATTAATGGTAAAAGCAATAAGATCCAAAATGGATTTAATCATTGAGAATCATATCTGTGTTATTATTAAACCTTACTATGGGTATAGTACCTAAGGGGAGAGAAAAGGTTTTTCAAGAAATAGATAAATTCTCATGAATAGGTAGAGATGTATAGCTCAAAGCTAATTGTGAATAGAGTTTCACTTAAAAGAAATGGGTTGACTATGAGGAAACCTCTTTAACTAAGGCTATACTTGAATTCATTTAGATTTGATGGCAATATTTTATAAACTATAATTATGAGTTTTGGAAACTATTTGTTAAGATCATTTTCCCTACTGGAAACATAGATAAAGATATACTCTTGGAAAGGTTCCAAAGTGTATAAGCTTAAGAGAACCATTCATGGTCTTAAGCAAAACTTCAAGGAACTATGTAAGTATAAGAAGGTTAGTAAGAGCAATCTCTTTTCTAACCTTGTATATGGATGACACATCATTAATAGGAAAGGGTAATTAGCATACTAGTGACTATAAAGCTTAGCTATATAAATCTTTCTCCGTAATTGATTTAGTGATGGAAACCTATGTTCTTGAATCTTTCTCCATAATTGACTTAGTGATAGAAACCTATGTTCTTGTTTTTACATCTATGGAGATAAAGCAAATAAGAATGATAGGATTTTCCTATGGATCAGTAATCAGAAAAGATGTTGAACAGGTTCAACATGCTTGATTCCAAAAGGATTGTTGCCTACGAAGCATGATATCCAACTTTCTTAAGGAAAGTCTTCTAAGACTCCTAAAGAGAGAAGCTCAGTATGCTGAGTTGTGTACAAAGTAGGTTATTGCATATGTTATTAGTGACTAGCAAATGCCAATCACACTCAAGTTTGGAACACTAATATTTGTTAAGATTATTTCTGAATACTTTGAAAACATTTAGGAAATTAATCTTGATAAAAGGAGAAAGTATTTTGCAACTAATAGAGTTTACATATTTATGACTTTTAGTGAAATGGTAAGGATAAAAGGTCTATCCAAAGGTTTTGCTTCTATATATGGTGGTTGAGCAGTCAAGTGGAAAAGTTCCATAAAAGGAAACAACTGTGGATTCTACTATAGAAGCTAAAAATTTTGCTACATATGATGTTGCAAATAGGTTGTTTGAATTAAAAAGTTCTTAATGGAACTTAAACTAGTTCCTTCGATTGTGTTATTAGTCTCTTTAACTATGATAACAATAGTGTCTTAGCTCAGGTAGAGGAACTAGGTCTCACCTAAAATCTGAACACTAAGAAAATGCTAAATCATTTGATTAGAAAACTAGTTAAAAGTAGTGTAGAGGATAGCGTCGATTGGTAACACAGCTAATCCTTTCACTTAAGCTAATGATTGACATCAATAAGACAATCATTTTTGAAGATGAGTCCTGTCAGCTGTAGTTATTAGCTTTATTGCAAATGAGAGATTGTTAGCAGTATGCCTTAGAGTAATACCTTTGTGTTGTGTATTATAAACCTAATTCCTTAAAATGGCATTAATGTTTAATTTAATTTAAAACATTTATATTTAATTGAATAATCCCATTAGCTCATTGTTGGACATTCCATTCTCAAAGAGTTGAGAATATGAGTGATGAAACTATTTGATACAAGTGCTATAAAAAATGGTTCACAATCGATGATGTTTATTAGACATGATCTATTTGGTTAGACTCTCACCTCTAATTGTTTCCACTAATTTGTATGAGATACTAATAAAAGTGGATTGATGAGTCTTTTGACATCTGACATTATGATGTTAGGGCAAATACAGTGGACACTTTAAAGATAAGTAGGCTAAACTAGTGGCACATAAATGATGTATAAATGGAGTTTACTCTTATCTATATATAGTTATCTAGATCATAATAGTGCATATAATCCCTAGAGTTGAGATGGTATGGTTATCTCATATACAGGTGGTTTGAGTTTGATACCACTTACATATTTGTATAATGTATTGGTAAACGAGCATGTGTTGGCTCCAACTAGTTGTATATGGAGATAGATGTTCAGTCAAGATGGGATCCATTACCCTAAGTAAATAGGAATAAAGTCCTATGCTATTTAAATGATTATTCTTGATATATAAAAGTTTCTGGCCAAGATAGTAGACTTAGTCAGAAAAGAGTTTCTAATGGATAGTTTTATTAATCAAGAATTAGAATTTAGATGAAGACATAAGATCCAAAGCAATTGGGGTTTGACATGTACTATGGCTCTAGTTATAATCAAAACTTTATAATGGAGAGATTTTAGTGCATGCTACGTATGATAAAGGTTCTAAGTAAGGGATGAATTTAATTCATCACTAGTTGGGTAATCATGACATACTATGCTAGGTGTCAATCATGATTTATGAGAACTAAAGGTGGAAAGGGAATTTCACTCTAGGTATGGAAGGAGTTCCATTGATATTAAAGAGTTAGTATCATTCTTAGTGAAAGAACTTAAGAAGTCACACATAATAGAACTTAAGCAATCAAGAATTGAATAATTTAATTAATTGATTAAATAGTCTAATTAATTAATTAAATTAATGAATTTAATTTTGTAATAAGATTGCAAAAGTCCCTAGCATTACTTGAAACTAGATTCAAAAAATTAGGTTAAAAAAGAAGAGAATCAGTGCTGCCAAAATTTGCATAGGATGTGACATGGGGCATGTTGCAACCCTGAGCAAGAGTTGCATGAAGTGTAGAGTGGTAGCATGGGGCATGTTGTTACCTTGTGCAACATTGACATAGGTCCTGTCAAAGCAAGATAAACGTTTTATTCGGCATGTTTGTGAGAGAAAGAAGATGCTTGGTGGGTTGTAATATCTTTTAACTTGTCTCGACATGAGATGACATGACATAACTTGAGATGATGTGAGTGGGAGACAATTTTATGACTTGTGAGACAAATGTCATATGTGTCTCCAAAAGGGAGAAGATTCCTACTCCACTCACACACTTTAGGGATTTAAAATTCCTAAAATGTTAGGGATTTCTCCTAAATTTAGGGATTCTAATATTCCTAAAGTACAAATAAAGAAACTATATGCAAGTTTAGATATAACTTAGAGTTTTCTCTTTTTCTTCTTCACATTCTCTCAAACCTCCATGGTTGAACCTAAAAGCTTTTCTTCCTTAGCTAATTCAAGAGAAATTAAAAGTTGTTACTCTTGAATTAGAGATTGAAGAAATTGTTTCTTCAATTATCCAAGGTAAAACCAAGAGAACCAAAAACCCCTTTGTGTCATTCAATCGATGAAAAAGAGAGCACTTTAAGGGGATTGCAGTTTAAGGGTTGGATCATCTTGATTGCTAAGTTAGCGCGGATGGACTAGAGGGTCAACATTTGGAGACCTCACTACTTGGATTAAGGTGGAAAGTGTGATTCTACGCCTATCCAGTAAAGTTCCTAAATCTTAGTTTAGGCTCTTGTTCTTTTAAGTTCCCTAAAATGTAAAATGGGCTTGATGACTTGTAGTGGTTTCAATGATTGTAACCTTGTTGTTTCAAATAAAATAGCTTAAAATAGTTTATGTATGAGATGTACGCAATGTAGGAAAAATAAATAATTTTAAAATTTATGTTGCGCAAATCTAACCTTCATTTTTATATTTTTATATTATTTCCTATAATTTTAAATAATTTATTGATATAAAAAATTAATTCAAAGACATAAAAATTTTGTAATTAATAAATTTAAAAATGACACTTTAGTCTAAATAAAAAAAAAATCAAAACAATTATTAACTGATAAAAAATAGTTTCAAAAATAGAGCTAATACAAATTATAGCAATAGATAATACCAATTGAAGGAACGGAAGCGTGAAAAACACAAGTTTATACCATTGAATTCAAAAATTTTTTACTAGTCACACATCATGCATGCAATTTTTTTTTTATTTATTTTTTTTTTGAATAAACAACATATTAAAAACTTTTTTTTTTTTTGGATTTTTTCTTTTTTTTTTTTTTTTTTTTTTAAAATTAATATAATTTTTTTTAGACCTAGAGATAAAAACAGAACGATTACACTAACCTTCTGATGCTGCGCCTGCACTGTGCGCGCCTTTGAGCTTCTCTTTCGATGTTGTGTATGTTGTCCCCTCACAACTTGACACCACAGACAACACCTATGGCAGCCTTTTCTAGCCTTTTTTCTATTAATTAATTCTTTTTAGAATTAGAGAGAAGATTAGAGATGAGATAGAGAGAGACACAAAATTCAGTTTTCTTAATTTCTATTGATGAATTGATGAGAGATGAAGATTTGATGAAATGAGAGAGAGAGAAGAGAAGAGAGCTGGAGAGCAGAGAGAGAGACAAGAGAGAGGAGAGTTCTTTTTTTTTTTTTTTTTTCAACTACACTTAAAAACAAAAAAAAACAACATAACACCTAGCATTAGCTTTGACTTTTTAGCTTTAGAGTTTAAATTGCCAAGTGTGTTGTGTATATTTAATATTTATTTTTTAATCTTCTTAATCATTTAAAAAAAAAAAAAAAAAAAAAAAAATATATATGTGTCTGTGTGTGTCACATCTCATGGTGTCACAAATGAACAAAAAAATGAAAAAAAAAATAAAAAATTAATGATGTCTTAATAATTAATAAATCTTAATTTCTAATTATTATTTTTTTATATCAACTATCAGTTGTAGTTTAATAGGTTTACTTATTTGGATGACTATCATCTATATTTAGAACCCAATGATGGTTTTGTCCAATTTTTTAGATAGCATACCTCTTGAAATGTCTCACAAGCAATTCATTATATCTGTTAAATTCTTCAATCAAATATAAAGCATGCACTAGTCATCTAGGTTGTGTGATCCCACATCTCTACAATATTGTTTTTCTTTTTTTGTATTTAAAAAAGGGAAATTTATTATTAACAATCACATAACAAAGTATCAACCTAAAAGGAGGTGGTTGCTATATCACTCTCTCGAATATGTCATAGAATGAAAAACTTGAGCTAACAGTGAACTATGCCATTCGCAGATCATCAAACAAATTGAAAAGAAATATGAGAAAAGTCATTCGCAAAATGACGACAATCAAGAATAAGGGCATCATAATAAGAACTTGAGCCTCCTGGATTTTAATAAGCAGAAATAGCAGTCAAGGCATCTCTACAATATATTTAATTATGTATTCTATCATGGAATATCCTTTTGCCATCTTTTATGTGTGCATGCATTACTTGGAGAATTAGTTGTCTTCTTTCTCTCTCAACTAGAGAAACTCTAGTAGTTCATGCTATACTTGGCCAACCGTTAACGAGATGAATAAAGATGATTTGATGTTGAAGTTGGTGAATACTCTCAAGCAGACAAAGTTCCCTCCAACTAGAGATTGAATATTCTGAAATTCATCTTTATGATGTCATATCCACAGCACTCATAGCATTGTAGACTCTTTCGGTAGCTTTATTTGCCTAAAAAAGCAATGGCATAAATTTGATATCAGGAGAAAATCAAAATATAAAATGTTAAGTGATTCTAAGAAACTTTCTACAAATAACAAAGATAAATTATCCATTAAATTTTGTTTGAGGAAAAAAAAAATAAAAGATGCAAGTCTAATTTTGTTTGAAAATCTATGATAAGCTGCAAAGGAATTAATGGAGCTCACTATTTACATCCATTAAATTTGTAATAAAAAATTTTTCAACTCCAGAATGAGATAAAAATGTAAAACTTTTATAAGTTTCCAATATATATCCGTTATATGAACTTTTATCCTTTTTAAAACTTTCGAACAAATTTTTAAGATCAATTAATAATGCTCTTTATTTTCTTTGCTCTCTCTTTTTTAAAATATCTTTTTAATTTTACTTTTTTAAAAAATAATTCTTTTCACACTTTTCTTTATCGTCTTTTCTCATCACCTAAAACACTCGTAACACGTCCAAAAGAAAAGGGCTACCTATATTTATATGTATGTCATAATCGATTTATTTGAACTCCTAAATTAAAATTGAGAAATTAGGGGAATAAAAAATGGAATGAATATTTTCCTAAATGTTTGGATTAATAAAGAATTGAAATTGGATTGCCTTTGAAGTATTTTTTTCCTTGAGTATTAAAATTATAAATAATATTAAAATCTAAAATTCAATTGATTTAACTACCAAATTAAATGGTAGTTTTGATTATACTTTAAAATAAAAATTGATTAATGAAAGAATAGAGTGCAATTATAGAAAGTATATTACTTACTATGCTACCATTGAGCAGTCTGATAGTGATGCAAGCTTGCAACACAAGAAAACATGTAGGATTGGTGGCCTATTGGCCAGATACTCTAATGCTCAAGTTAGATATATTTTTTAGGTGTTTTAAGAGCAATGAAAGTAGTAAGCAGTAGTAATTTTAGCATAGTAAGCATACTTGGTATCTAAGACCCTTTTATATTTATGGTTTGAAGTTTTAATAACTTTTGCAGTTAGTTCTTGGAATCTCGGGTTGTTTGATCACAATCTCGAGATTCATGGTGAGCATGACCATTGACAGGTCGAATTATCTAGGTTTTTGAGCCAATTCTGGTCAATACTCAGTTAGTCTTCACTCAGACGCCTTATCTAATTTTTGAGCAATCTGATGCTTGGGTACTTAAACTAAGTTTTGAGACTTTCAGATGCTGAGTCCCCCATCTGAGCATTCATATGGCTTTTTGATCGATCAATTTGACCATTTGACTTTTTGATTGAACCATTTAATCATTTGACTCAGTTTTGAGGAGCAGGCTATATCATTATTCCCCTTTAAGTCTTTGAATATTTAGGTTCATGTTGTTCATTCGAAGGCATAAACATGAATGTCTTAGGTTACTATCGTTGTGGACACATGGATGCTTCATTAAAAGATTTCGTTAATTGAAGGAATAACTATCTCACTCAATCATACCTCTTAGTTGTCCTGGAAAACTGAACTGTCACCTCGTTTCTTTCCCTGTTGTTTTGGTGGATAAGATCTGAAATTGGGCATTTAATGCTCTATTCTAACTCTTATATATAGCTTTTACCTCTCATGCTTGCCATTTTTCTTCTTTCTATATTTTCCTCTCACTTCGGGGTGCTTTTATCATTTCGATTTTGTGTTCTTGAAGTATCTCTAGAGTTTGGTATCAAAGGTAGTCCCTTATTTCCTGTTTCTTTTTCCTTATTCTTTCTACTTTTTCTTCCCTTAAAATGAATAAGAATAGTGTAGAGAGAGGTTCTAGTAATACTCCTGAATCATTGGTGGTCATTTATAGTGTTGATGTTACTCTAGTGTTGTCGATTTTTGACAATAACGAAGAAATTAAGGAGGTGGAAGTTTAGAGACCGAATGGTATCGAGTCAAGATGAGGGTATTGCTAAGTTGGGTGATTTTGTTAGCCCAAGGGAAGGGACTAGTGGAGTCGTTACTCAAAGTGCTAGTGAGGGTGCTTCGATGGCTATTGTGCTTTTTGGTGTGAGCAAAATAAAGTCTCAATTTAATGGTTAGGAGATACTACACATTTATAATGAGTATGGCATTAATTTTGACATTTACCAACTTTTGCTTGCTGGTGCTAATAGGTAAGCAGATGGGTCATTTGCCTAACCATTACGGGTTGTCATAGACGAGGAACAACTAAAATTCAGGCTCAGGCTACCCATGGATGCTTTCTTCATTAACGTATTGTGTTATCCCTAGTTGTCCATAGCTCAACTTCATCCTAATTCATGGAAAATGCTCATAGGTTTTCGAGCATTGTGTCATCGAAGAGGGCTTTGTTGTATTATTCTAACTTTAAACTACTGATAATGAAGAGTACTAGCATTTTTATGACTATAAATAATGCTTGCTTTTTATCGATCTTCTGTCGTCACTTATAAAATGGAAGGACAAAATCTTCTTGATGGAAAATAAAATGTGTGAGCTATGGGGGGAATTCTGTTTAGTTGGAACTGCTTTGTGGATAAAAGGAAAGGAAGAATGGAGCATACTTCTGCAAAGAAAGCTGTGATTTTCGAGTTAAAGAGAATTGTTCGAAAAAGTAAAATCATAATTGAGGATTTGATCCATAAAAAATGGACTAGTGGTGTGTCACCTATGTTTTTGGGGACCCAGTGGCTGCTGAGCACCACAATAATACTCCATTCGAGGGTAAAAATATTTTATCCTTGCTCCTGATACTTTTTTACTTACTGAGATTTTTGGTTCATGCAGATATGGCTGGGCAAGCTAAGAACATTGAGAAACTTATCTGCCGAAAGAAAAGGAGAGGTCCTACAAGTGATGGGAGTGGTAGTGAAGGAGATACCATATTTACAAAAATGAGCCAAGTCTACCACTTCATTGACCTCAGCCGCCTCTATTGAGAAAAGTGTAGCTACTCACCTATTATTCATATTGAGAAGGAAGAGGGGAAAAAAAGTTGAGCCAATGCCTCAATCGACTGTCTAACCTGTTGAGCAATTGCTAGCCACATAGTATATGGCTGACAATTACAAACTCTGGCTAGTTTGGGAAGAAATACACTCTTCCCATTGAGCGAGTGAGACTTGAGAGGGAGCATGATTAAAATCTTGCTCTCTGAGTAATTACATTGTAGATGAAGTCCATCTCTTGCAACCACCTTTTGAGGGAGAAGGTTAGAAGGTTAGAGCTTTGAGGGTCATATTGGAGTGTTGACAACTAAAACCACCTTTATAAGCGAAGCCATATCCCAAATTGAAGAGAAAATCACAAGACTAGAAGGCGAGCTAAAGTTTGAATAGGAGAAGTCTGCTAACTTGGAGTTCGAGCTTAAGACTGTGAGAATTAACCATCAGTGTGAATAAATTGAACTAGAGAAAAGTATTGCAAAGCTAGAAGCTGAAGTCGCTACCTTGGACAATCAAATTGTTGATATTTATATCGATGCATAGAATGATATTTTGTAGGAGCTAATGAAACATCGTCTGTGTGAGGACTTCTCTAGGATTGAGAAGCTCAGGGATGGTGAGGAGAGTGATGAGGGGTGGAAAAGGATGGTGATGCTGAAAGGCAGGTGGGAGATGGTGACGATGTAACCTCAGCTGCCTAAAAATCTTTATAAAAAATCTTTCTAGTTTGCAATCTAAGTACTGCTTTTGTTCCTCAAAGTGATGTTGAATGGTTTTAATTTTAAGTATGATATCTCATCTCTGCGTGTTATTTTAATCAAGTAAAATGGTTAGTGAAGTAAGTTCGAGTAAGGGAATATGTCAAGCAATATTACTCAATCAGTATATAACATATACTTTCATAACAAAAATTTTCACAAGTATAACAACTCAGATCATAGCCTGAAAGGATTATTCATAAGTATAATAACTTGAATTTTTGCGCAAGTAAGATAAAGAATAAGCATGAGAACTAAATTTTTTAGGCTCTGACTTGTCAATGATTCAAAAACTGATAAGATTGTAATAAAAGTGATGACTTGGATCTTCTGCTTAGGCAAAAACATGCAAAGTGAATTCACCAAAGTATGATTGCTCGGCTGTTATAGTGCGATAAAACTTTTTAAGGGCCAAAGATAAACCTATATGAGATCACTGGATAAGTATACTGTTCGAATTCGTGGTCCGAGCAATGGAATCTTTGATAGGACTTTCACCAGTGTGGATTTCATGTTCGAGCATTTACTTTAGGCGAGTTTCTACTTAGCAAGTGGAGTTTCGTTTTCTTTGTATCTGCCTAAGGTGGGCTTGCACCTTTATTTTTAGTGTGGTTAAGTATTGTCTTTGGTGAGCTTACACCTTTGATTTAGCCTAGCAGATGATCGCCTTAGGTGGTCTTACACCTTTGATTTAGTATGGTAGACTATCATCTTAGGTGGGCTTACACCTTCAAATTAACCAGGCAAACTATTACCTTAAATGGGCTTACACCTTCAAATTAACCCGACAAGCTATCACCTCAGGTGAACATACACCTTTGGTTTACACTAGTGAAACATAGCATTAGATGGGCTAAACACCTTCAAATTAGCCTGGTGGACTATCGCCTTAGGTAGGCTTACACCTTTGATTTTTTAGTTCAGAAACATTAATTTACTTAATGATTCCTCTTTATTGATATGTAGACCACTAACTTTTGATCCTTACAGATCCTACACATTCGAGACAGTGAAAAGCCCAATGATGAAAGCTTCAAATGGCTTTAAGAATACTGAAAGTACTAAAGAAATGTTTATGAGACATTCTAATGATGAAAATAAAAATCAAATAGATTTGTAGAAGAAAAATAAAAAATAAAAATAATGAAATAGGGTAGAAAGAGCAGTAGGCCTGAAACCAACGCATGGACCTTATGTGCTTTAGTTAGACCTAACCTAGAGCTATAATAAGCCAAGGAAGTGTCAATTGATCCAAGGCCCATTAGGACCTTGCTTTAAGCCCAATTCGGCCAAGAGAGTGTGTTAAGGAGTGAACCTAGACTTATTTCTTGCACTTGGGAGAAAATCTAGCTAAAAAAGAAGAAATGAGAGAAAATAAATAAATAATAGAATGCAAAATAAATTTTGGGTAGTGATATCCTTGTTGGGCAAAATTGTGGGAGAGAATAGAAGGGAATATCTTGCTTTTTAGCAAATTAAATCACCTAGATACGAAGGAGAGCATCAAGTCAAATCTCTTCCTATATAGGCAAGGTTTAAGCTTATTAATTAGCTAAAAACCTATAAATACACCCTTAAACCTCATAAACAAGCATCCATGAAGATCTATTGAAATAGAGACACTCTCTCTGTTTCTCTCCCACATGCCAAGCCTCTCTCATTCTACCCTTTTTTTTTGTGCCTTTGATTTGTTTTAAGTTCTAAAGGTAAGAACATGATAAAAAAATGATATAAATATGTAGAACATCCCTTTATATCTCTTTCTTTTGTACTTTTAGTTTCTTTTAGTCATACATGTCATAGAACATTTTTTTGATAGCACTTGCAAACTTTGTATATGACTTAGGGAAATTTAACTACTACTTGACTTATAAGTCACAGTTAGGCAAGCTTTAAGTCCCAAATATATTTTTCCCAGATTCTTCAAGAAAAATCGTGCAACTTTCATGTATAACAAATCTTAATTTAAATTTTATATTTTAAGATATAATTTTTTTTAAGTTTTGTAACTATTTTTGCATGTTTCTGCATGAGTTAGAACTTTGAAATCATAACTCAGTGATAACTTCACCTTTTTAAGTGATTCTTGAGTCCAAATTAGAGTTCAGAATGTCCTCTAAAACTTTTATGTTTGAAGTTTTCTCTAATTCTGTACAGATTCATGTGCAAACGTATTGTAAAATGATTGGATAGGATGTTAAGCATGCAGGTGCAAAACACGTTTAAACAACAATGTTTTACAAATTTGAAATGAATTTTGTTCTTATTCATTTTTTTTTCTTTTTCCTAAGTTCTTCATTGATATGGTAGGCACATCTCCATGAATTCTTATTGTTTAATCAAATACTAAAACTTTTATTTGTTTCTTGGTGTTTTTGGGACCTTAAGACCTTGGCTTATACCAAAGGAGTTGGTGGCTAGGGTTGAATCACAACCATAGCTGAATGGTAGTTGGGTGTTATGTGTTTTTTTTTTCTTTTTTCATTATTTCCTTATTTTATTCTTTGTTACCTTAATTGCTTTTAATTCTAGTAAGTATAGAAATGGTAAGTCCAATATGGCAAGTGGACAAATATGGTAAGAACCCAAATAAGGAAAGAGATCTTTTCAAATAAGGCAAGTGAATCAAAACCAATAAGGAAACCCTAAACGCATTAAAGTGTGGATCAAGGCCTAAATAGGACATCAAGACCCTTGCATGGGGAAATAGACCAATGGGCATTATAATAGAATTGTACTTTTAATTTAAGGTATTTTGGGTTTGTAATATTTTATTTTCCTTCCTTTCTTTTAGTTGTAGATTAAAGGGTTGTAATCTTTATCTCCCCGCACCCCCCTCCTTTTTTTGGATGTTTTACTTTACTATAATATAACCAATATGTAATTAACTTACTAATTATTGCATTTTCATTCATGTTTAGTTAGTTAATTGTATAGTTTTTGGTAAATTTTGATATATTTTAGAAAATATGCTGATCTTAGCTAATTCCTCAATTTTTATATTATATTAGGAGTTTTGATGTGATCCTATAGCTAAGGACAAGTTTGGAAAAGGTCTAGAGGTTAAAAGGGGAAGAACAGTAAGCTGGAAGAATTACACCGGGCATGCAAACAAGTTACACAGCCCATGCAACCTAACCCTGTAGAAGATTAATTACATGGGCCATGTAATATACCTTGTGCAACACCATGTGACCCATGTAATCTTCTATTAAAAAAAAAAAAACTCCAAGGCACCAAGTAGTCCAGAACATTACATGGCCTTGCTACTTATGCAATACTACACAGGCCTTGCATAATCTTCAGTAGAGAGTTCTAGTTCGGTTTTTCTTCTTTTTTGCTAGACCGTAAAGGACTTCTAAGGTTATTAGGACTCTGAATTAAGGTTTTTTATACCATATATAAATTAGCAAGTTAGGAATAAAGGGAAGATTAATTCTTTACATTCAAGCATAGCAATTCTACCTAGGAAGAGATCGTCTAGCAAGAGTTCTAGAGGAGATTTCCAGCTAAAGTTCCAAAAGTCTAATGCTGCAAATTCTTATTTTAAATTCTTTTATTCTATTTCTTTTGATGTTTTCTTTGTGTTTTCTTATTCTATGTTTAGTTGTAGAAATCGCCATGAATGAGTAGTTTTTTTTATTCTAGAGTTAGAGATGTAGCACTTTCAATTTAGTTATGGATTTGATTTTATTTTATTTTAATAAATTTGTGTTTGTTCTTTGATTCAATCTCATGTTCTTAATGCATGCGATGTGATGAGCTCCACTTAGTATTGATTCTAGATATTAATTGAAAGACTAAAAGGTGAAGATTAATATTAGAGTAATAGGATTTTGAACTTAGAAATCTTAACCTAGAGATAGACTAGAATTCTATGTGAAACTAATAATTAGTTAAAGAACTTAATAGATCTTAATTAATTTAATCACCTTGAAAGTAGGATTTAAGTTATTTAAGGTACAACTTGAGTGCCTTAAGAGATGACTTAAGAAGACTTAGGATTAATTTCTTTCAAAGTAATATTTTTCGATTTATTGAATAGATTAGATTGAGTTTGTGATTAATTGAAGTGTGAACCCCTAACTCTAGAATGCTTTCATTCTTTGATATTTCAGTTTAGCTAATTAGTTCTCTTTTACTTTTAAGCAATAATTAGTTTAGTTTATATATATTCATTCTCTCAAATTCAATAGTCTAGGTAATTATAATTAGTATGTAGTTTGGTACTCAAGCACGTTCCTCATGGGAACGATAATTACTCATCACTCTATTACTTGTCACGATCCATGTACTTGCAAGATTTTGTACAACAAGTAACATAAGAAAACTTAGTAAAACTAAAACAAAGTGATGCATGATTGAAACATGGGACAATTCATAGGGGTTATTTACTTTGTTATTTGTTTCTAATATGTGCAAATTAATCCTAAGGTATGAAAAGAATATAGAAACATGCTACTAGGGCAATAAGGTAAGCATGGTAACAATTTTAAACATAAAAACTAAGCATGTTTAGGGTTACAATATGCACATGAAATGGGTGTAATGTGTTTGAATGTACAAAGTGTGCTTTTTTTAACTTAGATATGCATTTGAATGATTAATAACTTTAATAAAGAAACACTGAGACAGGCTATAAGAAATACAAATAGGGGGCTGAATCTTATTCTAAGATAAGTCCAAAAGAAAAGGGTGCCTAACACCTTCCTTCTTCCATACCAACTATGCCAAACCTAAGCTACTAGGCTCAAGGAAGAAGAAGGGTAGTGGACCTCTGCAAGGGTAAAGTCATTGCCCACACCCATTATGAAGTTTTTGTCTCGATTATCATTTGGGTAGCGACTCTAGTCAATCCTCTGCCTCTCGAGGTGTTTATATCTAGGCTCTATGGTAGTATTATGGGAAGATGGAGCTAAACCAAAAATAAAGAACAACCCGCTACCCACATGGTAATACTTGTGAAGGTTACATGTGTTCCATGGTTGAGGTAGAATTCTATTGTTGACATTAGCTAACTTATAAGACCCTATGCAAATGACTTTGGAAACCATAAAGGGTCCCATCCAATTACTGCCTCACATTCCAACTTGGCAACTCCATCTGTTATGTCATCTCTTTTTATGACTAAGTCTCCGACGGTGAAAGCTCGACCTTTGACTTTTTTCTTATACATGTGGACCATCTTTTATCTGTACTAAGCTGTCCAAATGAAAGCTTGATCTCTTAATTCTTCAGTTTGGTCAAGGTTGAATTGTAGATTCTCTTCTTAAGCTGCCTCTTTAGGATCTTCTATCTAAGTAGTAAGGACATTGACTTTAGTGGGGATGACTACCTTTGAGCCATAAGTAATAGAGAAAGGAGTTTCTCTTGTGGCTAAGCGTGGAATGGTTCGATAAGTCCACAAAACATTCTACAAAATATCAGGCTAGCTTCCGTTGACTTTGTCCAACTGCTTCTTCAGTCCTTGGAGCATTGTCCAGCTTTTCACTTTTGTCATTCCATTAATCTAAGAATGCTAAGTGGATTTGAAACAAAGATCAATTCCAAAATTGCTAAAGAATTCTCTTAATTTTTTTTGGTGAACTATGTACCATTATCGGTGATGATAACTTTAGGAATCCTGAATCTGTTGAAGATGTTCTGCCTAACGAAGGTGATGGCTCAGTCAGCTGTGACAAATTATGTCACCTCAGCTTCAGCAAATCAAATGACATACTACTGTGACCCTAATGCCTTTGTGAAATGTTCGAGGATGTCAATGCCCACCAGAAGCTACCAATAGCGGTGAGCTTTTCTGTGGGGAGACGAGGAATGAAGTTCTGCTCTTGGCACTTCTTACATTTCTGAACTAGTCCTTGGCATCCTGAACTGCTTTTGGCCATAAGTTACTTTTGGCCATAAGTTACTTTGCCTGAAAGCTTTCTTGGCAATCGTTCTTACTCCTTCATGGTTGTTGCACAATCATTCATATATCTCAATCAAGACGAGCAAACCATCTTCTCAACTGATGTACTTGAGCTATGGTTGCAAATAAGACCTCCTGTACAACCAACCATTGATGACCCTATACCTTGTTGATTTATGAATGACTTTCTTTGCCTCCATCTGGTTGTCTAGTAAGGTGCCTTGCTCCAAGAAGTAGAAGACCAAAGTCATTCAAATGTCTACTGTTAGTATTATGCCCTACATCACATCTTATAATTTGTATCTTATAAATATTAATTCCCAATTAATGCTAAATATCTTTTTTTTTTTAATTTAAAATGGTTTATATTTAATTTAAAATATCATTTAGTAGCTTGTTAGATATTACATTCTTAAGATGTTAAGAATATGAGTGATGGAATAATTTGGCACAAGTACTATAGATTATGGTTCACAGTCGAGGATACCTCATTGGATATGATTTAGCAGAGTAGATTGTTACCTCTATTTGTTTCCATGGATTAGAATGAGGTACTAATGAAAGTGGAATGGTGAATCTCATATCATCTAACATTATGATGTTAGGATAAAATACAATGGGCACTTATAAGATAAGTACGTCGAACCAGTGACACATAGATGACATGTACATAGAGTTTACTCTTGTCCATACATTAATGTAGATCATAAAAATGCATATAGTCTCTTGACTTGAGACAATATGATTATCTTGTATATAGTTGGTTTGAATTTAATACCGCTTATATACTTATACTAGGTATGGGTATAAAGGCATGTGTTGGGTGTGACTAGTTATAAATGGAAATAGGTGTTTAGTCAATATGAGATCCACTACCTAAGTAAATAGGGATAATGTTCTATGCCTATCTAAATTGTGCTTGATAAATAAAGTTCTTGGTCAGGGCAGATAAACTAAGTTAGAAAAGTTTCTGATGGAAAAGTCTTATCAATAAAAAATTAGAATTAAAATGAGGACATATGATTCCAAGCAATTAGCGCTTGATATAAGTCGTAACCCTATAGCTAGAATCAGGATTTTATAATGGATAGACTTTAGTGTATGGTATGTATGATCAAAGGCTCAAAGGTAAGTGATGAGTTAATTATCAAATTTTTTTATAATTTATTATATTTACAACAAAAATTGAAATTAGAAATAGAGAAATCAATTTATAAAATAGATTTAAATACCCATAAAAATATATGAAATTACAAGAAAATAGGAAAATAAATATAAATATAAAATTACTCACCCTATTTCCAGATTCCACTTTCTAATTTGATTTTTATTTTTTTTCCTTTACTCTTTGTTAAATTATTTCTAACTTCATCTTCCTTTCAATGAATGTGACTCAAAAATGTAAGTGAAATAAGTTATCTTTCTCACACACAAAGGGGACGGAGATTAAAATATCTAATTTTCATTTTATTCCAGTATTAGGGGGCAAATATTAAATTTTAGTGGGGTAAATTTAAATTTTAATATTTTCATTAGTATTAATATGTTATTTTCACATAAAGTAAGGGGAGAAGGGGTGCAATTGTCTCCCTTGTCATACACAAAGCTTCGTCTCAGATAGATCTATATATATTATAAAAAAGGTGAAGAGAAAATGAATTGATAGTGAAGTAAGAATCAAGTAAAGAATGCCTTACCTCATGCTCCCAATTTGAGCGAATGGTAATAGTTAAAAGACACAACACTTGCACAACGAGTGCACATATGATCCCAAGCCAGAGACCCTAATAATTTTTCCTTTTTAGGGGTTAGAAAAGATTACTTCAAAATAAGTTACTTTCAATGGACCAAGCATGACAAGAACATAATCATTGGAGAAGCGGGGAAAAACCTTCATACCTTTCCACTAATGTCAAGGACAAAAGCAAATAAAATTGCTGACGGAATTCCAACTAAATAATAAGATCCAAGATTAATAAATGCACCAATCTTCTGCCACCCACATCCTCTTGCAATGCCTGATTGTTCATCATAAACAAAGTTATTAACCAAAAAGATGGTTTTAAGATGTGAATAATTGACCTCTTACGCATGCAAGATTTTTGTAATCTCTTAGTTCATGTAGATGAAAATACATCAGAATATATTCATATATTCCTCTCCATACATCAAGTACACTTCGTGAACAGTGAAAATTGAATTTGCATTATTTATTTTTTAAATTTCTAACGCATCAAAAATGAAAAAGAAATTAAATTCTCGCTGTCAACAATCAAAATATAATCAAAAGAGGAGAGTTAAAACTTCATTACTGCCCCAAACACTTCCCCAATATTAAACAATAAAACAAGTATGGAAGATAGAACTTAGTTGATATATTAGTTAATAAACAGAGAGAGAATGTAAAGAACCTGAAAGAACACATTGGAGTCCATCTAAGAAGTTGGATATTGCAACAATAGGCATCATCGTTGCCACATATTTGACCACCTGTATTTCATTACTATAAGCATAACCCCAAATTCTGCGTATGGCTATCAAGATTGATCCAACCAAAATGCCTTCTATAATGGCCATTAAGACGACAATGGAAACTGCTAAACGTGCAAGGTGAGGATGCCCTGCTCCTAGTTCATTTGAGACCCGAGTGCTATATATAGAGAGGTAAATTAATTTCATTAGTCTTCTAATAGTAGCTATATATTAGAAGTAGGGAAGCTTTGTCATGTCCATGCTAAGCATAACCCACCTCACAGCTCCACTAAGTCCATAGGGGATCATCCAAACTGTTGCTGCTGTATTAAGGCTGGAAATTTAAACATTGGATAATTAATATTTGAAATATATGGTACATCAATTCTGAATAATTCAACAAATGTCTAAGCAAAATTCGAAACTAACCTAATAGAAAGCACTGATGTTTGTAACTCTGGATCAGGAAGAAGACCGGCTATAAGAACCATCATTTCAAATGACCACATTTCCAAACTGTTCCAAGGTAAAATAATTGTTTTTTTTTTAGCGAAAAGAAAATGTACAAATTGAAGCACATTAAATAAAATTAATAGAGTAAAATTAATAGAGTAATAATTTCACTATCAAGTATAAAGAAATAGAAAGTTACCAAACCATAACAGCCGAAGGGATTGCAAGCTTCACGAAACTAAGGATATTTTGTAAGGCTTCCTTTGAGAAGCCTGCCCAAGTTTTTGCACAGGAAGGAGAGAATTTGACATAAAGAGCCAACAACAATACATTGATCCAATAAGAGATTGAATTTGCCAAAGCAGCTCCCATACTTTCAAGCCCGGATTTGAATACTAGAATCCAGCACACCAGGATGTGAAGCAAGGCCGTAATTCCTGACGAATTGTTTGGTTATTTTCATAGGAAAAAATTGAAAATTTTATTTAAAAGGCACATTGATAGTGAAGTTATTTTTAAAATCGTGAGTTTATGAGTCCAAACTCCAATCAAAACCAAAACATAATAATAATAATAATAATAATAATAATAATAATAATAATAATAATAATAATTTTTTTTTTTTGTAAAATTCATTCATATTCAACATCGAAATAATGATATTAATTATTTTGTTAAAGCAAAAAGCTAAAACTCCCAACAAATGGTACCTGAGCATATCATCATTGGGAATACGATATTCTGAGTCTGTAGGAATTTATTAAGGCATTGAAGCAGGCCATATGCGAATAGGCTAGGGATCATGAAACAAGCGTATGTTCCAGCTTCCTCTGATATGGCTTCATCTTGGCCAAAAGCAATTAGAATAGGTCTCGTGCAAGCCCAGATGAGAGCAAGTGGTATGCTAACTAGTAGAAGAACAAACATGGCTTTCTGCATGTGTATGCCCAGCATATGATATTGCTTTGCTCCATATGATTGCCCAGAGAATGTATCGAGTGCACTGGCCATTCCCAACTATATATCATAATTTCAACAAAATCTCTTATTAAATTTCTAGATAATCCACAAGCCCAATTTAATACATCAAAACAATCCACTTCAATCTTTTCTATAAAAAACAAGATGTATCTTTGTTTAGAAACGCTCAAATCCAATTTTATCACTTTCTAGTAAAGTATTTGTTTGCTGACAGAACAAGTCGATTTCAAATAAATAAAAATCAAGCAAAAATAAATGTCTCTTTTTAAATAATGGTATATTTGGAAAGAAAATACATTTTCTTTACTTTATAATTGTTTCATGAGTTTGAAATAGATTTTACGATTTTTAACTAATTTTATCATGGTTATAAAATTATTTGAGTTGAATTTTATTTAAAAATTATTCCAAATGGACATTAAAAGATGAAATTAAAATAAGGAAAACGATGAAGAACAAAATGCATAAAGATATGATTCTATATGAATCATTTTTAACAAGTGAAAATATTAATATAAAAATTTGTTTATTAAAATGTAAAGGACATTCATCTTTAACACAGTTTGTGCAACCTCCTCAGTCTAAGCAGAAAAACCATAGAGACAAATAGCTAGTATGTTATGCTAAAGCATGAGTGGCAACATTACAAGGCCATGGAAAACAAAGGAAATCAAAATAAGACGTAAGGCTAAAATATTGTCTATAAGCAATTAGACTTGAGAAAGTTCTTTAATCAAGTATTATTCTCCCCATACAAAAAATTCCAAGTTTTAATCTTGAAAGTTTTTATGATTAATTAAGTAAAATTTCAATACAAGGCACTAATATGTGTATGCTTATTCACAGTTCATGAATTATAGTAAAGAGATGTGTTAAATATATTAAAAAGTACTTCCAAAAAAATTATAAACTCTTATCCAAGAACTTGAGTTTAGCTGAATTATTTCTTGATGGAAGATAAAAATTGGAGAATCAGTAGGGAGAAAAACCAAACTTACCAGCAAGCTAAAACCGGTGACAGTGGCGAAGGAGGTGGCCATTGAAGCACCGGCGAGGCTTAACTCACCAAGATGACCCACAAACATCACTGATATCATCTGTAAGCAAAACTGCAATAGACTCACAGCTACTAGAGGTCCGGCTAGCCATAGTTGCTTCTTTACTTCCTCAACTATTTCCTTTCTGCTCACACCCATTTTTTCTTCATCTTCTTCTCTAGCTCCAACCAATGGCGAATCTACTTCTTCTCTCTCCATTATTATGATTGTTTTCTTATGAATCCAAATATTTTTCCAATTCTCTCTCAGATATTTTGTGATCGAATTTTCTCCCTTCTTGTTAACAGCTATCAAGAACTCGAATTTTAGAAAAGAAGATAAAACATTCATAAAGGTTTAACAGAAATCTCTTAAAAATAAAAGTAATATTAAATAAAAAATAATTTATACATTGGAAGACAAAAATGAGCAGATTTAAGGATATGTTTTTTATTGAAAAATAAAAATAAGAAGTGTTGGATATTATTGACCCGTGAAAGTATTAATTTAATCTAAAACAAGATTAAAAAAAGGTTAAAAAACAAAAAGATGGGGGAAGGGGGTGACGGAGAAAATGAGGCGCTAGGTCATTCCATAGCACGTGATGATGTCGAAAAGTAAATATCTTATCATTCTCATTTTTTTTGTCTATTGCTAATAAAGTACTTGCCTTGAGTCGCATAACATTGAAGGTGACAATCATATTCTATCTTATCACTGTTCATTACACATAAGGTTCACTTTACAATTTATTATTGTGATTCTCTTATTTAATTTGTCAAATATTACACAACGTTGAGGAGATTTACCTTATCAGACAGAATTCCCTCTAAAAATACACCAACGCAATATGAGAATGTCTTTCTAACACGTATTCATGAATCATAATAACTAAATTTAATCAATGTATTCAAAAGAATATTGTAACACCCACCATTCTATGATGTCGAAATTTCTATTGTTGATAGAATATTCTGATGAATTCAAAGTTTTCATAGATAAGAGAATCATGATAGGAAGTGTATGTATAGATGTTTGTATGTATGATATTTTCAAAATGTATTTAAGGATGAAAATGTTTTGATAGTTTTGACCAAACAAAAGTTTTTTTATAAGTGTGTTTTGGGCAGAAGGAACTTCGACAGTTGAAGGATAGACTTTTGGCAACCAAAATCCTTTTTACTGTGGTCACAACTGACTCTGATAACCCAAAGCCTAGCTTTCGATAGCCATAAATTCCCTTGACAGCGGAGGTATAAATAGCCCATTTCAATTCAAATTTCAAAAAAAAAAGGTGATTTTTTTTCTCTCTCAACCTCTGTTGCATGCAAGAGATTTTACTTCTTGGAATTCTTTTTATTTGAGTTTTGAAATCTAGAAGTTTTGGATTTTATTGGGAAGCTTAAAGATTTCAAGATTTTTGAAGTTTCATCCAATCTCTCTCTAATTTGGTTCCAAGGAAGAAGGGTAATTTTTTTTCTCCTTTTCAATTGAATTTTCCATGTTTTAAGTATCTACTCATGAGTGGGAGGTAGCTTATGGCCTTGCAAGTGAGTTTAGTACTTTTCTTTTTTTTAAGTTTTGGTTTTAGAATAAGAGTTGCATGTAGGAGGATCTTAATGTGGACTACAATGATATATTTTAAACATGTTCTTGATAGGTCTAAGAGGTCTATAAGCATGTTTTAGTTAGTCTTTAAAGAAGATTAGGTTAATTGAGTTTATTTGATTGACTTGTACTTTGGTGTCTTAATGGAAATTGAGAAAAAACCTCAATCTTCAATCTTTGATATGGATGCATGTGAGTTTCTTTAAGGTTCCTAAGTTAATAAATGCCTTAAGTTTGTGTTTTGAGGGTTGGATCATGTTTGGAGCTTGAATATATATTTTTGGATGTGTTGGTGGTTGAGTTGCTACATAATTCAAACTTGGGAATTTTGAAAATTCCCAGGTTCGACTGCCGAAGACCATTAATTCGGCAGTCGGAGTGGCTATAGTCTCTCTGGAGATTTCAAGTTCGGCTACCAAAGCCTAGGACTTCGATAGCCACAGTTGCCACTGCCCAAATAGGGCATTTCAAGTTTAAGACTTCGGTGGCGAAAGTACCATACTTCATCAACTGAAGTTAGTTCTATCAATCTTAGTATATGTATAGAGTTTTTGAGCTAGGAATAACTCATTAGGTTCCAATGTTTATAGGATTAGACTTGAGGGATTCGAGAAGTTGAGGATCCAGGGCTAGCTACCATTCATGTTACGTGGTTGATAGGCTTCAAGAGGTTAGTAACTCTAACCCTAATAAATGTAAATTCTTTAAATAAGATACATGATCATCCATATGCATCATTGCATTTTTTACTAGGGCATATGTATCTAGAACACGAATATGTTGCATTTTTACATAATTATTATTGATGCATGATGAAATTTGGATGGCTCACTAGTTCTCCCTATGTTACGTATATGTTATGTTTATGATGTGATCATGTAGGATCTTTGGTGGTAAAACTAAGTGAGAACTAATAAGCCCCCTGCACACTACTTTTAAGCGAAAGTCCTGGGGAGCCTCTGTATGAGTCAGGCACATTGGATCTATGGAATCACTGGTGACAAGTCCATTTTATGTGGAATGTTTATGATGTGAAAACTCATTTAGATGATGCATTGCATATGTATAAAATAAATGATATAATTAATTGATGTTGGTTAGTTTACTGACTAAGCTTGTGTAAGCTCACCCTTTTTCCTAACCCAGGAGTGCAAGAATAGAAAAGTACTTTAGAGTTGAGCAGCAAGAGTAGCTGTAGAGTTTTCATATGTATGTTGTATATTTAGTGGACATGTAATATGTAAAGGAATAGTTATTGTATTGATATTCAAGTTTTTATAGATGATGTATCTTAAGTAAGTGATGTAATTATGTATGTCTAAAATCTGAGCTAACTCCTCATGTGAGTATATATGTATAAACTAATTATACTTTAGTGATTTATGTATGTAAAGGTTCAAATTCTTAGTCAATTTCATGTTAATTATGAATTAGAAAACTAAAATGTAATGGTTTAGAGCATGCTTGGATTGTGATATACAGTAATATGTTATTTTTATATAGGCTTTAGGCTTGTTATGTGTTCCGACAACCTTAAGCTGATTCAATCCCTAGCGCCAGTAACGGTCTCCAGGTTAGGTTGTTACAAATTTGATATCAAAGCTCTAGGTTAGATGAGTGGACCTAGATGGTAGCAAAGGGATAGGATAAGTATGATAAGGAATTATATTCACTAGCATAGTTAGGGAAACACATATCTACTAGGGTTGAGTCCCTATTTGTTACATGTTGTATGTTATATGTATGCTATGTTTGATAATATGTTGTGTGTTCATATGACTCCACATGAACTTTATGTGTGCTCAACACTTTTTTTTTTCTTTCATAAAATATGAAGTTCAAGACGGTCCGCTAGGTTGGCTGGTGCCCTACACAAGAATGAAGGTATTAGAGCACTACCTACTAACCCTATTATCAGGGAGGGAGCAAGTAGAAGTGGAAGGGAAAAATCTTCAAGAGGCCCTAGGAGGTCTTTTAAGGTTAGTAGGGAAACTTTCGGTGTAACTAGAATGTTGATAAATGCACAAAAGGGGTTCTCATGGCTTTTAGCAACAACATGAGAACCCTGAGCTTTTAGGTATGGGAAGAGTGGCAAAAGATAGTTTTGCTGAGGGAGGAGACGAGTTGGAATTTGTGTCCTTACTCTAGAAAGGGTCTAATTATGGGTTTGGATATTGCTATCCACAATAAGGATGTTTTGGAAGTCCCGAGTTTGTGGGCTATCCCTAGTATCCCTCTTTCATGCCCTATCCACCTTAATTCCCATAGTTTAACACGTATCCCATGTATTTTCCCCAACAAATCCCCATAGTTTTTTAACTACCATGAGCACTTAGAACCTCATGGAGGGAGTAATAGGAGGACAAGTACCACCACCACCTCGTGCAGCCCTAACAGTTTCGACACAAGAAATTGGGATAAGTGGTAGAGGTAAGGCACGGACTACTTAAAGCTAGATGCACCTAAATACAAGGAAAGAGATGATCTTTTCGAGTATGTGAAGGCAGTTAAAATGAGAGTAGATGAGTTAGATGCCAATGAAAGTAGGGCCATTCATATAGCCGATTTTACCTTGGAATGTAATAAGGCAAAGGAATGGTATAAGGCTTATGTTACTGATAAGGTCGATAGCATGACCTGGTCTCAGTTTGTGGTGGAATTTACTAACTAAGCCTTCCTAAAAAGCTCTAGGCAATTAAAGTAGTAGAGTTTGAGTAGTTGAGATAGATAGCTAGTATGAGTGTGGATAAGTACACAGACAAGTTTGTGGATCTTCTGCAATATGTAAGGTAGGAGTATGATACTGACAGAAAGAAGGCTAAGAGGCATACCTAGAGGTTACACTCTAGATACTCTTCCTTGATTTTGGCTATTGAAACCCACAGCTTCCATTTGATAATAGATGCAACAAGGAAGATGGTAGCTAGGGCTATTATTAAAGGGAGTCTAGATCTAAAAAGTACCAAGGCTGAATAGTCTGCCATTTCAAAGGCTATAGATGATGGGAGGTTCAGTCACATGACCAATGCTATTTCTATATCCAAGACTAATAAGGAAAAAGGAGGAAAGCTTGGCAAGAAATAAAAGAAGAATAAGTTCTAGAACAAAATCAAGTCGAGCCTCGTGATGGGAAGTGAATCTAATTTGGGTTCGAATACTTCTGGTTGTGTTAAAAGTAGGAAACCTCATTGAGGACCTTGCTGGTTTGAAACCTCTGAGTGCTATAAATGTGGTCAGGAGGGACATATGTTAAGAGAGTGTCCCAATATGGAAAGGGCAGCTTTTCAACAAGCAGGGTCAGGCAGTGTGGCCCAACCGGTAGCAAGACAGGCTTTTATGGGTCCCTTATCAGGAAGGGGATAATGTAGAGGCTGAGGTTCTTCATCCTCCATAGTAAGTTCACGAAGGATAGGTTCAACAACACCAGCTTAGATCTTTATCATGACACAATAAGAAGCCAATAC
This sequence comes from Hevea brasiliensis, assembly GCF_030052815.1. Classification (NCBI taxonomy): domain Eukaryota; kingdom Viridiplantae; phylum Streptophyta; class Magnoliopsida; order Malpighiales; family Euphorbiaceae; genus Hevea; species Hevea brasiliensis. The sequence continues at coordinate 7,835,690 of NW_026614585.1, forward strand.
CTCTAACACTATGGTGTCAGGTAACCTTTGCATATGCAGTTTCAATGTGCATGATTTGATTAATCCGGGTGCGTCACACTCTTTTGTTAACCATGATATAGTTCTAAGATTAGGATTGGTAGTCTCAAGTTTAGAATGTCCATTTCTTATTAGTGGATCCAAGTGTGACCCTTTGATAACAAGGATGATAAGTTGCGCTAGTTCACTGATGATTAGGGATAGGTATTTTGTAATACCTGCCATTTTTCTGATGTCAAAACATCTATCCTTAACAGAATATTCTGGTGAAAATTAAAACTTCATTGACAAGAGAGATGTGAAAGTATATTCATGGATGTGTGTTGAGATGTTATTAAGAAAAAAAAAATTTAAAAGATTTTAAGTAAATGTTTCTGGTAAAAGATGTTTCAATCATTGAAGTATTAATTTTCGATAGCTGAAGTTCCTTTCCTGCTCAAACACTCTTTAGGGCAGAATAGACTTTGGCTATGAAAGTTGGACTCTTGGCAGCCGAAAGTCCCTCGATAGAAAGAGTATTAAAAAAGGGTCCAAAGCTTATTTTGTTACTAAAACACTTAAGGTTTTCTTCTTTTCTCTCTCTCAACTTTGAAGCATAAAAGGAGCTATGTGAAGAGATTTTCTTGAGTTTTTGAAGATTTAGAGGTGGATTCTTCCATTTAGAGGTGTGGAAGAATATATTCAAGCTTTGAAATTTTGATTCTCTCACCTCTAAGCTCCAAGAAAAAGAGGTAACTTTCTTTTCTCCTTGATCTAATGGGTAGATCTAAGAAAGTTGATGAGGGTTGAGGTTTTTATAACTTAAATTTCATGAAAAGTTATTTTAAGTTAAGTTTTGGGGGAAATTTATGCATGTTATGGTAAGGGTTTTGTGATTTAGGTGAAAATCTTATGTTTTATTGTTAGAATAGTTATGTTTAAGTGTTATGGGCCTTAAATGACTAGTTTCCCATAATGAATTTAAAGAAAACCATGTATATGCTATGTTGGGTTTAGGGAAAACCTAGGATTTGAGTTTTGATAAATGTTATGTAGGCTTTAAGCATGATTCCAAAGATGAGAGAAAAGATGTTTATATATAGGTTGTAGGCCTACATAACTTAGGCCTCAAAATCTAATGGATAAATGTTATGTAGGCTTTAGGCCCTAAAGATGTGTATATATGATGGGATTGTGTTTTGAAACTTAGAAATGAGTTTTGAGGCTATTGGGAGAAGGAATCTACAGGTTCTCAACTTAGGAATTCTGAAAATTCCGAAATTCAGCCGCTAAAAGCCAAAAGTTCAGCAACTGAAGCTTGCAGTTTCTTGAAAAATCTAGAAAATTTCTAGGTTCGGTAGCCAAAGTTCAAGACTTCTACAGCATTATTTAGCACTGGACAAAAGTGTTGTCTGAAGCCAAAGACTTCGATAGCCAAAGTTTAGGACTTCGACAGCTAAAGTGAGTTCTGTCTGACTTTTTCTCCCTTATTTTCTAAGGTTCCAAAACATAGTTTCATGGTTCCTAAGGGCCTAGAATAAGATATTTATGATATGTATAGAGTTTTAGAACCTTGTATAACACTCTAAGATCTAATTTTATAAGAAAGGGCTTGAGGGACTTAGAAGGTTAAGGATCCGAGGATAGCTCCTATTCGAGTAAAGTGGTTGATAGGTTTCAAGATGTGAGTAACTCTAACCTTAATAAAATGAAAACTATTTGCAGATAATTTGTAACACCCCTTACCTGATCTACAGTGTAGCCAAGCAAAGAATGTCACATTCGGTGACAGAGTACTCTATCTTATAGAATCTTATGCATTATTAATTTATTTCGCATTCTATGCCAAAATACCTTATCTTGTTTTATTCACTATTACCTTTAGTCCCATTATGTGTTTAAATTACCATATTTTTATGAAGAAACTGACAGAGTTTCCTCTATTTTGTTAATATTTGAACTGTTAAAATCAATTACCTGTTCATAAATCTCATCATATCCATATCATTTCAATCCATATCATGTTTCACACCATCATATATTCATATGCTCATGTTATGTATAATCCATCTCATTTCATTCATAATGTTCATGTACATAATTTACATCAATATATTACAATTTCCAAAATTTAATTATAAGCTTTCCCTATCTACAATGCTCAAAATAAATATACAACTGGTATCCATGGGCCCTATTAATATGGACAGTTGAGGTGACAACTCTCCTACTGCAGATCTGATCACTACTGGTCCTTGTCTTCAATACCTACATGTGGACAAACCAATACACTAAGCATATTGCTTAGTGGTGCAATAAGATAATAAAAATAAACTAAATAATGAAAGTACAGGTTTCATGCGTGTAATATCATAAAATGTTATGTTTATGAAATTCATTCACATATCTATGTATATTTCAAGTTTATACTTTTTTTTTTTGTGATCTTTGGAACATTTAACTCATTTGGATCTTTTTCATTCATTCAGTTAACATACAATCTTATTATTAATTTTCAATGCCCAAGTATCCTATAACAGACTGTTAAGACTAGATACATGGGAGTATACTAGTTAGACACCCATGTGCCTATCAGATATAAATTTGTTAGGCATAAGCCAGCAGGCAGGCATAAAAGCCAATAAAACATATCAGGTATAAAGTCAGCGGGTAGGCATAAAAGCTAGAAGAATTGTCTATCAATGATCATCCATGAATAGGCTCGAAAGCCATGGGCAGTACTGCATCTGTGGTCCCTAATTGGCATACCAATCGATCTAACCCATACACTAATGTCTAGACATACATGGGCAAGTTTAGTGTCATTATGTGTTCATATATTTCAATATTTAATCAAGCATGTTATCCATGCTTCATAGCATTAGTACATTATTCATAGTGGGAACATAAATCCTAATCACATATTCATGTGGTACATGTGTTTATCAAATCATTTATGTCAAGTATATATTGCATTTCAAGTCATTTGTGAAGGTTTCATGATTTTCCAGAATTATTGTTTTAACTTTCTCTAGCAATTTGGCCAAGATATAAAATCAGTTTAGCCTCACTTTCTTCATGAAAGTTGTTTCCGTATGTTTTAACTTTAATTATCTTTTTGAATCATTCAATTTGAGGTTTTGTAGCTCTAGTTATGGTCAAACTACCAAGGACTGTTTTGGGTATTAGACCCTACACTTTCCATGTTTCTAGAATTTCACCAAGTTTTTCCAACTAATATCCGAGCACCTTAGACTCAAAATTGGCTTTAGTCCTTAAAACAAAGTTTTAGACCTTTGTCTTAGGTTTCCAAATCTTTTTGAATCACTTCATTTAGAGTTTTCTAGAGAAAGTTATAGCCAAATAACCATTCGGAGGTCATAAGGCACATTTACTGGAATTTAGGAATTCTAGCATTGTCACTTCTAACTTACTCTAATAATTTCCCTAAGTTGCCTTAAGATCTGGATTCTGGTCAAAATACAAAAGTTATAGTTATATGTGTTATGAACATTTTGGCTTTAAAATCACTACATTTTCAATTCTGTAGCCCATGTTATAGCATTTTTGCCAAAACTGATTGGCTAGCCCAAAGTCCAAGATTTCAGGTTTTGGTTTAGAATCAAGATAGGTTTCATGTACTAAATTTGTCCAATAATTTGATTGAGTTAAGGTCATAATTTGGCCTAAGTTCTCCTTATGAAATGTTCTCCTATGTCTCAGATTTCCATAGGTTCAAGAATCAGGTCAATTGGAGTTTTCTACAGTGAGTTATACGCAATTTACTAAACACTGTTCATATGGTCATTTCTACAGGTCCAGAATGTGTCATTCCATATTCAAGCCTAATTTAGGGCAACTTGTGGTCATTTTCTAGTCAACCTTCCTTTATAACATTTCTAGCATTATGTCTTAGGTTTCATCTCCAATTTACCTCACACCAATTAGAGCTATGTAGCTCTACTTATAGCCATTCAAACCTACTAGACTCAATGGTCCAGAATTCCAGCACAAAGCCACACTTCCAATTCATTGACTCATCTCACCAACCAACTTCATTTTATAATCAATACACATCAATTGTTCAATATGTGACCACAAGAACATAAATTTCATATCATAGCACAAAATCCCCCAAATTTCCAAAACCCTAACTTCCACATAATCCCAACTTCATGTAATCATTTGCAATTCAATATACCAGTCATATATTTCATCTTAACTAAGCTAGGATTCAAGTTTTAATTCAATTAAGCACATCAAACCGTCATTCCCCATGGCTAGCTGAATTTCACCCCTTTCATACACACATCAATTACATCATTTTTCATGCAATTCCATCTCAATTCAACCTAGTTTTAAGAATTAAAGAAGGAAGAAGGCAAGATTAGGCACTAACCTCACTTGACCAAATTTCTAGCTCTCCAAATCTTCAATTTCTCTTCTTGTTTTTGCTCCCAATCTCTTAATCAAGGCTAAATGATAAGTTTTTGTATTTGAGGTTAGAGAAAATATTGAAGAAATCAAGAGGAATTGAAGCTTGACAAGTTTAACAATGGTGGAAGGTTAGGAGAATGGTGAGCCGGCCATGGAGAAAATAAAGGGAAAAAGATGACTTTTCCTTTAATAATTCTTGTCTTATATGTTGATATTTATCCAACTTTTAATTTAATTTTTAATTATATTTATTATAATTTTTTTTCTTAACAATTGCCTTAATTTCCTTTATGTCCTTTTTAATTTCCATACAATTTTCATATTTTTTAATTCATTTTTAACATTTTAATCTCACTCATTTTAATTGACATTTAGGTTAAAAATCAACTCTAAGAGTATAATGACTAAAATGTCATTCATCGGGTTATAGTCTATCTTTTTCAGTAATAACAGTTAAGTCCATAACTCGATGGTCACTTTGATTTTTATACTGCTTATTTCAATTTATTTTTATTTCATTTTTAGTCCTCAAACTAGCTTTGAACAGTACTATTCATGGACTAAAAATAATACTGTTTAGTGCTCAGACATTCAGGACGTTACAATCTTCCCCTCTAAATAAAATTTTATCTTCGAAATTTACCTGGTGTAAATAACTGAGTAAACTGCTACCTCCTCGTTCTTCGCTTTCTCGTATTGCCTCTTCAGTGTCTGGATCTGGCTCCTCTCGAGCCTCCATGGCATATGCACGAGCCAGTGCCCTAGCCTCTGGCCTCTCTACAGTTTCAGATGTAGCTTTCTGTGAACTACCAACCTCCTCTACCTTACCAGGTCTCCTACCCCTTGAAGCTATAGGGGCAGGTCTATCAACTTGTGCTGGAGCTGCTGAACGACTCCTCTGGGGGCAATCCTTTAAAAAATGATCCGTAGCCCCACACTTAAAACATCCCCCAGTCAGCAGTTGACACTCCCCTCTATGTCTCCTACCACAATGGATACATTCTAGCACTAGGGTTAATCCCCTTACTACTGTGCCTGGGGAACTAGCCACAGATACCCCAGATTAGCCTCTCTGGCTCTGTATCTGGTCCTTTGAACCCTTGGGCTTCTTGCTACCAGAAGCTGACATACTGGACTGTCTCTATCCAGATCCTCTCTTATGCTGCCTATTTCTCCTAGTTTTGTTCACTCTCCCTGACTCTTTTCACATTTAGCACTGCTGCCACAAGTCGAGAGAAATCAGTAATCTGATGTGCCATAATCAAGATTATGATGTTATCATTCAGCCCATCCTCAAACCGTCGACACCTATCAGCCTCTGTAGGCATCATCTCCTAGGCATATCTGTTTAGTCATACAAACTCCCTCTCATATTCTGATACTGTCAACTGTCCCTCCCTCAAGACTAGGAACTCTCTCCATCTCTCCTCCAAATAAACATGGCTGAAAAACTTCTTCTTAAACTTAACTAGGAAGAAATCCCATGTGATCACTGTAGCACCCCCACTGGATCTTATCTGATTTCATTATAGTTCTAGATTTACTTGTTCAAAAACTTTATCTAAGGTTTAGGCTATTTTTACTTTTATCAAAATCTGACTAATTTGGAAAATTCAAAAATTTCAATGATAATCATTTGGACTAAACAATTTCAATATATACTCCAATTCACAACCTCAAAATTTTTCATACTCAATCTCAATCGAATCATCATGATCGATACTTAACTCATATATCAAAATTCTTACATTTTATTATTTTGCATAATTTGCCAACTAAGTACATAAATTTATCAAGTATAAACTATACAAATAAAATTACTAATTCACATTACAATAATAGCAGAATTATAATGATTATAAAACATGCTTAAAATGAGCCCTATCTACATGCATTGAGGTGACAACCTTCAATTCTTCCGACACTTGACTCCAAAACCTCGTTTTACGAGGAAGCAATTCCATAAGCATTTCTTCTTAGTGGTGCAATAGTATACCAAGAAATAATATATACAAATAAAGAAAGAAATAAATCATAATTTGGATACTCAAGAATCAATTTAATTTGGTATGGTATTTCTAGTATCAACGATCTTATATACTAGTTTGTTTCTCTTTGGAAGTGCTTAGTTTATAACTTTTCAATACTACCAAGTATACAAATTATTCTAACTGTATTGTATTTCAAGTCTCTAATTTATATTTTTGTTATTTTTCTTTTGCTAATCTCCTTTACTCATTCATTCAATACTTAATTTAATTGAATTTCATTATAGTTAACTTAAATTAGCTTCTGAATTGAATAATGTTTTAAATCGCCCATATAGCCTATACGATAAACGGATATAGGTACCTAGTACCTCACACCATTGGTCACAAAGTGTCTCAAATAATGTAGCTAAAAAGCCATATAATCAATCCATTGTATAATAACACAAACCTATAGCCATAGGCTATTAAAATCATAGTATGGCATAATAAGCCATAGAACACAATGTGACGTAAAGTCATTTATCCTATTGGCATGCCAACCTATCCAAACTAGTTAACTAGGCAAATTAGGGCATATTACAAGATTAAATATTTATTTCTTTATTTTGTCATTACACAATTCTCAATGAAAATATTGACCTTTTTATACATTATGGATAAGTTGATTCTAGTATCAACATGTCACAATTTGCATTTCAATATGCTGCCAATATAGTGCAATTTACCATTTTTACAAGTTGGCATTCATTGCCAAATCACTTCAAGCATCATTTTATGTAATTACCAATTTTCAATTTTAGTGAGCTAGATTGATCTAGCATAAAGTCCTATTTTCCTTGGTTTTAAGCTTTTGGTCAAAGAAGCAAAATTGTAGCTCTATGTCTTATTACACGCGGGGCAAAATTTCAGGTCATTATGAGTTGTATAGACCAAGATATGGTCAATTTACTAAAGTTGGATAGATTGCACCTTTAGTGCAAAATTTGGTCAATTTCTCAATTTTTGTGTGCTAGATTTGTCTAGCTTAAAGTCCTATTTCTCTTGGTACTATTCCCTTCAATTCATTTTATTAGTCAACCTATAATGTTGACCCTTGATGCACTCTACGTGAGTTAATTCTAATGTTACCAATATGTCACATTTTATAGCCCTTTAATGTTGGTATACGTTACCAATTTCATTTCCAAGTGTATTGCATTTTATTGTAATTTATCGGATTTCGGTGTACTATTTTGAACTAGCCAGACGACCTAGTTCCCTCGGTTTTTGGGTTTCGGTCCAAACTACAAACTTGTAGGTCTATGTCTTATGGAACGCGGGGCAAAATTTCAGGTCATTCTGAGTTATGTAGACCAAGTTATGGTCATTTTACTATTGCTGGTCAAAATGTATCAAAATTGGTCACTTTAGGTCATTTTAGGTTCGGCCAGTTTTTGGACCCGAATTTTTGCAAGCTTTTTGACTTTCTTATGGTCATTTCTGGGCTTGGGTGTCTTCATAAGACTTGTAGATATAGGTCTTAACTATTCATGGTCAAAATTTCAGGTCAATTGGACCTATTTTGAGTGAGTTATGGCCTAAATACTAACTGCTACCCAAATGGTCAGTTTTCAGGCCTTAAATGCACTAATCCGGACTTGGTCACTTTTTAAGGTCAGTTTCTAGGTAGAATTTTGGCAACCTTTCTACATGAAAGTTGGCCTATTTGGTGTCTAGTTTCACCCCATATTGGCCTCATACCAATTGGGTTCATAGTTTAGCACTTATGGCCTCATTTAGGTGCTGCCTTCAATACACAACCTGCACAAAGCTCATACACTCCCAATTTAATGTTCCTTCTCCTCCTCATTACTACAATATTCAATCAACAACACTTCTATACATATATTGTACACAATTTCAGCAACAATTCTGGGCAGAATGTTCAAGTGCTCAATGCACACAATTCATCATTAAGTTCAACATTCACTTCCACTAACATTCAACATACTTCAATGTTAATATTACACATATACTTTAACATATTCATACTTCAATATCACTTACACTTGCTGCCCACAAATTGACATTAACATATATCATTAATAACCATATATTCACACATGAATTCATGCTATTAGGGGCTGCCAAACATGGCAGTTTGCTCAAGGCTTCAAGGTTCCATTTCACACCTTTAATCTAAACACTACATGCACATACTTATGCACAAACTTACTACAACTTTCATTTGGACAATTCAACCTTCATTTTCATTCATTAGAAGTAAAAATAACTCAAGCTCAACAAGGGTTCATGGTTGCCCAAAATGAAGCAACATCATAAATCTCCAATAATTGTTTCAAACCATAATTTAAATTTCTCAATTTCAATCAATTCAAGTCCTATCACTTCCCATATATATACCCATATCAAACATCATCTTTAAACTCATCTACATCATTTAAACACATCAAAATCCCATGAATGTCTTGGCTGCCAAAATGAAGGGCTCACCAAATATACATTAATTTACTCAATTTCTTCACAAATCAACTCACCTAAAGCTCAAAACAAGATCTAATGAAAGAAAATGGGGAGATTAAGCACTAACCTCAACTTGGGCTTGATTAAACTTCACCAAAACTCCTCTTTCTTGCTTCCTACATGCTACCCATGATGTGTAGAACAAGTTTAATGAAGGACTCTTGAAGAAATGATGGCTTGATCATAGGTGGATGAAAGCTTGTATTTTGGGCGGCCGTGGATGAAGCTTAAAGCTCCAATTCGGCCATGGGAAGGGTGAGTAGAGAAGATGATGAAAAATGGGCAGATTAGTGTCCTTATGTGCCTCAAATAGTGCCACCTAACCCCACTAACTTAGATTAACATTTTAATAATCCAAAGTTTCATAATTCAATTTAATCCCCCCATATTTTCTCTAATTTTCATTACACATTTAATTTCCTTTTTCATGGGGTTCCCAAAATTTAATACTACTTATTTTTAATGGACATTTAGGTCAAAAGGTACCTCTAGATGTCAAATGACCAAAATACCCCACTTGTTATATTCTGATTTTTGGTACTTCTCGATTTTTCGTTTTTCTTTGTACTAATTTATTAATTTTTCTTTAATAATTCTAGTGTCAATTACATTTCAATAAATCTTTATTTATGTCTCAAAATTAAATTCCGAGGGTTCTCTTAGCTTCATTTTCTCTCTTTCATTTTTGTTTGATTTTTCTTGTACTTTCTTTTTATTTATTTCATCATTATATGTCTGTTCACTATCAAGTGTAGTTCTGGACTATTATTTGGCTACTAGAGCAACAGAACATACAGAACACGTACAGTGGGGATGTTACAATCACTGTCAGCTGCACAACTCGGGACACCGTAACCCACCATTGATAGGCATCCTCTTGTAGTAGTGAAAGAGCACACTCCAACTACTGCTCAGGTGTGTAGTGTAATTGCTGTAGTACCATCTCAATCCTCTCAAGCCAGTTCTCTGCAGCTGCTGGGTCATCCTCCTACTTACACTTCAAGTCAACGGCCCCATACTTTCTCAATTTCTCCAGTGGGGACCTCTGAATTGGCTGTGGTTGTGGCTGTGGCTGTGGTATAGCTCCGGTAACCTGATGGAGCATCTAAGTCATCTACTCTAGAAACACCTGATGTGCCCTACCAACGGCACCCTGCGATGACTCTGCTCTCCTATCTAGATCCCGACTACAGGCAGGTACATGATTCTCAACCTCTTCCTCCTCAGGTCTAGGAGATCCATGCACCGAAGGATCAGACTCCATCTAACCTATAAAATAGACAAAAGAATAGATTTAGTTTGTGTCACCTCGACTCTTAATTAAAGGCCCATGCATGTCCTGCTCACTATCTCTTTCTATCTATCTATGCTTAGGAATGCCTAAAACTCTGCTCTGACCCAATCTATAGTATAGCTGAGCAAAGAATGTCACATTTGGTGCCAGAGCACCATATCTTATGTAATCTTATGCATTATTAATTTATTTTCTATTCTATGCCAGAATACCTTATCTTATCTTGTTTTATTCACTATTACCTTTAGTCCTATTATGTGTTTAATTTACCATATTTTTATGGAGAAACTGATGAAGTTTTTCCTATTTTGTTAATATTTGACCTATTAAAATCGATTACCTATTTATAAATCTCATCATATCCATATCATTTCAATCCATATCATGTTTCACACCATCATATATTCATATGCTCATGTTATGTATAATCCATCTCATTTCATTCATAATGTTCATGTACATAATTTACATCAATACATTATAATTTCCAAAATTTAATTACAAGCTTTCGCTATCTACAATGCTTAAAATAAATATACAACTGGTATCCATGGGCCCTACCAATATGCACAGCTAAGGTGACAACTCTCCTATTGCAGATCTGATCACTACTAGTCCTTGTCTTCAGTACCTACGCATGGACAAATCAACGTGCTAAGCATATTGCTTAGTGGTGCAATAAGATAATGAAAATAAACTAAACAATGAAAGTACAGGTTTCATATGTGTAATATCATAAAATATTATGTTTATGAAATTCATTCACATATCTATGTATATTTCAAGCTTACACTTTTTTTTTTTTTGGTGATCTTTAGAACATTTAACTCATTTGGATCTTTTTCATTCATTTAGTTAACATCCAATCTTATTATTAATTTTCAATTCCCAAGTAACCTATAACAAACTGTTAAGACTAGATACATGGGAGTATACTAGTTAGACACCCATGTGCCTATCAGGTATACATCTGTCAGGCATAAAGCCAACAGGCAGGCATAAAAGCCAATAAAATATGTCAGGCATAAAGCCAGCAGGTAGGCATAAAAAGCCAGAAGAATAACCATATCAAACATATATTATCTATTAATGATCATCCATGAAGTAGGCTCGAAAGCCATGGGCAACACTGCATCCGTGGTCCCTAATTGGCATGCCAATCGATCTAACCCATAAACTAATGACTAGGCATACATGGGCAAGTTTAGTGTCATTATGTGTTCATATATTTCAATATTTAATCACGTATGTTATCCATGCTTCATAGCATTAGTATACTATTCATAGTGGGAACATCTGTCCCAATCACATATTCATGTGGTACATGTGTTTATCAAATCATTTATGTCAAGTATATATTGCATTTCAAGTCATTTGTGAAGGTTTCATGAATTTCTAGAATTATTGTTTTAAACTTCCCTAGCAATTTGGCCAAGATGTAAAATCCGTTTGGCCTCACTTTCTTCATAAAAGTTGTTCCCCTATGTTTTAACTTTAATTCCCTTTTTGAACCATTCAATTTGAGATTTTTTAGCTCTAGTTATGGTCAAATTACCAAGGGCTATTTTGGTTACTAAACCCTACACTTTCCATGTTTCTAGAATTTCACCAAGTTTTTACGACTAATATCCGAGCACTTTAAACTCAGAATTGGCTTTAGGTCCCTAAAATAAAGTTTTAGAACTTTGTCTTAGGTTTCCAAATATTTTTGAATCACTTCATTTGGAGTTTTCTAGAGAAAGTTATGTCTAAAAAACCATTCGGAGGTCATAAGGCACATTTGCTGGAATTCAGGCATTCCAGCATTATCACTTCTAAATTACTCTAATGATTTCCCTAAGTTTCCTTAAGATATGGGTTCTGGTCAAAATACAAAAGTTATAGTTCTATGTGTTATGAACATTTTGGCTTTGGAATCATTGCATTTGCAATTTTTTAACTCAAGTTATGGTATTTTTTCCAAAACTGGTTGGATCCAGGATTTTAGGTTTTGGTCCAGAATCAGGACAGATTTTATGTACTAATTTTGTCTAGCAATTTGATTGAGTTAAGGTCATAATTTGGCTGTAAGTTCTCTTATGAAATGTTCTCCTATGTCTTAGGTTTCCATAGATTTAAGAATCAGGTCAATTAGAGTTTTCTACAGTGAGTTATGCCCAATTTACCAAACGCTGTTCATATGGTCATTTCTATAGGTCCAAAATGTGTCATTCCATATTCAAGCCTAATTTAGGGCAACTTGTGGTCATTTTCTGGGAAACCTTCCTTCATGACATTTCTAGCATTATGTCTTAGATTGCATCTTCAATTGGCCTCACACCAATTGAAGCTATGTAGCTCTACTTATAGCCATTCAAATCTACTAGACTCAATAGTTCAATATTCTAGCACAAAGCCATACTTTCAATTCATTGACTCATCTCACCAACCAACTTCATTTTATAATCAATACACATTAATTGGTCAATATTTGACCACAAGAACATAAATTTCATATCATAGCACAAAATCTCCCAAATTTCCAAAACCCTAACTTCCACGTAATCCTAACTTCATGCAATCATTTGCAATTCAATATACCAATCATATATTTCATCTTAATTAAGCTAGGATTCAAGTTTAAATTCAATTAAGCACATCAAATCCTCATTCCCCATGGCTGGCCAAATTTCACCTCTTTTATACACATATCAATTATATCATTTTTCATGCAATTCCATCTCAATTCAACCTAGTTTTAAGAATTAAAGAAGGAAGAAGACAAGATTAGGCACTAACCTCACTTGACCAAATTTCTAGCTCTCCGAATCTTCAATTTCTCTTCTTGTTTTTGCTCCCAATCTCTTAATCAAGGCTAAATGATAAGTTTTTGTGTTTGAGATTGGGGAAAATATGGAAGAAATCAAGGAGAATTGAAGCTTGACAAGTTTAACAATGGTGGAAGGGTTAGGAGAATGGTGAGCTGGCCATGGAGAAAATAAAGGGAAGAAGATGACTTTTCCTTTAATAATTCTTGTCTTATATGTTGATATTTATCCAACTTTTAATTTAATTTTTAATTATATTTATTATAATTTTTTTTTCTTAACAATTGCCTTAATTCCCTTTATGTCCTTCTTAATTTCCATACAACTTTCATATTTTTTAATTCATTTTCAACATTTTAATTGACATTTAGGTTAAAAATCAACTCTGAGAGTAAAATGACCAAAATGCCCTTTATCAAGTTATAGTCTATCTTTTTCAGTAATGACAATTAAGTCCATAACCTGATGGTCACTTTGATTTTTATACTGCTTATTTCAATTTATTTTCATTTCATTTTTAGTCATCAAACTGGCTTTGAATAGTACTATTCTTGGACTGAAAATAGTACTGTTCAGAGCTCAGACATTCAGGACATTACATAATTAATGATCATCATTTTACATCATGTCATATTTATTTAGGATGTATGTATCTAGAACACGAAGATGTTGCATAATTACATAATTTGCTATTAGTGCATTAATGGATATTGGATGACCCACTAACTCCCCTCATGTTTATGACAATGTAACGTTACGTATGTTATGGATCCATAAGCAAATCCCATGGCGAGATCTTTAAGTTGCCCCGTCAAGGGAGATCTACAAGTTGCCCCAGGGTGCATGACACAGGTCATGTTTTAAAGAAAAGTTTGGAGAGTTACTGGTGACAGGTCCATCCTACGTGAAATATTTGTGATGTGAAAACCTATGTGAATGATGCATTACACAGGTGTGAATTAATGATATAATTAATGTTAATTAGTTTACTCACTGAACTTGTGTAAGCTTACCCCATTCCCCTAACCCCCAGATGCAGGGTTGCAGCACTAGAGGAGTTCCTTGAAGAGAGAGCTTCAGGGATAGCTTCAGCCTTTTGCTTATGTATGATATATGGGTGGATGAACATGTAAATTATGAAGGGATAGCACTGTGCTAGTGATTAAAGAACATTGGAGTTCTGTGATACTTTTAAGTATGATGATGATGATGTATATGTTATATTAACCTTTTATGGGAATATGTATGTCAAACCATTATGCTTTAGGGCTATGTATGCTAAGGTTCAAATCCTAAACCAAATTTATATTATGAATGTCTAAATATGTATGAAAAGACTAAAGTGTAATGGTTTAAAGTATGTTTAAATGGTGAGATATAGGAATATATGCATGCTTTATAGGCTTTAGGCTTGCTACGGTTTCCAATAGCCTCCCGATCCTTAGCACAGGTAATGGCCCCTAGTTTGGGTTGTTACATGCTTTCCAACTGACTTAGTAGTTCTAGAATTGACAAATTTTAATATCATTCTAGGAATGGATTGTCTTTCTGCTATGCTACCCTAGATTGTAGAAGCAAGATAGTAGAATTTAAAGGAAAAAATGGTTTAGTTGCAGGGTTCCAAGGAGATCAAGTAGTGGTGTGACTTATCCGCAAGTATTCGGGTCGTCTCAAGTAATAAAGTGATGAATCAAGTATCGTTCCCACGAGGATTTGCTGTTTGATTACTAAACTATAAATGAAGCGATTATTTGGGCTAATGATTAATGAATAAATGGTAAATGTAAATGAGCAAGGTAAATTGATTAATCTAATTGGAATGGGTAAAAAGGGCAAACAAATAAATTCTAATTCTAGTTCGTAATTAAACTAAATTAACAATGGGTAATTTAAATGAAAGTCTAATTATGGTAAAAGTGATTCCAGAGTTGGGGTTTATGCATAAATTAATTGGGATTTGTCTTGGGCATTCCAATTTTAGGGAAAAATAGAGTTTGAAGGAAATTGATTCTAAATTTCTTTGATATCTTTTTCAAGCAAATCAAAGTGTGTTCTAAAATAACCAAACCTACTTTCGTATGTTATTTGATTACTTTAAAACCCATTAAGTTTTGTAACCAATAATTAATTCCTCTTAAAATCCTAGTTTATTTCTAAATCTATGTGATTTTAAGTTCCAATCCTTGATTATCTATCAATGACTTTCACCTTTCGGTCCTTCAATCAAAGATTAACACAATACCCAATGGGTACCAACATTAGGCAAGTAAATCAAGCACACAAGGAAGGAATCAAAACTCATATTTATGTAAAATAAGGAAATACCCAGTCCAAATCCACAAATTAATCTAAAACATATTTCCCAACTCTGAAATCTAAAGAGTTTACTCACTCATGATGGTATTTACAAGAAATATTGATGGAAAAGTAAAGAAAAACATGATAAGAGGACTGAGATAGAAAAACCCAGGTGAAGAACCAAAATCTCTGATTTCTGGAGCTCCAAAACTAGTGCAGCAGCTCCTCCCCAAGAGAGAATGGCGTCTCCTCTCTCTCTCTATTAAATTTTCTTTCCTTTTTGTCTTTCCTCTCTTTCCTCTTGTGGCAAAAATAAGGAAATGATGAATTTATATGGTCCCTAAAAATTGCCCTAAAAGTAAATAAGAGCCAAGGAGTGGATAGGAAATGAGGTGTAAAATTATCCAAGTCAGCAGCACTATTCACATTCTGGGCAGTCTGCTTAGGGTTCGGCTTAACCCTAAGCAGCTTCTTAGTAAATTTCAGCCTCTGGTCGTCTTTGCGCTTAAGGTTAGCGGACCTTCAGCAAATCTCGGCAGACTTAGAGTAAAATAGACTTTTCTGCTCATGCTTGACTTGTGCTGCACCTTAAGCACTGCCGCTTTACCCTAAGCAAGATCTTAAGCAAAAACTCAAGCAAATTTCGGCTAACTTGCTCTTTCAAGGCTTGATTTCTTCAACTTTCCTCTATGCTTGAAGAACTCCAAATTTCTTCAAATCACTTCCTAATGCACTCATTGATCTTCGATTCGCCACAAAATCCTATCAAAAACAACAAAATTACAAAAATCAAATATAAAGTATCTAAAGTTAACAAATAAGCTAAAATAAAGCTAAAAACATAAAATATACTAAAATATAAGGGCAAAATGGATGCAAAACTACCCTAAAATGCCTATATGAAATGAGTATAACAAATTCCCCCAAACTCAAACCTTTGCTTGTCCTCAAGCAAATTAAAACAATTAATACAATTCGAGGTACCTTGCCTTAAATTTATGAAAATTACTTATCCAAACTCTCAAGCTTACCTTTAGCCACCATCAAACCATATACCCACTTTCAAGATGCAAAGAATTCAATCCTTACCAAAGTTATCACCGCTTAGCCTTGGGTCAATTATCCATATCATCAAGCCCAAACCAATCAATCACAGAGAATAATCATGCCTAAATAGACTATAGGGTAATCCATAAACTAAAGTGTCTCAAATAATGATGGAAGTAAATGGATGGATTTAATGATATCCCAATCCCATAGGCAATTCTCCTATTCCAATCTCCACTAATGTAGCAAAACACCATCAAAAGATCAAAAGGACTTTCAAGGGGGTGATAATGTGGTTAACAAGAAAGGGATAAGGGTAACAAAATATGAGAATAATCAAATTATTAAAAGATCAAGACACACAAATTTTTTTTTTTTTTTTTAGAAAGGATTTGGGAGAAGGAACTTTACAACTATTCACCAACGCTAGCTTATAATTTTGAAGCTTTTAGAGGGACTATATAAATAATATTGACTTTGAATTACAATTGTCCCTTTCAATTCACCCCCAAACTCATTTCTTTGTGTACTTGGGTGGTGAATTACTTTACATACCATAATTGAATTTGCTAGCCCTTTTTTTTTTTTTAGTCACTTCTCCCAACTAATTATTATTATTATTTTTTTTAATTGTATCTATCACTCAAAGGATTATCTCATAGAGGGTAGGTAAGTGTTTGGGTTTATGGCTAGGTATTAATGTGGTTTCCAAAGGAATAAGAGGGATAAATGTAGGCTCAAATTGGTTTCAAAGGGAAATTTTGAAGTGAGGTTGGCTAAGGCTAAAATATGGGTTTAAAATTCAAAGAATGCCTAGATCATTTCTTTTTCAAGTGCATGCTATTATTTCACCTTGAAAGGTTTAGAAAGATTGTTTTAGGATTGGTGAGACATCAATTAGCTACTTCTCACCCTAGAGTTTTCTCTAGGCACTCAAAGTCAACACAATTAATTGGGTGGCCCTTGGCTAAGAAGATATAAACTAAAGCAAGAATCTAATAACTTTGCACCTATCTAGAACTTTCAATCCATCAAACCCTTCTAAAAGTAAGCTTAATTGCTCTTCAAAGTAACTCTCAATCCTCTAAGGACAAGGTAAAAAAATAAAAAAAAATTATTTTTTATGATATGCATGATCCTAAAATGAATGCATAAATCAAATTAAAACTAAGTGTAATCTATATGAAAACTATATGCAAATGTACGTGTATGGGTATAGACATGTGTGTGGTATATGTAAAAGTGTATGGATTATCTATATATGGATGAATGAAATGCAATAAATGAATGAAAGAAAGTTTTAAAGAAAATTTTGAAAATTTTGCAAAAATTTTGCCCTCACCCCCAAACTCAAATGAAACATTGTCCTCAATGTTTAAAATGAATGCAAAGATGGGCAAAATTGTGTGAATTACTCAATTATTGAAATTTATACAATTGGGGATTAAATCAATATAAGCTCAAGAATTCCAAAATTAGCTCAAAATGATATTAACAATGAAGCTTTAGAGAGAAAAATGTGAAAAAGTATCCCAAATGTATGAATTTACATTGCTTAAGATGTTGCTTAACCTGTTGCGTAGGGTAAAGCGAAAGCATAAGCATTGGCAACATACCATAGGCATAAATAGTAAAAGGGTAAGCTGTTACCTCCAAATGATGTGAAACAGATGCGGCTCAAAGAAAATTATGCAACTCATCAATGTCAGCAAAATTAGGATTGAAGAAAAGTTAAAGTGCAAAAATAATGTGCAAGAAGATGAAAAAGTGTAAAGAAATAAGATCTAACAGTTAAATCAAGAATTAAATCAAAAACCATTCACAGAATAACTATGCCCATAGCAGAAGATAAGATAAAATAAATAAACTAAAGGAAAGGAGTGCAAGTATAATCATGTTTTAGATTACCAAAGTATTACAACTATTACCAAAGTTTGAAAATTAAAATAAACAGATTACAAAATAAACCTAAAACAGAAATTAGAACTATTGCTACTGATCAAGCTCTGCTGTCAAGGCTTTGGTCTTTGCATCGAGTGCGCTTGAGTTCTGCAGTAGGTTCATTGTGATCTGAAGCTTCAGAAGCAGTTTCCAAATTTTCTGTGAGGTCTTTCATTTCTTGAAACATGGCTTGGCCCCAATGATATAAATTGTTATAAGATTGGGCCAATTTGTTGTAAAGCTCCAACATTTGAAGTTGATGTTGCTTCTGTTTCTTTTTAAGAGATAAAAATCTCTTTTTAAGTTTCTTTTCTAGCTTCTTCTTTTGGTTAACTCTTTGACCCATGGTTTCAATTTTGATTTCTAAGCTCTTCAAGGTAGCAAGAATTTCTGTGGTGTCAGGTGAGGGAACAGATGGTTGGACAGTGAAACTTGCTATTTTGGATTCCAAGGATCTTAAGAGGGACAAAAAGTCTATTGAAAACTGTGGGGTAGTGGTTGGTTGTGGTTCTGCTGGTGCAAAGGTAGAAGTGCGTAGTACCCGGTGGTATCGAGGATCTTCTTTGTAGCAGTATAGGTATGGCCTATTTTCTCACAAACATCCATATGCAGCAACATTGTGCTGTCTATATATGATTCCCCAGAAACTGGCAGCAATTTATATAGGCTAGCATCAAAGCTAAATGAGTTTGCTATAGCAGTTATATACCCGCCAAAAATTATACTACCTTTAGTATGCTTTGTGACAATTTGGTGCCAATGAGTAGCTATGAAATGGGCTGTGCTTACTTGTTTTCTCTCCTTCATGCACCACAAGAGAAACAAGTCACCAGCACCCACAATACTGTTACTGTGTCCCCTTCCTAAAACAGTGTAAGAAATGAACCTATGGAGGTATTTCAACACATGATCAACTATCCTAGAGGCTTTTGCAGTCCTCTGTCTATAATAACCCCCAAAAGGTGCAATATCCTTCCAGAATTGAACAGGGTCATAAACAGTTTGCTGCCACTCAATATTTTTATACCCCGAACCCTGAAAACCAAAAATTGCATTCATAGCATCCATGTCTAACTCCCTATCAATTCCAGCACATCGAAAATATATCACATCTTTATGTTCAGGCACTGTTGGTTTGAAATTCAGCCTTAAGGAACTCAAAAATTCCAGGGTCAAATCCTTGTACACTGGTTCCCTAATCTTAGCAAAATCAGTCCAGCTAACAGCATCCAAATAGGCAAATACAGAGTCATAGATGCCTAATTCTTTCAAAATCTGCTCATCCATATACTTATTTGCCAAAATAGGTTTAGAAACTAATTTCTCATAGGCATTTTTCATATCCATATCCCTAAAAGCCCAAGGTAATGGAGAAATTACCTCCTCTATATTATCGGCAGATGACGCAGGTGCTGGAGAGTGTAAGGGATCTTGAGGCATCGTGTTTGGGCCATTTGGTCTTTGGAGTTTGCGAGAAGACACAGTCCTTTTCTTGGTAGTTCGGAAGGGCCGGTGAGGTGGAGAATTTAGGTCGAAAGGAATAGAGGGTACTCATTTCCGTTTTCCGACAGGGGTTTCCTTGGGTCTACTGGCAACCCTTTTTGTTTTGCTTTTGGTTTTCTTTTGAGTAGGCGTAGGCTCAGGCACTGGTTCTGGGGAATGGGTGTCGAGAATTGGTGTTTCATTTTGCGGTTCGGTTTACGGCGAGAGGGGAGTCGGCGGAATGAGAGGTGGTATTTGGCTTGGGGGTAGTGGTGGTGATTGAGGTGGTGGCGATTGAGGTAATGGCGGCGTTTGTGGTGGCGGTGACTGAGGGAGCGGCGGACTGGGGCTGGGGTTAGGGTTTGTGGGCAATGAGGATGGAATACCCATTTTCGATTTGACAGAATGTCGAAATCTACTGAGTTTGGGTTTGTGGGAAGACTACATTTTAGTTCTTACCATTTTAATGAAAAGAAAGAAACCTTTCGGCTTCCCGTAAAGATTTGCTAGAAAAAAATGGCGTGGGAAAGGAGTCGACGAGGTTTATCGGGAGTGAGGGCGAGGGCAAGGCTCTTATAAAAATGGCGGAAATTTTGGGTATTTTAAAATGTGGGGCAGGCATGTGGTAATATGGGTCATGCTTGGGGTTAAGCATAAGGTTCAGCAGAATTTGCTTAAGACTCTGCTTGACAAGCAACATCATCAGCAAGTTTCGGCAGGTTTTGGGAAAAATTTTAATTTTACTTACCAAAAGCAGTCCAAATGCTATGGAATGCTGTCATGACCCTCAGCAATTACCATATACACACAAACACCATAAAATCTAGGGATTTAAGCTCATCATCTCTTAGCACTCATCAAACACTACATATTTCCATTTAGCTCATGCAAACATTTTTTTTTTTAATTTAGGCACCAATTGTGACTACCCTTTTTGCACATTTAATGAAATGGTCTTCTTTCTAAACTTATACCAAAAGCACATTTTCAGTAGCATTTGAGAAAAGTTTCAAACATTCAAGAATTGCAGAAAGGACATAGAAATTTACCTTTTTAGCAGCATGAACAGTAGCATGAACAGTAGCAAAAATCTACTCAAACAAAAACATGTAAATTCCTAACAGACTACAAAAGTATATATACACTAAAAGGTGAAACTCAACAAACATTATTTTTGCACTTCAATAAAGCTCACATCAGTCCTAAATATCGAGATTGATCCTCATCTAAGTTGCATTTCACAGAATTCACACAAAACACAAAGTCAAACATGTGCTATCGAGTAGATTGCAATATCAGCAATTTAGCACAAGTTTAAAAGTGTTGCTGTTCACAGGCACTGGATAAATTGCAGAATTTTGCTTATACTTGCTCTCTTTCAATTCTTTCTTTTTGCTACAAGTGTTAATTTGCCCCATCTTCATAAATGACCTACAAAAGATAAACAGATGTCACTTTTGAGTTTAATGAGGGTAAAAACTAGAAATGAAATGAAATGGAAAATTAACAAACTATAAAAGGATATGCTTGTGTTGCCTCCCAAGAAGCGCTTGTTTAAGGTCTTAAGCTTGACCTTCCACTCCAAATCACCTAAGTATCCCTGATTGGAGAACCAAGCCATGAAACCTCTACAACCTTTTGTGTGGGTTCTCCAATAATATAATGCTTTAATCTCTGCCCATTAACTTTGAAAGTTCCTGAGGTTTCATTGCCTATCTCAACAACTCCATAGGGATATACTTTTATAACAGTGTAGGGCCCTGACCATCTTGACTTTAATTTTCCGGGAAATAACCTTAATCTAGAGTTATATAGAAGAACAACATCCCCTTCCTGAAATTCTTTCCTCCTAATATGCTTATCATGCCATCTCTTAGTTCTTTCCTTGTAAAGCTTGGCATTTTCATAAGCATCCAATCTAAGCTCCTCAAGTTCATTTAGTTGCAACATTCTTTTTTCTCCTGCAGTTTTCAAGTCAAAATTCAGTGTCCTTATAGCCCAATATGCTCTATGCTCTAACTCCAGAGGTAAATGATAAGCTTTCCCATAAACCAATCTAAATGGGGTGTGCCAATAGGAGTTTTAAAAGCTGTTCTATAGGCCCAAAGAGCATCATCTAACTTTAGTGACCAATCTTTCCTTGAACTATTCACTGTTTTTTCAAGAATTCTTTTCAGCTCTCTATTTGAGATCTCCACTTGACCACTAGTTTGTGGATGGTAGGGTGTTGCAACCTTATGCTTCACTCCATATTTTTGTAATAATATTTCAAATTTATGGTTGCAAAATGAGAACCTCCATCACTTATAATGGCACGTGGAGTTCCAAATCTTGTGAAAATGAACTTTTTAAGGAATTTAATCACAACTCTAACATCATTAGTTGGAGATGGTATAGCTTCAAACCATTTACTCACATAATCTACTCCAACTAAAATGTATTTGTGTCCAAAGGATGGTGGAAAAGGTCCCATGAAATCAATGCCCCACACATCAAATAGTTCAACTTCAAATATATTTTGGAGGGCATTTCATCTCTCTTGAGATATTACCCATCCTTTGACACCTATCACATGCATTTACAAACTTCCTCACATCCTTAAACATGTGTGGCGAAGAACCACCTTGAAGAACTTTTCTGAGTCTTTGTCACACTCATATGACCCCATAAAGTGAAGAATGGCAATCTTTAATAACATTCCCTATCTCCTCATCAGCTAAACATCTTCTAATCAGCCCATCTCCACATCTCTTGAACAAAAATGGCTCTTCCCAATCATAATCCTTTACATCAAAAAGAAATTTCTTCTTTTGTTGCCATGTTAGGTCAGGTGGGAGGATTCCACACACTAGATAATTCACAAAATCTGCATACCAAGGAATTTTTGCATTCATGATTACTATGATTGTTCATCGGAAATAATCATCTATTGGGGTTCTTTTCTCATATTTTATCCTTGTTCTTGCCTCATTCTAGTTATAATATTCGCTACCACATTTTTTACTCCTTTCTTGTCTTTAATTTCCAAGTCAAACTCTTGAAGGAGTAGCACCCACCTTATCAATCTAGGTTTAGCCTCTTTTTTCTGAAGGAGATACTTGATAGCTGCATGATCCGTGTACACTATTACCTTTGACCCCACAAGATAGGACCTGAATTTGTCTACTGCAAATACCACTGCCAAAAACTCTTTCTCTGTAGTAGAGTAATTTATTTGAGCATCATCTAATGTCCTACTTGCATAGTATATCGCATACACCTTCTTATCTCTCCTTTGTCCCAAAATAGGCCCAATGGCATAATCACTAGCATCGCACATTAACTCAAAAGGTAGTGACCAATCGGGTGGCTGCATAATAGGAGCAGATATCAAAGCTTCCTTTATCCTACAAAAAGCATTCATACAATTAGTATCAAAATTAAATTCCATATCTTTACTCAATAAATTGGTAAGAGGTTTAGAAATTTTAGAGAAATCCTTGATGAATCTCCTGTAAAATCCAGCATGCCCCAAGAAACTCCTCACTCCTTTCACAGATGTTGGGGGTGGCATTTTCTCAATAATTTCTACCTTTGCTTTATCCACCTCAATACCCCTGTTTGACACAAGATGTCCCAAAACAATTCCTTCTTGTACCATAAAATGGCACTTTTCCCAATTCAAAACTAAATTGAACTCTTCACATCTCTGCAAAACCTTAGACAAGTTAGATAAGCATTCATCAAAAGATTTACCATATACAGAAAAATCATCCATGAACACTTCCATAATATCCTCAATCATGTCAGAAAATATGGACATCATACATCTTTGAAATGTAGCAGGGGCATTACATAGTCCAAATGGCATCCTTCGATATGCAAAGGTACCATAAGGACATGTGAAGGTAGTTTTATCCTGATCATCTGGGTGAATAGGGATCTGAAAGAACCCTGAATAGCCATCCAAATAGCAAAAATAAGAATGATGAGCTAGTCTCTCAAGCATTTGATCTATAAATGGTAATGGAAAATGGTCCTTTCTGGTTGCATTATTCAATTTCCTATAGTCTATACACATTCTCCATCCAGTTACAGTCCTTGTAGGTATTAGTTCATCATTTTCATTTTTCACTACTGTGATGCCCCCTTTCTTAGGTACAACATGAACTGGACTTACCCAATTGCTGTCAGAAACAGGGTAAATGATACCTGCATCAAGCAATTTCAAGATCTCCTTTTTCACAACCTCTTTCATATTTGGATTCAATCTCCTTTGTGATTCTCGAGAGGCTTTATGATCATTTTCCAACAAAATTCTATGCATGCACACAGAAGGATGTATTCCTTTAATATCATCAATGGTATAACCAATTATCCTTCTATGCTTTCTAAGAACTCTCAATAATTTTTCAACCTCACAATCAGTCAATTTAGCACTAACAATCACAGGATATGTAGAATCTTGACCTAGAAAAGCATACCTGAGATTTGTTGGAAGAGGTTTCAACTCTACCTTAGGTGCTTCACTTTTCTCAAGCTTTGATGATGAAGTTGTTTCTTGCTTCAAGTTCCCAATCTTTTCAATATCAGCCATAGGCAAAGGTGGATTTCCTTCCAAAATTGTAGCATATTCTGCAGCTTCTTCTATCTCATCCCCTTTTTCTGATGTTATGAACCAAACAAGCTTCTAAGGGATCTTTAGGATGTTGCTTTTTAAGCACTTCTCTAACCTCTTCATCTATCAAATCAACTCTCAAGCATGAGTTTGAATCATCTTTCTTTTTCATTGCTTGAAACAAATTAAATTCAACTTTCTCTTCCCCAACTTCTAATGTAAGTCTCCCATTTTTTACATCAATCACAGCTCCTGCAGTAGCAAGGAAAGGTCTACCAAGAATAATAGGAATGTGTACATCCTCCTCCATCTCCAATACCACAAAATCCACTTGTATGAAAAATTTTCCAACTTTCAGAGGAACATTCTCAACTACCCCAATTGGAAATTTAATAGACCTATATGCTAACTGTAGTGATATGGTAGTAGGCTTCATTTCTCCAATCTTCACTTTCTCATAGATAGATAATGGCATAAGACTAACACTGGCTCCAAGATCACATAAAGCCTTATCTATACTGATATCCCCAATGTGACATGGTATGGAGAAACTTCCAGGATCTTTCAGTTTGGGTGGAAGCTTATTTTGCAAAATAGCACTGCTTTCTTCCGTGAGAGCTACAGTCTCAAATTCCTCCAATTTCTTCTTGTTAGATAAAATCTCCTTCAAAAATTTAGCATAAGAAGGCATTTGTGCTAAAGCATCAGTGAAAGGAATAGCCACATGTAAAGACTTCAATACCTCCAAGAACTTCCCAAATTGTTTATCTAATTTTGCTTTCTGGAACCTTTGTGGAAATGGTAAAGGTGGCATGTAGGCTTTAGGTGCAACATATTTTGGTTCTTCTTCTTTGCTCTCCTTCTCCTTACTTCCGTTTTCTTCCACTGAATTTTCTTTCTCAGCTCCAATTCTAACTTCAGCTTCAGTTTGTTTATCTCCTTCTCTGTTTTTCTCTTCTTCAATTTTCTCTTCAATCTTTTTATCTCCATTTTCCAATATTTTTCCACTTCTCAATGTAATAGCCTTGCAATGCTCCCTTGAATTTTCTGGCTGGCTAGGGAGCTTCCCAAATGCTTTGTTACTTGAAGAGCTAGCTTGTTGAGCTATTTGATTCTCTAACATCTTGTTGTGTGTTGCCATTTGATCCACTTTAGATGCTAATTGAGAAATCATTTCTTGTTGACTTTGGTGGCTCACAAGTAGAGTTTCAATCATAGATTCCAATCTAGCTGTCTTGTCTAGTTGTGCTTGTTGTGGTAGAGGTGGAGCATGTGCATTTTGAGGTTTAGAAATTACAGGAGGAGGGCCTCTATTCTGCTGAAAATTCTGATGTTGTTGATATCCAAAAGGTTGCTAAAAATTTTGATTTTGCCCTTGTCTACCTCCCAAGAGAAATTGGGGTGGTTTCTCCATGCTGGATCATAAGTTGCAGAAAATGAGTTACCACCTGGTCTTTGATTGTAGTTCCCCACGTAATCCACTTGCTCACTTGAAAAATCTTGATTAAGTGCAGAAAAATCTGTTGCACAATTGACATTTGCAGCCCTAACTTCTACTGAATTACTAGGACCTCCGGTTGAAGAATCTACTTTCATGCTTAGCTTGTCCATCTTCCTTGACAAAGCATCAAACTTAGCATTTATCATATTCATGGCATCAAGCTCAAACATACCAGCTGATTTCTTAATTTCATTCCTCTCACAACTCCATTGGTAGTTGTTATAAGCAATTTTATCAAGAGCAGAAAAAGCTTCTTCTTCAGATTTCTCCATAAGATCACCTCCAGAAGATGCATCAATTGTACTTCTAATGGCTGGTGAAACTCCATTGTAAAAGTGTTGAACAAGCATCCACTTAGGAATCCCATGATGTGGACATCTCCTTTGCAAATCCTTGTACCTCTCCCATGCTTCATACAAGCTCTCATCATCTCTAGGTTTGAAAGAAGTTAGCTCATTTCTTAGCTTAGCTGTCTTGCTTGGTGGAAAATATTGAGCTAAAAATGCTTGAGAAAGTTCATCCCATGTTGTGATAGAACCCGGTGGCAAAGAATGTAACCACTCTCTAGCTCGGTCCTTCAGAGAAAAAGGAAATAATTTGAGTCGAATTGCATCATCAGAAACTCCATTTATCTTCAACATATCACTAATCTCAAGAAAGTGTGCTAGATGCACATGTGGACTTTCACTTGGATTTCCTCCAAATTGTGATTGTTGCACCATCTGACAGTCTGAGCTTGATTCAAAATTATTAGCTTCTACCCTTGGTCTTGTGATACTTGGCATGAAATCTCCAATGTTAGGATAGGCATGATCCTTCACAGAGCGGTTGTTATTGTTGTTGTTGGCCATTTCTTCTTGTAATTCCTCTTGCTCTTGTGCTCTTTCTTGTTGTTGTTGAGCTTTAATTTCAACTTTTCTCCTCTTAGATTCTGCTCTTAAAGCTTTTGCTGTCTTTTCTATTTCTGGGTCAAAGAATAGATTGATTTCTTCACTTTTTGTCCTTCTCATAAAATAAAGCACCTGAAAAACAAAATAAACAAATTCTCAAAGAAAAATGGTAAAAAGAAAATAAAATAAAATGCCCAAATTAACCGAACAAACAATTGTTCAATATCAAACAAAAATCAAATCCCCAGCAACGGCGCCAAAAACTTGGTGTGACTTATCCACAAGTATACGGGTCGTCTCAAGTAATAAAGCGATGAATCAAGTATCGTTCCCACGAGGATTTGCTGTTTGATTACTAAACTATGAATGAAGCGATTATTTAGGCTAATGATTAATGAATAAATGGTAAATGTAAATGAGCAAGGTAAATTGATTACTCTAATTGGAATGGGTAAAAAGGGCAAACAAATAAATTCTAATTCTAGTTCGTAATTAAACTAAATTAACAATGGGTAATTTAAATGAAAGTCTAATTATGGTAAAAGTGATTCCAGAGTTGGGGTTTATGCATAAATTAATTGGGATTTGACTTGGGCATTCCAATTTTAGGGAAAAATAGAGTTTGAAGGAAATTGATTCTAAATTTCTTTGATATCTTTTTCAAGCAAACCAAAGTGTGTTCTAAAATAACCAAACCTACTTTCGTATGTTATTTGATTACTTTAAAACCCATTAAGTTTTGTAACCAATAATTAATTCCTCTTAAAATCCTAGTTTATTTCTAAATCTAGGTGATTTTAAGTTCCAATCCTTGATTATCTATCAATGACTTTCACCTTTCGGTCCTTCAATCAAAGATTAACACAATACCCAATGGGTACCAACATTAGGCAAGTAAATCAAGCACACAAGGAAGGAATCAAATCTCATATTTATGTAAAATAAGGAAATACCCAGTCCAAATCCACAAATTAATCTAAAACATATTTCCCAACTCTGAAATCTAAAGAGTTTACTCACTCATGATGGTATTTACAAGAAATATTGATGGAAAAGTAAAGAAAAACATGATAAGAGGACTGAGATAGAAAAACCCAGGTGAAGAACCAAAATCTCTGGTTTCTGGAGCTCCAAAACTGGTGCAGCAGCTCCTCCCCAAGAGAGAATGGCGTCTCCTCTCTCTCTCTATTAAATTTTCTTTCCTTTTTGTCTTTCCTCTCTTTCCTCTTGTGGCAAAAATAAGGAAATGATGAATTTATATGGTCCCTAAAAATTGCCCTAAAAGTAAATAAGAGCCAAGGAGTGGATAGGAAATGAGGTGTAAAATTATCCAAGTCAGCAGCACTATTCACGTTCTGGGCAGTCTGCTTAGGGTTCGGCTTAACCCTAAGCAGCTTCTTAGTAAATTTCAGCCTCTGGTCGTACTGTCTGCTTAAGGTTAAGCAGACCTTCAGCAAATCTCGGCAGACTTAGAGTAAAATAGACTTTTCTGCTCATGCTTGACTTGTGCTGCACCTTAAGCACTGCCGCTTTACCCTAAGCAGGATCTTAAGCAAAAACTCAAGCAAATTTCGGCTAACTTGCTCTTTCAAGGCTTGATTTCTTCAACTTTCCTCTATACTTGAAGAACTCCAAATTTCTTCAAATCACTTCCTAATGCACTCATTGATCTTCGATTCGCCACAAAATCCTATCAAAAACAACAAAATTATAAAAATCAAATATAAAGTATCTAAAGTTAACAAATAAGCTAAAATAAAGCTAAAAACATAAAATATACTAAAATATAAGGGCAAAATGGATGCAAAACTACCCTAAAATGCCTATATGAAATGAGTATAACAAGTAGCACCTATAAGGGGTATGATCTCAGCCATACAAGCTAGAAAGATGCTCCAAAAAGGGTATAGAGGGTTTATAGCCCAAGTTAAAGAAGTTGTAGAAAATAGAGGTGGACCAGGATCAATTCTTGTGGTAAGAGAATTCCCATATGTGTTTCTAGAGGAGTTGCCTGGGTTACCACCTGAAAAGAAGATAAATTTTGAATTTTTTTTTTTTGGACTAGTTTGAAATTTATGCTTCTGAAAATAATCTGGAATATCCTTTTGTAAAATCCTTAAACCCAATCTCTGAAACACCTTCCTAGCAAACCCCAAAGAATGAATGAATTCAGCCTGTTCATCCACCCCTCAAAGAACTCCAGTTTAAATACCATAAAGCTACCCTTATTACTTCACCTTTTAAAGTCAAAAGTGAGAAAGATGCGAACAAAGATCTTGAGAATATCATTCAACAAAACAATTGGACCAATAATCATTTTCATACTATTGGAAACCAGTTAAGTGATATTCAGAAGCAAATCCAGCATCCCACTTGTTAGTAGTATGCTCTAGAGTATATCATTTTGTATGTATGTTGTGCATATTTTTATTAATAAAGGCAATTATTCTTTTCTATTTACATAATTTATTTATGTGTAATGGAAAGGGTCTATTAGTATTTTGTTAGAAATTCTATTCTTAAGTTGTTAAGAATATGAGTGACAGTTTTTCTAGTACAAAGTATCATAAATTGGTTCACAATCGAAGATGCTTTACACAGGACACGACTTATCCAGAAAGATTGTTATTCATGTTAGTTTCCAAAGTATTAGTATGAGATGCTAAAAAGTTAGAGTGGTGAGTCTCATGCCACATAACGTACATGATAAGCACTTATATGATAAGTAGGCTGAACTAGTGACGCTTATGATAAACACATGGAGTTTACTCTTGTCAATGCATTGTCATAAAAATCATATCGGTGCATATAATCCCTTGACCTGAGATAACACAGTTATCTTGTATATAGGTAGTTTGAGCTTGATACTGCTTTCATACTCGTATTATTCATGGTTATAAGGGCATGTGTTGGCTCCTACTAGTTATTGTTTGCTAGTTTTTTAACCCCGCAAGTGCATAGATCGCTAACAAGTAATAAAGTAGTGAGTAGAGTATCATCCTACGAGGAATTTAATTAGCAAGTACTAAACTACACAGCAATTTTGACTGTTTAGGCTAATGATTAAAATGGGAGAGTGAATTGAATCTATCTTGGATGCTGGAAATTAACTTTGAATAAAACTATCTATTAAAACAATTTCAGAATTAAGATTTCACACTTTAACCTTATTATGGATTTTAATCTTGTTTATTCATTGGATTGAGTATCATTACTTTAATGGAAATTAATCCTAAGATATCCTAGGTCCTCTCTCAAGGCACCTAAGGTGTGTTTTGATTAGAGCTAAACTCTACTTTCGTTGATGATTAGTCCTAATAAAAACCCTTTAAGATCTATGATTAGTTATGAAACTCTACAAAGGTCATCAGCCTATCTATAGGTCAGATTTTCTAAGTTCAAAATTTCGATTTTCTAATATTAATCTTTAGTTTTTAGTCCTTTAATTAATATCTATAATCAATACTAAGTGGGTACCAACACATAGCATGCATTAAGATCGCAAGATATTGAATCAAAGAACAAAACTCAAATCTAATAAATAAAACTCAATATTTGTCCATAATAGTGATTACGAGTGTTACTCTCCTAATTCCAGAATTAAGAGATTACTCACTCGTAGTGAGTTTAACAAACATAATAAAAATAAAATGAAAGAACATGAACAGTCCGCTTAAAAAAATAGAACAAAAGAACCGATGAGGGTTTCTTGCAGCCTTGGACTTGTGGAACTTCGACTGAAGGTTTCCCTTTCGTGCTGATGCTCTCTTCTTCAAAACAGCTGTGAAAATGAGATTAGGTCTGGATTAGGATTTCTCACACTCTCTCTTGCTTTCTGCTACCTCTATTTATATTCCAAGTCTAGGTTTAGGTTTTTAGAGTCCCAAAAGCATTAGAAGTCTCTCCTCTCTGTAGAAATTGGAGCTGGAATCAATTCAGGAAACTAGCTATCGCATGATACACGATCCGTGTACTTTTGTTCTTCAGAGAAACCTTTAAGCCTGACCCAGCAGATACTTACACGGGTCTTCATAGTTTACAAGGGTCATGGTACACAACCCGTGTACTTTGTTTCTTCCTTGGCTCTTTGTCTTTCTCTTGGTAGTAGGTTACACGGGTCTGTGGCTTTGTTTACACGACCTGTGTAAGGTGTATTAGCAACACTTCTCTATCCTTTGATCTTTCCAAGCTTTCTTCTTTGCTCCTATGCCTTGAAACTTCTTCAAAACACCTGAAAACATACAGAAAAAATAGAATTCATAGCTTGGCAATGGAATTTACAAAAGTTAATGAAATTGATGATTATGCATGGTTTTACTTATCTAAATGCTATGAAATATTATACAAATATACTTAAGAATATCTATATAATACAAGTGTATCAGTTATATATGGAGATAGGTGCTAGTCAAGATAGGATCCGTTACCCTAAGTAAATAGGGATGAAATCCTATGTTCATTTAATTATTCTTGATGATTCAAATTTATGGTCAGGACAGATAGACTTAGCCAAAAAGGAGTTTCTGACAAGAAAGTCTGATTAATCAAGAACTGGAACTAAAAGAGAACATAAGATATATAGCAATGGAGTTTGACATTAACTATGATTCCAAC
Source organism: Hevea brasiliensis (assembly GCF_030052815.1). Classification (NCBI taxonomy): domain Eukaryota; kingdom Viridiplantae; phylum Streptophyta; class Magnoliopsida; order Malpighiales; family Euphorbiaceae; genus Hevea; species Hevea brasiliensis. Next base: position 7,867,109 of record NW_026614585.1, read on the forward strand.
TAGAATTGGGATTTTATAACGAAGAGATTTTAGTGCATGTTAACGTATGATTAAAGGTTCAAGTTTAAGGTATTCCTTATTACTAATTGAGTGGTCATGGCATGCTATGTTAGGTGTCAACCATGGTCAATGAGATGCCTAAAATAATTTAGAGAAATCATTTACGGTAGGGAACAGTTCTTATGATATTAAGAGTTAATATCATTTCTCATTGCCAATTAATAATGAGCCTAGTAAGTCACATACCTACACAAGTAAATCACCAAGTAAATTATGATTTAATTGATTAATTAAAGAGTTTAATTAAGTAATTAATTAGGTTTGGTTTGCAATAAGATTGCAAAGTCCCTAACATGACTTGAAATCAAATCTAGGTTGTTGGATGTATAATATAAACAAAATGGTAAAATTAATTAATGAAGATTAATTAATTAATTAATTTGTATGAGATATAAATTAATTTGAGGGAGAAATTACAATTTTGGATTGAGAGCTCAAAATTGTAAACAAGGGCAAATGATAATTTTGCACATAGTGACACGTGGCACCATGAGATGGTGACACGTGGCACCATGAGATGGTGACACATGGCACTCATTAAGATGTACCATTTGTTTTCATGTGACAGAAGACTACTTTTTGATGATTTAACTGAAGCTTGACACTTGTCTTGATGAGATTAAGACAAGTATAAAGCAAGACTGAATCATGCATTGACAAGTGGCACTACATTTATATACTTTGTCTTATGTATATAAATAAAAAAAGAAGAAGAAAATTAATCTTCTTCTTCTCTTCTTGTTGGATGGCACAAGGGCTCTCTTTCCCTCTTCTTCTTTTTCTTCCATTAACAAGTGAGAAGAGTTTGCTTCTCCTTGAACTAAAAATACTAGAAATTGTTTCTGGTCCATATATACATCCATATACCTGCACCAAGTGCAAAAGCCCTATTATTTAAGTGGTTGACAAACAATCAAAGAGAGATTTGGGGCTGCCAAAAGGTGTCTTGTGGTGCTTGTGGTGAACAAGCTAGAGGGGCTACACTTGGAGCTCTTGGAGACAACCAAAGGGATTAAGACATTTGATTCTGTGCCTTGAAGGTTAGATATCAATAATCCCTCTTATAGTTCGGGTTTAATGAGATTCAATTCTAAACCTCAATACTTAATGGCAAATGAACCTCTTATGCATGCTAAAAGTGTGTTTTAACATGCCTATGGGCATTAGAAGTTGGCTAGTTGCATAAATCATTTGATAAATTGCATGAAACCCTAGTTGAAATTTTAAATTCCAACCTTCTAAAGGCCCTAAATCACGCTTCCCTGCCTTCAACTGGTATCAGAGCCACTATATTTTCCATTAAGATTGTTTTTGGGACTTAATTATGTGATTGGATGAGGTTTGGGTGCATTTGAATGAGATTCGGATGGAGAAAACCCAAGCAAACCCAATTGCCAAAAAGAACACAGCCTGGGCATGTCCCAGACCACGGGCCGTGTTCTGGAACTCGATGATCATAGCTCGGGCATGTAGCGATACATGGCCCATGCTTTCTCGCACCACGGCCCGTGTTTCTTTCTGCCCTATAGCGACACGAAACACGGCCCGTGTAAAAACGCGCCCAGGGGCGTGTTTTCTTCTGGCAGAGGAGTGTAACTTTACACAGCCCATGTAATTACCTGCCAGGGCCATGTAATCTTCTGCCAGGGGCGTGTTTTGGCTAAATTTTTTGGTTTTTAAGCAATTATTGTGTAATTTGTGACCCAAAATTAAGCCTAAACCTAATTACATGGTTTAATTAGGATTTTTAATCACACAAATAATGTTTTTCAAAATTGTTTTCATAAAAAATTAAATTTGGGAAGGATTCCTAAGTTTAAGATTAATTTAACGTGTATAATTATATTTAATTATTAAATGTTCATATTCACGATAGATGATCATGGACAAGAATAGACCAATGTGATTGGATTAAATATTTTTATTTTTTTTTTCTTTGGGATGTAATAATTAATTTTATTCATAGTGGCATGTAATATAAGTGTTATGTTACTTAGGATGTAATTTCATTTATTTAAAGTCCAAATTCTTATAAATTCACCTTGGTATGCCAAGGGTTACAATGTAATTGGATTGCAAGAAGAACAAGGAGGTCAAGAGCATTGGTAGGACTAGTGGGAGGAGATCAAAGTCAAGATGTTGGTTATGTACTCCTTCAGCATCTCTTGTAATATGAATGAATGAAATACACCTAGGAATGCCTTAATTCAATTCTTGGTGACTCAGAATTGAATCCGTTAGAAAGTCCATGATCATGCCATTTTATATGATTATCCATGTACGCATGAGATATGCATGGTTGAATGCAAATATGTGATATATGCATGTCAAATTGGATAATATGCAAAGTAAGACAATAATAGTAATTAAGCCGACCACAAAATCTTCAAATTAAATAATTAAGTTAGTAATGGTATAATTATGGTAATTATATCATGGCTCTCCATTGAGGTCATTGCTTAAGCAATTTTAAACACATGTATTATTAGCTATGGAAACATGGGAATAATGCATTTGTTTTAAGAGATTTCCTTTAGAGTAATTGTTAAGCATGAGATGTTGTAAGTATGTGAATGCTTGGTGGCCAATAATGGATGTGCCTGAGGTCATCAAAGTTAATTTACATGCTTGCTGGCTCAATGGGATCAACTTAACTAATGCAAGATAAACCAATAATGGATGTTCCTGAGGTTTTGAGCATTAGGGGCCAAATAAATGATTGAGCCTCATATGAGATGTGATGGGTAAGGAGTTGCTCACTTATAGTTTTATTGTGATTCCAATAATGGATGTGCCTGAGATTAATCAATAAGACTTTAAGAATTCAATCACCCACTAGAAATCCATCCAACTAGAATTTCTGTTTCCTACTTTGGAAGTGTAGAATTTGCCAAGTTAGTAGGAGGACCAATTTGATTAAAAGATCATAATCATTTTGGTTAATTACTTGATACATTTACTAATTGATCTTGTTATTTTCTGTAGTTTATATTCTGATAATAATGAGCACTCAACAACCACCACCATCCAATATCCTTGAGGGCATACTTGATCATAATAGGTTGATAGGACCTAATCTTTCTTATTAGCTTAGAAATCTTAAGCTTGTCCTGAACCTAGAACACATAGGATATGTTTTAGATTCAAAAATTCCTGGCCCCTTACCTCCAAGGGCCACTCCAGAGGAATTAAAAACCTTGGACAAGTGGGTTGTAACACCCTCCCGGTAACCACTCCGTACATCCCCCCTCTAGGTGTGGTGGTGTGTCGGTCGGGACAAACGTCGGAAAAAAAAAAAAAAAAAAAAAAAAAAAAACATAATTAACTCAAATATATATAAGAAACAAAAAAAAAAAAAAAAAATAAAAAAAAACCAACCAAGCAAACAAAAGCCCAAGCGTGGGCGATGGTAGAAGGAGGGAAGGAGGGGTCAGGAGAGAGAGAGCTAGAGAAAAAAAAAAAAATAAAATTTTAAATTGGGAAAGAGAGGAGTAGAGGCATTAGAAGGTTTAATGCCAATTAGAAAAAAAAAAAAAAAAAAATTCAAAATTTTTTTTTTTTTTTTTGTTAAGCGAAGCGGAGGCATTTGCATTTTTTTTTTTCGTTTTTTTTTTTTTTTTTTTGGCTTGTCCAGTTGATAAAAAAATAAATAAAATAATATAAAATAAAAATAAATTAAATTGAAAAAAAAAAAAAAAAAAAGAAAAAAAAAAAAAAAAGAAAAAAAATGAAAGCATGGTGATGAAAATAAATTATTCACAATTTTGGACAAATCAATCAAAATCATAATTTACTAAAAAAAAAAAAAAAAAAAAAAAAGACTAAAAATCAACAAAAAAATCAGCATCTTCCCCTCAAAAAAACAGCCATTCCCCTCCCTCTCCCCCCATCCCTCCATTTCCATGCTTCCTCAAAATTTCATGCCATTCACCCTAAAAAAAAAATCCCCTTCACACCAAAAAAAATCCACACCCTTGCAAAAAAAAGAAGAGCCAAAAGTTTAGGGAAAAAGTTTGGGCAAACAAGGAAAAAAGTGCATATTAAAACTAAACTATTAATTATACACTTTAAAAAAACTTTTATATGTTATGTTGTGAAAATGAAATGATAAAAATATGAAATGAACAAAATTGTATAAATGAATATAGAATTCATAATAATATATAATTAATGTTTTAATGTAGGAATAAAATGGAAAAAAAGATATATATATATATATATATATATATATATATATATATATATATATATATATATATATTGAAATATATATATATATATATATATCTTTATATATATATATATATATATTATATAAATGAAAGCTAATATGTTTTAAATTTTAATTGTAGGGAATTATTGAATTGTTGTTAAATTGCTAATAAAAAAAGTATTGTTAGCATTTTTGATTAATATTATTGATTTGATGGAAGGATTGATTATGGAAGGAAGGAATGACAAAAAGAAGGTGGGGAATGAAGGGAAGGTGTGTGCTGGAATGGTGATTGAGTATGGTGTGTAATTAAGTCCACCAATTGTTGTGGCAGTCCAATTTTTGTGTTAGTTTTTATTGGTTTGTTTTTGTGGACATGATATTGATTTTTTGATTAAGAAACATTGCCAAAAAAAAAGGATGAAAAAAACCAAAAAGAACTCAAAAAAAGAAACCAATGCAAAAAACTGGCAAACTTTTAGTACTGAAACTTAATTTAAGATTTGGTTAATTTTTTTGATAACTTTTATTGAAATTTTGACAAAACATACAACACTAAGTTAACAAACAAATTTACACAAACACAAAACAAACCAATCAACCCAACCCTTAATTATGGCCTGAACCTATTACTGTTCATGCACTATAGAGTTACTCTCTGCTCATGCAGTGTAGATGCAGAATGCATGAATTAGACCATATCTAGCCAGCTTGGAAAAACATAAAAAGAAAAAAAAAAAAAAAAAAAAAAAAACAAAAAAAAATCTTCAAAATAAAAAAAAATTTCACTTTCAACAGTTTATTATTCTTCACATCTCAACAGTAAAAGTGAAAAATGGAACAAATGTTGACTTGAAAAACTGAAACTTGGTTAACCAAACTGAATTTGAGCACACTTAATGTTATATGTTATGCAATGCCAAGTCAACAAGTCAATGTTTAAATTTTATTCTAACACAAACATTTTGTTGATGAATGAATTTTTTGACACCAAAAATTTGAAAAATAAAATTGAATATAAATAAAATAATAAAAGAAATAAATACCTAAAATTTGAAAATTTTAAAATTTTTAAATAGAATGGATTAGGATAGGAAGGGGCAAAATAATATTGGCATATGCAAATGATTTTTTTAGCCATTATGACTTTAATTTCATTACATTTTACATTTAGATTTATTGATTGAGACTATTTATTATTTGTGTGTTTGATGCTTGTTGTGGTAGATGGTGTGTATTTGTGGCCATGGTATTGTGCCGTGATGGCCGATATATCCGATATGAGTAGAGGCAGTACGAGTTACCCGTTGAGTGTAGGTTAATATATGAAAATATGAATGAAAAATGATGAAATGAAATGAAATGAAAAATGAAATGAAAAAATAATAAATAAATAAACATGCATATTATAATACAAATTTATGAATAAATATATTATTACATTATTTATTATTATTATATTATTTTAGCGTTATTTTATTTTTGCTTAGCGTGGCGCGTTGCCACGCAGTCTGATACCAGATCCTACTCCGTTGACAGTTCCAGTAGTCCAGATGAGTGATTACTGTGATTCCATTCTTAGGACTTCTACATTTGACATTTGTGTTGATTTTTTGATTTTTTTTTTTTTTTTTTTTTTTTTTTTTTTTTATTTTTTTTTTGATTTTTTTTTTTTTTTTATTTTTTTTTTTTTTGTATATTAGATTTTGTTTATAATTTTATGTGAAAATATGAAAATGATGATGAATGGAAATGATTATGATAATTATGAATATGAGAATGATTTGAGATGATGTGAAAATTGTATTGTTGAGAAGAAGATTTGATTGAGAATATTGAAGTTTTATATTATGAGATTTTTTGGATATTGGAGTTTGAGAAAATGGAATTTTTTTTTTTTTTTATTTTTTTTTTTTTTCCATTTTTTTTTTTTTATTAAATTTTTGATAAAATTGATAAATTTTAAAATGAATGAAATTTTTATAAAATGGTTTAAATAAATATAAATTCATAAATTATATATAAAAAGCAATAATTAAATTAATTGATTTTAATATATTTTGATTGTGTCATGGAAGGAGCATGATATGAGAGCCAGGTATTATATGCTGGCTTCTATGACTAATGAGTTACAAAAGTAGCATGAAAACATGCAAAGTGCAAATGAGATCCTTCTTCACCTATAAGAGTTATATGGTGAACATAGGAGGAATGCTAGGTATGAGATATCTAGACAATTATTCTGAATGAGGATGTCAGAGGGATAGAATGTAGGAGATCATGTCCACAAGATGATTTGGCTCATTGAGCAGTAGGAACATCTTGATTTTCACATGGATTTCCAACTATAGACAGATTTGATACTTTAGTCCCTACCAGAGTCTTTTGGAAATTTTGTGACATGTTGGTAATTGCCCAAAAGAATATGCCGGGCAATAAAAGAAAAGAGGTAGCTTTGGTTGCATTTTCTTCTTCAGTTGGAAAGTCCAAGAAGAAGGAGGGCAATAAAAAAAAGAAACCTCAAGTTCCTAGTCCTTTCAAGAAGATAGCCAAACGAAAGGGTAAGACCAAAGCTGACAAAGGAAAAGGAAAGTGTTTCTACTGCCAGAAGGATGGGCACTGGAAAAGGAACTGCCCAGAGTATCCAGCGTCTCTGAAGGACAAGAAAGATAAGCCTTCAGAAGGTATGTCTATATCTTGTTATTTAGATTCTGATAATGCTCTTAGTTTATCTACAACTTGGGTTTTAGATACTGGTGCAAGTTCTCACATTTCTTTTGATATACAGGAACCAGCAAGCAGTAACAGCTTGCAGGCACGGGATGTTAGACTCCGGATTGGCAATGGCTCAACTGTTGAAGCGTTAGCCACAGGGTCTAAATCTTTGTACATGTATGGACATGTTTTGTATTTAGATAACATTTTGTATATACCTGATGCTTTTAAGAACATAATTTCTGTATCTAGTTTGACTATGAATACAAATGATGTTTGTAATATTTATTTTGGAAATAAATATATTGGCTTGGTTTATATGCATAATGGACTTTATTATTTGGATAATAATAATAAATACAAATCTAATGCAAGCAATCTAAATGAATGTAATGCCATAATGAAAATCAACTCCAGTCCAAAACGTCTTTGGCACTTAAGATTAGGTCATATTGCAGAAGATAAGATTACAAGGCTGAAAAAATTAGGGATTTTATCTTCATTGGGTTCTGAACCTACTCCAACTTATGAATCCTGCCTTCAAGACAAAATGACTAGATCACCTTTTGTTGGACAGGGGTTAAGAGCTAAAGATGTTTTAGAACTAATACATAGTGATGTGTGTGATCCATTTAAAGAAATGGCTAGAGGCGGTTTTCAGTACTTTATTACCTTTACTGATGATAAGTCAAGATATGGGTATTTGTATTTGATGAAATATAAACATGAATCATTTGAAAAGTTCAAAGAATTTAAATCTAAAGTAGAGAATCAAACAAAAAAAATTATTAAAACTCTTCGATCAGATCATGGAGGTGAATACTTAAGTACTGAATTTGATGAATACTTAAAGGAACATGGAATTTTTTCCCAGCTGAATCCTCCAGGAACATCACAATTAAATGGTGTATCTGAAAGGAGAAATCGTGCCCTATTAGATATGGTACGTAGCATAATGAGCTATATTGACATGCCAATCTCCTTTTGGGGATTTGCATTAGAATCAGCTTTACATATTCTGAATAGGATTCCATCAAAGTCGGTCTCTTCCATGCCTTATGAGATATGGCATGGAAGAAAACCAAGTCTGAAGCATGTTAAGATTTGGGGTTGTCCAGCTTACATTAAAAAGCTAAACATTGATAAATTGGAAACCAAATAAGAAAAAGGTCAATTTATTGGATATCCAAAAGAAAGTTTTGGATATTATTTTTATTTGCCTACATTACAAAAGGTTGTGATAAGCAGAGATGTCATATTTCTTGAATAACAGTTTATTCAAGAAGGTGGCAAAGGAAGGCAAATAGAGTTAGAATTAGAGTATTCTGACCAACTAATAGATCAAATGGATATATATCCATCCAGTCAGCCTAAGCCTATTGATAACACATCTACAATAACTCATCGCAGGTCAACCAGAATATCTCACCCACCAGAAAGATATGATTTTCTTCATGAAGATGAACAAGAGTTATTTGCTCAAGAAGAAAGAAATCATGGAGATGATCCTTTAACATATGAAGAAGCTATATTAGATATAGACTCTTCTAAGTGGATCAAAGCTATGAAATCCGAAATGGATTTCATGTATAAGAACCAAGTTTGGGATCTTGTAGACCCGCTTAAAGGTATTGTACCTATAAGTAATAAATGGATTTTCAAGAAGAAAATTCATTCCAATGGAAAGGTAGAGACCTATAAAGCAAGGCTAATTACGAAAGGGTTTTGCCAAAGGCAAGGAATCGACTATGAGGAGATTTTCTCGCTTATTGCCATGCTTAAATCCATTAGGATTTTATTAGCAATAACTGCATACTAAGATTATGAAATTTGGCAAATGGATGTCAAAATAGCTTTTCTCAATGGAAACATTGAGGAAAACATTTTCATGGAACAACTTAGAGTTTTGAATCCCAATATCATTCCAAGGTGTGCAAGCTAAAACGATCCATTTAGGGGTTAAAACAAGCTTCGAGGAGTTGGAACATCCATTTTGACGAAGCTATTAAATCTTTTGGTTTTGTCAATGTAGACACCACATTTTGGTCGACCCTCAAATGCAAGGTTTTTTTAAAAGTTGAAACTTCATTATATTATCCGTTCTCGACCTATGACCCGAGCACAGGTAGCTTTTCCGAACTCACCAATGGTTTGTCTTCAGAATAAATCGATCTCACATTCAAGTTAGATTGCTTTTCGATCTCTTGGCCTTTGTCCGATGTGTCTGAATCGATATTGGACCTCCGGACCATTCAATCTTGAATGTTATTATTTTTTGATCCCTCTATGTTCAAATACCTCAAAATTCCAAATCTACACATGATATTGTGATCAAGTATCAAGTATCTCGCTCGAATTGTCCGAACATTCCTCAAGTAGAGCTAAGGTTTTATCCGATCCCTAAATAATGATTCCGACCTTAATAAGCTCAAGTCATTTTCAATTCTTTACAATTCTATCAAATCACTCTTCAAATGTTTTAAAGTTTCATTTGATATTTGGTCACGGCTCCGTCCGATCTCATATTCACATGTAATGTTTTTTCGATCTCTTGGAGCGGCTTGATGTTTTATAATTAATAATCGATCTCGGGTTTAATGTTCAACTGCATTCAATTGATTAAGTACTCAGGCAATTTGGTTTGGATGTTTTCCGATCTCATCAAGAAATTAAACATGAAAAGACTTAGATTCATTTCAAAATAAAATATACAAGTCATTCGGCTGGAGGATTTTCCCTAACCTGCTCTCTAGGTACATTATCAGTTCTATCATTCTCTCTCTCTCTCTCTCTCTCTCAGGCTCCTCCTCGCTCTCCTCTCCACCTCCAGGGACAAGATCCACCATCCAGGAGAAGTCTTCCTCAAGATAGCACCTCACGAGCTTGGCCAGAAGATCGCTATGAGCATTCACATAAGCACTAGCTTCTCTTGCCACGGCCTCTTCTTCTTTCACTTTGATCTCTTCGCTAAGGCGAGTGACATCGGTAGATCGACAGGCCCAAGCATCTTCAAGTTCCCACTCCAGTTCAGCTATCCTATCCTTATAAGACTTGATCCGATCTTCAATTTGGGCGATGTGGTCCTGAGCAGACGAAAGTTGGGCTCTGGCTGAAGCTGCATCCTGGACCACCTTTAGAATTTCTTGTCTTAAGAGATGGGCCTTTTCCCTAATTATATATTGGTTCACAATGCTCTCTACACTTAAGCTCATCGTCTGAGCCAGGAGATCGTCAATGCTATTCGAAACCAGTCTATTCCGATCTTCCTGAAAGTAGATAGTGGCACCCAGGACCTTGGCCAAGTCAGGATTCCCCCAAACTGAGCGATTCTTTTCCAGGGAGTGGATGAGGACCTGAGCACCACGAGAAAGGGTCCTTACGGTTGGTCGAGAAGATCCTCCTTCTGCACTTGAAGAAACCAGCGGAGGCTGTTGTTCAACTGAGGAGGGGAAGGAGTGATCTTTACCTCTGGGATTGGCTATTCTGGAGGTCGGAACGAAGAGCCAGGCATTTCTACCGAGTCCCGCCTCGGCATCTAGGAGGCAACAGCAGTTTTTATTTCTCGCACTTTTCGGGCGACCTCCCTTTTTTCACTTACGGCTCTCCTTCGCGCTCTCGCCTCCCGCCATACCTGCACAGAGAATAAGTTAGTGAGATCACCAAAGTTAGGAGACTGAAAATTTAGGTTGTACCGATCCTGGGTCCGAGGTCAGAGAGCTATAGCTCATAATCCTCACGGGCGATCATTTGCATTAGCCACCACTTCAGTCCGGCCATAACCGCATCCAAACATGAATACTTGTGAGTGGCTGCTTGACCCTTCAATTCCTTTACCATGGCATCCTCGTACTTATTAAGGGCGATCTTCTTTGGAACTGGAGGAACCAGGTACTGCCAACTGCGCGGGATACCCTCAAAGCCATTCGGGTCCTTACTCCTCAATATGAAGAACCGATTTTTCCAATTCTTCAACGAAGAGGGGAGATCGGTGAAAAGCCCGCAGTTCGGCTTGGCTTGGAAAAACCAATATTCATCGTCCTTCCATCGAGTGAGCCTATGCAACTCAGCAAAAACCTTTGCTGTGGGCTTGAGCTTTTTGGCCCGGCATAAACCTCTGAAAGCCACTAGAGTTCAGATGCACTTGGGCTACGCAAACCTGATGAAATTTCAGGACGACTCGGTAGAATCCATTTAAGGAAAACCGAAGCCCGGCTTTCAATTGTTCCTCATAAACTATGATTAGGTTAGTTTCTTTAAAGAAATGATCAGCTCGGAGATCGCTATGACATTTGATAAGCTCAAAGGAGTTAGTTCGAAGGTTGTATTCTTGGCTAATGGACTAGAGATCGATCTCCTTGAGAATCGATGGCAACTCGTCTACGGGTAAGTTCTCTTTCCCTGAAGAAGACGCTTGTTTTGATTTAGTTGCCCGACTATGGGCTGGGATAGAGGTTGTAGAAGGTTCGGGTCGCTCACTTGGTCTGGCCACCTCACCTTCGTCCAATGTCCATGAAATATGAACGAAAGGAGGACTAACAGCTCTTTGACCGTCGGTATTGCTCATTTCAGAAAACAAAAGTGAAACCAATCAGAAAAAGATCAAAATTCTTACCAGAGTATAAATCGACGCCGAAAAATTCTAAAAAATAAGGGAGAGTGTCAAAGTCGCTAGAGGAAGGTTTGAAAATGACATAAGGGAACAAATGGCTAACCTCGTCCTTATTTATACCCGCCCAAGCATTAAATGCTCATGAAGCCCCAAGTGACGTATCGGTTAGCGGAACCAGGCTGTTTCAATAACACGTCAAAAGAAGATTCTAGAAACATAGTAATAGGTCAGACAAATGAGATCGGTTAATGAAGGTCATCAGATCAAATAGGGTTCCGAACCAACGGATCGGCAAATGGCGATTCGTCTAGGGATCAGATTGAGCACATTTATCATAGATCAGAATAATAATCAATGCAATAATAAAACAAAAACATTCAAGTAAAATTTCATTTCATTTCCAAAAGATCAGATTACATCATTTGGGCGATCTCTCAAGATTAGATTACATCATTTGGGCGATCTCTCAAAAGATCAGATTACATCATTTGGGCAATCTCTCAAAATCAGCACTACATTCTAACTTAGACCACTCTTGAGCCTAGAATGTTAGCCTATGTCAAAGCCTAGTCTTGTGGCTGAATCAAAAGATGTGTTTGATCAGAAAGCCAGCAATAAATACTAGGCAGATGTATAGCTCAAATGGAGTTACTATGAATCTCATGATATTGAGCGGCGTCATTGTCGATGTCATTGACCAGAACCGAGCTGTGATCGAGACCCTCGAGATGGTGAGGAGCCAAATGAAATTCAAGAGGCGGTCACCAATATTAAGATTAAAATTAGCTATCCTCTTGTCAGAGATCGGTTTGCAAGCCATACCGATGGGCTGACCTGAGATTGGAGGGGTAGTTAGTTTTGACCTTGGTCAACCAATTAGTCTAGTTCGCTCACCGTCATCAGATGACACCCTCATGAACCTCTGATCACTAGAATTGCTCATTTTCAGGAGATCAACAAAGGAAGCATTCGAAAAAAGATTAAAGTGGTTGTCATGAGAAGAATTCTTTCTGGAAAGGCCAAGAATTGAGAAATAAAACATTGAAGATTCACCGGAGAAAGTTGTGAGTATGCAAAGGAAAATTCGTCAGCATATATATAGGGCCTTGGCATTTATTACATACAAAACTCAAAGCGGATGCATCAGTAACTGAAGAATTTATTGCTTTGACCGATACAGGTCAGATTGAAAGGAGAGATCAAAAAATAAGAGAGATCGGGAAGTAAGAGGGATCAGATGCAAGAGATAGAGATCGGAATAATAACCCTAAAATTGGTCAGTCACAATGGGAAGATCGAAAAAGCGAGGGATGACCTATAGAGATCAAAGAACTTAGGGAGTTGAATAACTTCTGATCAAGACCTTTAATTAGCTCCCTTCACCGTCAGATCCGAGTTAGTTAAAGCATTGTAGACATTATCTAATCCTCATCACACATCTCATTTGTAAGGATGCACTCCTAGCCGCCAGATTCCAAACGGTTAAAGTAGCCTAGTACATCTCGATCTATACCGTTGATTATAATTGTAAGGATGGATTTGGAGCCTTCGAATCAAAAGCAGATGACAGATTTAGTACTTTTTGTTCCCAGCCTTTGGATCCATTTTGTAAGGCAAGCCCCTTGAGCATTAGATTAAGGGGTGAAAGGACAAAAATTTTGAATGAAATCCCGACCCTCAATTTTGATTCTCTTTAATTCCCAGACATCAGATTATGTCCTTTAGAATCTAGGCCTTCCATCTCCTCCTGATGAGATCCTGACCCTCCATTTTGAGCACCCATTCCCTATAAATACCTGTATGCAATACTGTAAAAAGAGGGTGGTGATTATTGTGAAAAGACTCTGAACTTTGATATAGTCTTATAGCCTGTCATTAAAAGCTCTCAAAGCTTTGAGAAACTTTAGAAACCAGTTTTCTGAAGTATCTCATTTAAAAGAGCTTTAAATCCTGTGAGTCTCATTTTTAGTATCTGTGCATTGCCCGACGAGCTCAACTTCACCCCACTTCATCCCCATCACCTCGGGTTAGCTCAAGTTTTTCGGCCATCTCAGTCTTCAGCTCCCTAGGATTTGCTAATACTAGTGTTGGCCCACCCATCATCCTAACTTTTTACAGGTAAGCATCTAACCTGTCGTTTGTTGAATACCCTGGATTCGTTTTCTTAAGTTTTTTTTAAGTGTCTAGTCATACTGAGTCTTACAATAGGTTGTTTTAGCTCGTAATCATTATCTTTACTTTTTTTTATCATTCATGAATTTCATTTTAATTGTCGCCTCATTTTTATTTCCCTAAAAAATGAATGATCAAGTCATCGACAACTCGTAAATACTCTAAAGAGTATAGGTAGAAGTGCTGAAATGGTAGTTTTTAGTCCAAATGAATAAAAACAATAGGAAAGGGAGTGTAACTCGAGTAATCATAGAAAGGGTCAGAATAGGTTGGAAGGGGCGAAATGAGAAAATAAGTTATGAGATAAGGTCCTAGAGCGAGCTCAGACGATAAGACAATCGATCGAAAATCAAGACAAAGTCTGGACCTCGGGCAAGCAACCAAAAATGGACGGAGTCTAAAACCAAAGAGTTCGGATAAAGCAATCATGCGGAAGATCGGTAAGGAGTTCGGCTCAATGCCCGCCATCCAGTTATAAAATCCCATAGACCTGGAAAAGCCTTTTACAAGGATTTTCGTGTCTTTGATAATTCTTTCCAATATGAATGGGGTCGGGAGAGAGCCCTTACCCGAATTCCCAGTTTAGAATTCTAATAAAACACCGTTCTTAAAAATATGGGAGATCGGGAGAGAGTTCTTACCCGAATTCTCCACTTAAATTTTTAACAAAATATATTAAGAGTTCGGGAGACAGTTCTTACCCGAATTCTTAGTCTAAACTTTTAATAAAATATATTAAGAGATCAGGAGAGAGTTCTTACCCGATTTCTCAGCTTAAATTTTCAACAAAATACATTGAGAGATCGGGAGAGTGTTTTTACCTGAGCTCTTAGCTTAAACTTTTAATAAAATATATTAAGAGATCGGGAGAGAGTTCTTACCCGAGTTCTCAACTTAAATTTTTAATGAAATACACTAAGAGATCGGGGGAGAGTTCTTAATCGACTTCTCAACTTGAACTTTAACAAAATATATTAAGAGATCGAGAGAGAGTCTTTTCCTGAATTCTCTAACAAAAATTCTAATAAAATGTCTCAGATAAGGAGGGAACCCTTTCCCCTTCTAATCCTAATACTTTTATTATAAAACCCTTTATATGTTCTAAACAACGAGTCTGCGGGAGAGTTCTTCCAAAGTATCTCGAATATTATGTTGAGGCCCAATGGAGAGTCCTCCTCGAGGCACTCATATTTATTAGGCAAAATTTCCCAAAGACTATCACAACTTCAGTATTCATATTAATCCACAAAATACCCATTATAAAACACCTATTCACTAAAGGGTCATCTTATGTACTCGTGTCCTTGAGCGACCCGTAATAGTGAAATATTAAACATTCCTTTTATCCATTACAAAGGATTAACATCATCATTTTACCCCCCCCCCAATTATTAATTTCAATTTATAAAGAGCACATCATTAAATCTGCTTACCCTCATCGAGGGACGAGGTGGGGTGCCTAACACTTTCCCTACCCGTATATGGACTCCGAACCTAGAATCTCTATTTTCAAAGTGGTTCTTAATTTTACAGACAGTTTTCTTTAATTTTCCTTAAAATTAAAGTGAAGACTCCTCACTTTTTTCCACTTCGGTGAGAATCATCCTGCGATCACAAAGTGCTTGCGACAATAAAAAATGAGGATGATCCATGTGTTTATAAGAAGGTTAATGGGAACGCCATCACTTTTCTTGTCTTATATGTAGATGACATATTATTAATAGGCAATGATATAGGCATGCTTACAACTGTGAAGGTATGATTATCAAATACATTCTCCATGAAAGAGTTAGGGGAAGCAACCTATATTCTTGAAATTCACATCTATAGAGATAAAGCAAAAAGAATAATTGGTTTATCCCAAAGTCTATACTTGGAAAAGGTATTAAAAAGATTTAACATGCTTGATTTCAAGGGAGGATTATTACCAGTAACGCATGGTATTCATCTTTCTAAGGACATGTCTCCTAAGACACTTAAAGAAAGAAATAAAATGGCTAGGATTCCATATGCTTCGGCTATTGAAAGTTTAATGTATATAATGTTGTGTACTAGGGCGGATATTGCATATGCTGTTAGTTTGACTAGCAGGTTTCAATTTAATCCAGGCTATAGTAAGTTTAACTTCTTTAACAAGACAGATTATAGTATCAAAACTAAAAAAAGAGACATTCATATTACAAAGCCCTTTGAAACCATAAAGCTTTTAACTCAGTCTTCTTTAAACAAGCATAAAGCCAAAGGATACAATTATGTCCACATAGTATTAGTACAAGTAGGAATAAAGCCTTTAACTAAAGAAGGTCTAAACACCTCAATTTTAATTGTCTTAAGAGATGCATGGTTTTACGACTTTTAAGATTCTTTGCTTAGTTCTGTTGAGTATAGTTTATGCCCTGGTCCAATTTCTTTTGAGTGTTATCCAAATTTAACTATACCTTTAAATGATAAGAATTTGCTTGATAGTCTCATTTTACAAATAAAAACTCATAATTACGAAATGCTTCCTGGATCTATTCTTGTTGCTTTAATTTTTAATGTTTATTACAAAGCCATAATGACTACTTTTGCTTCTAAAGCTCTTATTCACAGTCAGAAAGGAGAAACCCTCCTCTGCCAAACTAACCTTACTAAAGCCAATGCTATCATTCCTAAGTCTATCAAATGGAATGAAGTATCTTTCTTGGAAGAATGGATTTTAGAAGGGGCCTCAAAACCCAAACTGGTGTCTCCCCAAGCCCAAACATACAACTTAAACAAACCAATTTTACGAATTTGTTTAAGTTGTGTGTTTAGGCTTGAAGGACACACTGATTTGGGTTTTGAGGCCCCTTCTAAAATCCAATCTTCTGGGAGAGATAATTAATTCCATTTGACAAACTTAGGAATGACAGCATTGGTGTGTGTATGTGTGTGTGTGTATATATATATATATAAATAATAGATTTTATTTGGATTAAGGTGAGACTGAAAATTATAACATGGTTAATTTTTATATTCATAAAAATTTTATTAATATCAAAATGATTCTAGTATGATGAGAATGTTGGGTATATTTAATTAGTGCTTATTTTAATTCTTAAAGTTTTATAAAGTTATTTTTTTAATATTTCTTAAATTTTTTAGTATTTCATTTCATTGTAATAATTTAAGAATTACAAGTCTTAAAAATTAGTAAAATTTTTAAAATTATATTATAAAAAATAAAATTATAAATATATTATGCAGCACAAGAGCATAACGATGCTAATTAAGTGTAGCTTAGGTCTGTGCTCTCTGGCTAGTTTAATGACAGGTAGTTAACGGTTAAGCACTGAATGTTGACACCTATATTCAATTTCACAAAATAAAACTGAAAGTTATAATTATTTTTAAATAAATTAAAATCCGTAAGTATACTCTTGAGCCTTTAGCTATTTACATAAATCAAAATAAAAATAAATTTAAATATTATACTATTTAAATAGAGAGTAAATATTTTAATTGTATATAATTTAGAGGTCAAAGGCCCAAATAAGCAATTAATATATGTACATGGGATCAATTCAATCCAAAAGTTTTTAATTCTAACATAGCTCAGACCAAATATAATTAAAACTTTTTTTTCTTACAAATGGTTCTAATTGAAATTTAAATTCAAGAGTTTGCAACCCTTTAAGGTCCTCCAATACTATTGAGCTAATAGATTATTGGTACAATTAACTTATTTTTTACTGCCTAAGATTAGATTTCACACAAGTAATTTATAATCTCATGCATGATCTCATGCTCTCAGTTATTTTTTGTTTTGTATGACCTCAATAAAGGCATGTCCACATTTAAATTACTTCCAATTAAAAATTAAAAGTAATTGGTATGGCTCATGCTAGCATTCATTGTGTACCTTACTCGCAATTTGAATTTATTTTAAAAATTAACACTTAGAAAGAAAATTAAAAAATATAGGCCACACATTTTTTATTTTAGTTGGGCCAATAAAATAACCTTTTAAATTATTATAACATAGGCTAATTAAATTTTCTATTTAATTTGGCCAATAAAAAGTCAATATTTTAATAATATTAAAATTTTTTGTGCCAAACATGAAAGTACATTGGATACATACTCACATTTAAATTACTTCTAACTAAAATTAAAATTAAAATTTTAGAAGGGTGGCAATGCCTTTCAGTTCCTTTAAGTCTATCATTGGCAAGTGGTAATAAACAAAAAAAAAATTAAAAAAAAAAACTAAAATGAAAGTTATAGACCTATGATAATTTTATAAATTATTGAAAATTGTAAATTTCAATTTAATTTTATTAAAAAACTAATTCAATATAAAAATTAATTAAATGAATTCTTTTTAATTATATTATTTTTATTTAGGATCTTTTGCCTAATATATCTCTTTCAATAGAATAGTGAAAATGAATTTTATTTTTATTATTTTATACTAAACTTTTTTATTGATTTAATGCAATTATTTTTGTTTATTGACCACATTTTTGTACTTATTTTAAATTGATATGTATTAGTCCATTGTTGATGCGGCTTGCATCAAGGCTTGATACAAAAAGAAAATACAAATGTTGCTGATCTTTGATCTCTAGAGCAGGCATTAATTTTGCTCTTGGTGAAATCAAGGTGGCATTGCAATTCTTGGTAGCTACGATAAAATTCACTAATAATAGCAAAAAGTTTGTCAAGTTCTTCAATTGATTTAAACAAATGAGGTCCCTTTGGTTCATCCGCTTAGGCGGTGGTTGTTGTTGTTGTTATTAGTTAGGTACCTAAAGAGCAATAATTATGAGCTCTTGTGGTTTGCCAAAAGAGTAATTTTGAACTCAATGGTACAATTATTGTGTTACAAAATATGACTGGTTTGATAGAGATTCGATTAAATGGGAATCAATTCATAGGTCCTTTATTCGAATTTATATTAATAGGTTGAGAGATAATCAATTCATAGGTATTGTTCTAGCAGAACTTCTTGTGGTTGTATTTTGTTATTATTTATTTTGCAGTGATAATTGGTGTTGGAGGGGGAGCGACCATCATCGTCAAGTGAAATACTTTACAAATGTTGCTGATGTTTGATCTCTAGAGCAGGCATTAATTTTGCTCTTATTGAAATCAAGGTGGCATTGCAATTCTTGGTAGCTACGATAAAATTCGCTAATAATAGCAAAAAGATTTTCAAGTTCTTCAATTGATTTAAACAAATGAGGTCCCTTTGGTTCATCCACTTAGGTGGTAGTGGTTATTGTTATTGTTGTTGTTATTAATTAGGTACCTAAAGAGCAACAATTATGAGCTCTTGTGGTTTGCCAAAAGAGTAATTTTGAACTCAATGGTACAATTATTGTGTTACAAAACATGACTGGTTTGATAGAGATTTGATCAAATGGGAATCAGTTCATTGGTCCATTATTCGAATTTATATTAATAGGTTGAGGGATAATCAATTCATAAGTATTGTTCTAGCAGAACTTCTTATGGTTGTATTTTGTTATTATTTATTTTGCAGTGATAATTGGTGTTGGAGGGGGAGCGGCCGTCATCGTCAAGTGAAATACTTTACAAATGTTGCTGATCTTTAATCTCTAGAAAAGGCATTAATTTTGCTCTTGGTGAAATCAAGGTGGCATTACAATTCTTGGTAGCTACGATAAAATTCGCTAATAATAGCAAAAAGATTGTCAAGTTCTACAATTGATTTAAACAAATGAGGTCCCTTTGGTTCATCCACTTAGGTGGTGGTTGTTGTTCTTGTTATTAGTTAGGTACCTAAATAGCAACAATTACGAGCTCTTGTGGTTTGCCAAAAGAGTAATTCTGAACTCAATGGTACAATTGTTGTGTTACAAAACATGACTGGTTTGACAGAGATTCGATTAAATGGGAATCAGTTCATAGGTCCATTATTCGAATTTATATTAATAGGTTGAGGGATAATCAATTCATAGGTATTGTTCTAGCATCACTAGTGAACCTTTCCATGCTTTCTGTTCTTAATTTGACTGATAATCTAATTCAAGGGCAAACACCAAAATTTCCTATTAAAGTTAGCATGGATAACAATTATTGGTTATCAGATGAAATGAAATGAATATAGATAGACAAAGAGAGTGACGGATAAAGAGACATTACGGAGAGAGAGGGCAGAGAGATGAATGAGATGACAAAGACAGAGAGAGTGTTCTCTCCACATGGAAGAAGAAAGAGAAATTTTTTTATATTTTTTATTCCACCAAAGCATGCATGTACATGCAAGCTTTTGGTCAGATATACCATCGGAAAGTGGCCTGAGGGAATTTGAATTGTGGTAAATTGAAGTTGAGCACTTTTTGTGATATAAATTGAAGTTAAGGGACGATAATGAAATAACTCTCAAAGTTGAGGGACGATAGATGAAATTTAACTAATTGTGAGAGTTTATTCAAAAAATGCTCATATTTAACTACTCCAAATTAAAATTAAAATTTAGGAGAGCGTTGGGCCTGTTAGCATTTAGATCTAAGTATCTTGTATACCTTACTCACAATTCAAACTTTTTTTAAAAAAACAAAATTATTACTAAGAGGAAAATAAAAGTATGGGCTATTAAATTTTCATTTTAGTTGGCCAATAAAATTAATCTTTTAAATTATTAGATATAGGCTCACTTTGCATTGATACTTGGTTAATAATTTTTTAATATTATTTTAATAAATAAGCCAAAGTTTTTTTTGGATAAAATTGGAAGTAAAATAGAGATATTAGTTAGAAATCTAAGGCACACACAAATCTACTACTTTGATTGTAATACTCTTCCCAATCACAACCGCCTTTAAAAAGTCAAGTTGGCCCCATAAAAACTTCAACGGTGCAAATTGAAAGATAGTTAGGTAGGCTTTATGTACAACCGCTAAGATCAAGGCTTAAGGTTCATCATTAGCAATGATATAAATACAGATGCCTATGCATTAGCCTTGATGGACCTCAAGTTCATGTCCAACATCGAGTTTTCAGGGTTTATTATTAAAATAATGTTAATATATGGTGTGCTAAAACACACCACTTTGATTAATGTTTTCATAAGCAAGTTATCCCATCATTTGAGAGAGAAAAAAAAATGCTCAAGAAAAACCACTTCAATTGGTGCTTTCATAAGCAAGTTACAAAATGCTCAATAAAATGCTACTTCAATTGGTGTTTTCATAAGAAGTTGTTACATCATCACATAAAGAGAAAATACTCATGAAAATGCCTGTCAGATGGATAAATTTTGACAATTGTCACTGAACTTATCTAGTTATAACATTACAGTCCCTTAACTTAAAAATGTAACATAAAATCCCATCAACTTTTAAATTTTGCACAGTAAAATCCCTCTAACCTCCAATTATCAGTTTTTTAGTTAGACTCTGACCTGGACAGTTCCAGCATAGAGCTTAGTCAGTATTTCTCTTTTCTCTCTCAAGCTATGTGTAAATTGAATCATTTTTCTCTTTATAGATAGAATAATTTTTCATGCCTAAAGAGAATAATTTTACACTTTGTATAAGAGATGAGAGAAAAATGTTGACTAAGCACCATGCGGGAGCTATTCACATCAGTTTCTAACTGAAAAAGCAGTAATTGAAAATCAGGCAGATTTTACTGTGCAAAATTTGAAAGTTTAGGAGGTTTTATATTACATTTTAAAGTTAAAGGACTATAGTGTTACAACTATATAAGTTCAAGGACAGTTATTGAAATTTATCCCTATCAGATTGCTATTTTCTTAAGTATTTTCTCTCTCTCTCTCTAGTGATAGGACAACTTCCTTATGAAAACGTAAATCAAAGTGACATTTTCTTAAGCATTTTTTTTTAGCTTGAATAACTCGTGGGAGGGAACTTTTGTTTCACAAGAAATGCCAGTCAAAATAATGTTTTTTTGAGCATCTTTTGGACTTGACTAACACATTGAAGACAACTTTTATGGCACAAGAAAATAGGATAAATTTTAACAACTGTCCCCGAACTTATATAGTTATAACACTAAAGTCCTTTAACTTTAAAATGTAACATAAAACCTCCTAAACTGTTAAATTTTACACAGTAAAATCCCTCTGACTTTCAATTACAGATTTTTCAGTTAGAAACTGATATGAATAGCTCCCGCATGACACTTAGTCAACATTTCTCTCTCCTCTCTTATGCAAAGTGTAAAATTTTTCTCTTTACGCATGAAAAATTATTCTGTTTATAGAGAGAAAAATGATTCAATTTACACATGGCTTGAGAGAGAAAAGAGAAATACTGACTAAACTCAATACTGGAACTGTCTAGGTCAGCATCTAACTGACAAACTGGTAATTGGAGGTTAGAGAGATTTTACTATGCAAAATTTGAAAGTTGATGGGGTTTTATGTTACATTTTTAAGTTAAGAGACTGTAATGTTATAACTAGATAAGTTGAGGGACAGTTGTCAAAATTTATCCCAAGAAACTATTAGTCAAAGTAGCAGTTTTTTGGGATAAATTTTGACAACCGTCCCTGAACTTATCTAGTATAATATTATAGTCTTTCAACTTAAAAAATGTAACATAAAACTCCTTTAACTTTCAAATTTTGCACAGTAAAATCCCTCTAACATCTAATTGTCAATTTTTGAGTTAGACGCTGACCTGAATAGTTCTAGCATTGAACTTAATCAATATTTCTCTTTCTCTCTCAAGTTATGTGTAAATTGAATCCTTTTTCTCACTGTAAACATAATAATTTTTCAGGTGCAGAGAGAATAATTTTACAATTTGAATAAGAGAGGAGAGAGAAATGTTGACTAAGAGCCATGTGGGAGCTGTTCATATTAGTTTTCAACTGAAAAATCAGTAATTGAAAGTTAGAGGGATTTTACTATGCAAAATTTAAAAGTTTAGGGGGTTTTATGTTACGTTTTAAAGTTTAAGGACCGTAGTGTTACAACCATATAAGTTCAGGGATAGTTATTGAAATTTACCCCAGTTTTTTGTGCTGTCAAGCAAATATTGTATTTGAAATTAACATTATGCTTAAGGAAATTTAATATAAATATTTGTTATGATATAAATTTTTGAAAAAAAAATAAAATATGAAAATAATATTTTTAATAATTTTATTAAGGCTTGTTAGCTAAGAAAAGCAAAAAATTATCGTGCTTTGGCAATTTTATGCAATTATTTCATTCTTGGCACAATCGCCAAAATTTCAAAATGCATAAATTTTTTATCAAAAATTGAAATTAGATTTGTAGGATTGTGTCCCAATCTTACGTGGCACTCCAGCTAGCGTTTTTTTATTATATATTAGTGGTCCCACTTAACCCATAAGCTAACTTAAGCAGGGTGTGCAGTTTTTTATTTGAATTGAAAAATCAAATGAAATCAAACTAATTCAGTTCAATATCATTCATAAACCAAAAATCTAACCATTCATCTAGTTTGTATAGAATTATGTAACTAATTCAGCCAACATCTCTCAGCCATGCTAAAACACTCATTCACCTAACATCTCTGCCATTACCAAGACACCCATTTACCCATTCCCATTTGCCTTACCTCACCCAACTTCATAAACCTAGTAATGTTGCTACCCCTACCCTCCCTAAACCATGCTAGAACACCTATTGTTTCTCCCTTGATCCCTTTCTTAGTTTTTGTCGATTCCTTATCTGGGGATAAATTTTAAGGACTGTCCCTGAACTTATCTAATTGTAACATTACAGTCCCTCAACTTAAAAATGTAATAAAAAATCCCATTAACTTTCAAATTTTGCACAGTAAAATGTCTTTAACTTCTAATTACTAGTTTTTCAGTTAGACGCTGACTTGGACTTCCAGCATGGAGCTTAGTCAGTATTTCTCTTTTCTCTCTCAAGTTATATGTAAATTGAATCATTCTTCTCTCTACAGATAAAATAATTTTTCATGCGTAAATAGAATAATTTTATATTTTGCATAAGAGAGGAGAGAGAAATGTTGACTAAGTGCCAAGCGGGAGCTATTCACATCAGTTTCTAACTTAAAAATTAGTGATTGAAAGTCAGAGAGATTTTACTGTGCAAAATTTGAAAATTTAGAGGGTTTTATGCTACATTTTAAAGTTAAAGGACTGTAGTGTTACAATTATATAAGTTTAAGGACAGTTGTTAAAATTTATCCCCTTATCTGGTCATTCTTTTATCTCCACTCTCCATAGATTATCGCTTCTCATGTCTTAGTTTTAATCTTGCCTTAGGCTCAAGTCTTTGACAACTTCACTGCACTTCATTGCCATAATGGCTACATCATCAGCTTTAGTTTTAATCTTTTATCTTAATTTCTCTCACACGTCATGATTCCATAGCTCCAATCTCGAATCCTTCTCTCTCAAATGCTTGCATGTTGAATTGATGGCAGTAATCTTGCTTGTGTGAGCTTGGGTATTGCATTTTAATTAATGAGTTTAGTTTATTATTCTTCATATTGGAATGATATATTATTTTAAAGACAAACAATTTGTATACATATATAAAGATAAACAATTTATAAAGTAAAAATAATATGAAAAAATGTCAATCCTAAAATTGAAACGTTTGGAGTGTGAATTCTATACAAAATGTCTATATACTTTTAACTCATTAAAGAAAATGCTGATATATCACTTATCAGTTAATAAATCTTATTCTCTTGAATTGGATTAGTTGATGGATGGGATGACACTCTTATTCAAAAAGTGTAAGCAATTTTCAAAAAAATTAAAAAATTAATGGAACAATGCCAATCCTAAAATTGATCGTGTGTAAAATTTAAATTCTATACAAAGTATTTATATGGTTTTGACTCTTTGAAGAAAATAAAAAAGTTAAGATATCACTTTTCAATTGATAATTGATGTTAATTATTTTGTAAAAGTTTGTGAAACTATTGTTTAATATTATTTGTTTTTCTTGATATGGTTAAATTATTTCTATAATTGCAATGTCATTGTGTAATTTGCACTTTGCATTATTAAATTTAAGCCCTATTGGCTGAAAAATCCAAACATTTACGTTTATTACTCATTTTATTCAAAACTTTCAATTTTAAATAATTTAATCATAACTTTTAAAATTGAATAAAATTTTATCCAAAATCCAAATTTTAGTTTGTGATTTGGACTTTTGACACCTGGGTAGCCAGATGACATGCCATTTAACATTTTCTAATAAATTTAATTTACCTTATCATTGACCTATTAGCTAGATAAATCAAATTTTTTCGTTTGTTAATTATTTTATTCAAACCTATTAATTTGGGCAATTAAACCAAAATTTTCCAAATTAAAGAAATTTCATCCAACACCTAAATTAGAATTTGATAAATTATAATTTAGTCTCTAATGTTTGATGAAACCTTACAACTTAGTCTTATATTTTCAAACCAAGCAATTTAATCCTTGAGATTTGACAGAACCTATAACTCAGTCTCTTAATTTAACTTTTATAGTTAAATAGCATAATAAATATATTATTCTATCCAAATTAATTCTTCTTTATGTCAAGAATTTTCTAAAATTGTTTTGGAATCTTTCTTAAGTTTTCCCATATTTATTTCTTGTTTAAGATTTTATTCAATGAAAATTTGATGTGCTGATGAAATAAAATTAAAAAAAAAAAAAATTCTTGCACCGGAAGAACAAAGATCTAGTTAGATTGGGTTTATGAGTTATTACTCGACCCACGAGATCTCTCGCTGTAGCTTTGATCTTGGTATTGCCAATGACAATGGATTTGTCTGAGGATATGTTGGCAAATGGAGGTAGGTCCCGACTCGATCATAGTCTGTAACGACTCAATCGGGGTAAGGAAACTTGTGGCTTCTCATTTCTCTCTTTTAGAAAATATATAAAGTTAGGGGTATTTTGGCCATTGTTACTATAATTAACAATCAATTGGATAGCGGGACTAAGTTGTAGGTTTGTCAAATTTCAGAGGCTAAATTACTTAATTTTGAAAATATAGTGATTAAATTATAAGTTTTACCAAACTTGAGGACTAAATTATAATTTATTTATTAGAATTTGAGGATAAAATGTTTGCATTAGATAAAATTTTTCAATTTTGAAAGGTTTGATTTAATTGTCTAAAATAATAAAAAAAATTGAATAAAATGAGCAATAAACGTAAAAGTTTTATTTTTTAACCAATCGAGTTAAGTAATGAGGTAGAATAAATTTATTAAAAAAAATGTTACATGACACCACCGAGCTATGCAAGCAGGAAAAGTTAAAATCCACAAATTATATTATAGGTTTAAAATAAGATTTCTTTAATTTTGAAAGTATTATTAAATTATCAAAAATTAAAAGTTTTGGTTAGAATAAGTAATACATTAAAAGGTATGGATTTATTCTGTCAATCCGCCTAAATTTAAAGAAATATTATTGATTTATTTTTAATTATGTTTGAATTAAGATATATATTATAAAATTTTAAAAATAATTTAAAAAAAAAAACTAAAGAAGAGTGTTTAGGGGTGGGGTGTAGTGCGTGGTAAAGTCGTAGAAGAGAAAAAGCTTTGGATAAATTAGCACTCTTGTACACATTAACAATCCTCAAAAAAATTTATAAAAAAATAAAATAAAAATAACAAAGTAAAAAAATTAGTTACTATTTATACAAAATATCTATTTGCTTTTCACTATTTAAAGAAAAAAAAATTAAGATGTCACTTATTAATTGATAGTTGATATAATTTATTTTGTAAAAGTTTGTGAAATTATGTTTTAATATTGCTTGTTTTTGTTAATATTTGCCATTTGCATCATTAAATTTAAAGAAAATATTATTATTTATTTTTAATTTTATTTTAATTAAAATATATATTATAAAATTTTAAAAAAAATATCTAAAAAAAGTATTTAGGAGTGAATGTGGTGCGTAGTAAAACCATAGAATAAATAGGCATTGAATTAAATTGACATTTTTAAATAAATTAACAATCTGTACAAAATTTATAGAGAAAATAAAAAAAAAGCATGAGTTACTGAATAATAGTAATAAAATAATAAACAAAATATTATTAAAAAAAGTTTTTAATAAGAATTAAAATATATAATAATTACCGATAAGTGATCGAATTAGCGGTATAGAGCTGATCTTTAGATGAATTTTACTTGTAAAGTTAAGAGTTTAAATTTTAAAGCTCTCCTTGTTCGAAAGAGATTTACCTGAATATCACTTATGGTGTGAATGTAAAATACAAGGTAATTAAATTAAGAAATATAATAATTTATTAAAAAAAATTAAATTAATCAAGTTTAATTAATCATACTAAAATCGTTTTCATAAGTTATTGAATTAAATATTAATAAAATTAATTAAAAAAATCCAAATTTTGATGAATTTTGTGGTCCCATTTGTTTAAGTTGACAATTCATGCTACATTTTTGCGCTGACTTAAGCCCACTACATGGCTACACCCTTTTAAGTTTTAACTTTCAAAGAAACAAGAATATAACAAACTTTTAAAATTAGCAGAAGAAAAAGAAAATTATGTTTATAAATTAATCATATTATTATGTTTTTTAATTTTATCGCGATTTAATGAAATTGATGACCTAAATGTTGACATAACCAATTAATGGCAATTTGAGTTTTTCACTTCAATAATAATAATAATAATAATAATAATAATAATAATAATAGTTAATTTAATTTATTATGTTAATTTTTTCTGAATTGATTTAAAAATAATTAAAATTATTGATTTATAAAAAAATTAATAAAATGACATTTGTTAATCGGTCTCTTTGCTCTTCCTCTCCTTTCCCTAATCATCTCTTTCTTCTTCTCCCTCGGCTCTCTTTCTGTCTCTCTCTCTCTATTTAGCCCCACCCCCAACCCTTTATCTATCTCAGCCATGTCGATGTTCTTCAGCCCTCCAGGCACCTCTTTTATTTCTCCCTCGCTTTCTCTCCCACCCCACCCAAAAATTGTAAAAGTTATGTTCCGGAGATAAGTATCTGAATTAATCCAAGCTTCATCACAAATCGCACAAAAAGGTTGACAGTCACCAAGGAAGCACGATAGGTTCAATTTAAGCCTCTGTCTGGAAATTCTATCAGGCTTTGTATATTAATAATTTTGGCCTTTATCTGAAATTTCTTTCTGGCTTTGTATATCTTAAAGGAATTTGCCATTAACCCAGCATAATCTGGACATAATTTTCTTAAGTACAATTATTGCGCATTCAAAGCCTTTTTTATTCATTTCTTTTTCTAGCAAAATCATATACTAAAATGGTAATCTCATTTTACCTAAACAAATAAGAGCACAATTGGGTTTGATTTGAGCTTGAATTAGCTAAGAATTAATGAGAGTTGCGCGGCTGAAGCTAGTGGAATCATGTGAGAAGAAAAGCAGTATACATTGCACTCAAGGATAGGTCTCCATAATTTAAGTTTGGGTTGTCGATGAGGAAAGATGAAGAGAAGTAGCACGATCTAAGCTGGTGAGGAAGCAAAGAAAGATGGCACCCACTACAAGATTGAGCTTAACTTGAGCAGCAGTGTGGCAGGGTGGATTTTGCGAAGGAGAGGACAAGGATGGGCATCTCTGTCA
This sequence comes from Hevea brasiliensis, assembly GCF_030052815.1. Classification (NCBI taxonomy): domain Eukaryota; kingdom Viridiplantae; phylum Streptophyta; class Magnoliopsida; order Malpighiales; family Euphorbiaceae; genus Hevea; species Hevea brasiliensis. The sequence continues at coordinate 7,895,447 of NW_026614585.1, forward strand.
ACGTAGAGAGAGAAGCGGCAACGTGGATGTGAAAGTAAGGAACAACAACAATATCATGAGATTTTGAAAGAGACAAATGAAAAATGGATAAAAATAAAAATATTTTTTAAAAAATATTACACTGAAATTCTGTTTTATAATATTATCACGTCATTAACAAATATCATTTTATATGTAACATTTTACATTAATATATAGCATATAAATTATTTAATAGTTATTTTATTAATATTAACACATAATATTTTATACGTAATATTTTGTATTGATATATAATATATAAATTATTTAATAATTATTTTATTAATAATACAATAAATAATTATTATAAAATAATTTATAATATATTAATATATATTAATTACATATATTTATATCTACATTATATATAAATTGATTTTAATTATTTTTATGATGAAATATTTATTAAAAAATTTAAGTGAGGAGAATAATAAAAATGAGATTTAAAATAATTAATAAAAAAATTCAAATATTATATTATTTTTATATATTAAAATTAAAAATGTATATATATATAGATTAAAATTATTAACAAATACATGTATTTGCACAACTAGTGTACTACTATGGCCGGAGAAAAGAGATGAAGTAACTGAATTTTATGGGCTTTTGTATTTTCTTTGGACTTTGGATACAGATGAAGAAGAAAGGAGAAGAAGGGCTCTTCGCCAAACAGGGCGATCTGTGCTAAAATTATTATTTTTTGCACCAATGACTAATGTCAACATTGCAGCCTAACTTTTCAATGGAAATTAGATTTATAATAAAAAAAAAACAAAAATTAATGTGACATTTTATTGTCAAAATTAAAAGTAAGTGATAAAATGGAAAAAAATAAAGTGCAATTAAGCTAATTTATTTACCCTTAATGTTTGAACTTCAAAAGTTAAAAGGAAAACTGCAAGTTTAGAGGAGGATGTAAAGAAATGTTATATATATATATATCAAATTATTGTAAAGTGAAATTAAGATATTATTAAATTTACTAATATAATAATTTATTGGCTAAATTTGAAATATATTTTAATTTCAATCTATAAGAATTAAAATATATTATAAGACGTTTACAAGAATTAAGGCATATTATAAAATGTTTTAAAAGTTTAAGTGCTACAAAAAAATTTTGATAAAATTTAGGAATAAACTTATATATTCTGTCTATATAATTTTGGATAAGCTTCTTAACTCTATTAAAAGGGTTGCTAATAAAAAAATTAAAAAAATATATTTCTATATAAAAAATAAAGCATAAGATATATCATTATCATGTTTATTACAATTGAAACTAATTAAATTTAAAAATATATTTGTGAATGTAAAGTAAACAATAAAACATAATAAATTTACCAGTCAAGATGGTGACCTAAAAATAAAAATATGTCCACTTACTTGATCAATTCAGATTCAATCCTTTTTATCTGTATTTTTTTATGTGCTATTTTTTAATATTAATTTTAACACTGTTTATAATAAGTTTTTGTAGATAATGGAAGATTTTAAGCTAGGTTTTAAAACTATATAATTATATTGAGAGAATTCGTAATTTTTTAAAAAAGAGTTTCAGTTTCTACGTTACTCCAATATGGCAATTGTCAGAATTAAAAAAAGTTCTCTCTCCTCTCTCTTTCTCTCCACGAAGTGAATTATACCCACACCATATACTTATATCTCACTTACTCTCCCTCTAATCTAACGCCCAAGCTCTTTCCAGCTTATTAAAAAAAATTACTTTTTTAAATATATTAATAAAAAAAAAATATTAAAAAATAATTTAAAATTAAATTTAATAAATTTTAATTATAAAAATATTAAAATAATAAAATAATTTTTTTAAATTATTATTATTTTTAAATAATATTTAAAATAATACTTTTATTTTAAAAAAATAGTTTTCATCCTTTAAACAAAATACTAAATACACACTAACTCAAAGCTCCATCCCAATAAATAAAGAAAAGAACATGTCAGATTCTAGCTATGAACAAATTAAATCAGACTTCAAATTTTCAATTCAAATAAATTTTGAAAAAAATCTTACAAATTTTTCCATAAAATCACATGGGTAGTATTTGATATAAATAAATTTCATGAATTTTGTGTAACTCATTTATAAATTTAAAATTTTAGTATTTGATTTAAATAAAAATTTATTTAGAATTCTTAATAATTAATTTTATAAAATTTTTTATAATTAAACTAAATTTTGTTAAAATTAATAAAATTTATAAATAAATTTCAAACTTAACATTTTATATATTTTAAGTGATAAAATTATTCTCCTATTATATATTATTTTATTTTATTTTATTTATTTCAAATATAAAATTTATTTTATTTAAAATAAATTTTATATTTAATATAAAATATATCAAATAAATAAATTCATTCACAAACATATTTTATTCAAATAAATAAATTCATTTACAAATAAATTTTATTATTAAATTCATTTATAAATGAAATGAATTTCACTATATAATTGAACCAAACATATTCATAATTTCAATTCAAATAACAACAAAATTAATGCAATTCAATTGAACACAATAACAGAACAAAATCTTTAGGGGTTTAGGAAAAACAAATATAAATCCTATCAAGTTTCATATGTTAGCCATACTGGGTAACGAAAAAATATAATTGAAAAATAATTAAAAATATAGATTTAATTGATAATTTAATTAATAAATATATATAATTAATAAGTTAATATATATATACATATTATAATTTTTCATTTTTAAATAATATTATATATATTTTAAAATTACAAAATTACAATGATAGATAATAAAGAGAAATGCGATTATTATGAGAATGAATTTAAAAATAATTAAATTAAATATTTATATATAAATTTATATATTTATTATATATTTTTTAAAAATTTTATATAAATTTAAATGTAAATTAAATATTTTATTTATTTTTTTTAATATAATTAAATAAAAACTCGTTTTCTCATATTAACTCATAAAATTTATTAGGAAAAAGAAATTCTATTCTCATCCGGACATGTTTAACCCATCAAACCCGCCCTAAACCAGCGGTCTACGGCACTTCCATTTCAAAGCAACCTATTGTCCTAAATATGTAAATAATTTCACACAACCCAATAAGAGATTCTCTTCATCTTCTCTTTCTATATTAAAATTAATCAACTCAAAACCCAAATTTCCCTCACTTTTCATCCTTCAGGGGAAAATCGATCCATTCCTCCAATGAGATCACAGAAAAGGCCGATCCACGCCGTCACGACATGGGTGCGACGACAGCCGCCCAAGGTCAAGGCTTTTTTGGCCGTGGTGTCGGGGATGGCGGCTCTCGTCTTGCTCAGATTCATCGTACATGACCATGACAATCTCTTCGTGGCTGCTGAGGCTGTTCACTCTATTGGTATCAGTGTACTTATTTACAAGCTTATGAAGGAGAAGACTTGCGCTGGTAAAAAAGATGAAAATTTTTTAGGTTTTCTTTCTAAATGGTAATTATAGGAATTAGAGAGAAATTTACGACTTAGCACTGATTTTTGGAATTTTGTTTACTGGTTCTTCTGATTGATTTTGATCGTTTTATGTTTGTTATCTTTCGTTGGGTTGTCAGTTTTTATTTTTGTTGTTTACATGAATGAGAACTTCTGAAGAAAAGTGAAATCCTTGTTAAACCCTTCAATCATCTAACTCCACGCAGGATTTTCTTGTCTGAGTGGCGAACTATGCTTTTTTGGGAATTTAAAATTTAAAGGTCAATTCTTTAGTTGAATGTGTGCATATTACAGCTTGTTGGAGTGAGTGGTTTCCATTGGATTGGATCATGCATTGAACATGCAATGCAAAATTTTTCATAGTTTACTTAGGATGGGCTAAGATTGGCATCATCTTGGTAATATGTGAACCCAATTGTAGTGTGAATTTATTCTGATCATCTCTATGACTGATTTCCTCTGGATGCTATGTAGCTTCATTTGGTGTCCAATGGACAGCTTTTACTGGTGGATCCTATTTTCATTAGATGTTGTTTTATTAAGGCTCCTTCTAGCTAATCTTGTTTAGCTTAAATGGGTATTTCTTGTAAAATCCAAGCAAACTAACAGATCGATTTCTGACACTTCACATGTCTCATTGATTGATAAATAAGGGTTTCCTAGTTCCTTATGGACTTTATTTTCATTGACTGATTTCGGCTCTTTTCTAACCATCCTTTGATTGATTTGTAGGACTATCACTCAAGTCCCAGGAATTGACAGCTATGTTTTTGGCTGTCAGGCTGTATTGCAGCTTTGTGATGGAATATGATATACATACCTTACTTGATTTGGCTACACTGGCAACGACTTTGTGGGTTATTTATATGATCCGTTTCAAATTGAAGTCTAGTTATATGGAGGACAAAGACAACTTTGCAATATATTATGTGGTGATTACCCATCTGAAACTGGCTTTTTAGTGTTTACCTGTCCAAGTCCTTTCATGTCTAGTGTGATTTTTCTTGTTATGGAATGATGTTTTATGTCTGATATTCATATATTTTTAACTCAAATCCTTGTTTTTGAATTTGGATGCAGGTGTTACCCTGTGCTATTTTAGCATTGTTTATTCATCCATCTACATCTCATAATTTATTGAACAGGATTTTATGGGCATTCTGTGTATACTTGGAAGCTGTCTCGGTACTACCACAGTTGCGGGTCATGCAGAATACAAAGGTGCTGTTGCATAGGATTTATGTTTAAAAGGTTTTCAAATTGAAACTCAAATCTTGGTTTTGTACTTTCAGATAGTTGAACCATTCACGGCTCATTATGTATTTGCGTTGGGAGTTGCAAGGTTCTTGAGTTGTGCCCATTGGGTTCTCCAGGTATGTTCTTGCAGAATTGAATCTGTATAGATTATGTCTAAGTTAATTTTGTAATTTGCTTTCAAGTTTCATGATTGAGTCCTTTATCTAACATTAATCGTAGGAGTGGTGATGATGGTTGCTTTTCTGAATTTTTGTGAACTAATAACTTCAAGTATGCAATTGACTTGCTTCTGTCTTGGTCTTGAATCTGCATGAGATACCAAGATAGAACTTGAACTGCTGTAGAGTTGTTGGTTGTTGCTTCTAAATTTTGCTGATATGATTGTTCAGTTAGCCACCATTGCAGTGATATCAATGCTATTTGGGTGATTACTAAGAATAATTTAAGCAAAATGTGGAACAATTTTATCAAAATTTATACAACCTGTTGTAAATTGCAAAATGATAAGGAATTCATGTGGAAGTATTAGGTGATTGTGAATGTGCAAGCTTCTTTTCCGGCAACATGTTTTATATTGCTAATATGTTGGCACCGAATTTTATGTGTTTTAAGAGTATGTATTGTATTTAAACTGGTTGGTTAACTGGCACCAAAGCACACCATGTTATTGTCAATTAAATTTCGCATTGTTTGTTATTCTCTACCTTTTAGATTCTAATCTGCAATAATCCATTGTTGCTTTTACGCTGAACAGGTTTTAGATAGTCGTGGACACTTGCTGGTGGCCTTGGGGTATGGATTATGGCCTTCAATGGTTCTAATCTCAGAAATCGTCCAGACTTTCATCTTAGCAGACTTCTGTTATTATTACATCAGAAGGTATGCAAATGTCTGAGCATATTTTCTTTTAAGCAAGGACAAAGTAGATGTGTCGTTACTTTTTTCAGGACAATACTGTCATTTTTATTATGAATTTCAATTTTGGGTTTGCAGTGTGTTTGGAGGACAGCTTGTTCTTCGCCTGCCCTCAGGAGTGGTGTGACTAAAGATCCTCTTCTGCTGTGGTCCATGAGCAACATTGCCTCCAAAATTAATGTTTTTAGGCAATGTTGTTGCAAAATTATTTTTTTCCCCACACAGGGTTGTCCCTTGCTGTTATGACTGGAAGTAAAGTAGGCCGATTGTAAATTTGGCGATGCAGAAACTTTGATGGATGATTATATTTGGAAAACATAATTTTCATAGTTGGATTAACTTGTTTTGTCAATGCTGATCCTTTACTGAAGTGTATAGACCAGTCCCTTGCATTGTGATGTGCTTTTTTTCTTCTTATGAATAATCCTTGTCGATGCTGAATCTAGTTGGATTACTTGTGTGTTTGGTATAGAATCCTGGACATTTTATCCTGCGTCTCTATACTGGTTTGCTCGAGAGTGTTTGCCCCTTAATGAAGGGGTCGATAGGTTGATCGGTATCAGTAGACATGCATCTGGGCAATGTTGTGGACATTGGAAATTGCCATTAGGGACGTGGGGCGACCTTCTATATGGACTTTGCCTATTGCATGTGATATATGCATGATTAAAGCAATGGCTGCCAATTTTGGTCAGCATATTCTAAAAGAAATGCCAATCATCTGCTGGTTAACTTAACTGCTGCCACAATATGACTGCTGTTACGGTTTAAGCTTTTGTTAACAGCATGTTTCTTTTGGGTTGATGAAACATTTGTGTTCTCTGAAATTTGAAAAAATCTTTTGCAATCGTTGGATGCCTCACCATTATAATATTTTGCACCATCAACATTCAACATTGAAAGATAAAATCATGAGAGTTTGGCAGGGGACTGGAACTTGGGTCTTTGGTTTAAATGAGAGCTGTAGTTAATTCCAAGAGCTTGAGTTGATCATTATTTTGCATTTAAGTGCAAGGTAAGTGCTCCGGATGCACTGCAGCTCAATGGAACACATCAATGTCGGATATCAACGAAGACCTGACGAGAGAGAGAACAAAATGGATTATCAAGTTGCAAGAATGCGTTTTCCTTGACTAAGGAAAATTCAAGTACGGGCATTTCTGGGACGATATCTAGAGAGCCCAAGTTATTACATAAGGGTTTAGACATGACATCATATTTAGACGGTGAGGTTCCTGGCAAGAATTCCCTTGAAGGTAATTCCAGGTCCAAAAGCGAGCATCAATCCCCATTAACAGTTCTCATTATTCTTCTTGATCTTCAAGCTCTCCTCTATCATGTACTCCAGCACATGCACAATGGTATTGCTGCTAGCATTACCATAGTCCATCAGAGCTCGTCTACTAGCATTTAATTTCTCTGGCAGCAAATCTAGTCGCTTTTACATCCTATTCAATATTGCAGGTCCTCCTGGATGAACTGCCCAAAGCAACTTATTGTACTCCTTTCCAGCAATTCCCATTAATTTATGACAGAATCCCTCGACATTCTCTTCAATTAAATGAGGAAGCTCCCTTGCTAGCTTGAAGCTGATCCCCTCTTCTGTGAGCCTGCCATCAATTATCTTTTCTCTTTCAGGCAAGAAATTCTGGATTGCTGTGTGAAGTTCGATGAGAGGATGTTCAATGTCTGAAACTGGGTCTGTTCCCATTATCATGGCTCCAGCACCATCCCCAAAGAGTGCAACTCCAACTAGTTCATATGGTCTGTCTGCACTCGGTGGTTTGAATCCAATAATGGTGGTTTCAGAAGTGGCTAGCAAAACTCGACTCCCAGGATTGTTTTCGGCAATATCTTTCACGACACGGAGACCAGCCACACCTCCAGAGCAACCCATGAAGTAAAGCATGACACGCTGTGCTTCAGGGTTGAGTCCGAGACCTCTTGCAAGGTAAAGATCACCACCAGGCAGCCTAGCTTCGCTTGAGGAGACATAGACCAAGTGAGTTATGTCTGACATAACCCTGCCCCAGTTCTTGATGCAATTTTGTGAGGCTTCAATAGCCATCAGTGTCCCAGCAGTATTACAGATATCCAATCGCTGCTTTACAGTAGGGAGGCCTTCAATGGCCAGTTCTGGGTATTTCTTTAGTATTTCCTCTAACATTACCACATACATTGTTTTGACGGTTGTTGTCTTGCCTGTGAGAACCATAGAGGGAAAATGACAGTTAATTTGGTTAGGAGAGTCCATACAACAATACATGCCCATCTCCAAAATGTACATGCTATATTTAGTTCTAAATTATGCCAAAACCATTTGCCAAGACAGATTCGGAGGGAACTTGCAGTCCCCGTAAAATTTAAATGGAAATTGCTCAGTAGTCATGAAAATGTACCCTCTTTCATGAGTTCAATGGCTGGACCTAGTAATATATAGGGATGTCTATCGAGCTTGTCTGAATCAGAATTGATGGTTCTAATTTAAGTTTCATGAGATCTGAATTACAAAATCTTATGGATTCTGATTCTAGTTTGATTTTAATTTTGTTCAAATCCAACCGTTGAAATTATTTTTAATTTTTTTATTTAAAAAAAAAAGATATTGAACTGAACCAGGCAGTTTAGGTCCAATTTAATGCTAATTTTGGTCAAACCGTTTTTCCCAATTTTGACTCCAAATCAGACGATCTGGTTCTGATTCCAAACTAGACAATAGCCAAGTCCACCTATAGCCCCTCGTGTCCCTTCATTTTAAGCTAGTTTCCGTAGATTTGCATACATTTATTAATTATAAGAATGGATGCAAAAACACTACAGAAAGAGAAGAAGTTAGAAGAGTTACAGAGTCTAGCTAATTTCTGCTTGAGGCCTGGATCATCACAATTGGAGTTCTTGAAATACCCATCAACCAGAAACTCCTGCATGACGAGCTGATGAGGGAATGCCTTGCCAAGAGCCAGAATTGTAGCTTTGCCGGGGTTGGCCTTCTTCAATGAACTTCCTTGTATAATCTCTTCATCCTCCATTCCTTCTCTTCAAAAAAGATACCAATAAACTTCCAGGGTCTAGAAGAGAGTATTTGAGCTTCTTTGTCTTGCAATGAAGCAAAGCGAGGAATACATACATACATATATATATATATATATATATATATATATATATATATATATATATATATATATATATATATATATATTTATGTATATATATACTGCACTGCATGCATTAGGCATTGAAATAAACTTAAAGGAAGCCAATGTATTTTAAATTTTCATTTGGATGTGAGACAGAAGCATGTTATTCTTACATATAAAAAGCAGTTGTGGAGAAGCAAGCCTTTCATGCAGGCTATGTTTAAAGATCTTTGTAAATATTTGGTGCTTGGTCCAAGATAGCTCAACTGTCGGTGCTGCTATTTATATTTCAGATACGTATGCCCATACCCTCATCAATATAGGGATTAAGCTTCAAAGACACCAATCTCACCAAATTATGGTAAAAGCCTTCCGGGAATGTGCAGACAAGAACGAGGATATGAAGTTCAAAAAAATTGAACTAAAACAGTGTCTGTTAAAGTTAAGACAGGCTGCTGCCTCCAAAACAAAGACTAATTTTATTTATGTTTATGATTTGCCAATAAATATGGTGCAGAAGTATTCACGTTTGATTTGTGAAACATTCGTAGGCATATGTGGGTCTTGGAAATGAAATGATAATGAAAAATGATTTCTAGATTCGAAAATTCTCACAGAAAGCGTTGTATTACTCAACCAAATCCACTGTATTATGGCAACAAGAAGAATCCCAACCAAAACTATCACACACAACTTTGGCATGGACTAAACACTCATATAGTGTCTAACAAGGTAAGTATGCATTCATAAATTGGCTAAAATTAGTAAACATCTTTTATCAACATTCAACTTTTAAGCTGCTTAATCATATACCTTGAAGTAATAGTTGTTTTACCCTAAACATGATATTTTTTGAAAACACACTATCCTTTCTCACATAAATCTCCAGATTAATCATGAAGTGAAGAGTCATTTCAGAGTTCAGCGAAAGACTTTCCATTGATGACAGCAACTACTTGGGTGATTGCGCGGTCAAGTGCAGCAGTCACTGCAGCCAAATTCTGCAGGAATTCCTCTGCGGTTGGCTTATCACCATCCACAATATCAGTCACTGCTTTTACAAATATTGCAGGGACTTTTAAAAGATCAGCAACATAAGCAACTGCAGCTCCCTGAGACAATTTTTAGAAAAGAATTTAATATATTGTAGAAGCAGGAGAAACATGCATTGAGGAATGTAATCATTCTTGAAAGTAGTATTCTAAGATCATTTTAAGCAACTAAATTAACATAACGGTGGCGAACTGAATGTAAAGGGCAACAAAGTTCCAACCAGGAAGCCATGCACCAAATGCTCTGTGAAAACCATATACAATTATTATTTATTATTATTTTATTTTAATTAGTTAACAATAATTCAATATATAAAAATATATATATATATATATATATATATATATTTTTTTTTTTTTATTAGATGGTCTGCTTATTTTTTTTTAGATATATATATATTATTTTTGAAATTAAATATATATCTGCAATCTTAACAACCCAGTTCAATAATAACTCTTAGCCCATTCTATACCTAATAGAACTCTTGAAATATATATATATCCTAATAATCTCTTCTGCTAAATTTTGCTCTCAAAACCTATTTGTCACCTCATTTTCTATCAAATACTCTCAACAGAGAATCCCTAAATTTTTACTTCTCCATTCATCACATTGGATTCTGTTTTCAAGGTAAGAATTTTAATTCCTTATTCAGTAATGGGTGAATTTAATTTTATTTTATTTTATTGATCTGTTACAACTACTCTAAAAAATTTATTTTCTTTTTGACCATTGATATTGAATTGGGTTGATCATGATTAATAGTAACATTGAATTTAGATTTTGTACATACATCTATATATTCACCGAATCATTATATATATATATATATATATATAAAACCTTTGTCTGTCATTGTCCCCTGTCATTGTCCCCTGTTCATCCACATCCACGTCCTTGAATTTGGAAGCGTCCCTATTATCCACGCATTATCCACGCATTTGAATCCCTTCGTCCACGCATTTGAATCCCTTCGTCCACGTCCGTCCAACGTTTATATATATATATATATATATATATATATATATATATATATATATATATATATATTTGAATCCTCTTGTATCCACGTCCGTCCAAGGTTTATCTATATATATGTATATTAAAATTATTTTATTTTATTATTATTTAATATTTTTCTTTTAATATTTTGGGTATGTAGGAGATTCGAATATTCAATTAGCCAATTGAAATTGTCTCTCTTCCATTGAAAATAATTATTGTCTTGGAGGTTCCAGGTGAGTGGTAATTATAGTACATGGCACCGTTTTAGTCCATTTCAAAATTTCTTAGCATTAAGTTTATTATTAAATGAAATTTTAAATTAATATTTTAACAATTATTTTATATGTGATTTTCTACAGTTTTATTTTATTATTGAATTTTATTTCGATTTTGATTAAATAATTGATTTTGTCAACTATCTCTGCATTAGACCCATTAGGATTCCGGGAACAGGCTTTTAATGTATTTATATTGATTGATATTTGACTATAAAATTTACCGATGTGTTACTGAATTGATTTGAGATTGATTTGATTTTATTGAATTGATTTGAGATTGATTTGATTTATTCGACTCTCTGAAATTATTGAAATACACTATTGGAATTGCACTATCAGTTATTATTTGATATCTGAAATTTTTTATTGATTTTGATTGATTTGTACAAATTGGTTTTCTGTTTTGAATTGGTACCTGTGCCCAGTATCTGTTTCTGTTATCTGGCCCCGCCGTGTGGACTATCACGGTATTAGGTTGCATTGTTGAGTCATGCATCATTGCAGTTTATGGTTGCATTAGTATCATATGCATTGATATCTGTGAAGGAGGAGAAAAGTATCTGATATCTGGTAGCGCGCTTACCATCTGACCTTTGGTGATGTGGGGTATCATCACCCTGGTGCACTGTACCATAAAAATTTTATTGAATGAATTTCTTTTACTTATATGCTTTATGAAGTTATTTTATTGATGATTTTGACAGTATGAGCATGATTTTATTGAATAGAAAATTTATTGTGAAATAAATCAAGCGTCTGCCTGTTCCTATTCCGTTGTGTGCTATAATTATCATTCACTGAGCATCTAGCTCAAACCACGTTTTCCCTGTCTGTTATCTGTTTCATATCAGTAGAATTCTGCAGCTGATCAAAATATTCAGTCCATTTTCTGGAGAGGGACAACTTTGATTTGTTCTCATGGTATGCCCGAATTCATGTTTTCACGGGCTAATAATTAGTTTAGTTTATTGAACAGTTTAAGTTTTTATTTGAAATCTGTAGAGACTCATGATTTACTTATGGGATATTTATGATGTTTATTCAGCATTTCGTTTATTTGGATTTTGTCTATTTTTGGGATTAGTAAGTGACAATATATTCATTCAAGATACTCTGATAAGGCTTGCATGATTTAAGAATACTTAAATTATGCGCCGGTCACGGTTCAGAATTTTGGGTCGTGACAAAGTTGGTATCAGAGCTCGGTTGAGGTCTAGTAAATTTGCGGAGCATAGGATCCTTAACGTCTTTTCAGTTTATCATTGCTTTAGATATCTGCGTCCTTCGTACTTTTTCACCTGTCTTAATTTGGCTCACATTTTCAGATTCAATACTTATTTATTAAAATGATTAGGTGTCTGAGTCTGTTAAACATAAGAGGAGAGCTTGGGTCAAGGGTCTTAATGGTGCAAACCTTGATCCAACAAGGGAGGTACCACCTCAAGCTATTAATCAGACATCTGAGCAGACGCTTATGGCTAAGACTGAGGCACAACCATTTTTTTGTTTCTCCATACTTTTCCATGATATTTAGTACACCACCTACTTTGTTAGAGTATCCTTCATCTGTATCAACACCTATGAGGAACGCAATAGACACTGATATGGTGCATAGGGGATGTATAGTTCACATTGGAGATAGGGAATCAGTTCCAGATCTTGTTTCTTTGGATATATTCGAGTTTGATGTGATGTTAGGCGTGGATTGTTTAGCCACTTATCACGTTTCATTGGATTATCATAATAAAGTTGTACTCTTTAAAATTCTTGGGGAGGCAGAATTTCAATTTCAGGGAAATCGCAATATAGCCTCTAGTAATCTTATCTCAGTAGTGAGCGCTAGACGATTATTGTGAAAGAGGTGTAAGGTGTATCTAGCTTATGTTAGAGATGTTCAGGTAGAAAGTGCAGGTTTGGAGAATATTGCAGTGGTTAAGGAGTTTCCTAATGTGTTTTCATAAGATTTATTAGGTTTACCCCCAGAGCGAGAGGTAGAGTTTAGTATAGACTTAGTTCCTGGAACTGAGCCCATATCTATGCCACCTTATCGTATGGCACCCGCAGAACTTAAGGAGTTGAAGGAGCAACTACAGGACCTGCTAGATAAGGGGTTTATTCGCCCTAGTGTTTCTCCATGGGGTGCTCCTGTGTTATTTGTACGGAAGAAGGATGGGTCTTTGAGAATGTGCATTGATTATAGGCAATTGAATAAGGTAACTGTGCGTAATAAGTATCCTCTTCCACGCATAGATGACCTGTTTGACCAACTTCAAGGTGCAAAGTGTTTTTCCAAGATTGATCTTCGATCTGGGTATCATCAATTGAGGGTCAAGAAAGAAGACATACTCAAGACGGCCTTTAGGACTAGGTATGGACACTATGAATTTCTTGTAATGTCTTTTGGTCTTACCAATGCTCCGGCCGCTTTTATGGATCTCATGAACAGAGTTTTCAAGCCTTTCTTAGATCAATTTGTTATAGTATTCATCGATGACATTCTAGTGTACTCAAAGAGTAAGGAGGAGCATGAGCAGCATTTGAGAATTGTCCTTCAGACCTTACGAGAACACAAGCTATATGCCAAGTTCTCAAAATGTGAGTTTTGGTTAGATAGTGTGGCTTTCCTAGGCCATACAGTATCTAAGGATGGGGTGTGCGTTGATAAGAAGAAAGTTGAGGCAGTGCTTCATTGGCCTAGACCCACGACTGTGTCAGAGATTCGTAGTTTCTTGGGTTTAGCAGGGTATTATAGACGGTTTGTTCAAGACTTCTCTCGTATTGCAGCACCTTTAACTAAGTTGACACAAAAGAATGTGAAATTTCAGTGGTCTGAGGCTTGTGAAAAAAGTTTTCAGGAGCTTAAGACTTGTTTAACTCTGACACGATGTTAACCCTTCCATCTGGATCTGGGGGTTATGTTGTATTTTGTGATTCTTCTAGGATTGGTTTAGGATGTTTTTGATGCGGCATGGGCGGGTTATTGCATATGCTTCGTCGATTGAAAAGACACGAGCGAATTATCCAACTCATGATTTGGAAATGGTGCGATAATTTTTGCTTTGAAAATCTGAGGCACTATCTGTATGGTGAGACTTGTGAAATCTTCACTGACCACAAAAGTCTCAAATACATTTTTGACCAACGTGATCTTAATCTTAGGCAAAGAAGATGGGTAGAATTGCTGAAGGATTATGATTGCACCATACAGTATCACCCTGGAAAAGCTAATGTAGTGGCTGATGCTCTAAGCAGGAAGTCTTCTGGTAGTTTAGCCCATATATCTACCAAGATGAGGCCTTTGATTGGTGAATTACATGAGTTGCTAGATCAGGGAGTAGAGTTTGAAATCATAGTTGGATCATTCTTAGCACATTTTCGAGTTAGGCCTATCTTGATTGATCAAATTAAGGCTGCTCAAAAGAAGGATTCTCAGCTGTGTGAGATTATAGATAATATTCATAAAGGCCAAGCTCAAGGATTCATGTTGAATGATGATGGAGTTCTTCGTTATGGCACTAGACTTTGTGTCTCCAATGTTGATGAGTTGAGAAGAGAAATCATGGAGGAGGCACACCATTACACCCGAGTTCAACTAAGATGTACCGTGATTTAAGGGAGCACTATTGGTGGGGTGGCATGAAGAGGGATGTTGCGGACTTTGTTGCTAAATGTTTGACTTGTCGTTAAGGCGTAACATCGAGACTATCGTTACTTTTGCCTATTCTGAGTGGAAGTGGGAGCATATTGCCATGGACTTTGTTGTGGGTTTACCTAGTACACGAGGTGGTTACAATGCAATATGGGTGATAGTGGGCCAGTTGACAAAATCTGCTCATTTCCTTCTGTGAAGACTACATATGACTTTGCTAAACTTGCGATTGTATATAAACAAGATTGTTAGTCTTCATGGAGTTCCAGTTTCCATTGTATCCGATCGTGGTACTTTACTTCTCGATTTTGGAAGAAATTCCAAGAAGCTTTAGGAACACGAGTAGACTTTAGGCTTTTCACCCTCGAGACGGATGGAAAAGGACCATACAGACATTAGAGGACATGCTTCGTGCATGCGTTATGGATTTTGGTGGTGTTGGGATCATCATTTGCCTTTAGTAGAGTTTGCTTATAATATTATCGTGCAAGTATAGAGATGGCTCCATATGAGGCATTATATGGTCGAAAGTGTAGGTCGCCGGTTTGTTGGGACGAAGTTAGAGAAAGAAGGCTTACTAGATCAGAGTTGATACAATTAACTTCAGAGAAGGTTCGACTAATTCATGATCGACTTTTGACTGCTCAAGGTCGACAGAGAAGTTATGCTGACCCTAAGCGTAAAGATGTAGAATTTATGATTGGTGATCATGTATTTCTGAGAGTTTCCCCTATGAAAGGAATCATGAGGTTTGGGAAGAAAGGGAAGCTTAGCCCTCGTTTTGTTGGTCCATTTGAAATTTTGGATAGAATTGGAGCAGTCGCTTACCGTTAGCCCTTCCACACAGTTTTGCACATGTACATCGATTTTCCATATTTCTATGCTTAGGAAGTATGTACCAGATCCATCTCATGTTTTACAACCTCAAACCATGCAATTTAGGGATGATATGTCATATGAGGAGCAACCAGTAAAGATTTTAGATCGACAAATTAGGAAACTCCGGTCTAAGGAAGTGGCTTTGGTCAAAGTCTTGTGGCATAATCACTCAAGTAGTGAGGCCACATGGGAGGCAGAATCTGAAATGCGAGCCAAATATCCTCATTTATTTGATTCTTCAGGTTAGAATTTTTGTCTATCCAAATTCGGGGACCGAATTTTTTTTAAGGGGGGAAGTATGTGAAAACCCATATACAATTATTATTTATTATTATTTTATTTTAATTAGTTAACAATAATTCAATATATAAAAATATATATATATATATATATATTTTTATTAGATGGTCTGCTTATTTATTTTTAGATATATATATATTATTTTTGAAATTAAATATATATCTGCAATCTGAACAACCCAGTTCAATAATAACTCTTAGCCCATTCTACACCTAATAGAACTCTTGAAATATATATATACCCTAATAATCTCTTCTGCTAAATTTTGCTCTCAAAACCTATTTGTCACCTCCTTTTCTATCAAATACTCTCAACAGAGAATCCCTAAATTTTTACTTCTCCATTCATCACATTGGATTCTGTTTTCAAGGTAAGAATTCTAATTCCTTATTCAGTAATGGGTGAATTTAATTTTATTTTATTTTCTTGATCTGTTACAACTACTCTAAAAAATTTATTTTCTCTTTGACCATTGATATTGAATTGGGTTGATCATGATTAATAGTAACATTGAATTTAGATTTTGTACATACATCTATATATTCACCGAATCATTATATATATATATATATATATATATATATATATATATATATATATATATATATATATAAAACCTTTGTCTGTCATTGTTCCCTGTCATTGTCCCCTGTTCATCCACATCCACGTCCTTGAATTTGGAAGCGTCCCTATTATCCACGCATTTGAATCCCTTCGTCCACGTCCGTCCAACGTTTATATATATATATATATATATTTGAATCCTCTTGTATCCACGTCCGTCCAAGGTTTATCTATATATATGTATATTAAAATTATTTTATTTTATTATTATTTAATATTTTTCTTTTAATATTTTGGGTATGTAGGAGATTCGAATATTCAATCAGCCAATTGAAATTGTCTCTCTTCCATTGAAAATAATTATTGTCTTGGAGGTTCCAGGTGAGTGGTAATTATAGTACATGGCACCGTTTTAGTCCCTTTCAAAATTTCTTAGCATTAAGTTTATTATTAAATGAAATTTTAAATTAATATTTTAACAATTATTTTATATGTGATTTTCTACAGTTTTATTTTATTATTGAATTTTATTTCGATTTTGATTAAATAATTGATTTTGTCAACTATCTCTGCATTAGACCCATTAGAATTCCGGGAACAGGCTTTTAATGTATTTATATTGATTGATATTTGACTATAAAATTTACCGATGTGTTACTGAATTAATTTGAGATTGATTTGATTTTATTGAATTGATTTGAGATTGATTTGATTTTATTGAATTGATTTGAGATTGATTTGATTTTATTGAGTTGATTTGAGATTGATTTGATTTATTCGACTCTCTGAAATTATTGAAATATACTATTGGAATTGCACTATCAGTTATTATTTGATATCTGAAATTTTTTATTGATTTTGATTGATTTGTACAAATTGGTTTTCTGTTTTGAATTGGTACTGCCGTTATCCGCCCCGCTGTGGACTATCACGCTATTAGGTTGCATTGTTGAGTCATGCATCATTGCGTTTATGGTTGCATTAGTATCATATGCATTGATATACGTGAAGGAGGAGAAAAGTATCGATATCCGTAGCGCTTACCATCGACCTTTGGTGATGTGGGGTATCATCACCTGGTGCAACTACCATAAAATTTTATTGAATGAATTTCTTTTACATAAATGTTTTATGAAGTTATTTTATTGATTATTTTGACAGCATTATCATGATTTTATTGAATAGAAAATTTATAGTGAAATAAATCAAGCGTCTGCTCCTATTCCGTTGTGTGCTATAATTATCATTCATCGAGCATCTAGCTCAAACCACGTTTTCTCATATCTGCTTTGCATCGTGAGAATTCTCGGTGATCAAAATATTCACCCATTTTCGGAGAGGACAACTTTGATTTGTTCTCATGGTATGCCCGAATTCATGTTTTCACGGGCTAATAATTAGTTTAGTTTATTGAACAGTTTAAGTTTTTATTTGAAATCAGAGACTCATGATTTACTTATGGGATATTTATGATGTTTATTCAGCATTTCGTTTATTTGGATTTTGTCTATTTTTAGGATTAGTAAGTGACAATATATTCATTCAAGATACTCTGATAAGGCTTGCATGATTTAAGAATACTTAAATTATGCGCCGGTCACGGTTCAGAATTTTGGGTCGTGACATGCTCCCATCATTTGTTGATGTCTTATATATGACTGATAAGAAAATAAAAGGCAACAAGAATTTCCCAAGCCTCACATCTAACATAGCTATATTACAGAAAGAAAAGGGTTAATGTGCACACATTTATGGAATAATAGATAATTCCATTCTAACAAGAAAGAATTGTACAAAAGTCTAATACCAATTAAACATTTGGCATGTGGCTATTACGTAGAGTTGACATTTTGACTCATATTTTCACCAGTGTGGCCTTCCATGTCAAGGCATAAGTAAATAATTATGATGCATTATCAATATGTAGAGCTCTTTTTACATGATAACCTTAATAATATCAACTGCATCAGCTTAAATATCTAATCTGTAAGACACTAAAGTCCGTTAACACTGTCCATTCGATGGCAGGGATACCATGACTCGATGTTTTTCAACATTATCTCCATATCTTTAACTGAAGCATCATTTGCAATTATTGTTGCTTCGTCCTGAGGGGACATGTCCAAAGAGTCTCCAGTAGACAATTTGCCAACCTGAACCATGAAGATATTGCATATTAGAAGTATGGCTGATACTGAAGGCTCTAAATGACTGCATCAGAAAAATTTCCGTTATGCCACATGATCAGCATAAACCAAATATTGGAGAAAGTACAAAAAAGTACCTTGACATCTCGTGGTTTCACATTTTAGGACATGAGATGGTACATTGAGCTTTACTCCATTAGCACTTTAAGCTTTAAGGACAAATGTTTTAACGCCATTAATTTTGCTGATGTGGCAGTGTGAATAGAATAAAATAGTATTTTAAAAAATGTCTTAGGTCCCACAAATGATATGAAATTTAAAAAAAAAAAAATTAAAGAAACAATTTTAAATGGAAAGAAAAAAGTTTATTTTATTATTGCACACTGCCACATCAACATAATTAACAGGGTTAGAATATTTTTCCTTAAAGTGTAAACGGAATAAAGTTCATAGTACCATTTTGCAAAAATTGAAACACAGGTCCCTAAATGTCAAAATGTAAAGCCTCAAGGTACTTTTCCGCACTTTTCCCCCAAACATGAGTGCTTTTCAAACAGAACTTAAATTATTTTTCATGAAATTCAGATGATCCCAAAATATGTTAAAGCCTATCCTTGTTATATGAAGAACCCTACCTATATATAATTCAACTTTTTAAGAAATACTATTTGATTAAATGCATTATGAAACATTAAACCTAAACCACTAGAAATTTTGTTAACCGACGCTGGCAAAAGCACAAAGGACAGACAAACTGCTTGTAAAATAGATGATGCACACTTAACACTACATTCAACTGCAAGGCCAGTGTGCAAAGTGAGTTGTTAAAAGGAGTAATGGTCTAAATGTTAGAAAAATGGAGATTCAAGCTCTAAAACAAAAGAAAGCTCAAAAACACAACTTAAGAATAGAAAATAAAAAATCAAGTTCTGCAGAATATGCAGCAGAAAAAACAAGGAAGAAAGAGGTGGATTCTTGGCTTTTACAAAGACATTATAGAAACTTAAAATTAACATAACAAAAGAGATAAGTTGGAGAGAAGATAAACTCAAATTTCATTGAAAAAAAAAACAGAGGGTACATAAACAAGCGCAGATCTTTTTTTTCTTTCCCTTCTTCCTCATTTTCTCAGCTCTCCAACTCTCACAATTTTCATATTATCTCTCCACACTCTTATATCCAGCAGATGCTTCTTTTTTATAGGTAAAGGAATGCCTTTTACCAGTCAACAAAGCCCATACTTACACCATGCTTAGGTATGGCTTAGTTGCTTTTCTTGTACTCAAACTAAAAATATCATACTTATAACACTAAGTCACTATCATTAAAATAAGTAAAGAAAACCAACAGAAATACGGAATACACATCAAATGCACCTTTTTCCGGCAGGGTTTGTTTACTGTGAATTTTGAGCAGGCCTAAACTATACTCTGATTATTGAAAAAATAGAATATCATCTCTTCACACACCTATTAAAAAGAAATAGCAAGAAGCCAGAATTATGTTCACTTTCTCTAGCACCGAAAGCAGTATGAGGTTGCCCTTTTAACAGAAAAAGTTACCAAGCAAAGCAAAATATCCAGATCTTTTTTTTTCTATGACATCCATGCCTTATTGAAACAATGGAAACTATTTCAAATCAAATGCAGAACCCGTAGTAAGACAACTAACCACAGAACTTGATAACTTGCCAAAAAGAAAAGCAAATCATGAAGTTAGGGCCCATGAAAAAGAAGATTCATCACCACATCCAGGCAATAATTATTTGTTAACCAGTTTTTAATTTGCACGAACAAGTATATTTCCACTCTAGTTACTCTATAAGATTAGCAAAGAAGTCAGGTTGAACGCACATTACGCTTGACACTCCAGAAAAATCAGATGAATGATACTTTTGTGTTGCCTCCCCTTGTTGTTGACTAATACAAATCCTTTTTGCTTTGTAACATGAAAACTAACAGAGCCTACAACACACACACACACACACACACACACACACAGAGAGAGAGAGAGAGAGAGAGAGAGAGAAATGCAATACATGCTAATTCCTATAACACACACACACACACACACACACACACACACACACAGAGAAGAAAATGCAGATACGTGCTAATTCCTAGAATTCATTATTGAGGTCATATAGGTTTATTAGCCATGTTTAATTACAAGTAGTCAAGACAGATTAATGAGTTTGCTGTAAGGATTTTTAGCTTAGAATGTCCCTTTTTTTAACCCTTTCGTTTTTTGGGATTGGGGGTTTGCGGACTAGTGCTAGACATCTAAGATTGCAACATACTGAAATCTATTCCAAAGGGAAAACATTTACAACACACAAATAAGGGACAGAAAAACAAGAGGATTTCCTGGCATTCAATGTAGTTACCTTTAAGTTAAGGTCCTTCGGCAGATTAGGCGTTGAGTAAGCCTGCAACAAACCTACTCCATACAGATCAAAAACCTACAAAAGGTAAAAGAGGCAGACATAAAATTGAGGGGAAAAAGTACAAAAATCCATTACAGAATACTATAGAAATTTTCTTTGTAAATCATCCAGCAGAATTGAAGTTCTTAATTCAACCTTAGCCATCTGCTAGGGAATGCAGATGTTTTCCTTGTCTTGTTTGAGATTTGTTGCTTACTATGAGATTTCATTAGGACCACCAGTGATCTTTAGCATCTACAGAGATCTAGTTCTAGGTCCAAACATAACTGTTAAAATAAGCAATTTGATTCAGCCACAAATCATGATAAAAGAAAATGACTGGGTCGCTAGCTTTCAGATATATGCTTTGGCAAAAAGAAAGTTCTATATGAAAACAAGAATAGAAATACATAAATTTCAAGTTCTTTTGCCATAAGGAGTGAATAATGGAAAACTGAGGAATACTTACAGGGATAGGGATTCTTCTGTCATGGAAAGCAACATCACTTACAAGGTATACATCACCAATAGATGCACCTTTTGCCTGGAAACATCAAATTTAAATGAAAATGCATTATTTGCTTCAAAGGGAAATATAAACATGCTCTAATCTAACTCACTTATTGCTTCTATTAAAAGGAGGGGTGCACTCATTTCAATACAAGAAATTTCTAAATTAGCATCTTGGACACAGAAAATTGATATGATACATCATTATTACTAAACCATAAACAATTAAAAATAAATTAAAAAAAAATCCTCACTCTAGTGAAGAAATTTCAGTATAAACAGTAGAAAGTTAGATAAAAAGGGATAATTTGAAGTTTATTCAAGATTTTGAAACAATCTAATCAACTGTTCAAGAAGATGAACAAACCTTAAAGCCACCAGCAGTGCCTGCATTGATGATTAAATCTGGCTGTAATGCTTGGATGGCAGCATATGTCACAAGAGATGCAGAAACTGTGCCTATGCTATCAACCCCTGAAAAGAGATTATTTAAACAAATAATTGAAGGACTAATCCATGCAGCTGGAGTTGGAATAACATCTGTTCTTTGACGTTCTAATTAGTTCAAGTATTACAGTAGCACAGAGATTTGGATGCCCATCCCATTTCCCATAGGTTCAAAAAATGTGCATCCAACTACTAGTACTACTTATGTCATGATTTGTGTGATGTAGATGTACTAGTGGAAGTGTATATCTAAAATACATAAATTTTCTTGAAGAATAATTATAAAACAGACTGAATATTAACTTTTCACAATTGCAAATATCAGCATAAGAAAAAATGAAAGTGAAGCATTATTTGTTATAGTAATCTTATATTCAAAGGGTGAATTATAAAACAGACTGAATATTAACTTTTCACGATTGCAAATATCAGCATAAGAAAAAATGAAAGTGAGAGGCATTATTTGTTATAGTAATCTTATATTCAAAGGGTGAATTACACTTCTCTTTTTCTTGTTTCCCTATTGTTCAGAGCTGATTGATTATCACGGAAAGACAACAGAAATCCCTATCACAGAACCAACACTCCACATTATTTGAAACTAAGAAATCGAGGAAGAAAACTTGCAAGTGATAACAACTTGTTGAATTTTGAGTAGAAAAATGAATTCTCAAGAACAGAGAAATAAAAGCCAAAGCAAAACAGAAGAAAAAACAAAAATCTTCTTCAGCAGAACCCCTTTACACTGAGAGCTAGAATTTCATTCATAAAATAGGCATGAGAGAGTTGTTTACACTGATTACAAAAAACTAACTTCTCTAGCAACTAAAAAATAAGCAAAACATGGCTGGAAGTATGGTAAAAAGTTACCTAACACAGCTGCAAAAATACATCAGTAAAAAATGCATTTTCAGTACAAATTCCAGCATAAAATTAAGCAACTAAGTATTAAGGAAAAATCACATTTCAGTCAACACTCCTCCTTGAGATTTTTCCTTGATACTCCAAGCTTTTTCCTCAGCTCTTCAAACCTGTTCTTGGTCAAAGCTTTAGTAAGTATATCAGCAAGTTGTTCTTCAGACCTACAATGCAGCAGCTTAATCTCTGAATTCTTTACAGCCTCCCTTAGGAAATGAAACTTCAACTTGATGTGCTTAGTTCTTCCATGCTGAACAGGATTATTTGCAATGGCAATTGCAGATTTGTTATCACACCAAATAACCGTAGGCTCACATTGCTCTATTCCCAAATCTTTCAACAACTTCCTAAGCCAAATTGATTGGTTTGCAGCAGCAGCAGCTGAAATATATTCAGCTTCTGCAGTAGATTGAGCCACCACCTCTTGTTTCTTAGAATTCCAAGAGAAAGGACCTGAACTTAGAAAAAAAAAAAACATAGCCTGATGTGCTCTTTGAATCATCAACACACCCAGCCCAATCACTATCCACATAGCCTTCAAGTTTGACAGATCTTCCTTTTAGAAACCATATACCATAATCAGTAGTACCTTTTAAGTATCTCAACACTCTTTTAGCAGCAGCTAAATGCACTTGACTTGGTGAATGCATAAATCTGGATAATAAGCTAGTTGAATGCATTAAATCAGTCCTTGATGCAGTCAAGTATAGCCGACTACCAACTAAACTTCTATACATTGAAGCATCTGCTTTCTCAGCTCCGTCTTCCTTGCTAAGTTTCTCATTCACAACTAGAGGAATTGCAATAGATTTGCATTTATCCATATTGTACCTTTTTAATATTTCAAGAGCATATTTTCTTTGAGAGACAAAGATTCCTTCTGTACCTTGCTCAATTTCTAGACCAAGAAAGTAACTCATACTCCCCAAATCAGACATTTCAAACTCAGTTTGCATTTTCAGTTTAAAATCATTCAATAACTGAAAATTTCCACCTGTCACTAACATATCATCAACATAAAGTGACACTACCAGCTGAGAGTCATCTCCATCACCACTCACATACAAGGTTGGTTCATTCTCACTCCTCCTGAATCCATTTTGGATCAAATGTGAGTCAATTCTTGCATACCAAGCTCTAGGAGCTTGCTTCAGGCCATAAAGAGCCTTTTTCAGCTTATACACTTTGTCTTCTTGACCCTGCACCTCAAATCCTTCAGGTTGCTGCACATAAATTTCTTCAGTTAACAAACCATTCAAAAATGCAGATTTGACATCCAAGTGAAACACTTGCCATTCTCTTTGAGCTGCTAAAGACAACAATAATTTAATGGTATCATGCCTACCAACTGGAGCAAATGTATCTCCATAATCCACCCCTGGTTGTTGAGCATAACCCTTAACAACAAGTCTAGCTTTATATCTAAAAATAGAACCATCAGGATTAACTTTAGTTTTGTAAACCCATTTTACACCAATTACATTTTTTCCTTTTGGTTTGGAAGTCAATTCCCAGGTTCCATTCTTCTCAATTGCTGTAATTTCTTCCTTCATAGCATGTTGCCATTCTTCAACTTGTGAAGCTTCTTCATAGCTGCTAGGTTCTGACACAACTAAATTACAACTTTCATAAATCTCTGAAAGAGACTTGAACTTAGGAACATGTGCTTCACCATCAGAGTTGTACTCTTTTTCAGACTCAACACATTCATTGCTAGAACTTTCTGAATCAACTCTTTGCTGAACTGAATTTGTTACTCCAACAACCTGCTCTTTTTCAAAGTTCCAGTAGGCTCCTTCATCAAATTTGACATCTCTACTAATAACCACCTTCTTTGTTTTCACATTGTAAATTCTGTAACCCTTGGATGTGGCTGCATAGCCCAGAAAGATGCCCAATTCTGCTTTATCATCCAGCTTGATTCTCTTGACATCAGGAACAAGCATGTAACATATTGATCCAAAGACCTTTAAGTGACTTGTAGAAGGCTTTGATCCAAACCATGCTTCAACTGGAGTTTTTCTTTCCACTGCTCTAGTAGGAAGTCTATTCAACAAGTACACAGCTGTGTAAATAGCCTCAGCCCAAAACATCTTTGGTAGCTCTTTCTCTTTCAACATACACCTAGCCATCTCAACAACTGTTCTGTTCTTCCTCTCAGAAACTCCATTCTGTTGAGGTGAGTAAGGCATTGATAATTGATGTTGTATTCTAGCTTCCTCACAAAATTTGTCAAATTCATTTGAAGTGTACTCCTTCCCATTATCAGACCTCAAATTTTTAATAACATAGCCACTTTGCTTCTCAACCAAAGCTTTAAATTTCTTAAAAATACTGAAAACTTAACCCTTGCTACTTAGAAAATACACCCAAGTCATTCTAGTCAAGTCATCTATAAACAACACAAAGTACTTGTTTTGGCTCAAAGAAAGCACACTTATAGGGCCACATACATCAGTGTGTACAATTTCTAATTTCTTAGTAGCTCTTCTAACTTGATTCTTGGGAAATGATTGTTTATGCAATTTTCCAAATTGACAACTAGAACATACCTCATCACAATTAGAAATAACAGGCATGTCTTTAATCATATCGTGAGATTGCATAAACTTCAAAGAATTCAAGTTATAATGCCCATATATTTTGTGCCATAGCCAAGAATCATCAGATGCAGTCGTAAATACATGATCAGTACCATTGCCAGACATTAGAGGAAAGCTATTATCAACCATTTTAACCTGCATTACTTTAGAATTATTGGAATCATAAATATGACACCAACAATCTTTGAAAGACAAAGAATAACCTTTTTTCATCATCTGAGCAACACTCAATAAATTTTGATCTAAGCTAGGAATGTAGAGAACATCAGAAATATGCTTAGTACCTTTCTTTGTTTGCATAGCAACAGTACCCTTGCCCATAGCCTGAACCATCTCTCCATTTCCCATCTTGACACTTGTTTTCACTGATCTGTTTAAGGAGGTAAATAAGCTTTCATCTCTAGCCATGTGACTTGTACAGCCACTATCAATGAACCAAATAAACTTATCAATAGCTCTATATGATTGAGAAACCATGAACAAATGATCTTCTTGCTGCTTTGGTTGATCATTAGTAAAATTTGCTTGCTGGCCCTGTTGTTGTTTTTGAGCTTTACCTTGCTTGATTCTGCAATCTCTTGAAATGTGGCCATATTTTTTGCAATAGTGACATTGTATGGGTTTTACACCATTCTTCTGCCAACAATCCTTCTCTAGATGATTTGTTTTTTTACAAGTTGGACAAGGTGGAAATCTGCTCTTCTTGACAGCCTCACTTCTACTTTCAGGTTGTTTCCCTTTGTTGTCTCTCTCTTTTGAACCTTTCTTAACCTCCATCACTTGCTTCCCTTTCTGTTTGGCAACAAATGCCTCCTCAGAAGCATCTTCTTGTCTAATAATTCTTCTTTGCTCAATGGCTTGCAAGGAATTTATAAGTTCAGGTATGGTGATCTTACTCAAATCCTTTGAATCTTCTAAGGATGAGATCTTAGGCTCAAATCTATCAGGTAGACTTACAAGAACCTTCTCCACAACTCTTTTATCTGGTAAATCTTTACCCAATAATATGATTTTATTGACCACAGACATTAATCTATCTGTGTGCTCCTTAAGAGTTTCAGATTCTTTCATCTTTAAAACCTCAAATTCCCTCCTTAAATTTAGCACTGACATTTGCTTTGAGCTTTCACATCCATGGAACTCCTCCTTAAGTCTGTCCCAAGCTTGCTTTGCAGTTTCACAAGCCATAATTCTTGTAAAAATAACATCAGAGACAGCAGAATGTATATAAGACAAAGCCTTAAACCCTTTAGCACACTCCTCACTATGTGCTTTCAACTAAGCAAGAGTGGGATCTTCCCTTAAGGGACCTAGTTGCCTTCCAGTTTCAGTGACTTCCCACAGGTCAAAGGCTTTGAGATAAGCCTTCATCTTCACAGACCAAATAGAGTAACCTTCTCCAGAAAATACAGGAGGAGGTGGAGCAAAGTATCCACTTGAAGCCATCTCTCTCAACTTTCTAGTGTTTTGGTTCTTTTATAAATGGGATTCTCACTTGTTTTCTCTCAATCACAGGCCCTCAAAGATCATGAGAAGCTCTGATACCACTGTTGAATTTTGAGTAGAAAAATGAATTCTCAAGAACAGAGAAATAAAAGCGAAAGCAAAACAGAAGAAAAAACAAAAATCTTCTTCAGCAGAACCCCCTTACACTGAGAGCTAGAATTTCATTCATAAAATAGGCATGAGAGAGTTGTTTACACTGATTACAAAAAACTAACTTCTCTAGCAACTAAAAAATAAGCAAAACATGGCTGGAAGTATGGTAAAAAGTTACCTAACACAGCTGCAAAAATACAACAGTAAAAAATGCATTTTCAGTACAAATTCCAGCATAAAATTAAGCAACTAAGTATTAAGGAAAATTCACATTTCAGTCAACACAACTTACCCAGATTTGAATCTTTTCCAGGCCATACAAAATTGATATGGATATCTTTGTAAATACCATAATAACGAACCCAAGGCACCCCTTTTGGAAACCTACAACATCAGACATTGACTAATCAGTCTCAAGCACAACTAAGAACATCTATGACAATTAAACTGAAGAGAAAAACACATAAAATTCCACCAAAAAAAAAAAAGGGTAATCATTGTTACATCTACACTAAGGATAACTACTTTCACATTAAGCACAAAGCAGAAGACCAAAACCAATCAAATACAACTAATTAAAAAATCTCAATTTATGAAGAAAGTTTTTTAACTGAACTACCAATCAAACTTAGAATAGTCACCTTAGAGAGAAAGAAGAGAAAAAAGAGCTCTCTACTGTGGATACAGAAAAATAAAGAGCAACCAACAAGGTCTAACACAGATCTATCAATATTCCATAAATGCATTTAGCCAATGAAAATGAAACAATCAGATTACTACATTTAGCCAAGGAAGGAAAAAACCCAAGAAGAAAAAGGAAAATTTCCAGGGCCACATACATTGAACATGCATAAAAATAATGTCATCTAGCTATCTGATTGATTATACCAATTACAACACAGAAATTCCACACAAAGACAGGAAAGTAATTTTTTTACTTCTTTGAAACAAAAACAAGAAAACCCTGAACTACCTATCAAGCTTAAATTGATTTTTTACGCAAATATAAGAGAATAAAAGGAAAAGGAGAAAAAAAATTGAAGCAAGGCTATGTTTAGCAGGGCTTAATGTGATGTGATATAATGTAATCAAACATTACATTTCATTATATCCTACCAAATGTCAGCTAAGGGTTATAGGCTGCACAAACTCAACTCAACTCAACTCAATTAAGACTTTATCCCAAAAATTTGGGGTCGGCTATATGGATTCGCTTTATCCACTCTAAACGATTTTGGTTAAATCCTCAGAAATGTGTAATACTTGTAGGTCATGTTGTACTACTCTCCTCCAAGTCAATTTAGGTCTACCCCTTTTTTTCTTTCTATCCTCTAACCTAATGTGCTCTACTTGTCTAACTAGAACCTCCGTATGTCTACGCTTCACATGACCAAACTACCTCAATCTCCTTTCTCTCAACTTATCCTCAATCGGCACCACTCCTACTTTTTCTCTAACACTCTCATTACGGACTTTATCTAGTCTAGTATGACCACTCATCCATCTTAACATTCTCATCTCTGCAACTCTTATCTTATACGCATACGACTCCTTCAGTGCCCAACACTCACTACCATATAACATAGCCGGTGGTATAACTGTATGGTAAAATTTTCCTTTCAACTTATTAGGAATCTTGCAATCACATAAAACTCCCATGGCACGTCTCCACTTCAACCATTCGGCTTTAATCCTATGATTAACATCCTCCTCACATCTCTCATCTACTTGAAGGACTGGGCCGAGATATTTAAAGTGATTACTTTGGGATAGTACCACTCCATCCAAATTAACTCCTTCCCTATCACCAATTTGGCCTTCACTGAACTTGCAATGCATGTATTCTGTCTTCGTTCTACTTAACTAGAGTACTTCTCCAAAGCTCTAGCTTTCTATTGACTCCTTCTCGTGTCTCATCTATCAGAACAATATCATCCGCAAATATCATGCACCAAGGAATACTCTCTTGTATATGTTTCATCAATTCATCTAAAACTAGTGTAAAAAGATAAGGGCTTATAGCTGATCCCTGGTGTAATTCAATTGAGATTGGAAAATCTCTTGTGTCCCCTCCCACTGTGCGCACAATAGTAGTTGCTCATTCATACATATCTTTCAATACTTTTATGTACCTAATAGATACCCTCTTTTGTTCTAACACACTCCATAAGACATCTCTTGGAATACTATCATAAGCCTTCTCCAAATCAATAAAAACTATGTGTAGATCTTTCTTCACATCTCTATATTTCTCCATCAAGCTTCTAATGAGAAAGATCACTTCCATAGTTGAACGACCGGGCATGAAGCCAAATTGATTGAGAGAGATAGAAGTATCATGACGTAGTCGATGCTCCACAACTCTCTCCCACAACTTCATAGTATGGCTCATGAGTTTAATTCCCCTATAGTTCGAGCAATTCTGTATGTCTCCCTTATTTTTAAAAATAGGTACTAAAATGCTCATCCTTCATTCATTAGACATTTTCTTTGAGTTTAGAATCTTATTAAATAATTTAGTTAACCATGCTACTCCCATATCTCCCAAACACTTCCACACTTCAATTGGTATTCCATTGGGTCCACAGGCTTTACCCACTTTCATTCTCTTAAGTGCTTCCTTTACTTCTAAAGATCTAATCCTTCTAGTATAATTCACATTCTTTTCTATTGTTCTATAGTCTATATTCACGCTATTACCATTTTGACTATTATTAAAGAGATCATTAAAATAATTTCTCCATTTTTCTTTAATGTCCTCATCTTTCACCAATAATTTTCCTTCTTTATCCTTAATGCACCTAACTTGATTGAGATCTTGACATTTTCTTTCTCTCCTCCTTGCTAATCTATAAATATCTCTCTCCCCTTCTTTAGTTCCAAGTTTCTCATATAACTTTTCAAAGGCTTGTGCTCTTGATTGACTAACTGCCTTTTTTGCCTCTTTCTTTGCTATCTTGTACTGTTCATATGCCTCATTATTGTCACATTTAGGTAATTTCTTATACCATTCCCTTTTTCTCTTCACTGCCTTTTGTACTTTCTCATTCTACCACCATCTCTCTTTTGAGGGTGGTCCATGTCCTTTAGACTCTCCAAGTACTTTTCTAGCTACTTTTTTAATCTTTGATGCTATCTGTATCCACATATCATTGGCCTCCATATCTAGTTTCCATGCTTCGGACTCGAGAAGCTCATTTTTAAACTTCACTTGCTTTACTCCTTTGAACTCTCACCACTTTGTTCGAGCTACATTATTTCTTCTGACCTTACTTGAATTATTCCTAAACTTGACATCCAAGACTACTAACCGATGTTGACTTGTTAAAGCTTCTTCTGGAATGATCTTACAATCCTTGCATAGAGCTCTATTTGTCTTCCTGGTTAAGAGGAAGTCGATTTGGCTTCTATGTTGCCCACTTTTGAAAGTCACTAAATGTGACTCTCTTTTTATAAAGTAGGTATTTGCTAGTATTAGGTCGTATGCTATAGCAAAATCTAGGATGCTTTTTCCCTCCTCATTTCATCTGTCAAAACCAAAACCTCCATGAACATTCTCATAACCTTGCCTATCACTTCCTACATGTCCATTCAAATCTCCACCAATGAAAACATTCTCTTCATTCGGTATGCATTGCATTAAATCATCCATATCTTTCCAAAACCTTTGTTTACTCTTACTATCTAGTCCTATTTGTGGGGCATAAGCACTAACTATATTTATTGTTTCTCCTTCTAGTACTAGCTTTACTATTATAATTCTATCTCCTACTCTTTTCACAGCTATTACAGGGTCTTTCAATGTCCTATCTATAATTATACTCACTACGTTCTTATTTCTCTCCTTTCCGGTAAACCACAGTTTGTACCTTGAATTACCCACTTCCTTGCTTTTCTCTCCTACCCATTTAGTCTCCTGAATGCAAGCAATATTTACCCTTCTCCTTTCTAAGATATCTACAAGCTCTATTAATTTTCCTGTAAGTGATCCAACATTCCAAGTACCAACCCTGATCCTCCTCCTATCCTGTTCCTTCCTAATTGGTCTCCTTCTATGATATCTTCTATTGTTTTCTATGTCTATCTTGTGTTCTATTCCACTATCTGTTCTATTATCTGTCTTATAGACTAACTTCTTTACCCACATCCGTCCATGATGTGCGAACCCTTGCTCACTTAACACCACACCTAGGGACTGGAATGGCTCGTCGCTTTCGGTGAATGCCCTACACCCTTGCATATTTCTCACTACACCTGGGCTTCGATGCAGCGCATCGTAAGTAGAGGACGCCCCAATGTTTATATCATTTGAATCCATATCATAAGGTGTGACAAAATTTTTACGCTGGTTGTCACCTATCGCAACCCTCCTCCTTTATTCGGGCTTGGGACCAGTTAAGCGCAAACTACTTAGGCGGAGTTATAGGCTGCACAAACAATAATATTAATTACTGAAAAAACACACGACAATGAAAGAAAGAATAATATAATCATGACAATATCAATAAATTCAAACTAATTAAAAAAAAAGGCTAACCTCAGAGTTCCCTCGAAAGGTTAAAAACAAAAAAAGGATTAAAGATTCAGGAAACAAAAACTCACCCAGGCTCTGGTTCCTTCGTGAGCTGGAATTTGTTAACCACAGGCATCGCTTCATTTGCATAGCTATTTACCCCATCAAAACCATCACAAAAAAAATTTATAAACTTATTAACAATTTATGTATATCAACAAGCATATACACACTTATACAGACATAAAAAGAAATGAAAACCAGAAAAAGAGAAGAGTACCGATGATAATGAGGATATTGGAAATAGGTCATTGAGCAACATGGCTTCATCTGAAGCGTCTGATCCCTCACCGTCAGGAGCCATGGCCTTCGTTTTCTATGTCTCTCTCACCCTTCAATTGAAAAATATTTAAACTAGAGAACTAATGAAGTAATGGAAGTAGTCATTTTCTAGGAAAAGTAATGAAGTGAGGGAAAGCGCGAGAAAAGGCCAAGAGAACTATTTCTCATTAGTTTCTAAATTCTTCTTCCTTAAATTCTATGTCACCCAACCTCCATTCAGTTTCACTTTCAGTTCAACCAATAGAAGACAACACAGATATTTATATGGAATAAGGTTCAATTTGGCCCCTGTACTTATTGGGGAGGTTCAATTTAGTTCATTTTTTACTTTTGGTCCAATTTAACCAATAAGTTTTGATTTATGCTCAAATTAGCCCAATTAACAAAAATGTGCAATTATTTAATTATTTAATTATTTTTTTAAATATTAAAATATTATTTTTATATTGTATAATTAATTAATAAAAATAAAAATATTATTTTTAATATTCAATATTATTAATCAAACTGAAAATATAAATTTTTTTTATATTTTCATATAATTAATTAAAATTAAAAATTATTACTATTCCAATTAATAATATTGAATAATAAAAATAATATTTTATTTAATTAATTATACAATATAAAAAATAATATTTTAATATTAAAAAATAATTAAATATTAAATAATTTATTTAAATAAATTATTTGATATATAAACAAATCAATTAATTAATTAATTATACAATATAAAAATAATATTTTAATATTAACAAAAGTCATTTTTTAATATTATTTAAATAAAATAATTAAATATTTTAAAAATGATATTAAAATATTATTTTTATATAGTATAATTTGTATAATTAAAATATTAAATAAATTATTTTTATATTATATTTTAATATTAAAAAATGATATTTTTGTTAATTGGGCTAATTTGAGCATAAATCAAAACTTATGGGTTAAATTGGACCAAAAGTTAAAAATGGACTAAATTGAACTCCCCTAACAAGTACAGGGGGCAAATTGAGCCTTATTCCATATTTATATTGAATTGAACCCGCTATTGATTATGCAGCCAATGACAGGTGGATCCCCAGCTAATTTTTTCCCTGATTTAAGTTACTGATTACTAAAAAATATCAGATAAATTTAAACCGTTTCCTTTATCGTTCGATTTATTAAAACCTTTTAATTTTGTATAATTTTATCAATCTTCCAAAATCAAATAAATTTTATCTAATATTAAAATTACAATTTTAATAAATTATAATTTAATTTCTTAAATTTAATGAAACTTTATAACTTAATATTCATAATTTTAAAATTAAGTAATTTTTTTTTTAAAAAAAAAGTAATTTAATTTTTAAAATTTAGTAAAACCTATAACTTAATTTAAAAAGTATAACAATATATTATTCTTTTTAAAACTAATTCTTTTTTCTATTAATAATTTTTAAAATTGTTTTAGATTTTTTCTTAAGTTTTTCAATACGTGTTTTTAAATTTGAATAAGTGAAATTTTCATTTTTTAAAATAAAATAAAAATTTTTACCTAAAAAAAATAAAAATTCTATCAAATTGAGTTTACAGGACATGACTTGACTTGCATGCCACATCTCTCTTTGTACCTTTGATTTTTGCCTTTTTAGCAACTTAGATTTTAAACTCTTATTTTTATTTCCTATGAATTCGTATGGGGATAAACTAGTGGACGAAGGCGGATCCTAAGTCGATTGCAGTTTGTGGTGGCTATATTAGGGCAATAAAGTTTATGGCTTCTCATTTCTCTCTCCCATAAAATATATCGGTTCTGTTCAGTAATATTGACTATTTTAATAGTTATTAGTTATTTTAATAGCTGTCAACTATTTTACTAGCTGTTAAAGGTTAGTGATTAGCTATTTAAATAGCTATTAAAGTAAAAGTGTTCAGTAAAAATAATTATTAGATTAGCTATTAAATTTAAAAAAAGTGATAAAATCTTATTAACCTTAGTTAAAATGCTCCATCAACCTTTAACAGTTAGGAGGGATAGTTTTTCATGAACCACTCTCTCAACCTCTAAATGCTAGTATGAACACTATGTCACCAAACAGTTTAAATAAGAAAAGTAGTGTTTTAACTATAGTCAAAGCGCTAAACGCTACTATTACCGAATAGGATCATAGAGTCAAAGGTATTTTAGTCATTTTTTATATAATTAATGATCAATTGTATGGAGAGACTAAGTTATAGATTTTGTCAAATCTAAAGTACTAAATTACTTGATTTTGAAACCATATGGACAAAATTATGGGTTTTATCAAATTTTAAAGACTAAATTATAATTTTAGGATAAAATTTAGGTGTTAGATAAAATTTCTTCAATTTAGAAATATTTGATTTAATTGTCTAAAATTGAAAATTTTGGAATGAGGAACAAATGTAAAAGATTAAATTCTTTCAATCAATTAATCATTGAAAAAATATAAACATTTTTGTATAGGTCTCCTTTGATCCTTAAATTGATATCATATGATTAATAAGACTCAAAACAAAATTTATAGTTAAATAGCTTAGCTTAGCTTAGCTTGGTCTAGCTCAGAGATGGAGCCGCTCATGGGTCAAGGAGGGCATTGGTCCCCATATAATTTTAAAAATTTTAAAGGGTATAATAGTAATTTTACAAAAATTTTACTATTACCCACTAAATTTTTATGGGCACTGGACCCCTTAGAATTTTAAAATTTTTTAGGAGTATAATAATTTTTAAAAATTTTGTATTTTTTACTATTATTTATCAAATTTTGATGGAGCAGTGGCTAAATATTTTAAAAAATTTTAGTAGTTTATTAGTAATTTAAAAAAAAAAATCTAAATCCTTTGCTGTTTTATTGAAAGAATGAACACAAATATTTTTGCTAAAAAAATCTCTAAACATCATTGCCTTTTAGTATCTCTTTTCCATTAATTACATTTTATCATTTTACTTTTCCAACAAATTCACAAATACCGACTTCTATGCTTTGAAATTTAATTTATTTGACAACATTATCTGTCACACCTTATCCCTGGTAAGGCATGACATGATCCTGTAGCATACCTAATGAATTACCGAACTCCACCTACCGATAACCCATTAGTTATGCTACAAAGGATTTTAAAACAAATCATAGCTTTTTATCTTATAAATTCTTTTGCGGAAAACTGCATGAGAATAGTTAAAATTCCATATAAACATTCATTGGAAATAATGATAGAATAAATATTGCAAAAGTTACATTTTCATAAGTCTCAAAGTGAAATACAAAATAGTTACAATCTCAAAATGTAATAGCAACGCCGTGCTTTTAAATACAAACTGCTCAATGTTCGTACATCTATACATATAGGTACAAAATACATCAAAAGGAAATTACAAGGGTATACCTACGATATATACCCACAATCAATACCAAATGCTGCTTCCAAGTCTCTCACTTGATAGCCTTCTCCTTTCCCTTACCTGCGATAGCATAAAGAAGCTATTGCTGAGTATATCACTCAGTGGTGCACAACTAATAACTTTAAAACTTAAAGTAAAATAAAACTTGTTAAGGCATAATAAATCACATCTTTCCTAAGCATTTAAAACATCACGATAGTTCATAAAAGCCATTTATTGGAATAACATTTCAAATGAGAAATCACACTTCATAAATCATAATTCACAAAGCATTAGTGTTGCCAACATCAACACACAGTTTAGGCCATGACACAAAATTTTACGATTAGTGCCATGTTGTACACCACGACAAAGCAATCTCAACCTCACTAACCGTTATTAATGAGGGAAGGGCTAGCTAGCTAATGAGTACTCATGTAGTCTTACCCCACTAACCGTTATTAATGGGAGACATAATCAATATCAACTATCAACCCCAAGTAGCCATTACTACTAAGGAGTTCCGAAAGGGACTGTCATGCTAACTGTGGTTTCAAAATAGTTTCCAAAAATTTTCCATTCAACAATCACATTTATAAACCAATAAACACATTTAAATTCATCATAATATCCAAATAAAGGTGGCAACATCCAAATTTCTCAAATGAAAGAGAAAAACTATATTCCAGTCAAAGTAAACTTGTTCAAAGCAAAATCATTCAAATAAACACATTCCAAACAATTTACAAGTTTAAAAATGAAGAAAATGTTAGTTGTGCACAAACCGTCAATGCTCTCTTTTCTCTTTACTCACTATTCCTTGTCCATCCCAACCTCTTTCTCTACTGAAAATACACAAATAGAATGTCTCAATACGCATCTCAATTGCTGCCAAGAACTCATTACATGAATGTCTAATGCATCCCAAATTAGCCTTGCAAATTTTTGAAAATTTTGGTTTTGGACAACTTGGTGCCCCAATCTTTGAATCCAATTTTTACCTAGTTTCGATCATAATTTGGTGAGGTGTTCTTTATGAAAATTGTTCATCTAGGTCTTAAATTTATTTTCCTTTTTGAATTGCCTAATTCGGAGCTGTGTAGCTCAAGTTATGCCCAAAATACGATTACTATTCACGTCACTATTCATGCTGCAGATTTAGTTCTGGCAGATTTATCGATCCAACTCTGTTCAGCAATTTGATCAAGTTAAGTCCATAATTTGGTCTAATGTTCTTCATAAAAAAATGTTCTACTATGTCTTAGGTTTCCATCGGTTCAAGAATCGCCTAAATTGGAGTTTTCTAGAGAGAGTTATGGCCATGCAAAATTTACTGTTCATATGGTAAATCTGCAATTCTGCAGATTCAGTAATTCAAATTTGCTCAGTAATTTGATTGGGTTAAGTCCATAATTTGGCCTCAAATTCTTCATATGAAATGTTCTACTATGTCTTAGGT